>NC_141689.1:1929126368-1930326368 GCF_964263255.1 Lissotriton vulgaris | reverse complement strand
TGAAGCTGGCGTCAGCATGAGAGCACCACCATCTCGTGGCTCCGTCGTGGCCATTCCGCAAGCAATCATGGCAGCCGCTCCCCACCGGAAGCCTGCGGGAGTCGGGGGCCCCGATGACTTTTGTAGAATCTTCAAGGCTGAGGGGACGCTTTCGAGAATGGGGCCCAAGCCGTAGCAGGCAAATGTCCGAGTTCAAATGTGTCCCAGGGCCAATTTAGTGGACCAGGCCCAAATCCGAAGAGCCGGCCACCATTTTAAGAGTCCTGTGGCAGCCGCCTATCGCTGCACCGCAAGAGTGGGCGCAACTCAGCTGAATGGCGGATGAGGCACAGTGCCGCAAAAGCGGGCGCTAAACAACTGGATGGCGAGTGAAACGCCAAGGGGCGCCCCACTGCAGCAGAGGAGCCTTCACCTGGGGAGGCAGGGGAGGCCCGTTTGTTCCGCCTCCCCCCCCGGGGCGCCCCACGCCATTTTTTGGCGCAGCATTGTAGGATGGCCAGACCAGTGTGACAACTTACTGGACACCACCTGGGTGCCGTCCAACTGGATGGTGACTGAAACGCTAAAGGGCGCCCCATTGCAGCAGAGAAGCCTCCACCTGGGGAGGCGGGGGAGGCCCGTTCGTTCCCCTTCCCCCCCCCCCCCCCCCCCCCCGGGGCGACCCACGCCGTTTTTGGGCGCAGCATTGTAGGATGGCTAGACCAGTGCGACAACTTACTGGACACCACCTGGATGCCGTCCGGATCTCGGCGCGTTGTGCTGCCTTCGGCCTGTTCGCACAACGGACCGCTACTGACTAAAAGACAAACCAAAGCAGCTCATTGTTGCTTTGAGATGGATGTGGCAGCAGGCTGCCATGTAAATAGTTGTTTAATTTTTTTTTTTTTTTACGTGTTTACTTTGTTGGAGCATTGTATATATTTATAAGTTATTAAAGTAATATAATCCTACTACTTTGTTGGAGTGCTATATATTTTCAATGTGACACATAATTGTGAAGACTTTGATGTACAAAAAGGCATCCCTGGAATCTTCCACTTCAGGCTCGGTCCCACACACCCTTACAGTGAGAATCCCCTCCCCAATCACAATACAGGATCGTTATCAGATAGTAGGAACGCGTGTGGGGTGACGGATCTCATGAGATGGGGGCCTTGATCTACTGTAACTCCTTTGAAGAGGGGTGATTCTTTAAAGTTGGGGCCATAAACTACATCCGCACGGCTAGGTGATAGCCTGGGACCGGCCTGGACAATCAGACACAGAGGAAGAGGAGTGTCAGAGGGTGCGGTAGTGAATAGGGTGAAAGGGAGGTGTCGGGCGGGCACAGGGTGTGATTCTCATGGAAAAGCAGCGCAGATGGGGGGAGGTTTATGGCCCATGCATGAGAGAGAGAGCGGGGGTGACCAGTGCGTGGGGGGATGCTTGCGAGGGTGGGGAGCCATGCTGAGGATCGGCGGCGTGCAGAGAGTGGGTCTGGTCAAGGCATCTAAAATGGCTGCCGTGCACGACAAAAGTGTGGCATTGGAAAAAAGGCAAGATGGCGCAGACAATGTTTATCAATACGGATTAATTTATAACAATTATTTTTAACAAAATATTTACTCGCAGTGACAAAATGGCGGTCAACACTTCCTGATTTTCTTAGAATCGAACGTTAACAGACGTCACGCAGCAAAAAAAAAAAAACGCTCACGCGCAGCTGCTGGAAGACATGTATCAACATATATGAGCATCCTCAGCCACCCTCGGAAAACATAGGGGGTCAGGATACGTCTCCCGTACCCCCTTATACCCATTTCTCACATTGTTTTTCCTCCATCTTGTAATTTAATTAAAACGAAACACAAAATGGCAAATTCCCGTTTCGTGACCCGGTTCGCGAACCGGGAAGCACTTCTACCGCGAAAAATCAAATTTTTTTTATTTGCCCCACGGGACCCTTTAATAACCCCAACATCATTCCTAGGGGGTCAAGAGGGGTCTACCTTGCCCCCTTTCCTTAAATTCCCCCTTTGTTTTTCTCCTCCTCTTGTCTCTCGATCCTACCGAGGGACAATATGGCGGCCGTTCCGGACTGTTTAGAATGTTGACAGACACCGGAAAGCCAATCAGCTTCGCTTCGCAAAGTTCCGTAACGCGAAAAGTACGCGAACCGGAGCGCTACCCGGGACGCTGTCACAGATATATCTGTTTTTTAAAATGTTAATTTCTCAAAATTCACTGGAGCACATATATTGAGACCTAGCAAAGGCACATCGGGCTAACAGTCCCTACAATTTTGCCAAGTTTCGTGCAAATCCATTCAGCCGTTCGAGCTAAAAGTGAGGCCAAACACCCTATGGAAAAATGAATGGGAAAAACGCGTTTTGGGACCCCCCTTTTCTCTGGCTAAAGACAAGAGGCCACGCCCACTCCGAGGCCACGCCCCCCGGCCCCTCTCTGGCTAGAAATTATGTGCATCCACCGTGCGCGCAGCGGACGGGCGCAGCGGGCGCGCCGTTTGCGCGCCGAAGGCGCGCCTAAGGCAAGCCCGTCTTCGCCCGTCCTCGCCAAGTCCTCGCCTCTCGCCAGAACCCCTGCCCAAAAATCATACGTATATGACAGTAATCTACTATGGTCACTCAATCCTGGCCCTAGATGTAACAATATAGAGGGATGCATTGGTCAAACCGCCCTTCACTGTAAAAACTGTAATCTGGCCATACCTGAACCACGCCCTATCAGCCACAAAGAGAACAGAAGGAAGGAAACGTCACTTACCATCATGCAGCTGAACGTCAGATCCCTGGTCAAACACCATGCGGAGGTAAGAACGCTTCTAATAGACGAGAACCCAGAGATAATGTTTCTGTGTGATACCTGGCTTAAAGACGATCTAACCAGCATCCCCAATCTAGCACTACCGGACGGGTTCTCTATGACTTGCATCAATAGAGATTCGAGAGGAGGTGGCATTGCCGCCATCCATAGATCCTCCTTTACCTGCTCCTTCCAAAAGGAAAGTATTACTGACAGTGAATGTGCTCGCTTTAAAATTTCCACGAGTCCCCATTGCACTCTTTCTGGCCTTTTTATCTACAGACCCCCGGAGCCTTCTACAAAATTCACGGAAGAGCTTCTTGAGACAGCGCACGCTCTGATCCGTGGCTCGGCCAACTTCACTATCTTAGGAGACCTCAATCTCCACCTAGACGATTCGTCGGATGCTAAAATCAGCAACTTCGTAGCAGACCTAGCTGCTTTGCAGCTAACCCAACTCGTCCGAACCCCCACACATGTCGCGGGCCATTTGCTTGACCCGGTGTTCACTAATATTCCGGAAGCCAGAGCCGACGACCCTAAACCCATGGCCTGGACGGACCACTCGTTAGTAACCTTCTCAATCCCGAGCACCTCCCCTCCCATAAAAAAGGCACCCACCTCATGCCTTAAACGACCTTGGCACAAACTCCAACACTGTGACCTAGCGGTCAGCCTAGGTGAACCTAACTTGGAGGATGTAAACGACATTGAAACGTCATATGCGTCCTTCCAGGACTGGATCACCAAGGGACTGGACGCTATTATACCAGCCAAGTGGACAAAAGGGGGAAACACCCCTTCCAACCCTTGGTATGATGAGAACCTCAAAACATTGAGGAAAGCTTGTAAAAAGGTGGAACGGCAATGGAGGAAAGAATACAAGCAGGAGGACAAAAACGCATACTTGGCCATACTTAGAACATACCACAAAGCAATCCGCGTAGCCCGCGCTGCCTACTACGCTAATGAGATAAAAGCTAGCCTCAACCCCACGAAAACTATTTTCCAAATCGTGCAAAAATTGCAAAATGGAGACAAGCCGGCATCTCACATCACCTCCACTCAACAATGTGAAGACTTAGCCACCTTCTTCACGGAAAAAGTGAAGAAAATTTACAACGCCTTCACCCAATATAGTCCAGAGGACATCAGCCCTCCCAACGCCATCTTCGGAGACTCCAGGCTCACTTGCCTACCCGCTATCTCTGGCGAGGAACTTACCAACATTTGTAGGAAGGTGAAATCTGGTGCCCCTACAGATCCGATGAGGCCAATTCACTTCCTGGGAGCCTTGGAATTCTTCCTCCCATCCCTGACCTCACTCCTCAATCTCTCATTTGCCACAGCCACGGTACCCTCCTGCTGGAAACAGGCCTGGGTTACTCCGATTATAAAAAAACCCTCCCTAGACCCCTCTAAACCGGAGAACTACCGGCCCGTTTCATTGCTCCCATGGGTCGCAAAACTAGCGGAAGCCCACGCGAACAAAATACTCAGTGATCACATGGCGAAAAACAACATCCTGGACCCCTCCCAACATGGGTTCAGGCCGGGCCACAGCACGGAATCCGCGCTCCTTACCTCCACGGAAAATCTACGGGAAATCATGGACACCGGTAAAAGTGCCGCGCTGATACTGCTCGATCTCAGCGCGGCCTTTGATACGGTCTCCCATGCCATCCTACTAAAACGCCTTGAAAACATCGGGATCGTAGATTCGGCACTACAATGGTTCCGATCATTTCTAACCAACAGATCATTCCGGGTATCTGCCCCACCGTTCATCTCCCAAACCCAAGACATAGGACAAGGAGTCCCACAGGGCTCTGCCCTCAGTCCCTCCTTGTTTAACCTATATATGCAACCCCTGGCGAAGGTTGCCAAGAAATGGGGCCTCACAATGGTGTCGTACGCCGACGACACACAGTTGGTCATCAGCCTCAACGAGGCTCCCTCTCCCGATGCCACTAGATTCAGGGATGGATTGACTGCCGTCGCTAAATGGATGACAGCAAACTGCCTCCAGCTCAACGGTCGCAAAACCGAGGTGCTGATATTGGGGAAAAACACTAACAACTGGAGTGACCTCTGGTGGCCCCAATCTCTGGGCCCAGCACCCCCCCCGAAAACTCTAGCAAAAAATCTAGGAGTTTGGCTGGACTCTACACTTAGCTTCCAGTCGCACACTAAAAAAGTTGCCGCAACTTGCATTGGCTTATTGAGAAGCCTCAACCCCATCTTAGGCTACTTCGACTCCAAAACGCGACAACTTATCGTACAATCTACCATCTTGTCCAGACTGGACTATGCGAGCGTCCTGCTGTTAGGAGCAAATAAAACTGAAATCAAGAGATTCCATCGGATCCAGAATTCGGCTGCCAGGGCAATCGTAGGTCTGCCAAGAAGGTGCTCTGCGAGAGCTACCATTACAGACTACATTGGCTACCCATGGAAGCTTGCATCCAATTCAAGGCCCTCATATTTGCCTTTAAAATTCTGAAGAACGAAGGCCCAGAACTCCTCCGTTCGCTGCTGACCCCCTACAATCCCAAACATAATCTCCGATCCAAGGGGCAACATCTAGCCATGGTACCCCTCACAGAGTTCTGTCGCATCGGAGGACGATCTTTCAAACTACTGGGGGCCAAGTTATGGAACTCCCTTCCCCCCCACATCCGATGCATCAACAACATACTAGCTTTCCGCAGAGCGATCAAAGCCCATCTCTTTCCCCCCCTGTAGGTCTCTTTCGTCTCCCGATTCAGCTGGTTGTGTTATGGTTCTAGCGCCGGGACGCCCCATTGCTGGGGCAGCTGTTTGCGCTTTACAAAATTCATAACATAACATAACATAACATATAGTAACGCAAGTTATTGTTGTAGATAGCACTAATTCCATGGTCTCTCATGTAAGCTGAAACAGACTTATTTACATGCTTCCTCGATTTCTCAATTTGTGGACAAAATTGATTGGACCACCTCCATTTTTGTCTTTGGCATATATTGGAATATACCAAGGCAGTTTGAGGAAAAAGTGTCATCAATTGCTCAAAGGTGTCTTTTAGGAGCATTTCCAGACCTACCCCAGTCAAAGTGCCCAAATCATTTCCTCCACAGTGCACTATTATGAGGTCAGGGTTTGGCAAATGTAAAAATGTAAAAAGGTTTTCACCAATGGTATCAATTGGTGACATTTCAATCCTCTTCGGCCAATCCATTTGATTTCCACATTTTGTAAATTGAGGTTGTGTAAATTTCTGTTATCAGCATACCTGTGAGCCCAGTGGATGTAGCTATGTCCAATAATCCAGACTGAAAACATGGTTAGAGGAGTTTTTGCTGCAGTCAGATGAAGTGTGGGAATGAAATGGCAGTTGAAATAGTGAAGTTTGTAATGAAAAAAAACTGTGGAGTTTGAGTGCAAATGATTCATTAGTAGTGATTGGTGTATTTCCATTGGTGAAAACAGAAAGTTAGGGTGCATGGATGTGTTCTTTGAAAGATGTAATTTGAATGGGTATTTAAAAATGTTATTATGAAACATTGCAGTGGATTAGCAGGTGTACTGAGAGTTCAGAGTTCATTTGAAACATTGTTGTGTGAACTTGTAAACATGATAGGTCTGGCAGGCAGTAGTTGCTATGGAAAAAGGGCAGAAAGGGCAGAGGGGGGAAGGGTGTTGATTTGAAAATAGTGAGGGAAGAGTTTTGATTGGCTGACATGAGAGATATGTGTGATGAATATCAGCGTTTCAGTGCCTTTGTTGGTTCCAGCCTCTGGAGTGCATACCTTTAATTCTGCTAAAGAAAAATTGGTGTGTTTCTGAGACTGTTTTGAAATTCAAAAAGAATTTGTAAAGGTGAGTTATAGTTTCCATATTTTAGATAAAGACTAGTATGCTTTTTTGCGTAAATAAGAAAGCCAGCTGTGTATTTAAAATGATGTTTTACGTCAAGTGTTTGCATTATGCTTTCAAAGACGATTTTGCATTCTTTTACCAATTGTAATTGCAGATAAGGCATGCTTTAAAAAATTATGAGAATTTATTTACTTGTGATGTGACTGCTGCAATGCGTCGCTTTTGCGGAACAGATGCATGATGCATCTGTGTTGTTATTGCCCCATGCTGCTCTACAGTGTACATGTAAAAAATTATGCATAAGTGTTGCACGGGCATTGTAAATACTCTCCTATGTGTGCTTAGCCATTTCAAGTCACTTCCCCCTGGTTCAAGGGCCTTATAAATACGTCCCCATGTGTGTCTGGTCATTTGTAGTCACTTTCCCCGTGGTGCAAGGCCCTTGTAAATACGCCCCCATGTGTGCTTGAAAAATTTTGATTTTGATTGTTTGAGTTACATAGCCATGTTAAAAGGTATTGAAAAAAAGGTGCAAGTACCTTAAAAAAACGTTTTCATGTTTATTAGGGCATTTTAAGTCAGTTCCCCATGAATGTAGGTATATAATTGTTTTACATAAAAGGATTAAAAACGTTTTTTGAAATCAATTGCATGCACACCAGAATCGGTATTTTACCATCAAATTGGTTTTGATGGTAAAATACCGATTCGTTAAGGCTCCTGGGACTCTGAAGAGTCCCACCTACATATGGGTGGCTTCAAATCGGTATATTTACCGATGTTTTATTTTACCGAATCGGTAAAATTACCGATTCGGTAATTTTACCGATTCGGTAAAATATTGCCCCCTACATGCCAAATTTTGTAAACCGGTCGGTAACGGCCGAAAATACAGTTTTTCGGCCGTTACCGACCAACCTACATCTGGCCCTTAAAGTCTTAGGGGCAGATTTATGATGGTTGTGCACCTCTTTTTTGCTGCTGTTGCGTCACTTTTATAATGCAGGAGAGATTTACAAGATGCACCATGTTGCAAGATAGCAGCCGCGGGTCGTGGAGGGAGTTACGGTGGGGCAGGCAGGCGGGGAGGGGGAGGGGCAGGGTGGAGGTACCTAAACACTGGCATATGGATTACTGCAGGTAAGTACACAATTTAATGTGCGTAGTTTCATGTGGGCTTTTTGTTGCAGGGTGGGCAGTCATTTGCATGAAAGCCCTGTAATACTATCACTATCACAGTAAAATTAAAAACATTTTACTGAATCATCTTTATAGCATTGCTGAATCAAATTCTTTCTGTTATTGATTTACTGTTTGGTAATAGTGGTTAATAACATTTTTTATTATATTTTACCACAGATTTAACTGCAGATTATTTAGAAATTAGACAATGCCGTCTAAGGATAGAATCCGAAAGGCTACGAAACGTCAAAGACAGCAGATTACTAAATGCTTCAGCAGTCCTCTACATTAAAATCACCTCAACGCAAGAAGAAAGCTCCGGTTAAGAGAACAAAATCATTCCTTAGAAACATTTGTAGAAACAAAAGTATAACTACAGAACAAGTTTTAGTCCAGAAAAAGAGAGCCAATTTAAATGGAAAGGAAAGGCCCGTCAAAAATTTTTCTGCTAGAGCAGGAGATAACTCTGTGCATGGCAGTAGAAGGGAAAATACATTCAGGGACATTCGTAGGCGAATGTTCCAAAACAGGGTAATTGTCAATTTGCTAAAACAATTTAAGAAAGGTCAACAGAAAGTGGCATTTTATAAAAAAAAGAAAAATGTAGAGAAAATTATTGATCAGGCTTTCCAAATTAAGCGAAAGTTATTTATTTTGGTAATTAATAGAATTAGGAAACTAAACAAGGTAATCTATGTTTTCAAATCAAATAGTAGATGGAAGAGAGAAGTTAATCTAAATAATTTTTGTGAAGTTTTCTTAGGAGAATGGATGCATAGTGAGGCATTTTTTAATGAGGAGAGTTATTTTCAGGACAATGATTTGGTGCATGCAGTTGACAGCAGTGGTCGAGCATATGAGGTAAAAGATGGTCGTCCGGTTGAAAAAGAAATACTGGTGTCTGCAGATGCAGAAGAGGTGTTAAGTGATGAGGTTTTAGGGAGACGTCCTAAGGGACCAGTGTACACCTGGAAGGGTAGTTCTATTTGCAGTGTGCGACAGGATTCCATCAATTTGCTTTGTGATTTTATATGGACATTTAATAAGAAAAGTTTAAAACAAAATATAAAGTTGTTGCAAGAATTAGATCCTTGCAGAGTGAGAGAAGTGACAGGTTTGCATGGTCATTCACTGGCTTGTCTTTCTAGGAGAGTATGCCAGAGTGTTTTTCATCATTTCAGGATGCTAGCAGTGCATCATAATAAAGTGAGGAAATTAGTTAGAATGTTGTATTATGCTAATAGTCCAGCAATTATGCTTAAAAAATTAAGCAGAGCTCTTTTGCATGGTTCTGAAGTAGATGTGAAGAATATTTGTCAAGAAATTGAGTTCTTTTACTTTGCTGGTAAAGAGAACAATGTTGATATTGAACCACAAGAAGAAGGTAATGTGGAAGACAGTGTACAGATTTTCAGTACACATAAGTTTCACAAGGAAATTTCCACGTTTATGGTGAAAACATGTGAGAGGCCTAATTTCACTTGTGTGTGTTGTCGACGGACTTATTATAAGAATCAGACTAAGTTAGTGGATTTATATGCAAAAAGTGATATGGAAAACAATAGTGAATGGAAGGATTTTTTCACATACTTGATGGTAGAAAATTGTTTTGATTTGGGAGCAGAGCAACGTATGTGTACTTATTGCTATAACAAATTAAACCAAAACCAGATGCCTGCTAGAGCGGTTTATAATAATCTGGAATTAGTTGACATTCCTTCTGAATTGAAGGATTTAAATACTTATGAATCTATTTTGATTCAAAGTGTCCATCCCTTTCAGGCTATTGTACGAATGGAGCCAAAGACAGAGAAGTTGCCTCCATCAGATTTGCAGAGAGGATTAAAGGGAAGGGTTGTTTATTTGCCTTTGGATTTGAAGAAAAACATTAATACAATTGGAGTAGAGAAAGTGGAAGAGGAACCTCTGGTTATCATAGTTAATGGTGTTCCGACAAAGAGTAAGAAAATCTGGCAAGATTTAGTGGATGTTAGGAAAGTCAAAAAGGCAACATTGTATTTGATAAAAAATAATAAGTACTACAAGAATGTATGTGTTGTAGAAGAGGAAGTAAGTGAAGAAGAGGACAGCGATTTGTGTCCTGTTCAAATTGAGAAAGTAGAAGCCTCTAAAAAGGAAGAAATATATGAACATTATAGTGTTCATCCTTTGCATTCCAAGGAAGTCATGGGGAATGCTATTGAGCTGTTTCAAATGAAACAAGCCAAAGGGAGTCCCATTAGTGTTTGGGAGGAAAGTTTGGAAGCTCGATGTTTCCCACAGTTATTTCCCACAGGTCGAGGAATGACGATATGATGAGCGACCTGTTCAAATACCTGCTTCAGAATACCGGACTTTACGATTGTATGCAGAAGATCCTAGGTTTCGTCAATGCATTCCCTATTTATTTCATCTACTGTTTGAAAGTGATCTCTCTGGATTGTCTTATGCAGTGAACCACATCTTGAAAAGTGGTGTACAACTGCGAAATATCTCGGCAAGGGACTTTATGGATAAAGTCAATGTGCAAAACAGTATTTTGGATTCTCACCTGATTAATCTGATGGCATGTCAGCGTGGTACTAATGAGTATTGGTACCGTCGTCATGGTGACTTAAAATGTATGCTGAGGAACTTAGGAACTCCCACATGGTTCCTCACTCTCAGCTGTGCTGACTATGGCTGGGAAGACTTACTTGAATTTCTACGAGAGGCAAATGGAAACATTGAAAATATTGAATTCAAGACACCCGGAGAACTGTGCTCTTTGGATCCTGTGAATGTATGCAGGTACTTCAGTCATAGATTAGAAGCTATGATGTCTTTCATCACGAACAAGAAAAATCCACCTCTTGGAGAGGTGTTGGATTTCTTCTGGAGAAAGGAGTATCAAGCACGAGGTGCTCCTCATATACATATGCTACTATGGATCAAAGATGCACCCAAATTTGGAACAGATCCAGATGACTTAGTGATAAGTTTCATAGAACAGTATGCTACATGTGCTGTTCCAAAGACAAACGAAGACAAAAGTCTAAGAGAACAAGTTTTACGGTTTCAAAGCCATCGTTGTGGAAAGTACTTTCGTCGTAAATTCAGAAACAAGGACAAGTACTACACCAAATGTCGTTTTGCATTTCCACGGTCGGTGATATCAAAAGGAAGAATTAACAATTTGATGTCTTCGCTGCGACATAATGTGACGAGGAAATCACCCAAAAACACATACAATTTGAAAAGAAACGAAGAGTCCAAGTACATTAACGACTACAACCCAGTGATTTTGTCCATGTGGAATGCTAACATGGATATACAGTTTGTGGATGACAACTGTATGGCTGTGGCTCGGTATGTGATGTCTTACATCACCAAAAAAGAAAAGACAGAACTGAAGGATATGTGGGAGGATATTTCCCATGAAAAGAGCCTCAGTAAGAAGTTGTACAGTTTCAGTCTGAAGATGTTGTCGCATCGAGAAATCGGAGCTTACGAATGTTCTGACCGGTTATCTTCAGCAAGTCTCTATGCCAAATCTAGGAGTATCATTTGGGCGAGTCTTGGTCTTGCTGCAACGCGTAATCGAGTTCTGAAACCTGTACGGGAAATTGAGTATTTGGCGGAGAAGGAGACAAACAGTACAGATATTTTGAAGACCAACATGTTGGATACATATTATCCAAATAGAAGCAGTCACCTGGAGAATGTTTGTCTGTATGATGTTCTTCAAAATTACGTTTTCAAGAGGAACATCAAAGAAGATATTGATAAAGGAGTGTATGCTGTAATTGGAAGTGAGGGATGTCTGGTCAAGCAAAAACAATGTCAATGGATAAACAATCGAAAATTGGATTGCGAATCTCCAGAAAGAAAAGAGTTTTTCTATTTAGCTCTTTTGCAACTTTTCAAGCCTTGGCGTGCAGAAGAGGAACTGCTTGGGGATTTCCTCTGTTACGAAGACTCTTTCAATGCAGCCAAGGAGTCCATAGAATGTCCTGTTTTTCCAAAATATCTAGAAACGTTGAGCAGAGGAAAATATATGACAAAGTTACCAATCAAATTGAGCATGGATTAAGTCATGAGAAGAAAGAGTGCTCATGTACGTCGTTGAAGCCTGTCAGACTATACGTGAGTGGAGAAGCAGGAACTGGAAAAAGCTTCCTTATTAAAGCAATTTCATGTTATCTGCAGAAAAGGACTGAGTCATCGCTGTCTTGTGTTGTGACCGCTCGAAATGGACTGGCAGCTCATAACATTAAAGGGATTACTTTGCATCGGTTACTGATGCTGCCAGTGGAGCATGATAACAAATTACAATACCACAAGTTATCTGGGGATGCTTGTTGTGAAGTATCTAGAGTGTTGAAGAAGATGAAACTTCTTATTATTGACGAAGTAAGCATGGTTTCCAATGTCATGCTTACCTTTGTGCATTTGAGAATTCAGGAAGTTCTTAAAACAGAGTATGATGTGTTATTCGGTGGCAAACAATCCTTGTTTTTGGTGATCTTCTGTAGCTGACACCAGTGAAAGGACAACCAGTGTTCAAACTGCTTACACATGAAGATACCAAGAAATGCCTAGGGAGCATTGGCAATGTTAACATATGGTTAAACTTCAGTTATGCTGAGCTGCGTGTAAATATGCGTCAGGCGAAGGACGAAGATTACAAGAATATTCTACAAGATGTTAGAGTCGGGAAAGTGACTGAGCGTGGTAAAGAAGCTTTACATGCACGATTACTGTCAAATTTATATCCAGAAGAAGACGTTTTGCCAGAGGATATTTTTCAGAAAATTACTGTGAAGAAATCTGGAATATGTTTGATGCCAACTCTTGCAGAATGTTCCATCTTCAACAACAAAATGTTGAATTTAGAAAAACAAGAGATTGTGAAACTGGAAGCTATTGACAAAATAGAGCATATGGGAGCAACAATTATTTTGTCTGAGAATTTGAAGTCTAAATTGGATTCATTAGAGAAGACTATATCTAAAACTGCGGGCTTTGAAAAGACTCTGAATGTGTGCTTAAATTGCCGTATCATTTTGAGAAGGAATTTACATGTTGAAAGAGGTCTGGTAAATGGATCAATGGGTAATGTTGTTGATTTTGAGAAATACAGAAGTAGAGATGGAATTGAATTTTTAAAAATTAAATTTGATGGTATTGAGGAAGTACAGCTAATTGGTCGTTGCACAGCAAGGTTTTTGCTTGTAAAAGACTTATATGTTCGCCGTAAGCAGTTTCCTGTTTGCTTGGCATATGCGGTGACAATTCATAAATCGCAAGGTTTAAGTGTAGACACTGCTTTAGTGAATATTGGCAGTTCTGTGTTCAAAGAGGGTATGGCTTATGTCGCATTGTCACGAGTCAGAACTTTATCGGGATTGTACTTGATTGACTGTGATGTCACAAACATTTGTGCGGATCTAGATTGTGTTAAGGAATACAATAGGTTAAGAAGAGAGTATGCGCCACATTTGCCTCAATATCCTTTGTTTGAGAAACGTGCGGTAGGCCGGAAACAAAGAAATATCAGTAATAGTAGGGAGGTTGAAGCAAAAAGACCAAAAGTCGATGATCCAAAAATTGTAAGCAGGAATAAAATGAATTCTGTTGAAAATGTTGTTGGTTTTCATTTTGAAAATAGTTCTGGTGTCAACTGCTATGCTAATGTAGTTGTTAATGTTCTCTTTTCACTAGAGACTTTAAAAGAACAGATTGTGATCAATTCAGAACAAAGTTTATGCTGTTTGTTGAATTCTGTGTTAGAGAAATGTAGTGCTGATAGAACGAGAGTAGAAAGTGTGTCTGAAATTCGTTTTCTGTTAGACGAATGTTCAGGTCAAACAGAATTCTCTGAAAATATTCAGCAGGATTGTCAGGAGTTTTTAATGTATATGCTTGATGTATTGCAAGATGAGGGTGTAGATGTAGATTATCTGTTTGGCCTTTCTTATCTATGGCAGCATGACTGCGAGAACTGTAGGCTATCAAGTACTACTAGTGTAGACTCAGAAAGATTTATATATTTAACTTTGCCTGACAGTAAATCAGTATCCTTCAATAAGCTGGTAAAGGCAGCCGATCAAAACATGGAGTGTAGCCAATGTAAGTCTGCAATGCTTTCCACGTTAATTTTACGAAGTTATGGCCAGTATGTCATTTTAATGTTCCAATGATGTAGGCCTGATGGGACTAAATTGACAACTTTAATTAATAATTTTGTGGCTTCGCAGTTGTCAATATCAGGAAGGACTTTTATAACTACTGCAATTATATATCATGACGGTCCTTCAACTAATTCAGGACATTATACAGCTTATTTAAAATCTGGAAACGGCTGGTCATTCTGCAATGATTCTGTTTTAACTTTCAAAAAAAGATTGTCTTTCCACCTTCAAAATTCTTACCTGGTGTTCTTACAACCAAAATTTTAGGAAAGGAATCTTGGGATTTCTTTAGAGGAATTTTCAGAGGTTCTAATGGCTCCTACTCTATATGGCCTTGTGGATAATTGTAGTACAGAGCGAAAACTGTTTGTGTTTATAAGCTAAGTCAAGCAGTAGATCAAAATAAGGAGTAGAGGAAATGTAAGTCTGCAATGCTGTCCATATTTTTTATGGAAACTTATGGGTGAAATGTCATTTTACAATTTGAACTACATAAACTGGATGAAAAAAAGTTGTTAAGTCTAATTAAAAATGTTTTGGCTACACAGTCATCGATTTCAGGAAGAGCATTTGCAACTGCAGCTATTATATATTATGATGGTCCTTTGACAACATCTGGATATTACACAGCTTATTTGAAATATAAAAAAGGCTAGTCTTTCAGCAAACATTACCAATTGAGTACGAAGCAATGTTGCCTTTTGACTTGATTACTGAAGTGAGAATTTAGGGTAGGTAATTCGACTATAATGATTCTAGGTGTTGCTGTAATTTAGTGTGCTGTTTAAATTGCTTTGTATGTCTCAGTTTTCTTAAAACGATGGAGTTTATCTTTCAGAAAGTGGCGGGCAGAAAATAGTAACAGCACAACAGAGTATAAGCTGTTCATAGGACATCCTTTGACGTCATAGAAAGTAAGTTACTTTTGAGGAGTTCTGATTTCTGCTTAGTTATATTATTTGTTTTTTTTTAAACACAATCATTTTGATTGTGTTTTTTTTTCCCCGCTGTTATATGATGAATACCTTCAACTCACTGTTTTCAGTGAAATTTGATATTTTCTGATAACAGCAAAAATAAACCATTAAATATGTATAATTAATTTTGTACTTTGAATTGTGATTTATAATATGTATTCATTTTGTCTCATGCTCACTCTTTTTTTACTACCTTGTATTAATTTACATTTTTTTGTTCTTTCTTACACAGATTAAAAGTATAAAAATGATAATTGACTACGTTAATGACAATTATAAGGTAAGTATTTAGTACTCTTTACGTTACATGTCTATCAGATTTAACTTTTATTAGTTCCACTGCTTCATTTCTTTAACCCTTAGTTTCCTGCCTTTGCTACTTCCTTCATTTCTTTTTCTATTACTTATTTATACTACTCTTTTCACTCCTTTTATCAGTCCCTCTTTCAACAGTAACTGTGTGTTACTCCCTCTATTTGTCTTTCTTTTCACATTACTCTCTGTTTATTTACTAGTCTTTTTTTAAAAAAAATGTTTTAGTTCGCTCCCGGTTCGCTTACCGGAGCGCTAACCGGGAAGCGAATCAAAAGAAATAGAGGATGCTAGAGTGCTAAACATTCTAGCAATTTTTTTTAAAAGGGAAGGTAGTTCTGAAAAGAACTTTTTTTAAATTATTTTTGTTGTTTTATATTTTTTTGTGTTTTTTTGGAGGAAGGGGAAACAAAAATGATTCACTACAAAGGGCTCAACAGGAGCAACAAAAAAAAAAGAAAATGTAATTTCTTGGACATTTTGGACATTGATGATGTTCATATGCTCTATTTATTAGAGTAAGACTCCTCTCTCCATATGAAATTAATTTGCCACAAGCTATACATGCCATTTTCATCTGTCCAAAGTTCTTCTGAAGATTTGGGACCGTTTCCCTTGCCTCTGATTCTGTTATTGCTAGTTCATTGGTGGATGTACTGGCAGGTCGGGGGTTATCCACCAAATCTCAAATTTGTGCAGCACTATAATTAATCGGGTGCCACCTCTCCATGTATCGATGCATGGTAGATAACCATAACTATATTTTTTTCGGTCCCTCTGGAGAGTACATCGTGGCAGATGAGGCAGGTAACCTACCTCGCATTTACTTTTTTTTCATGTGGAGGAAAAGAAAAAAATTGCCAAATAAAATGTTCTTTTACATGGGATGTCCTTGACATTTCTTTCAAAAACCCCCTTGTCCCTTGCTCCTGTTCCTCGTCTTCCTCTTCTTCCTCCTCTTGTTGGAAGATGACCTGTGGAGTTGGTCCTCTCTTCCTTGGTGGTGATGGTGGTGGTGGGGATCCACCAGCTGCAGCTACTACAGATGCCATGACTGAACAAGCAGAAACAGGTCTTTCTCTCATAAAAATGAAAGTCAGAGTGAGGAAAAAAGGTGGGACTTTCATCATTTGGGAAAAAAAAATGTTCTAAACCAATGAAAAGTGTTTATTTTACGTCATATGATCAAGCGTTGCATCATTAGGAAACTAAAAGTAAAATGAACCAATGAAAAGTTTTATGAACTAGTCACATGACCTGTTATGCTTACGTTACGCCCTCCGCGCCTCGGATCGTTTCCGGGGCTCTGCGTTTCGCGCCTTGGTTCGCGTTCCAGAACGCTTCCGGGTGCGCTAACGCGGCGCGTCATAAGGCGCATTACGCAGTAACGCGATACGTTGCGATTATGCGACGTGTCACGATGTGGCTTTCTAACGCGGTACTTGCACTAACCGAATGTTTACCGGTTCGCGGACCGGCAGCGAAACAAGAAAAAATAATTTTAACTATAATATAAATTAAATTAAAAATATATAATACAAAAATATATAAAATATGTTTGTGAATTAGAATAAGAATACATTTTACAGCTTTTGATATTTGCTATTAAAAAACCATTGAAATTCACTGAAAAAACCATAGGTTATAGACCATATATAGTTAGGGATTAGCATTTACAAAACCTTGAAAATTCACTGAAAAAACCATAGGTTATAGACCATATATAGTTAGGGATTAGCATTTACAAAACCTTAATTTACTCGCACAAAACCATAGAAATTCGCATATATAGTTAGTTGCAATAACTATATATCGCGCACCCGCAATCCACTGCTGATGATGTCACATATTACATCATTCATGACATGGTCAGTGACATCACTGATGACATCACTGAGGACATCTCAAATGACATCACTGATGACATCTCAAATGACATCACTGATGACATCATCCAGTGACTGTGTGTTTCTGTAAAGTTTAAATATGTTTTACATATTGAAGAATGAGTAGATGTAGAAGTGTCTGGATGAAGGATTTAGTAGGTGCGTGACTGACTGTATGAGTGAGTGATTAAATGTGTCTCACTGAGTGCATGGGTTAGTGACTAAACTGTCCTAATTTGTGCATCATTATGTCTGTTGTTCTGTAAACTGCTGCATGTGTTGATCAGTAGCTATATGAGTAGCTATAGCTATAACTCAGTTTCAGCCACTCTGGTATTCGTTCCCTTAACTTACTTCTTCACTCTGTATGCTCTGACTTAGAGGTCAAAGCTCGCCAGCTGCTCCAGCTAAAATAACTTCAATCTTTCTAAGAGAGTATTAGCTTCTCGATCTGTCTTGGACTTTAAAATGGCGACTGTCTGCCCTGAAATAAATAATGGCATTGATGCTAACGGCTAGCTGCCGCCTATAGACTGACTCATTCACTGCTTAATGCTTTCACTGATATGGAAGCGTGTTCCTTCATGGAAAGTTACGGCCAGTAACCTGCCGCCCACCAAATTCTTGTACCTCCCCGTACCAAGGACACGTTCCCAGCCGGCCGGCCTGATGTTGTGTCTTCGGAATGGAGAAAAATACAGTCTTTCGATAAGGGCCAGCCTGAGCCGGTTCTCTCCAAGCGAACAACACCTCGTAACTAAAACATTACATTTGACCTAAAAGCATCTCAAGCTGCCGGGGCAGAAAGAAAGATGGAGTCGCTCCCGTTTGAGGCCTACAAGGCCCGAAACAAGCATAACTCCATAGAAGGTATACTAACACTCTTACAAAAGGACGGATTATCACTAATACTAATGAATCTATCCCCTAACATAAGTTTATAGGCCCTGATCTAAGGAAAAGGGTACGGAGTTACATCAACACACCTTGTGAATAGGCTCTATTTACGGTTCTAATCCTTCCACTAGAATGATAGTAGACTGAAGTCACCTCCAATCACCTTCCCTCAAGGAAGGGCCGAAAAAGTCGGTCAGAACAATAGTAAAACAGAGAAAAGGTATAAGAGGAAGAAACTGAGAAAAGGAAAATGAATAAGGGAGCAAAAGAAGAGAAGAAAGAGGAAGAAGACTAAAGCAGAGGTTATGGCAGAATGTAAATGGGTGATGAAAGTAAAAGGAAAGAGAGTAAAGGATGGGGAATGACAGGTTGTGACGGAACCAGAGAAAAGGAACAGTGGTGACGGAGGGAAAGAAAATAGCAGTGAGTGTAAGTAAAGATGAGTGAAAGAGGGTGGATAAAAGTGAATAAGGGTAAGACATGGGGAGTGACAGAGAGAAAGAACCGAGAGAGTAAAGGAAGGAGTGTCAGAAAGGGACTAAGTGAACCAGAAAAACAGGTAAGTGAGGGAGTGTGGATGAGCAGGAGCACTGAAAGAAGTTGAATGTGGTAGGAAAGTAAGGAAACGAGAAGTAAACATGGAGGATAAGAATAAGTGAGGGAAGCAGAGTAAGGAAACAGGAGTAAGGTAGGGTGAGAGAAAAGTAGTGAGGTTAAAGGAAAGGGTGATGACAAACTACATTTTGTAGTCACACTTATCATATAATTATTGAAAACTTACTTGTATCTTTGAAAGACAAAAGAAAAAACAAGTTATAATTAGTAAAATATATACTTTAAAATAGAAGAAACAGGTCAAGAGGTAAAAAATCAAAAAAAGTGTACTAAGAAATAAAGCAAGAGTGAAGGATACAAAAACAGAAATAAAGTAATGTAGAAAGACAAAAAAGAGGGAAAAAGAAATAGAAGGAGAACAAATTACTGAAGGTAAGTAAGATACTAACAGAATTTGAGATACCAAAACGAAATCAGGAAAGAGAAGTAAGTAAAAGGAAAATGAGTGAAAGGGAAAGGAGTCTAAATGAGAAACCATTAATAAGAAAGAGAAATGGAAGATGACTGAGAGTGAGTGAAGGGGAGTCACAGAGTGAAGGGATTAAAGGAATGAGGTTAATATAGAACGATAGAGGAAAAAGGAGTGAGAAAGTAAGTACACAGAAAGAGAAAGGAAAGGACTGAGTGAACCGCAGTACAATGAGTGAAGAAAGGAAAAAGAGTAAAGGAGCAAACGAAGGAAAGAGAGGGGAAGAGAACTAAAGCAGTGGTACTGAGAGAATGAGAGAAATCTGAAAAGTGGGTCTAGGGAGAGAGGAAATGCAGACAGTTGACATTGGATTGAGGAGTTGTGAAAGAAATGGAGTAAAGGAACAGCGATGAAACAAAGTGAAAGAAAGGCAGTGTAAGTGAGTAAAGAGAGCTAAATAAGGGTGGAAAAGGAAAATGAGTGTGAGACAATGGGAATACAATATAAATTACACAATGCAAACTATAGAATGGCTTATACAATATGTTACATTGTTTATTTTTGCTGTTCTCAGAATATATTGAATTTCACTTAAATTAGTGAGTTCAAACTCTGCATCATATAACAGCGGGAAAAAAAACACAACCTAAAAGATTGTGTTTTAAAAAAAACATAAAAACTTACAAATCATATATGTACACTAATCTTTGATTCACCTACTTTTCCTTGAGGCCAAATAGTAGATAGTGAAGGTCCTTTTGGTGGAAAAAAAGTCTGCTGTTCTCTATAACTTCCATTTCATCGACTTCCTATGAAAAAAGATCTAAGAACATCATACCTTACACTTTCCTTACGGCCAAATAGTGTCAGATATATGAGTATTTTTTTAAATTTCTCTAATTAAACTCTGAAATTACTGTTTACCCGAAGTTTTCAAAGAAAAGCTCACATTTCACAATCTTTAAAAATTCATATTCCCTTTTTTGATCACTCATGTTCAACATTTCCTATAAAACTGATATCACTTACTATGAGATCCACTTAAAGTACATATATGCCCCTCCTAAACTCCCCTCAGAAAACCTAGAGGGTCAGGGGGTGTCTACTGTGCCCCTTTTTACCCATTCCCAACGTTGTTTGTCCTCCATCTTGTGTCTCAATTCTACCGAAACACAAAATGGCGGACTCCCGTAGCGCTGCCGGTGTGCGTACCGGAGCGCGCCCCGGTAAGCGCTCCCAAAAAAAATGTGGGAACGTAATTTACATAAAAACTACTGGAGACACTTACACCAAATATAGAATAGACCCTACTACATAGCAGTCCCTACCATTTATCCAAATTTGATGGTATTCCATGGAGCCATTTTGGCTGTAGCCCTGTCTAAATATCCTGAGGTAAATTACATGACAAAAACAGCCTGGTATCGTTTGACCTCCTGCCTTCGAGATACTAGCGCTGCATTGACTCAGCTAATCTTTCATTTTATAGCGCTGCACGATCGCTTCATAGCGCTGCACTGTTGGGATTTACTTATTTATTTATTTAATTGTGCTGCTCTGTCTAATTGACTTATTTAATCTGCGCCGCACTGTCGCTTTTATTTAATTATCAACGCGACGTCGCTGAGGCAGTTACTTTGCATTTAAATTATATTCAGCTGATAGTGCGTGTAAGGCTCTCGCCTTTGACCCTCCATTTTGTGTTGTTGTTGTTGTTGCCGCCCCTCCTCCCGCCACCGCCTCCCAGCTGCTGCCCCTCCCACCCACGATTAGTATCCTTCCTTGCTCCCGAGATCACTGTGACCGCCTGGACCCTCCTTCAGCCCGGTTGCTCCCCCACGCTCCAGCCTGGTATCGTTTGACCTAATGCCTTCGAGAGACTAGCGCTGCATTGACTCAGCTAATCTTTCATTTTATAGCGCTGCACGATCGCTTCATAGCACTGCACTGTTTTGATTTACTTATTTATTTATTTAATTGTGCTGCTCTGTCTAATTGACTTATTTAATCTGCACCGCACTGTCGCTTTTATTTAATTATCAACGCGACGTCGCTGAGGCAGTTACTTTGCATTTAAATTATATTCAGCTGATAGTGCGTGTAAGGCTCTCGCCTTTGACCCTCCATTTTGTGTTGTTGTTGTTGTTGCCGCCCCTCCTCCCGCCACCGCCTCCCAGCTGCTGCCCCTCCCACCCACGATTAGTATCCTTCCTTGCTCCCGTGATCACTGTGACCGCCTGGACCCTCCTTCAGCCCGGTTGCTCCCCCACGCTCCAGCCTGGTATCGTTTGACCTCCTGCCTTCGAGATACTAGCGCTGCATTGACTCAGCTAATCTTTCATTTTATAGCGCTGCACGATCGCTTCATAGCGCTGCACTGTTGGGATTTACTTATTTATTTATTTAATTGTGCTGCTCTGTCTAATTGACTTATTTAATCTGCGCCGCACTGTCGCTTTTATTTAATTATCAACGCGATGTCGCTGAGGCAGTTACTTTGCATTTAAATTATATTCAGCTGATAGTGCGTGTAAGGCTCTCGCCTTTGACCCTCCATTTTGTGTTGTTGTTGTTGTTGCCGCCCCTCCTCCCGCCACCGCCTCCCAGCTGCTGCCCCTCCCACCCACGATTAGTATCCTTCCCTGCTCCCGAGATCACTGTGACCGCCTGGACCCTCCTTCAGCCCGGTTGCTCCCCCACGCTCCAGCCTGGTATCGTTTGACCTCCTGCCTTCGAGATACTAGCGCTGCATTGACTCAGCTAATCTTTCATTTTATAGCGCTGCACGATCGCTTCATAGCGCTGCACTGTTGGGATTTACTTATTTATTTATTTAATTGTGCTGCTCTGTCTAATTGACTTATTTAATCTGCGCCGCACTGTCGCTTTTATTTAATTATCAACGCGACGTCGCTGAGGCAGTTACTTTGCATTTAAATTATATTCAGCTGATAGTGCGTGTAAGGCTCTTGCCTTTGACCCTCCATTTTGTGTTGTTGTTGTTGTTGCCGCCCCTCCTCCCGCCACCGCCTCCCAGCTGCTGCCCCTCCCACGCTCCGCCCCCTCCACCATCCATTTATGGCCAATGCCCCCACGCGCAGCGTCCACGCGCTACGGCCACGCCGAAGGTGCGCCAAAGGTATGCCCGTCTATGCCCGTCCGCGCCTGGCCCGCGCCCAGCGCCAGACCCCCTGCCCCTCGAGCTGCCCAGCCCTCCCGCATCACCTACGATGCCGCCACCCTCCTAGCCCTTAACCCCGGTCGCACCCCCAACTGCGTCCAAGCCGCTCCTGGACACACCCATGGACCTTTCTCCTGCTACTCCTGCAAATTCAGCGGCACCGACAACATCTCCACTACGACCACACCACAGATTCCCGACCCCACCCACCTACAATGCATCCTTCTCAACACCCGCTCGGTCCACAGACACGCCATCGACCTATGGAATCTACTAGACACCATCTCTCCGGACATCGCCTTCCTAACAGAAACATGGATGAACGCTTCCTCCGCCCCAGACATCACCATCGCCATCCCTGAAGACTATAAGATCACTCGCAAGGACCGTACCGGCCACACAGGAGGAGGAATCGCTATCGTCCATAAGAAATCAATCCGCATCTCAACCAGATCTGACGCCAACCTCGCCAACTCCGAACACCTTCACTTCCAGATCCACATCGACCCCAAGACCACACTTAGAGGCACCCTCCTCTACAGACCACCAGGACCCCGCGCAAAATTTAGTGAAGACATCACGGACTTCATCACTCCTCACGCGCTCCCCTCAAAAGACTACATCCTTCTGGGAGACCTCAACTTTCACCTTGAAAAGATCAACGACCGCAACACCACCACCCTCTTGGACAACCTCGCCAACCTCGGACTTAAACAACTGGTCACTTCCCCCACCCACATCGCAGGTCACACTCTCAACCCCATCTTCACCTCCAGCAATCATGTCTCCTTCAGCCACACTACGGATCTCCTCTGGACTGACCACAGCTGCGTTCACTTCACCTACAACAAGCCAAAACCCATCAACCACCTCCAACCAACTCTGCAAAGAAACTGGAAGAAAATCACTACCGACCAGATCTCCTCATCGCTCCTTCTAAACACCCCAGCCCACTCTTCTAACCCAGACCAAGCCGCCGCCAACTTCACCCTATGGTTATCCAACACCGCCGACACCTTAGCACCACTGAAAAAACGCCAAAGCAAACCTGGCAACAAGAAGGCCTCATGGTTCAACGATGACCTTAAGAAGTCCAAGAAACTCTGCCGCTCCCTTGAAAAGCCCTGGAAAAAAGACCCAACCACTAGCACCAAGGACGCCTTCAAAAACGCCACCCACACTCACCACCAACTAATCCGAAAGGCCAAGAAAACAGCATTCAAGGATCGACTTGACAACAACGTCCACAACAGCAAGGAACTTTTCAACATCGTCAAGGAATTTTCCAATCCCTCGGCCAACTCCAACGACATTACCCCCTCTCAAGGCCTCTGCGACTCCCTAGCCTCATTCTTCCACAACAAGATTGCAGACATCCACAACAGCTTCGACAACCAACCCGGAGACCAACCCACCCAACCTTATGCTGAACACTCTTCCCCCGTGAACACCCTTAACGACTGGAACCCAATCTCCACTGAGGACACCATCCGCCTAATGAACTCCATCCACTCAGGATCCCCCACAGACCCATGCCCTCACCACATCTTCAACAAAGCAGACTCCGTCATAGCACCGCACCTCCGAGACGTCATCAATTGCTCCTTCATCTCCGCCACCTTCCCGGAAAACTGGAAACACGCTGAACTCACCGCCCTTCTGAAAAAACCCACAGCGGACCCCACCGAACTCAAAAATTACCGCCCCATTTCGCTCCTTCCCTTCCCGGCCAAAGTAATCGAGAAAGCAGTCAACAACCAACTCGCTGCTTTCCTCGAAGCCAACAAATCCCTCGACCCCTCACAATCTGGCTTCCGAGCAAAACACAGCACTGAGACCGCCCTCATCGCAGCAACAGACGACATTCGAACTCTACTGGACAATGGAGACACAGTCGCCCTCATCCTCCTCGACCTCTCTGCAGCATTCGACACAGTCTGCCACAGCACCCTTTTACAACGCCTCAGTAACATCGGAATACAAGGAAAAGCACTTGAATGGATCACCTCGTTCCTCACCGGAAGAACCCAGAGAGTCCGCCTTCCACCATTCAAGTCCGAGGCCACTGAAGTCATCTGTGGCGTACCACAAGGATCCTCACTCAGCCCCACCCTCTTCAACGTATACATGAGCCCCCTCGCGGCCATCGCCCGCCAACACAACCTCAGCATCATCTCTTACGCGGATGACACTCAACTAATCCTTTCTCTCACCAATGACCCCAGCACCGCCAAAACTAACCTACACGAAGGAATGAAAGAAGTTGCCGAATGGATGAAACACAGCCGTCTGAAACTGAACTCAGATAAAACAGAAGTCCTCATCCTAGGTACATCCCCCTCTGCATGGGATGACTCTTGGTGGCCGGAAGCCCTTGGAAAAGCACCCATCCCGACAGACCACGCACGGAACCTAGGCGTCATCCTGGATTCTTCACTCTCTATGAATAGACAAGTCAGCGCCGTATCCTCATCCTGCTTCAACATTCTTCGCATGCTCAAAAAAAATTTCGCTGGATCCCCACCGAAACCAGGAAAACTGTCACCCATGCTCTGGTCACGAGCCGACTGGACTACGGAAACACCCTCTACGCAGGTACCACCGCTAAACTCCAGAAGAAACTCCAACGAATCCAAAACGCCTCAGCCAGGATCATATTAGACATCCCACGCACCGAACACATCTCTGGTCACCTGAAAGACCTCCACTGGCTACCCGTCAATAAGAGAATCACTTTCCGACTGCTAACCCACGCACACAAATCACTCTACGACATCGGACCAGAATGTCTCAACTCACGACTGTCCTTCTACACCCCCTCCCAACAACTACGTTCTTCCAGCCAAGCCCTCGCCACTGTACCTCGCATCAACAAGCCCACCATGGGAGGCAGATCCTTCTCATACCTGGCTGCTAGAACATGGAACTCACTTCCCACTCACCTCTGCCTCACCCAGAACCACCTAGCATTCAGAAAGCAACTTAAAACATGGATATTTGACAAGTAATCCTCCTCCCCTTCCTAAGCGCCTTGAGACCCTCTGGGTATGTAGTGCGCTATATAAATTCTTTGACTTGACTTGACTTGACATATGAAACTGTTTGAATTTACAACCAATTAAAATGTTACTTACATTTTGTACTTTTATGTGCTGACATTTGATTAGTTAAGAACATGAATATATATGAAAAATGAGAGGGAAACACAGGTATTTTGACTAACACTACCTAAGGTACATTTGGAAAGAATTTTGACAGAAAACTTCAACTACTTTGAAATAGGTACGTTGTTAATTTGAAAGGAGAACTATGTTATGCACTTTAAGTTAATTTGGGAATACGTTTTCAGATAGTTATATACTGTCCCTCTGTAAGAGTTAGAGATTCAGATAGACTTCTCTTTTATAATTATGGATTGAGTTAGGCTTCTCTGGTATAATGATGCATTTACTTAGGCTTCATCACAGGCACTTTTTAATAGTTCTACCTCCTGCCTGAAACCATACACTGCCCAAAGATAACTTCACTGTAAAAAACTCACAAGTACCTGTCTGAACTTAAACCCAACAGTGCTCTATCTCTACTGATATATTTATTTTTTATGCAATTTACAGCAACAAAATGGAAGGAGATCAGAATATTTCTTTTGAAATTGTTTTGGACAACAACCCTGAAGAAAAAATTGCTGAGAATTATAACTTTGATTTTATGGATGAGTCTCTGGACCATGAATTAGTTCAGTGTGTGGAATCAATAGAATCACAGAATGAAAATGAGGACATTCCAGACAATATATTGTTAGAAGTTTTATTAAATTATGAAAAATAATCAAAAGAATACATTTATACTTAATAATCAAAAATTGTTTGAGACATTTTTCATTTTTATATGTAATTAATCAAGTAGTTCCAAAATGTTTATAATATAAAGTGAGACTTATAGAATACTGTGCAACTTTTTTTTGTTACATAGTAAGTTTTCTCATAGTTACTTCCTTTCTCCCACTATATTATCTCCAATGTGTATTTAACATCTCTTTATCATCTCCTGCCTCCATGTTGTTTCTGCTTTCCTGACAGACTATGGTATGAATTCCATATACCACAATAACTTCTGTAATAACATGCAAGATATCTACAAAGGAGACAGTGTATATTAAATTTTAGACTCTGCATTGGTACCTACATGTTGGTACTTCATAAAAAAAAACCAACAAAAAGAACAATTAATAAACATACATTTTTGAAAAGTCTGTCATTCTTTTTTCCCCATGGTACGCTCCGTGGTGCTCCCCACCTGCTCTGACCTGGTGTAAAGTTGGACTACAACCTGCAACATCAAAGGGCGCCCAGACTACAGACACACCTGAATGACAACTGATGTCATGGGGCCAACAATCATGCAGCTCAGACACCCAGAGTGCCCTGCCACCCCCCGCCACCACCCCATTGTCCGCCATCCCCCCTGATACCCTGACAAACAAATGTGACAACTTTCCGAAATCTGGAACATAACAAATCGGCTGATGTCGCACAAGTATAACAATCAAGATGCATGTGAGGTTAAACAAATGAGAATCACAGTCATCTATGGATTTATATTTAAAACATTTTATTTAAACAAAACAACAAAATAAAAGTAGGTACAGCAATGGCGTGTCATCCCTCGACATACTGTGAATCACAGCTTGCAAGACAAAAAAACAGGAAAGATTGTGCGTTATGCGCCCATCAATGGAGAGAAAGAGAAAGAGTGAGTGAGAGGAAGAGAAAGAGAAAGTGAGAGAGATAGGAACAGAGAGAGAAAGAGTGAGAGAGAGAAAAAGAGAGAGAGAAAGAGAAAGAGTGAGAGAGAGAGAGGAAGAGAGAGAGAAAGAATGTGAGAGAGAGAAAGGAATAGATGGAGAGGGAGAATGAGTGCCGACGCTGCAGACAAAACCCTCACAGCTCACCTTTCCACCACCGGTGTGTCTCTAACCCCATGCCAGGACATACCCCAGCCCTCAAGCTCACTCATCTGAAACATAGTATATAATCAGTAATGGCAGAGTACATGCAACTGCACACACCTTCATCGCTGTCCCGCGCCTGCGCACCCAGGCTGCTGCACCCCATCTACTCCCACCACCCACAGGTGATAGCCGGCCGCTGCACAAACAAGCCCATCTGCACACCTTCCCCCACCAGCATGTGTTCAAGAGAGCCCACCACATGCTGAAGAGAGCTCCAAGGCCGGGGCCCGCGTCCTTGGCAGCCAGAAGGTCGCACATTTGATTCTGGGTCTTGATATTGCAATGGCCGAGAACATATCAAAGCACCACACCAAGGAGTAATTTTTGTGTGGCGTACGCGTGGTCCAGCTGAGATCACAATTGAAATCGGGTCTTGATTGCCAGGATGGTGTATCGAGGCTTTTGCATCATCGCAGGCTGTACACCCGCTCAGCTCAGGTGGCACTAACTCAGTGGAACTCAAGTCATCGCCACATGGCGGGTTGCCTGTGTTGGGGGAATAACAATCTGTGAATCATAGCCTGCAAGAGAAAAAAGCAAGATAAGATTGTGCGTCATGCACCCATCAAAGGAGAGGGATATAGAGAAAGAGTGAGAGCAAGGGGAAGTGAGAGAGAAAGAGAAAGTGTGAGAGAAAGAGAAGACGATAGAGAAAAAGGGAGAGAGGGGTAAAGAGAGAGAAAGAGAGAAACAGTGTGAGAGAGAAAACAAGAGATGGAGATGGACCATCCTGAGCTTCTGCGAAGCGGTAGCTCCCCTCGCTGCTCCCTGCACATCAGCTGGTATTGTTACGATTGGACCTCCACGCTCTGCACGCATTGCTCTAAATTGCTATAAGCTGCTAGGCATCGTAGCGCCTATTACCTGACTTGCTCGTACTGCAGATTGATTAGAGATTGTAGCGCTGTACTTTTGAGACCGTGCATAGATATTAACTGTACCATTATTTTTGTCTGTGTCACCCGCTTTGCCTGCTTTGTTTATTGTTGTCTGACTGACTGTGCTGACCAGTCTATTAGCGCTTCTTTAAGGTCGTGCCCCATCTCGTCCTGTAGCGCTTTTTGGCTCGCTGCCATTTTGTCGGTTTGTTTGTTGTTCTGCCTCACAGCCCGGCTATCCACCCCGCTCCCGCCTCCCAGCTGCTCCTCCCTCGCCCCACCTCCCTCCTCTATCCACTTATGACAGATGCATTTGCGCGCAGCGTTCACGCGCAGCGGACGCGCCCCATGTGTGCCGAAGGTGTGCCAAAGGTTAGCCCATCTACGCCCGTCCGCGCCTGGACCGCGCCCAGCGCCAGACCCCCTGGCCCCCGCAAAATCCACTCCACCCACATAATGTATGCCGCCGCTACTCTCCTTGCCCTTAACCCCGGTTGCACCCCACAATGCTGCGTAGCTACCCCAGGACACACCCACGGTCCTTTCTCCTGCCACTCCTGCAAGTTCGCCTGCATCAAGACCCATACCAAATCCTCCTCCTCCAAACACAGCTCCGAATCTAACCACCTGAAATGCATCCTGCTGAACACCCACTCGGTCCACAAACACGCCACTGAAGTCTGGGACCTACTTGACACTACATCGCCAGACGTCGCCTTCCTTACTGAAACCTGGATGAACACCTCATCAGCGCCCGACATCGCCATAGCCATCCCGGACGCCTACAAGATCATCCGAAAAGATCCCACAAACGAAACAGGAGGAGGCATCGCCATCGCCCATAAGAACACCATCAGATTCACGACCAGCTCTGACGATAACCTCGCGACCGCTGAACACCTTCATTTCCAGATCCACACCGACCCCAGAACCACACTTAGAGGCACCCTCATCTACAGACCACCAGGATCCCGCACACAATTCAACGAAGACATCACTGACTTCATCAGCCCACATGCCCTCACCTCCCAGAATTACATTCTTCTGGGAGACCTCAACTTCCACCTGGAAAAGAAAAACGACAGCAACACCACCACCCTTCTGGACAACCTGGCCAATCTCTGCCTCAAACAACTTGTTGACACCCCCACCCACTTAGCCGGACACACGCTCGACCCCATCTTCACCTCCAGCAAACACATCTCCTTCGATCACACCACAGCCCTCCACTGGACGGACCACAGCTGCGTCCACTTCAGCTACAAAAAGACCATGACCCACATCCCACCAGAACCTATTCCTCGAAGAAACTGGAACAAAATCACCACCGACCAACTCTTCACATCGCTTAACCAAAACCCCCCTGCCACATCATCGGACCCAAACCAAGCTGCCACTAATCTCACACTATGGATCACCCACAGCGCTGATGAATTAGCACCCTTTAAAAACCACCAGATCAAACAAGGAAACAAAAAGGCCCCTTGGTTCAAAGATGACCTTAAGAAATCCAAGAAGTTATGTCGTACCCTCGAGGAAACCTGGAGAAAAAACCCAACCACTGACAACCTGACCGCCTTCAAGGACGCCACCCGCAAAGACCACCAATTGATCCGATCCACCAAGAAATCAGCTTTCAAGGATCGACTCGACAACAACGCCCACAACAGCAAGGAACTATTCAACATCGTGAAAGAATTTACGAACCCCACCGCCGGCACCAACGACAGCACTCCCTCCCAGGAACTCTGCGACTCTCTATCCTCTTTCTTCCACAACAAAATCGCCGACATTCATAACAGCTTTGTAAACCTGTCCGAACAACAACCCACTCCACCCAACTCCGAACCAAAGCAGCACTCTCGCAACCTTTGCGCCTGGAACCCAATCACGACTGAAGACACCATCCGCCTGATGAACTCCATCCACTATGGGATCGCTAACTGACCCATGTCCCCACCACATTTTCAACAAAGCAGACTCCATCATCGCACCCTATCTACGCAATGTCATAAACTGCTCCTTCATCTCCGCTACCTTCCCAGAAAGCTGGAAACATGCCGAACTCAGTGCCCTTCTGAAGAAACCCACTGCGGACCCCTCTGAACTTAAGAACTACCGCCCCATCTCACTCCTCCCCTTCCCGGCCAAAGTCATCGAGAAAGCCGTCAATAGTCAGCTCGCCACCTTCCTTGAATCCAACAACTCACTTGACCCCTCACAGTCCGGCTTCCGAGCCAAACACAGTACCGAAACCGCCCTCATCGCTGCTACAGATGACATCCGAACGCTACTGGACAACGGAGAAACAGTTGCCCTCATCCTACTTGACCTCTCCGCCCCATTCGACACAGTCTGTCATAACAAACTCATACAATGCCTCAACAACGTCGGAGTACAAGGAAAAGCGTTGGACTGGATCATCTCGTTCCTCGCCGGAAGAACCCAGAGAGTCTGCCTCCCCCATTCAAATCCGAAGCCACCAAAGTCATATGCGGCGTACCACAAGGATCATCACTCAGTCCCACCCTCTTCAACGTATACATGAGTCCCCTCGCATCCATCGCGCGACAACACAACCTCAACATCATCTCCTATGCTGACGACACCCAGCTGATCCTCTCCCTCACCAAAGACCCTAACACCGCCAAAACCAATCTACATGAAGGAATGAAAGAAGTAGTCAAATGGATGAAAAACAGCCATTTAAAACTTAACTCGGACAAAATGGAAGTCCTCATCTTAGGCTCATCCCCCGCTGCCTGGGACGACTCATGGTGGCCACCGGCTCTGGTAATCGCACCCATACCTACGGACCACCCACGTAACCTGGGCTTCATCCTTGACTCCTCCCTATCGATGACCAGACAAGTCAACGCCATCTCATCATCATGCTTCAACATCCTGCACATGCTCAAAAAAATCATCCGCTGGATCCCCACCAAAACAAGAAAGACAGTCACCCACGCACTAGTCACGAGCCGACTAGATTACGGAAACACCCTTTACGCCGGAACCACAGCCAAACTACAGAAAAAACTCCAACGCATCCAAAACGCCTCAGCCAGACTCATACTGGACATCCCCCGTCAAGCTCACATTTCCGGTTACCTAAAAGATCTCCACTGGCTTCCCGTCAACAAGAGAATAAAGTTTTGTCTCCTCACCCACGCACACAAAGCCCTCTACGAACTAGGACCCGAATGCCTCAACAAACGACTGTCCTTCTACACACCCCACACCCACCCGCCAACTCTGTTCATCCAATCAAGCCCTCGCCACAATTCCACGCATTAATAGATCCACCATGGGAGGAAGATCTTTTTCCTACTTAGCGGCCAAAACCTGGAACTCTCTCCCCACTCACCTCCGCCTCACACAGAACCACCTCTCTTTCAAAAAGCAGCTAAAAACCTGGGTATTCAATAAGTAACGCATCCACCCTCCCTCAAGCGCCTTGAGACCCTCCGGGTGAGTAGTGCGCTATACAAATTACTGAACTTGAACTTGAACTAGATGAAGAGGGAGAGTGAGTGCCGAGACTGTGTACAAAAACCTCACAGTTCACCTTTCCGCCGCCAATGTGTCTCCAACCACGTGTCGGGACAATGTTGCAAGGAACCTGCTCATACACAGAACTGTGCACAAAGACCTAGACCTGAGTTGTGGTTCATCCTATGGCAAAGTAGCCAATGATTAGACAACCTAAAACATGAGACTTAGGACCATCTCAGGAATGGTGGGAAGTGAGAACACTCTTTAGTTATTTTGTTATACTCTCATACCAGTCCACAACAGGAGTAAAGAACAGACACGGTAAGGTTAAAATATTTATTTTAACAATGTGATCTCATGTGCAGTATTTCAGACGACATAAGCAGACATATGATTAAGAATATTATGGTCAGCATGGTTACAATTCCATAAAATACAAAAGGAGGAATCCTTTTACAATGGTAGTAAAAACAGGTCCTATAACTCCTAATTTTAACACCCTTCCTGTATGGGAACTATGCATTATAAACTAAAGAAGGTCTCTTGGGCTTGTTTTGTGGGACACCATTACCTTTCCGCTCAGTAAGAGCAAATTACATCTGGATCAGCATAGTCTCCCTATATCCCTGGAAACGAGAATCTTCCAAGTGTGTGAAATCATGGAGAGTGTATGATAATAAGGAGACCAGAATCTTACTTGGCTCACAGCTGCCAAACTGTTGTGTCTAGAGAGCGTTACACAGACATGTCAAAAAACAGCTAACATTATTTTGATAACCTGGACGTCTCAGTACTCACTGTTCAGACTAAGGGCACGATGTAAGTCTAATGATGCCGAAAATAAACCTTTTCTCATGTATAGACCTTTGTGAAGGCTAACATACAAAAAACAGTTATGTAGTGTTGTTTGCAAAAGCAGCAAAAGGTCGGGGCAAGGGAGTCACACGCCAAGATAACCCCTGCTCATCCCCTGGTAGCTTGGCACGAGCAGTAAGGCTAAACTCGGAGGCAATGTGTAAAGCATTTGCGCCAGCACACAACAGCAACAACATACTAGGCACACCACAAAAGGAACTTCACAAAAGGTTATATAAAAATAACTTCTGTATTGTAAAAACACATCAGATAGCAGTCACACATGTACATTGTGCCAACTGGCACGGGCAATATTCACAAGGGATTATTTACAGAACAGGGCCACATGGGCCACTGTCAGAATCAACACTTTTAGAAATAGCACTTCTAGAACTTATAATAAGTATAGCACAAAATAACAGTTATAAATCACATCCTGTAACTACTGGTAACAGGTAAGTACCACCTACGCAACCCTAAACACCTTAGGAGGATGTCACGCAGGGAACCAGGACCTCACTAGGACGACCTGTGCTAGAAAGAATAACCACCTAAGTATAAAAATACAATTAGGGGTATAAGCAAGAACACATTTCACATGATGCATCACCACATTCAGAGGTGTAGGGAAGGAAAAACACATGATGCATAAAACATACATTCAGCGGTTTAAGAACATGGCACATGATGCATCAAAAACACATAGCGAATGAAAAACACATGATGCATAAACCAACACATTCAGAGGTGTAAAATCCAGGAAGACACATGATGCATGAAAACATTTAGAGGTGCCAGAACATAACTCAATAGCGCAAAAACACATGATGCCTAAAAACATTCAGAGGTGTAAGATCAAGGTGCGTAATCATAATAAATGCATTACATTTCCTAGCACCACATCACATTGCGCAAAACTCACATTAGGCAATTACCATCAAATAGATAATCACATTGCGCCTAAATAAAGTCACATACCAGCCCCCATCTAATAAAGGGACTAAAAGAGTCCTGTGTCCAGAATGTCAGGGCGCGCTGCCATGCAGCGCCAGTCAGGGGTGCGCCACTGGCGCAAAACCTAAACGTAGCAGGTGCCCACTACTTTCTGGACACCTGAGAACCACACAAGACCTAAACGGTGCAGCTGCCCACTAATTGCTGGGCAGCTGGGAACTTCAAACTGCGATAGGATCCTCACTGACCCTTAGGCGCGAACTGCGCCCACTGCTGGAGCCACACAGGCTCTGAAAACACTCTACACACGTTGGAGCCACACAGGCTCTGGCATAACACGTGCCCAACGTTGGAGCCACACAGGCTCTGACACTACACCTAGTCAAATGCTGGAGCCACACAGGCTCTTGGGACAATAATGTCCCTGTGGGAGCCACACAGGCTCTTAGACTAAGATACAGCCTCCCTAGGTGGTGGAGTCCCTCACGGGGGACCCGGGCATACTTAGGGCAGTTTGAGCCTCTCGGGGCTCTGAGCAACTGTGGTGCCGCTCTGCTGGAGTCCCCGTCCTGGGGACTCGAAAGGACAAAGGCCCCTGGAGCCCTTGTGGGCACGAAATCAGTAAAAATGCCCCATAAGCCTTCGTGGGCTTCACAAGCACAAGGCCCGCAAGATCGCGCCACTGGGGGGGCGGACACCGGCAATGTGTCCCGGCACCCCTCCCTTCTCTTCTGTCCCACTCACCGGACTGTCTCTATTGTGGGGCTCCTCTCACCGGCTGCGGGGCTCTCCCTCCATTCTGAGAGCCTCGCTGCCCTCGCGCCGGACTTCTCTCTCTCCCCGGGGCTCTCCCTTCACTTGGGAGCCCCGGGGGACCCGGCAGGCAGCTTCCTTCTCCTCTCGCCGTAGCTCTTCCCGCCGGCCACCCAGGGATTGGCCAGTGAGCTGCTTCCTGGTGTCTCAAGGTCCCGCCCATGTCGAGCCACTGCTTGCCTGGCTTCCTGTGCTGAAGGCCGCCATTGGCCGCGCGGCCCTTGGCAGGGAGGCGGGCGCAGCTCCTCTATATCGATCTCCGGGCCAGCGGCGGTGAAATCAACACGGGGCAATGCCGGGTGGGCACAGGCTTCAACTAATTAAATAAAAACGGGGTGGCACCCGTAAATTAACTAAATAAACCGGAAATAAAAGCGCTACCAAGCACTAGAGGACCAACAAGTTCCCAGTGGAAATAAAAGCGCTCCCAGGCGCTTAGAGCAGGGATAAAGCGCTCCCAGCGCTTAACAGTGAGAGTAAAGCGCTCCCAGCGCTAAAGTCACACAAAGTCCTGCAAAGTCCTTCAGGGGTCCAGGACCTCAGCAATCCAGGACATAAGGTGGAGCCCAGCAGCTCCCAGTACAGGAAAGCCCATCAGATACCCAGGGGCTGGGCAGGGCCCAGGGATTCCCCTGGGCCCAAGCAGCAGCACGCCCCTTGTAGGATTCAAGTCAGAAACAAGAACATTTTTGGAAGGGGACACAGCCCCTTTTTATACTCTAAAATCCTTTGTCTAAAGGGTGCAGGCAGTGTGAGAACCAGCTAGAACAGGTTATAGGGAACTCCTTTCACTGGCCAAGCTAGGGACATCAGACGCACCCCAGGGTGTGGAGCCAGCATTGTGTGGGGAAAACCCAGCCTCATTCAGGACCCTCAAACCAGACGGTCAATCCACGAGCAGGCCCAGGCTCACTCCTCCCCTCACATCAGCATGCTAAACACTCCATTCACCACCGGGGCAGACCCTCCGAGACTCTTGGAACCTGGCTCACCAGCCAGCCTCAGCCAATCACACACCAGACACAAATTACACAAATATGCCAACTTCTAAAAGTGGCACTTCTACACTAGATACAATCATGCCGCATATACCATTGCGCAGCATTCAATCTCACGAGTTTGCACATACCAAACTCGACCCTGCACTCCCCACACATCAGGAACTACCATGGGCACACATATTCCCCATTCATTCCTATGGGAGGGCAGGTCACTCACCACACATACACAGAGAGCTCACGCACTTTGCACTGTACCACAGTGAAAAAGTGCACAGAGGCCTAAAATCACCACCACCAGGTTCCAGAAACAGGCTAGGAAAAAGCAAAAAGTATCGGGGTGCACCTGCCAAAAGGGCCGGGTCCAACAGCCATGCTAACATAACATGCGCGCAAAGCAGGCCTCAGGATATACTAAACCCTCCCTTGTTTGGGGAACGCACAATATAGGGGGCATGATTACTAGAACACAGAGTTAAAGTTTGAATGAGACAGAACCAAGTTCAGGAATTTTGCCAAACTTGATTATTGGGAGTAAAAATCCAAATTAAAGAACAAAACCATGATATTGAAAACAATCACGGGTGTCCATGGTGTGATCAAAGACTTCATGTCATCATCCATGAACATTTCAGCCATCCAATTGAGCAATGGAAATGAGCATACATGCTCTTCTATGGCTGGAGCCCTAGAACCATCAGAGGACAACTCAGGCTTACTTCAATGTAACTGTGTGCCAGAAAGTCATTGGCAGAAGTCAAAATGTTCCAATTGCCTAGAACTCCATGAGCTGCTGCACAGGCCATAATCCGGGAACTAGAACAATCTATTTCATGAGCAACTAAGGGACTCATTAGTAGATTAAATTCCAAGTCAGGAGACACTGTGTTGAGACACAAATCCAGAGCCCAGTCAAATCCACAATCCAGGTAATGGAAAATAGGCTGCACGCAAGTGAAGAATGAGAACCGGAAAGAAACACCATACGCCACAGTCAGAATCGGCAGAGGCAGTGATCCATAGTATTCTAGCATCCGGTTACGAAGCTGGAGCAGCCGGTGCAGATCGTCGTGGGGCACAGATTGTGCATACATTCTGGAGTAAATAAATTAACAGCAGTATGCCCGCTCCCAAAGCGAGAACTAAAGGCAAACCGCTGAATACACTCGAAACAATCAAATGAAAAAATGCAGGGATCACACCAAATATAGTTTGAAAAGTGTGCCAGGCGAGTGGTTGATGAGGCATTAAAGATTGTGTGAATCAAAGCACCAAAATGCAGGGGCAGGTCTGTGTTTAATAAGGCATTCACCTCAGTATGAGTGTTTGCAACGTGAAGGACGAATGTCTCACGCGCAGATGTAACGGGGACTTCCTTCTGCGACAAAAGAACTCTTATTCGATTCATCTTGTTGAACTCTGCTTTCAATGTCCGAATAGAAGGTCAGATGGAAACATCGAGCCTCCCATGTGGAGGAGGAAACAAGACATTCTTACAGAAAACCACAAGCTGGGAAACTGTAACAATATAAGGAATAGGTAAACAACCTTCACCACGAAGTTTTTACCACGCGGTACCTTTACCACGCGGCCGTTACAACGCAAGTCGTTAACACGATTTACGCTGGAGGGCGCTGTGGAATAAGGAATTTTATAAATTTATATTCCAACACCTTCCCTTCTGTTACGGGGACTAGTGTTGGAATATAAAATTATAAAAATCCTAAATCCGCGCCCTCCAACGCAAGTCGTGGTAACGACTTGCGTTGTAGCGGCCGCGTGGTAAAGGTATGCGTTGTTACAACCTACGTTGTAACAACGTACATCGAAGGAATACTGGCAAGCATACGACAACAATCTTCATTATTTAATAATAAATAACTACCATTTGCAAGCAGTGTGAAAGTCGGTGTAATAGCCGGGGTGGGGTGCCTTTCAAAACACATGCAAGATTTGGTGTTTGAACATTGCAAGAACCATGCAATTGCACATATCTACAGACTAATAAATGACTTGGTATGGATGTTCAATCTTTCCTTCCTTCAAGCACCTATATGTGAATGGGAGATTCCAAACGTCATGAAGAAAAGCACTTCCTAAAGGTTCAAATCTCCCTATGGCATAGTGTTTCAAGCAAGACTCAAATTTAAACAGGGAAAAGGGAGAGTTATCAATCCATGGATGAGCCAAACTGTAGAATTCGGCCACTGAAATGACTCCAGTTTTTCAATATGCAACTGTGAAAACGTGGCATCCTTTATTGACATAAATTGTTGTTTAACAGTAAATTAAAAGGCAAGAATAACAAACTTGTGTTCATGAAATCCCATGGTACTTTGCCATTGTTCAACATTTGAAGAGTCCAAGCAAACTGCATAACAGAACACAATTGATTCTGACCATGGTACAGTATTGCAATGTTTCCTTGCACAATATCAACAACAGATGAAACAATATTTGTTTTATGCAGAAAGTGATTGCCAAAATGCTGATAACAGTGCAAATCACCATAGTTTGCAGGCTCTAAATATAAATCGTCAGCATCAAAGGCAGCATAATATTTCAAATCAGAAAACATAGCCTCTACGGCCTGGACGTCCCAATCATCAGAGCGAATATTTTGTTTAACCACATCCCCCATAGAAAAACGGAGTACATTGGGAACATGAATAACCTCTGTGGGACCATGAATCTGGAACTTTACAGCATCCCATACAATCCCATCTAAAACGGGCCAGGCAGTTATATTCGCAAATGTCAGGTCCCTCTTCATTTTGTTCGAAGAGGAGTGGGGGGCCAAAGTTCAATTAGTCTAATCAAAGTTCTTTCTTGAACGTAGTGTCCATTAATAAAATGAAAAAAATATACCACAAATCCAATGGATATGAATAGGAAAATCTCAAAAAGCACCAGCCAAATGTAAGTACAAGGGGGAATTAAAAAATGTTTGTTACGCCAGGTAGCAAAAATTTAAACTTTTGAAGGGGCCTTAGATGTTGTAGATCCAGTATCAAATGAAAAATGGGACTGATTAACCACACAGGTCTCCAAATCAGGCATAGACAAGTCAGTGGGGTAAGTATATTCAGTATCATTAAGAGGATCACCAGCAGATGAATTCAATAAAGAATTCGTAACTGTATTCATTTCAGGGCTGATGACAGGATCCAGAACTAAAACAGAGTGTCACACCATTGCTGGACACGAAACGGCAGGAGTCATACTATGAAGAATCTGCCACCCTGAGTAGTTTGACATTGTCAATGGAGATGTACCTGTTCCCCTTTCACCAAGGAAGAGGAGGTAAAATGACTGTTCTTGTATCCCTGCATGGCAAGCACGGCAACTGGAGCTCGATATGAAGGACCGAATTCTTTTTTGTTGTTGATCTTCTCTCGGACCAGTTCTCCAACTGAGATAGCCATCCGACTACCGGAATTTGCAACACAGCTTCTGATGTGGAGGGCAAGTGTTCCTTTGCAAGTCTGTGTCTGTTTTTTTGTAGGTTCTGTAAAACATTAGAATGTTCATCTACGTCAAAAGATGCGGCTGCCACTGCCATGTCTAGACCATCAAGGTCCGGGACAAACATTTTGATGCCAAAGAGCATCTTGTATGGGGTCCGCCAACCCAGAGACCTTCTAGGGAGATTATTTACTGCATGTTGTACGCTATTGAGGTGGTTTAACCAGTCTCTGCCAGTACCTTATACTTTAGCTGTCAAGGATTGCTTTTAGTCACAGTTCATTCGCTCCACAACACTATTACCCCCAGGCCGGTATGGGGACGAAAATTTGACCTGGACCCCAAATGAAGCCATGGCAGCCTTGTACGCCTTAGAGGCAAACGGCGGACCCTGGTCCGAATGGAATGTACCACATGCAAAAATTCCCACAAAGACATGCAAATCCCTTACAACAGATCTGGAATCAGCACTCCTTTGAGGCCATCAGGGCCGGACTGACGACCGGGCGGTTTGGAATGCTGCCGAGCTGGGGGCTGCTCTCCCTGTGGTGGAGGCTGATTTAATTCATGGAGACTTGCGTGTGCTTCGAAATAATTAATGCAAAACAAATTTTGTTTAGGACAGGCAGGTCTCCATGAACGAAATCACCCCCAGCTCAGGAGCATTCCAAACTGCCCGGTAGCCAGTCCGGCCCTGGAGGCTAAAGTCACACAAAGTGTGTGCAAGAGTCAACGCAGTATCAGATGAGAAAGGACCACAGTGATCTAAATAAACACACGCAAGTGGTTTATTAAATATGTACAACTGAGTTTGGGGCGGGCACGCAGCAGGAGAAGGTTTAATTTGCTGACAAATTCCACATTAAGGGACATAATCAAGCGTTTGTTTGTACAAACTCCGCCACCAATATTGTTGCTGGAGAAGAGAAATAGTAGCTGACACGCCGGCATGCGCCCGAGCCATCCTGGCGTGGGCTGCTGTAATCAAAGCCTGCCTGCGGTCCACATTGTGTATTAACCTGTCACTAACGTTGTTAATGCTCACATAAGGAACTTTATCAGGGCTTAAATGATAAGAGTATTTAGAAGGGGAACCCCTAGGGTAATTACCTCCCTTCTCTGTTGTGGCAGTAGCTGCCAAGATGTCATCATCAAACTTACTTTAGAAACGTGTAACTGCTGCCACTGCATTTGTAGCAACTGCTGTCTTCGCAGCCTCGTCTGCGAGACAGTTGCCAACAGCGTGAACTCTAGCACGCTGGTGACCCAGAGTATGATTTACAAAGACAAGTGGCAGCCTCTCTTTAAGCTCAGCAACTCAAACCCAGATCATGTTGTTTTATTGAGCCCCCCTTGGAGTCACGATAATCATTTTGAGTCCAGAAGGGTAGATTGTCATTGTAGGAATGAACACGGTAGTAAGAGTCACTTACAATTAGAGTGGTCACACTGGGGTCCGTGTACTCTAATGCAAGCATCAGAGCACAGCGCTCTGCGAATTGGGCAGTACAGTCCCCTAATGTCTGAGTATGCAAGAAATCGGACTTGAATTCACCATCCACCATAGTACCAACCACAATTGCGCAGGCCAAAGAATATGCGTACTTTGAAACCGTAGCAACTTGCTCACTGCCATCAGTGTAAATGATACAAAGTAAACCCTCAAGTGGGCGCATAGTCAGAGGAGCAGGATGAACAAATTCATATTGCAAGTACTCTTGAGTCTGCAGTGAGGAATCAAAAATGAACGTGACATCCGGAGATGTCAAAGACGTGGCCCATTATATCCACCGAGGGTGCAAAGCTTTAGAATTTGGTACACTGGCTGCCTCCAAGGCAGGAGACAGAGTAACAACCAAAATGCGATTTCCCTGCGACAGTGCACGTGCCTTAAGATTCGTCATTTGCACCGCAGCCAAAACTTTTTCCACATTGGAAAACCGCAACTCAGCTTGTGTACAAGTGTGACTTGTAAGCGATAGGGACTGTGTCACCCTCATTAAAAGTGAGGTATGTGAAACCCACCACCCCTGGCACGATTCTTATTACCAGGTTGGTGTGGTTGTCAAGGGTCAGCAAGAATATAGATTCAAGCAGATTAGCCTGCAAATATTGCAAGATGGCTGAATGCTCAGGTAGCCAGCACGATTTGGAAAAAAGTAGGTTGTATCAAAGCGTAAAGAGGCTTGATACGCTGGGCATATTCGGAAATGTAGGTACACCCAAAATTCAAAAAGCCCAGTAAGGATTGTAGTTTCTTCAGTGTTGTGGGAACTCGCAAAAGTGCGCATTTCTCCAGGAAGTGAGGAGCCAAACCTCGACCTTTATTGTTGAGCTCGTAGCCCAGGAACAACACTGTGTACTTTGCAATGTGAGATTTAGCAAAGTTACATTCTTAGCCAAAAACCGCAAAATTGCAAATTATGCGGTCCACGCAGCACAGATGCGGTCATAATTCGCCGTCTGTGAGATAAATGTCATCCACATACGAACATGCATCTGTGTCGATACTCTCAAAGAGAGAGATAACACAAGCGGCAAATATGTCCGAACTTTTCTTATAGCCCATAGCCAAACAGCGAAAGTGGCGCTGTTTGCCACCACTGGTAAAAGCTGTCCATTGACTACTAACTGGGGAGAGATTGTGGGCAAAGATAAAGTTGGATATGTCAAGTGTGCTTTTGAACCATTTACGCACAAGACTATCTACAAGAGCAGAACTGTCAGTATTCTGCACCGCACACGTACGACAATGTGAGTTTAAGTGGCGGTAATCCAATATCAAACGGTACGAACCATCTGGTTTGGTCACAGTAAAAAGGGGGTTATTCATCGGAGACACAGATATTTCAATTACACCTTGCTATTCCAATTGTTCAAGGATTTCCGCAATGGAAGCCTTTGCTTCAAGTCGCATGGGGTATTGAGGTTGAGGATGTGGCATTGACCGCAAAGGAATTTCATGTGAAGGGGAAAATTTGTCCCATCCACAATGAGTACGGTACAAAGCCGGCACAAGCGCCTTAGCCCAATCTTCAGCAAAATGCAGCGCCTGCTCTTTCGGCACTGTGTGCGCGAAACTAGGGAGGATTAACTCCTCCCCTTGAGGAGCAGCTAAGACAAAAGGAGGATGCCAGTCAACCTCCGCCAACAATATATCAATGGTAGTAGTTAGATTCTCCCAAAATGCCCCTTTTATGGTGCATTCTATGTCACCTTCAATTACAAGGACAATTTCAAAAAGCCTGTCAGGGGGAGCCACTCTAGCATCAACTGTCTCAACTACGAGAAAGGTGTCGAATGATGACACCTTCAGTAGTGGACACAGGGCCTCTCGCACTATGGTAAACTCAGCCGCACGGTACAGCAGCATCAGCGCCCATGTCAGATTCCGAAGCTGCGCTCTCACTATCTGCGGCATATCTCGCTGTAACAGCAGCAACTTTCTTCTTTTGAAACTGGGGTCTTGGTCACTGTGACTCGTCTTGCTTGCCTTTTCTGTCAGCCTTGTGAGGCTGCTCACAGCTCTGTTGGGCACCTCGACCTCTGGAGCCGCCTCCTTCACCTATGGTTGAGACCAATGTTTCCTGCAAAGAGCGAGCAGAATGTTTTTCAGGCGACTTAATAGTACTGTGGTCACGCAACTCATATGTACGCCACTCAGTAGCGGCAGGTGTATGTGAAGCAGGATGGGACCCCTGTTTCTGTTGCTGTTTCCGATGTTTTTTGGTCTTACTCCAATTTCATTTCTGAACTTTTGTGCGGTCATCCTTATCAGATGACGCTTGTTGAGTTTGCTGCTGAGTTTGTTTCTCAGCAAAAGGCTTAACACCCAAACTATTATGGCCAACGCTCTTATAAGCCTTCATAATAATTTGGTCTCTGACGGGGTTTGTAGGCGTCGGGGATATTGCGCAAAGCATTAGACACCTGGAAACTCACCGCATACCCCTCGACATTTGCAAGGACGAGATCGCGCACCATGTCAAACGCCCCCACGAGTCGCATTCCCAATTCCACAGCAGCCTCCGGCCCGTGTTCATCCTGAACACGCTGGATGACAGTGGTTAGGACAGCCATTGATGGGGTGCCAAAGCACCTAGTATAGACTGCCGCAAAAATCACCCACCAAATTTTTGTCTGGCCATATGTGTATACATGCACATTTCAGGGGCGCAACATGGTGTCCTTTGGACACCCTTGTAAAAACCACAGGATCAAAAACCCATCAACCACGTTGAGATTGGGGTATAATATAATACAAACATTTGGTATCCCAACTGGTATTATTTATAGACAGTTAAAGAGGATATGTTACAAACATTATCAGAAAGGAAATAAGGAGAACCTTTCGTAGTTATAAATGTGCTCATGGAACCATATTTATCTAGAACAAAGAATGGGCAAGTTACAGTTGTAGCAGCACTGTAATTAAACAAATAATACAACCCTAATTGTACTTGGTGCTAAAATTGTGCAAGTGATATACACGGTGGCGACGCAAGTGACAATGTGATCAGCATAAATGGCGCATGGTGACTGGTGCCTGGTGCATTAATATATACAGTGAGTAAATGAAACAATATGGTTCTAGATGAAGTGGAGTTTGGTTCAACTTTGGGCTGGCTGTAGTTTGGATGAATCACAATGTGTGTTGCGCCTATGATTGCGCTGAGTGGCACCCTTGAAATACCTCCCGATATTACCCAATACCGAATCGGTAATACCGAATGTCTTCACATTCATTCTTATGGGACTCCAAGCCCATAGGAATGAATGGGTAGGTATTCGTTATTACCGAATCTCAATTACAGATTCGGTAATAACGAATATTAAGAATTCAGTATTTTTTACAGAATTCTCACGTACATCTGAAATACTGATTTCTAAATACCAAATCAGTATTTAGGAATCGGTATTTCCCTATTACCTACATCGGGCCCTAAGTCTTTCTGCAAACTTATGGTACGGATCCTTTGCTTTTCCACAGGAGTAGTATTCGGGAATAGTGCTTCCAGTTGGCCGAATATCTCGGCTAACCAAAAAGGCATCTCATCCTTATCCTGGGGATGCTTGCCCATGACCGCATTAACCATGACGGGGCTAAGCTTCAGCCCACCTCCACCAATTGGATGCTCTGCACCACCCGGGGCTTCACCCGGGGCCCCACCCGGGAGGTTGCGGGTAATGTAATGAACTAGACCCCTAATAACTGACACAGCAGAGGCATAAAGGGGTCTTAGTTGAGGAGCTGTTAACTGCCCGCATTAGGGTGCGGGTGTAAGCAGCTAAAACAGGCCAATTATCGCCTGGGATTGACAACGGCCCTTGTCTGACCGCAGTTATAACATATGGGAGGTCGCCCTTAAACCAAACGGCATGCTGCGAAGCAGAAATCGGTATTTCAACTGTCCGATATGGAGCGTACGGTGCAGGAGCATCAGCAGGGGTGTGAATGTGAAATACACCAGACACACCATCTACCGCAAGAAATGTGACCCATGAGTAGAACAACTCAATCGCGTACACAGCGTCAGCTGATACAACAAAAACAACTGCATGCCCCTCTAATAAAATTAAGTAATCTTGCAAGTGATTCCGCACAGGCAAGCGACTGTGTGCTGGAATATCAACAGCCATATCTAGACAGTGATAGATAAGTACAACACAATAAAAAAGGCACACCTGGGTAGTAATTCAAATAGAAAACATTTTTAAAAATATCAAACTTGAAAAGACCTATGCTACTATAGGTAGATTTTATCCTTCACTACTGTTAACCGGAAACAATAGTGAGGGTGTCGTAGACTGATATAAGCACTATTCAAGTGTCTCACTATAAGACCACACTCGTTGGCGGCGCCAATTTGTAAGGATCCTGCTCACACACAGAACTGTGCACAGAGACCTAGGAAGTCAGTGAATTGTGGTGTACCAGAAACTCACCTGTGTACCTAGAAAAACCCCAACCAGCTAGCATCAGTGCCACATTAGCTCTTTGTCCTATAGCAAATTAACCAATGACTAGACAACCTAGAACATGCGACTTAGGATCATCTCAGGAATGGTGGGAAGTGAAAACACTCTTTTGTTATACTCTCATACCAGTCCAAAACAGGAGTAAAGAACAGACACGGTAAGGTTAAAATATTTATTTTAACAACGTGATTTCATATGCAGTATTTTAGCCAACATAAGCAGACATATGATTAAGAATAATATGGTCTGCATGGTTACAATTCCATAAAATACAAAAGGAGGAATCACATGACAATGATAGTGAAAAAACAGGTCCTATAGAGCCTAATTTTAACACCCTCCCGATATAGGAACTATGTATTATAAACTAAAGAAGGTCTCTTGGGCTTGTTTTGGGGGACCCATTACCTTTCTGCTCAGTAAGAGTCAAGTACATCTGGATCAGCATAGTCTCTCTGCATCCCTAAAACGAGAATCTTCCAAGTGTGTAAAATCATGGCAAGTGTGTGATAATAGGGACGCCAGAATCTTACTTGGCTCACAGCTGCCAAACTGTTGTGTCTAGAGAGCGTTACACTGACATGTCGAAAAACAGCTAACATTATTTTGATAACCTTCACGTATCAGCACTCACTGTTCAGACTAGGGGCACGATGTAAGTCTAGAGAAGCCGAAAATAAACCTTTTCTCCTGTATAGACCTTTGTGAAGGCTAACGTACAAAAAACAGCTATGTATTGTCATCTGCAAAAGCAGCAAAAGGTATAATGACGTAAGCCATACTAACATAACATGCGCGCAAAGCAGGCCTCAGGCCATGCTACAACTTAGTGCAGCTGCAAGCTCACTTATCTGAAACAAAGTATAAAATCAGTGTTGGCATAGTACATACAACTGCACACGCCTATATCGCTTGCCCGCACCTGCTCACCCAGGGTGCTGAACCCCATCCACTCCCACCACCCAGAGGTGTCTGCCTGACCCTGCGCACCCAGGCTGCTGCACACCATCCACTCCCACCGCCCAGAGGTGACTGCCTGCCACTATGCAAACAAGCCTCTCTGCTCTCCTTCCGCCACCGGCGTGTGTCTGAGAGGGCCCACCACGTGGCGTAGCAACCTCCTCAGTTGTTGCTGGATTCTGCAGCACTGTGCAGAGGAGGCATGTCTGTACAGCCAGCTGCCTTCGGCGTACACGCGGTCGGGCTGAGCTCACATTTCAAATCGGGTCTTGATTGCCAGAATGGTGTATGGAGGCCATGCATCATCGCAGGCTGCTCAGGTCTGGTGGCATTAACTTAGTGGAACTGAAGTCATCCCCACATGGCGGGAGGCCCGTATCGGGCAAAGTGCCTTGGCTGCCACCAACTCTGTGTACTTCAAGTCTATGGAGAAAATGGAAAGTGCCTCCAGCATTTGCGCCCGGCCCTTTTTATTGGTAAGGTCATATGGTTTGTGACGCCTGTGCTGCATGGGTGTGGTGTGGGTGTAAACCAGCTGTGAGGGAGTGGCTGTAGCATGTTGACAACTAGGCATGTGATCAGCAGATCACTACAGGGAAGAATTGGGACATGTAGAGTTGTGGTTCCTCCCTGTAAGCGTAAGCGGAGTGAGCTGACCTGGCATATGCCAGTCATGCGTAAGACTGTGAACAATGACTGCAGAGCTCTGGGCGTGGTTTCGTCCTGGGCTGTATGAGGAATCAACTGATTCAGGTGTCTCTGTTAAAGTGTTGCTGCCACACTTGCCCCAATCTCCAATGTGTCACCCTGTATTCAAGTCCCACAACATGGCCAACATGGAAGGCAGGGGGAATCACTGACCCTACATTCATCCATACTTCCACACATGAAAGATCGTGGACATGACATACCTGTGTGGATATGAATGTTTATTGCACATTCAGTGGAGTGTTACAGCTGTAGCAATACAGGGCCATGCACAGCCCAAATTTCAGTTTTTGACACATGGAGGGCAGCCAATTAGACCCAAGCTTGTGCTTGGGGGTTAGGCTCCACCAACATATGTACTTATCCAATCACTCTGCCTATCCCCAAGTACAAATAAATTCACTATACACTCTCCTTACAGTACTCTAATGGTCCAGCCTCTACTTATGTACTTATACAATGACCCAGACAAAGTTACATAACCAAAGTTTTCCCCACTGCCAGAAGTAACATGGTTGCGTGGGTTGTCCACAACACAGTGTAATGTGTAGGGCCCAGGGGCAGCATCATGCATACATAATGAACACACAGACACAGTTAGATAGAAAGTGAAACTTGGTACGGGCACGTGCGCTCGGCCCTTTTTGTCCAGTGACGTCTGTGTTGGATGCGTGTGGGGTGAGTGTAAGCCAGCCCTCAGAGAAGGGTTAGTGTTGGCAACAAGTATAACAGTAATTATCGGTTCACACAGAGATTCAATGATAAAGGTCTATGAATTGTGCTGCACTAAGGTAGGGGCACCAGATGTGAAATAATACACAAAAAATTATATCGTAAAGGGTCCATGACTTGCCATGTACTGAGGGAGGAGCAGCAGATCTGAAATCATACACAAAAGATTCTATCATAAAGGGTCCATGAGTTGTGGTGCACTGAGGTAGGGGCATTAGAAGCATTCAGCATGTGCACAGCCAGCGATGATGCATGGTCCAGGAGGGCCACACTGGTAGCAATGTCTGTTGCCTACTGGACTACGTCATCTCCAATTGCAACTCAATCTAAATTTGTAGCCCTGCTGCCTGCAGTGTAGATCGAAGGCAGTAGTCAGCACAGACATCGAGGAATGCTTTTTGTCATTTCCTCTTCAAAAATCCAAGGACATAGAGTACTATTCTCTCTGCAATTAATAAATCAAGTCTGAACTTAAATTGTGAGCTCTGCTGACTGCAGTGTGGGCGTATGGAACAAAAGATGATATATGTATGGACTACATTGTCGAAATATGTAGGTTTCAGGGACGTTATAGTTAGTTGCCTAATGGACTCTAAACTTAATGGATCAAGACTGAATTTGAATTGTGAGCCCTGCTGACCACAGTGTAGGCCAAAGACAGTGGTCATGAAGGGCCCAGAGCCACGTGGCGTTGACTTCAGCTGCACAGAGTTAGGGGCACCTGCATCACTCAGCGGTATGCACAGCCAGTGATGATGCGTGATCCAGGTGGGCTGCACTGATAGCAATGTCTGTTGCCTACTGGGCTGCGTCATCTGCAATCGCGGCTCTATCTGAATTGCCAGCCCTGCTGACCGCAGTGTAGGCAAGAGACAGCGGTCAGCAAGGGCCAACAGTCACGTGGCATTCACTTGAGCTGCACAGTTAGTGGCACCTGAAGCACTCAGCATGTGCACAGCCAGCGATGATGTGTGGTTTGGGCAAGCCTCACTGGGAGCAATGTCTATTGCCTACTGGACTGCGTCATCTGCAATCGCGACTCAAACTGAATTGTGAGCCCTGCTGTCCTCAGTGTAGATCAAAGGCAGTAGTCAGCACAGACATCGAGAAATGGTATTTGTCACTTCCTCTTGACAAAATCCGAGGACATAGAGTACAGTTCACTCTGCAATTAATAAATCAATACTGAATTCGAACTGTGAGCTCTGCTGTCCGCAGTGTGGACGCCATTCAGTGTTTCTTTGGACTTGCAAGATGAATTTGGTCATTGTACTAAAGCTATAACTGATATAAAACCAGTTCTTGAAGCAAGGATACTAAAAGGATATTATGTAGGTTGTAGGGACATTACAGTTAGTTGCCTACTGGACTCGGCAATTAATGGATCAAGACTCAATTTTAAGTGTGAGCCCTGATGACCACAGTGTAGGCTGGAGGCAATGGTCAGCAAGGGTCCACAGACCCTTGGCGTTGAGAAGCACTCAGCTTATGCGCAGCCTGCAATGATGCGTGGTCCGGATGGGCCGCACTGGTAGCAATTTCTTTTGTGTAATGAATTCTGCCTTAATAAGGCTACGTGGTGATGACCTGTGGTGCACTGAGTTAGTGGAAAGTGAAGCACTCAGCGTGTGCACACCCTGCAATGATGCGTGGTCTGGGCGGGCTGCACTTGTAGCAATGTCTGTTGCCTATTGGACTGCATCATCTACAATCAAGACTCAATCTGAATTGTGAGTCCTGCTGTAAGCAGTGTACATCAAAGGCAATAGTCTGTACAGACATAACTCTGTGGTGCTGTGCCGCTGGGTTTGCTTGGGGCCTGTGTCGAGGAGACTGGAAGCCATGGTGGCAGCCTCATGGCAGGGTAAGGGCCGCCACCCTGGCAGACACGTTGAACTTCCCAGAAGTGACCCACACCCAGAACCCCGGCCTATTTATTCTACTCCTACGCTGGAGTAGCATAAGTTGGACCAGCCCACTCCGCTTCTGGTTCTGTTTACAGGGGTGCCACACCTACATGACTGAGATCTTCCCTACTGCCTGAGGTAACATGCTTGCGTCCACTGTCCACAACACTACAAGCACCAGCAGTATATGTTCACATGGAGAGGTCTGTGCTCAGCATAGTGGTGTCTATCCAGCACATCACCGCTACACTGGGCATTGTGTGCATTGTTATTGATGAGTGACTTGCGTTCTTCACACATACTTGGTTTCCACATCTTCCAATATTCAGCTATTGTGTGGCTGAGGGGCCATGCCATTTTGGGAAGGTCCGCTGTCCTGTTCTGCAGTGCCTCGGTGGTAGTACGAGGGTGGTGGTCCGGGGGGAGGTCCTGATAGTGCTGGCAATGGGTGTTGTGGCCTTCTTGGGTGTTGGAGCTGCATGGTCAGTAGCTCTATGACAAGTTTGGGCCTTCAGATGTGGCTCTGGCATGGGCTCCTTTTCATACTGTAGGTAGTCATCCTGCTTTATACCAGTAAAAGGCATAGGTTAAATTCTTACTGCTAAAGTGGCTTTTCGTCTGTTTTTGGATCGTATCGAAGATTTGGCTGGTCATTGAAAATATCGAGAAGTAGTGTTTTCATGTTTTTTTTGCACGGGAACGCCTACTCTATATATCAATAGCGTTAGTTGTCGCTCTCATTTGTGGCAATTGTTTTTGAAGGAAGCAATTGCTGTAAAACTGGCGATATCGGCAGTATCACCAGGTTGAGAATAGTATGATAATTTAAAATCACTGAAAAAAAATAGGTGTAATGAACATTATAATTAGAAATTAGCATTTAAAAAGCATTTGAAATTCACTGAAAAAAACATAGGTTTCAGGGACGTTATAGATAGAAATTAGCATTTAAAAAAATCTTAGAAATTCACTGAAAGAAACATATGCTTTAGTGACTTTATAGTAGTTGGACATTTCACTTGTATAAAAAACCAGAGAAATGTGGCTGTTATAGTTAGTAGAGCTAACTATAATTCGCGCCCCTGGTAGTTATAGTGCCAGTAGGGGTTCCGAAACGTGTTTTCTCCATGCAATTTCCATTGGAAACTTTAGGCAAGGCTATAAGTCGAACGGGTGAACGGAATTACCCCAAATTTTCCAGGGAGAAGGGTCTTGGTCTACAAAGCACGATTTTGTTTATTTGATGTAAATTTGTTCAGTAGTTAGAGAGAAGTATCGAAATTTACAGATATCGATATTTTGGAATATTGCCATCTGATTAGCTGGGGTGTTATGAGCATGAGCTTGCTGCTTATTGGTTGCAAGCGCTGCAAGCATTTGCAACTAGGAACTGTTGGCCACCATTTTGTGATTTCGTTGTAGGAGTAAGGGAAAAAAATGGCTAAAAAGAGTAGGAAAGAGGAGGATAGGAGCACTGTAACCTCTGTGGGAAGTGCAAAGCAAAGTAGTCCCTCCTATCTGTCTGATAGTGCGGTGTTGCTCACAGTGAAATGCTGATGAGATGCTGCTATACTCGGGTATGAAACTGAGAGCCTAAACCCTGAGCTCATTGCTGTAAAGTGATGCACTCTGGTCTTTGTAGAATACGTGTGCAAATAGTGTTAGTAGGAGTTTATACCATACAGGGAGTGGGAAGCGAATTACTGACCGCTACGGTGCATTTATACTATACTGAAGTGAGGTACTTATGCCTACCGGTGTGAAGACTCGGGGATCAAACCGAGCTGATTGCTTTAAAGTGATGGGCTCTGGGCGCTAAAGCATTCTGGCCACTGTTGTATAACTGGGTAAGTAGTGTTAGTATGCGTTCATACTATACAGAGAGTGGGAAGCGAACTACTCACCCCTACTGGTCTGAAGACTCGGGGATTAAACCGTGAGCCTAAATCGTGAGCCCATTGCTGTAAAGGGGTGTGCTTCGAGCCCTGTAGCATACCTGTGGAAGTAGTGTTAGTTTGCGTTCATACAATACAGGGAGTTGGAAGCGAACTACTCACCCTTACTGGTCTCAAGACTCGTGGATAAAAACATGAGCTCATTGCTGTAAAGTCACGTGCTCAGTGTAGTATTCTAATGTAAGTCGTAGTAGAATGTTAGTATGTAATGCTAGTAGAATATAAGTATGCAATGTTAGATTGTAGGGCTGTCATGAGGGGAACCTTGGGGAGTTTGTGCACGGTGTTGGAGAAGACGGTTGCATTGCTGTCTGCTCCTGTTGGTGGCTGTTTAGTATTAAATCATTTTCATTGAATGAGTGTCACGCATATGATTAAACACAAACTGTCAGCGATATTGCATTCAGTAGCATTACCAAAGCTAAAGACACTTGATAGAATGAGTCCAAGCAGACGAATGTGAATTGAAACTGGTGAAATTCATAAATGCGTACAACCCCATCAGGAGAAAAAGCTAAGAAGAAAAAAGGAAAACATAGGAGAGAAACCCCATAACTAAACCCCCCCTTCACTACCCTCTTACCCTATGCATCCACAGGACATTTATGTTTGTTATTAGAGGGCGGTGCATGACTTTTACCCTGTGATAGTAAATCCTTCTTTGCCTCGATGAAGCGAGAGGAGGAAAACCTTGTATCGTTTTATTAGAGCGGATCTGGATGGTAAAAATGCAGAAAAAAAAATTAAGCGGGGTCTCACCCGTTCATTTAAATGCGCCCCCTGGTGGGTAATGTTCCCAGGGCCGATCCTATTATTATATTGCGGGGTCTCTGCAGCACTGGGGACCTTAATCTCACATGTAAATTAGGCACGGGAGGGCATGACAACAGAGCATACAGAAACACAAATGTACATATTACTCTTTACTGTTTGTCACATGTGATCTAGGATGTGCACTCTGCCCGTGGCTGATGATACCAGTTTGAGCCACTAATACCCAATAATGCAGCACAATAATGCATCCATTTCTAACGAAAATGGCATTACTCCTAGTCCTACTCCCTCGCCTTCCTTCAGCACAATTGAGGCCCCGCCTCCCACCTAGACCCACCCCCAGCATAAAAACTCTGCCCGCCCCCACCTCACCTGTACACAAACAAGCCGAGCTAGCACTCAGTTGAACCGCACCGGGAGGGAGGGAGGGTCCTTGAAGGAAGGTGAGGGAGTAGGACTAGGAGTAATGCCATTATCGTTAGAAATGGATGCATTACCTCCCGTCCCTCCCTCGCCTTCCTTCAGCACAATTGAGGACATAGCAAGCAGAAGAAAACAGAGACGGACAACTGAGTGACAAAGAACACAAAACAGTGCCCCAAACACAGCAGATGAACATCCCCGGCCTCGCTAAGAGGACAAGACTCCGAGGCCCGAACCCCCACCAGAGGAAAAGCCACCTAGACTGCGGACCGAAATCAACAACCCCACGGAGCGGGGGAAGGCAAACACCTGAGTCGGACCAAAGTGAACAAACAGAGTCCTCCACCTAGAAGGACACCACAACCAGCAGGCAAAAGAGGTCGGACAGCCAAACTGAGCAAACGAGACTCCACAGCCAAGGAAGGAGCAGGACAGAACACAGGCAAAACCACCCCATGACAGAGCAAAAACGCAGAGCCACCGGAGGGACAAGGGACGGAACCGGACCCAAAACCAGCAGAACCAAACAGACCAGACAGAAGGGAACGCACAAGACAGGGCCCGAAAAACAAGGCCCAAAGCGGAGAGTCGCAACCCAAGACCCCAAGGAGCCCAAAGGGCGGACCGGACAGGACATCCAACACAAGCAGCAAAGACCCCGAAGGGAAGGACCCGACAGGACAGGGAAACAAACACACCAGACCCGAGAAAGAAAACCAGGCAACGGACCCCAGGCAACATGCAAGGAAGCCAGGAGCACCAAGAAGCAGGAAGCCGCCCCCTGCACCCGCAGAGGAGCCCCCGACAATTGGGTTGTTCCCCTCGCAACCCACCACTAGGCCGTAGATGCCTAGGTTGTTGCACCTGTTGCAATTTTCAAGCTCCTCCACCTGTCGTTGAAGGGATGTGACCTGTGTGTGCAAGTGAGAGACCTTGGTCGTTGTTTCTTGAAAAGCAGTAACATTCTGTTCCATCGACGTAACGCTAATATCCATTTGCTGCTAATTGTCCGTCAAGACCTGCAACTTGGCATTCGTTTCCTCCATAAAGGGGCGGAGAGCTCTTATTTCCTCCAGTAAAAGTTCTATAGAGACCGATGACACAGATTTAGGTGGTGAGGGAGGATCTTTTTTCAGCCATTTGGTGGTGGCCTTTCCTTGGGTTGATAGTGTCGACTCAATTCCTAACTGTGTGTCTGAAGCGAGTGACAGGGTCGAGGATTCAAGCTGAGCAATGGCAGAAAAAAATTTAGAGTTTTTAACGAGACCGTGTCTTAAAGTATGAGAAATAATATGGCCTCTATTCTTGCCCATAGGAAGCAAATATCAAAAAGAGTCTCTGAATACAGCAGAATCAAGAATGTAGACCATCAGCGCCAGCTTCAGGCAATATGAGAGCTACTGTAAAAATTGTGAGGAGGAAAGGAGTGGAAAAGCTGCCTTATGAAGGAAGCAAGCAAGTGGCACGTTATTGGTAGCGCAAGGAAGAAAGTTGTTAGGCTATTGCAGCGGAAAGCCAAGATACAGCCACCAAGTCAAACAATAATTGCAGAAAGTACAAGTAAAGCGCCACCCGAGGTGAAAAAATAAAGGAAACACGCCTTTAACAAGCCTTCAGCTGCAACAGGAGGAACATCGCTTTATAAAAATATGGTAGAACTGGGAGGGAACACAAAATGGCTGCCGCACATTGAAAAGACTGTGTCATCTGAAGTGAGAATTAAAGCAGCGAGGGGGAAAGTTCCCAATTAGGGGCAGGAAACATGCTAAATGTTGAGAACGTCCATTGCATGGAACATGGTGAAGGAACAATCCAGTTCTGAGGAGATTCAAGGTAAAAATTGCGTAGCATACATCGCGCAGTAGAAAATCAAATAGGCGACCGCGCTCGGCAGTTTGACTGAGACGATGAGAAATGCCGCCAGGAGCGCCAAAAATAGCACCATCATGTTCCTGCTGCCTTCTGATGCTGGAATCAGTCTGCACTCAGCTGGGGCAATATCGCGAACCGAGGGTTTCAGGAGCCATCACCGGAGCGCTCACCCAGGTCCGTCCATGTCCCGTAGGCGCCAAGCCACGCCCCAGCAACAATGATCTTAACAATGAAAAAAACGATATTTCTGCATTACAATATTTTTGTATCATAATATTTCTTTCTAATATTTTTTTTAGCCTCATGTTTACAATTCAATATTTTGTTCAAATACTGCCAGATCACCTGAGAATGGAAACAAATCCTGTTTAGGATCGTGAACAGGATTTACCCAAAATTATTTCACTAGTTTATAGATCTGTGGATTGTGATACCATAGACTCATGAGCCATTAAACCACATCTCAAAAATGATACTGAGGATTTCAGCAAGTAGATAACCATGCAGCAGCCTAAAAAGAAGCAAAAGGTCCAACTCAAAACAGGGACTGGAGCACCCTTATCTCAGATGTCCAGCCGGAAGGATACAATTTGAGGGACCATGGTCAAATTAAAAGCCAGATAGGTATACATTTTCTAAAAGCTGTCTTCTGTTTATTCAGCACTGTGGTAGTAAAAAACCAGAAAGGAGTGGATGAATTGAATACCATAGGAAAGTCGAGTATTTCAAACAGAAAAATTAATCAGGATATAAAGCTGCAGTCAATGTCAAGAAAGAAGAGAATGTTTTGGACTCCAAGACTCACTTTAAAAAGAAAATATAGCTGTACTGAAAAAACAATTGCACCGCCAACTACAGATACTTCTGTGAAATTGGGATTGAATAGTAGTGCTTCTAAACAGCACAGCAGAAGTGATGATAATCAATTAATTATTCAAGATATTGTGAAGCGTGCTACTCATCCAAAAGGGTCTCAAAGCACGGGCAGGGGGGGTTAGAAGCTCTGGTCCGTTGAAGAGCCAGGTTTTGAGGGGTTCCTGAAGATGTGTAGAGTGGGGGCGCGCTTGATGTCGATCGGGATGTAGGAGAAGGCGCTTCCACCTGTTTTTGCTCTGTGGATGCAAGGGGTTTTGGCGAGGGCGAGGTCGGTGGATCAGAGGTTTCTCTTGGGTACATGGATGGAGATTCTCTGAGTGAGATATTGGGATCCGGTGTTGTGGAGGCATTTTTAGGCGTGGATCAGTATTTTGAAAGCGACTCTCTTCTCAACTGGGAGCTAGTGGAGGTCTCACAGGTATTGGGTGATGTGCTCATATCAAGGGATGCCGAGGATGAGTCTGGCTGCAGTGTTCTGTATGGTCTGGAGTTTGCTGACCAGAGATTTGTTGATCCTGGTGTAGAGGGAGTTTCCATAGTCCAGTCTGCTGGTTTTAAGTGCACGGGTCATTGTCTTTCTTGATTCGTGGGAATCCATTTGAAAGTCTTGAAAAGAATGTGGAGGCTGTTGAAACAGGTGGAAGCGACGACGTTGATCTGTCAGGTCATGGAGAGGGAGAAGTTGAGTATGATGCCGAGGTCCCGGGCATAGTCTATGGGGGTATGTGGGCTGCCAAGAGCGGTGAGGCACCAGGTGTTGTTCTATGCCGAGGGGAAGGGTCTGAGGGTGAGGACTTCTGCCTTCTCCATGTTGAGCTTCAGGCAGCTGCTGCTCATCCAGGATGCGACATCCTTCATTCCTTCCTGGAAGCTGAGTCTGGCGGTGATGGGGTCCTTGGTGAGGGAGAAGATGAGCTGGGTGACATTTGGGTAGGATACTATGCTACTCCTGTCCGTGCTGTCTGACGAAGGTGGCGAGGGGGCCCTGTAGATGTTAAAGAGCGTAGGGCTGAGCGATGATCCTTGGGGTACTCTGCAGTTGATCGCAGTGGGTTTGGAAAGGAAGGGTGGAAGTCTGAGTCTTTGGGTTCTGCCAGTGAGTAAGGAGCAGAGCCAGTTGAGGGCAGTTCCCTGTATGCCAGCTTTGTGGAATATGGCGGAGAGTGTGCAGTGGGAGACGGTGTCAAAACCTGCAGAGAGATTGAGTAGGATCAGGGCTGCGGTTTGGCCTTGGTCGAGGAGTGTGCGGATGTCATCTGTAGCGGCGAGTAGAGCAGTCTTTGGTGCTGTGGTTGCTGCGAAATCCGGCTTGGGAGGGATCGAGGATGGAGTTCTCTTCGATGAATTTCGTTATTTGGACTTTGAAGGTCTTCTCTGTGATTTTGGCTGCGAAGGGGAGGAGGGAGAGGGGTCAGTAGTTCCTGAGGTCTTTTTGATCTGCTGAGGGCTTCTTGAGTAGGGGTTTGACTGCTGCACATTTCCTGTCATCCGGGAATGTGTCGGTTTCAAAGGTGGTGTTGATGGTGCGTTGTAGCTCAGGTGCGATGCCGGTGGTGGCTCTGTGGAACATGTGTGGAGGGCAGGGGTCTGTGGGGGCTCCTGAGTGAATGCCTTTCTTGGTTGACGTGGTGTCTTCGATGGTGACTGGGGTCCAGGAGGAGATGGTGGGCTGTCAAGTGTTGCTGGAGGACAGAGAGGTTTAGGAGTTGGTTGTCTTTTCATTGAAGTTGCTGCTGCATCCTGCACCGGGCGATGGGACAAGTACCCCTGGACTAGTAACACAGCAGTAGGGGCTGTGAGCACAAGGATGGGCGCTCCTGATTGACAGGAACTCGGGGGACAACAAGAGTGAGCTCCTCCTCCTCTTTAACAAAATGGTGACTTTGTAGTCAAGCTTATAGTTTCCCAGACTTCCAAAGAGTATCTGGCAGTGATTGCAACTAAACAGCATATGCAGGTTGAGAGACTGCTGGGCAAGTAAATCTTAATGATAGCATTCATAATGTAGAGATACTGATTGAGGGGATATACAAAGAAGAATAAAAGCAATATTTTGGAGACACTTATCAGACGCTTTTTATATCATTCTAGCTGAAGATGATTGGCCTTTGGTCATTATAAAGAATGTACCTTGTGGTGAGGAGGTAATAAAGCAAGCCTAATTCTCCTTAGTACCAGAAGAACTCAAAGAAAAAATATAAAGCAGGCAGTAGTCTTGTACTGAAAACCAGGTGGGGTGGGACAAAGGATTTCAAGTGGCTCCCCATCAGCACCAGGATAATGATAATGCAGCTCCTCATCATCAGCTGGCTCGACTACGGCAACGCACTCTAAGCAGGAACCACCACTGAGCTCATTCACACACACCTGCTTAGCGCCAGGATACAGAGCAGGGGGATAGTGCGCTTTACAAATACACTGAACGTAACATAACACTGATAGTTTGCTTACAAAAGTGAATAGCAGTAGCAGTATGAGCCTGTGTTGATATTTGTGAAGCTTTATCCATCAGCTAATAATATAATATTAACGGTTCATATTCAAACTACATTTCCATTTAGTTTGTCATATAATAATGTTGGCTGATATCAGCTCTCAAACCACCTTTATCTGCTATTATTAAAATAAACATCAACGAGATCTTCTAAGGCAGCTTACTCAGACATCGTGCAAAATTAGACTCTTTGACTGAAGATGGAGGTCATTCGCTGTCATGCGACAGAACACCCATGGGACTCGCACCGCTATTGCTAAGCAAAGGGCAGCATCAATATTGAGTGCAAGTTATTGCTCTACTTTGCTGTGAGTGACAGGAGATGATAATGTCTTGGCCCTGTGCCGCTTTTCAAAATTTCTTGACACCATCAACTTGGCTCATGAACAAATGTGTCAATGGCTTTTGTAAATTATTTCACACTGTACGGAAAACTAGGCGATAATAAATCGACCTCTCGCAGGAGACTGCCAGCTAAAGAGGTGACACGTGGAAAGTGCTCCCGAAGAGTATGCAAATAACAACTCACAGACAACAGCTTTCAATAAAACACAACGTACGAAAACCAACACAGAAAAGACTTTAAGTTGCATTTCTGTTCCCGGGTAGATGCCCGGCACAGAGATTTCTAAGCAGCTCATAAAAGGCATGTCTCGTTTACATTTATTTTCCTGGTGCTTAGCGAAATAAGAAAAAATAAAAAAATAAAAATAAATGAGAGCATCAAGTTCTATGTTCATGCCGGGAAAGGAAACGAATGAAATTAAAAAGTCTTCTTTCTTCTAAAGCTTTGGTAAATGACCTTCTCACTTGTATTTGCAAAGGTCTTTCATAATTTGCATCCGTATTGGAATATTATAAAAGGCTAACTCAAAAGATAAGGACAGGGAACGTCCTGCTATAAATATTAATGCACATAGGACATTAGTGGTAGATTACTGCAAATGTTATGAGAAGGTACCGGGCTCAATTTACCCTCATAAAATATCTATTCATAAATGCATATAAATGGTTTTAAGTTTAACTCAAATATACATTGGCATTAGGGATGTTTGGAAGAGAAAATCCTTTCTAACATTACATACGAGAATTTTTTAATACAGCGAAAACGACCCAGCCTGCATGTATAAATAAATATGGCCAGATGAGCTGAATTGTACTGACACAGAAATTCCAATATTATGCTAAGTGGTTTGGGTTTCAAGATACTTCAAGAGGTTCTTAAAACATTTGAAGCCCTTTACTGAAATACCATCAATGATAAAAATGTGCTTCTCTCCACATTTGAATGAGTCAATGATCTTTGCACACTTTTACTAACATACGGACATAAAAAAATGGTGTGTGCTCATTGCATGTTTTTTTCAGGTCAGCAGAGTATGTTCACATACAAATATTCTGATTAGCGAATCATCGCCAAAAAATCCTTCGAAATATTGAACACTGGATAATCAAATAAGATCCAGAAAGCCATATCGAAAAGCAATTGTGTGATAAATTAATTGGTTTTCACAACATAATCATATGGGGATATGTGTTTTTCCCCTACAAAGAATCAACCGTCCCTGTTATTCACTTTTTATGGTGGACACGTAGTAGCAATCACTGTTCACAATGAGTCTTAAACTCAACAGTATGGGAGAGGTGCCCTTCCAACCAAAAGGGACCGGGTCAGTCTATAATAAAAACATAAAGGAGTCCGTTTTGTGTCACTCGCTCTAAATATCAATGATACTAGTACATTTGTATAGAATTTAGCTTGATCTCAATGTATCCTTGCTCCCAATCACTCCTCTTCTAAACACTGAACACAGTTACATGTAAAGATGACTCTTTTATTAAAACTATTCTCTCATACAAAATGTTCTTACAGTAGTTCTTGTCATAAAACAAATACATTATACTCCATACATTAAAACATCAGAAATAGACTTCATCAATCAATAATATTAAATATACAAATAAAAAGTAGGTTAAAAACCGGTGTCATAAGATACTCTAATTTGTTAGACATTCAAATAACAAGTTGTCAATGCAGCGTTTCGGTGGATAAGACATGATAAACACCACCTTTTTCAGGACAAGCTATTTACAACAGAAGTTTGTCTGAAGCCTGTTGATTAGATCGACCACCTTCTTCAATGATTCAGGATATACTTTAATTTGCATTCCCACTTGTTATTAGCAAGATGTAAACTCATCTGATAGTCTTTAGTGGGCGAATCACTTGATACGGGACTGGTATATTATTCCACACGGTATCTCTATTTATTAGATTTGTTATCTCATGACAGGGCCACTCAAAAATGCTTAATGCCACGGCATTATGGGATCTTTTATTCCGTCTTTCCTCACATTCGCTAAAAGTTTCAAAATGCCCGTCCTCTTGATTGGGTGTTTTTTGTTCGTAAAGCAATTTTAACCTCTTGGGTTGCTCTGATAGGAGCCTTTGTGTTAAGAGTTTGTATAAGACCGCTACATAAAAGACTGTATGCAAAGTTTCATATTGCCTAGAAACACCCTGTTCCCTTCATCTGTAAAGTGAACTGCATCACCTCTATTTCATGCAGGTCAGAATGCAGTTTGTTGTTGTGGATAGAGTCCAAGTTATGGTCTCTGAGGGAAGCAAAAACAGTTTTATGAACATGTTTCCTGGCTTTGTCAATCTGTGGAAAGAATTGATTCGACCACATCCATATCTGTCTTTGACATATATTAGAGTACACCAATACAGTGTGAGGGAAAAGCGACATTAGCTCTGCAAAAGTATCCCTGATTTTTAAAAAAGTAGGCAGTCACTGGAAAAACCAAAGGTTACAGGGCCATCATATTTAAGCTCTCATTTCACTCATAAATAAACCTAAGAAGCTTACTATAACTCACACACCCTGCAATTACCTGCTTATGACTTTACATATTACATCACTCATAACATGGTCAGTGACATCACTAATGACATCACTGATGACATCATCAACAGATTTACTGGCACACCCACTCACAACCCCCTAAAACCTTTTATACACCCACTCTCTCACTTCCATTCTCAAACCCATTCATACACCCACATCAGTACTTACACACCCACTCATTGATTTATAGACCTACACACACATCTACTCACTCACCCTTACAGCTACTCATTCACCCACTCAGTCACCATTGCAGCTACTGACATTTCCACTCAAACACCCATAGAGATATTCACAGACTAAATCAGTTACCCATAGAACTACTCACACCTCCAGTCACTCATACGTACAGTCAATCACACAGCCACTTAATCACCCTGGCAGTTGCACATATCACACTTACTTACTCATAGAGACACTAAAACATACCCACTCACCTATACAGTCATTGATACAAGCACACACTCACCCATACAGATACTCTCACACTCACTCACCCACACAGTCACTCATATACTCCATCACTCATGCATACAGCCTATCACATACCCAGTTACTCACCCATATACCGCTGACATATCCACTTACTCACCCACACAGTAATATATATACTCACCCATTCACCTCCTCACACACACACACACACTAAAACATACAGCCAGTTACTCACCTACTTACTCAACATACAGGCAATCACACAGTCCCTTACCCACCAACACACTCACTCAGACAACCATATATGCACTCAGGCAACAAATGAATCACCCATACAGCCACTCACATACCCAGTAACACACCCTTACAGTTATTAGACACTAACTAACAGACTGATACAAACATGCACACAACCAGTCTCTCACCCACATATTCATCGAGACACTTAATCACTCACTTATACCGTCAGTCACGCACCCACTGAATTATCCATGCAGGCACTCATACACACAGTGATTCACCAATACACTTTGATATATATTTAACACTCATAAACATTTTAAAAATACTCACAGTCACTAGATATTGTCATCAGTGATGTCATTAGTGATGTAATTTGAGATGGAGTGAGTGATATCATGAGTGATGTCACTGACCATGGTACAAGTGATATAACTGGTCTTGTACGAGTAAAGTGTAAGCCTAACTATAACGTATCTGTAACCATTGGTTGTTTCAGTGAATTTCTAAGCTTTTTAAATTCTATTTCCTAACTATATTCTGTGTGTACATTTAATGAATTATGTACACCATTTCCCACCATTTGTGGACATACCATGGCATGCACCAGCAGCCGCTCTTTCCGTTGATATATTTTTTCTGTTCTATTTTCTCCCCCTTTTGCTGCTGTTGACACATATTGCTGACCCTTCCTCTCACTACCAATTTGCAGATAAATAGCTTTCAGAGCAAGGACATGGCTAGTGAATATTTCTTTTCAGTGTGTATTGCCACCACAATTTAATTGAATGTTATGTTACTTCTATATGACTTGAGTTAACATTCACTTGACTATTATGACTAGACCTATGACAGCAAGATGGTTGTTGCTCAGGTATTTGCCTATCAGTCCTCTTGTTTCCATGATGCACCTCAAGAGTAACAATACATGCCAAAGATTAAGCGACAATAATCCATACAAAACCAATTTTGAGCTTTGGAGACGCTACATCGATGATGTAGTTATGGTTTGGACCAGTAGTGAGCAAAATGTAATCACATTCAACAACTTGGCTGAAAGAAATGTTGAGTGACATCCAGTTCTCACTTGTCTATAGCAACACTGAGATCGATTTTCTGGACATCAAAATGAAGGAGGCAGAAAGCGGGCTATATACCATACTGTATAGAAAGGAGAGTGAAAGGAACATCCTTCTACGCTATTCAAGCCACCACCCTAGAAATCTCAGAGACAATTTACTATTTGGCCAAATATTCCAGTTACCGAAAAATTGTACCAAGAAACAAGATATTTTTAATGAATCAGATGATCTCATGAACCGTTTAGCAGATAAAGGATACCCAAAGAGTTTACTAAAAAAAGAGTGTAAATGAACATGGTTCTGTCGTAGGCAATTCATTCTGGAACCCATACAAAGAACCTGTTCGGAACAGGAATGCATGTTCTGTGTAACCACATTTTGCACAAGGAGCAATGAGATTAGGAAAGTGTTCAACCGCCATTGGCACCTTGCGGCCGATGATGTAGGTATCTCAAATCCACCTATGCATGCGTTTAAGAAAGGGAAAAGTATAAGGGATCACATGGTTAAATCCTTACTCCCAAGTTCCAGATCTAATCCTTCTACCCTGTGGCATATACCATCAGTAAAGGCACATCTTAAATGTGGGCCATGACCAGGGAAATCAAGAGTTTCACCCATAACGACTACACCCACACTCTAAAAGATCACAACAACTGCAACAGTATGGGTGTGGTATACACCATTACATGTCCCTGGGAGTTTTTGTATATTGGACAGACTACACAAAAGGTCAAAACCAGCATAAGATGTAACGTCCAGGGGTCACCCAGAGTTGAGCACTTTTCTACTTTCAGACACTCGGTCGAGAGTTTGAAATGTTGGGTTGCAGAAAAAGTAAGCTTGAACCCCAGGGGTGGGAATTTTGCCAACACCCTGAACCTCAGACAATACAAACGGATCCACATTTTTGATACCACATTACAGGGGCTGGATAAATATGAGGAAATTTTAGTGCAAGTTGCCACCTTGAACAATGGCTGAGAGCTCTGACCTGGTTCATTTTCCCATTGGCTCAGAATAGTTGATCACTGATACATCAATTTGACCTACGGTTTACTCCCTTCTCCTCTGCAATTGTATATATGTATAATACATGTTAAAGAATCATGCAAATAATCCATTTGTAGGGAGCCTTATTTTTCTATACAGCAGTGTCTGCTCATTTGCATATATGTATAATACCCCTAAGGGAATCCTGTTAATGACTCATGTTTTGTGAATCATGCTAATGACCTACTCAAGCATCCAGGGAGCCTTGTTGTTTTATACAGTAATCTTTGTTTCATTCCGTTCATGTGTATATATGTATAATATAGCCTAATAGCCCGCCGTAGCGGGCTATACTGGCTATTAGATGCCCGCTGCAGCGTTAAAGGCCGGAGCAGAAGGCGAGGGACTTTAACACACCAGCAGGACTTTAATTGCTAGTATAGCCCTGTTACGAAGGGCTATAAGGCTATTAGAACATTCTGCCACTAGAGGGCAGAATGTTCTAACAAATAAAACAAAGCCATCAGGGAGCGCAAGGAGATTGAAATCCCCTCAGGCTCCCTGAAGCCTTTGTTCACAGCCAGAACTGTGAAAAAAGTAACATTGGAATGTTGGAGCTCCGGGCTTATACCAGCCATTATTTTCAATGGAGCTACCAACATTCCAATGTTCTAATACACCTCAAGGAATCCTGTTAATGAGTTATGTTTTGTATAGCAATGTCTGTCTCATCCTGTTTTATACTGCCACATTGTCATCTCTACAAGATTCCATATTTGTTTGTATATGTATCACTCTAATGATGATTTATGTTATGTTTTGTTTTTAGATGTTGAGTGATCCATGGTACTAATATTTTGGTTTTTTTAACCCCTTGCGTGCTGATGACAGAACGGTTCCGTCATCAGCTACGGGTGAGCTGTGCTGATGACTGAACCGTTCCGTCATGACTCCGCCCGCGCAAGGCATTCAGACACTGCCTATGGCTATATACATTTAATTCACCATTCTTATGGTATTCATCATCCATTTGTTTATTAGATAGTGTTTCATCTCTTTCAGTGCTTTAATGAAGCCTAGGATAGCTCCAGTTCAAACGGGACAAGGTTGCCAGGCAACATAGGCCGCCTCACGTTGCTCCGGCTCCATGTGCACAAGTTGCGTGCACGCTGAGAGCTTTTTTTTGTGGCCCACTCTGCTTGTTATTCTCTGACAGCCCTCGCCTGGAGCGTCGCGTTTGTGTTTTGCCGTCTAGCCGGCTTACGAGGTATGTCTGGGCTCGCTGAGGCCCACATGCATCATTGTGTCATTTTGCATTTCTTAATTTGCGAAAAATAAGGAATCGCAAATTAAGAAGTGCAAAATGCTATGCATCATTTTTTTCGGTATTTCTTTGTGATTCGGAAAAAAACGCAATTTTTACCGAATCCCAAAGAAATACCGAATTCTTAAGTTAATTTTCGCAATTCCCATTGATTCCTATGGGCCAAAAGGCCCATAGGAGTCAATGCAAATTGCGAGTGGCACTTAGAAAATTTCATGAGTGTAGGGGGGGGTCCAAAGGACCCCCCCATGCACCCCTGAAATGTATTTTTCGCATCATGTTTCACACACACATGTCCTAAGGACATGTGTGTGTGAAACATGAATGTTGAAAAAAAAACATTTAAAGCATTTTAAACACTTTTTCCAAATTTACCGAGTGGTTCAACCACTCGGTAAATTTGGAACCCTAATTGCGAATTTCCACTTGTCAAAGTAATGATGCATTGCTTTTAAGAAGTCGCACATCTGCGACTTCTTAAAAGCACCCGCAATTTTAGAACTCGCAACAATGTTGCGAATTCTAAAATTGCTTCATGCATCCCAAAAAGCACTTTTGCATTCGCAAACGGCCGATTTTAAGGAATCGCACCGTTTGCGAATGAAAAAGTGCTTGATGCATGTGGGCCTATATTCCTATAGTCCCGGTATGTGTGAAGTCAGGTCAGTTTGCTCCCGTACCGGAAAAAACTTGATTTATTTTCCTGTGTTCCCTTACTTAGAAATCCCTGGTGATTCGTTTCACTTTTTCCTTAAGTGACTTCACTTTCCCAGACTATTGAGCCATCCCCTGGATTAAAGGAATCTACGATTGAATTGTTTTCCAGCTCATATGTACAGTTGTGAGTTCCTTCTGTTGTGATACATTATTGGTGTTCTTCTTTTTTTTATTGAAGTTTATGTCAGCAAACAGATACATGATATCTCATACAATATTAATTTATTGTCTTAACACACTGCATACACTTTTTACCTGTACATTTTATTTGTAATTTTAATATATTACTGGTTGTAGCATGTTGTGTAGTATGTCTTTTATGATGAAATATCGAATAAAGACTGCTTTGACTGACTGATATCTCATGCAGAAAAAAAAGGAAGAAACACAATAGACTTTCAAGTATAATCATTACAAAACATTTGCACAAATTAAAAAATGTTTCACGAGCAATCCTCACTATTACATTTCAACATAGCTTTTTGTGGATATCTATGGAGAAAATCATAAACTGTCTTCCTTTAGTTCAGAAGTTTCTTAAAATTATGAACCTATCCACATTGCGATAGGGTGCCACAATTTAATCCCCTGTTCTTTCCTTCTAATACCCTTAGTTCTGTACAATGCCATCTCGAGATGATATGTGGAAAGCAATCTAGTTTGCCAATTAATAAAAGTTGTCGGTAACTCATCCAGCCATTGGGAGGTGATACATAAGCGGAAGATGGCCATACAGATAAACACAAATCCCTGCTCAGGGGGAGACCAGTCAGTCAACATATTCTCTTGACAACCCAGAATCACCAATGTTGGTGAGATTTGTATTGGTATACCCAGATTAACCGTGATAAAAACCTCTATATCTTTAATAAATTTGGAAAGTTTAACACAAGTGAAGACATGTGAATGGGATCGGCCGCATATAAACCACAACGACTGCAACTGGTCCCCCTTCCTGTATTTCACTTGGCCAATTTCCCTAGTGTAAAATATAATCCAAAAATGGACATAAAATGGTGTGATTTTAGGGAACCGTTATGAAGAACATTCATTGCAAGGTCAACTCTTCTTATAAAATTAGCCCCTTCCAACCCTTTAATCGTCCATTTCCTCTCACATACTTCTAAATCATCCTCCATTTTAGCTATAAACAGTTGATAAAGAAGGCCCATTTTAGCCCTTGATCTAAGTGCTTCCACAATCTCGATTTTGTTTACTATAATCTCATTCTTTTTTAATTTCTGTTCACAAAAGCTACCGAGCTGGAGGTATTTAAAGAAGTCTCTCCGATCTAGTTTATACGTTTTTTGCAGAAATTCAAATGAGACAAAGTGAATCCCCTGAAATAAGTCCCCTAAATGCTGGATGCCCAAATCTTGCCATCTTGTCATTACATAATCACGAAAAATCCCGGGTAGAAAAAAAGAATTTTGAAGAGGGGTGTAGATACTCAGATCTATGCCTGTGCCTAATTTTTTTTGTTTTCCTCCATATTATGTAAGCTGCAAAAACTGCCTTGAATATCGTTTTTTTTAAATAGCTTGGCTCGATTACACGATTCAAACACTGCTTTGCTTCTGTTCCTAAAAGCATCTCATATATTGAAGGGGCGGCAAAATCTGGTGTCGGATCTACTGGCAAAATTAACACCCCCATATATTGCAATATGGCAATGAAATGGTAAAGTTGGAAATCGGGTTTCACCAAACTTCCTCTCTCTCTGGGTAAAAAGCTCCATTTCAAAGCTCTTCTAGCTCGATGGTAACCCCAAAGAAACCTTGAACACATTCTCTCGATTCGGACAAAAAAACCAGCAGGAATTAAAAAAGGAATAGATCGGAATACATACAAACATTTAGGAAAGATCAACATTTTTAAGATGTTGCTGCGACCATACAATGAAAGATGTAAGTTATTGATCCTTTCTAAAGTTTTATTAGAGGAGCTAATAATAGGATCAAGATTTATAGCAATAATGTTCTCTACCTTCGGTGTGATCTTAATGCCGAGATAGGTTGCCTCTGTCTCAAAAATCATATTTTCAGGGCAGCCGGTTTGTGAATGAAGCATTTGAGTTTTGGTGACATTTGATTTATAGCCAGAAAATTTCCAGAAAATTCTCGCCTTCTCAATTATCCGAGGTAAGGCTCTTCGATATTTGACGTTGTCACAGCGATATCATCTGCGTATGCAAATACTTTAAAAGATCCAGAATTTATTCGTACTGGGGGCACTTCGGAAACACTTACCTGTGGCGGCAGGGAGCCGCGGGGGGAGCAGCCAGGAAGGACCCTTTGCTTGCCCAGCCGTGAGGGAAACGGCCAACGTGACCAGGGACGCTCCGTGAGCGCCAGGAACTACAGTTCCCAGCAGCCCCGGCACCCGGCGCGCTCGTGACGCTCCCGCTGCGCCTGGAGGCGCCACAAGAACGCGGAGCACCGAGCGCGCCTGGGGGCACTTCGGAAACACTTACCTGTGGCGGCAGGGAGCCGCGGGGGGAGCAGCCAGGAAGGACCCTTTGCTTGCCCAGCCGTGAGGGAAACGGCCAACGTGACCAGGGACGCTCCGTGAGCGCCAGGAACTACAGTTCCCAGCAGCCCCGGCACCCGGCGCGCTCGTGACGCTCCCGCTGCGCCTGGAGGCGCCACAAGAACGCGGAACACCTCCCGTCCCGCGGGACGCGCGCGGGCCGGCGCCGGGCTAAGCCCGGGCAAAGGGCGGGCCCTCTGTGGCCCTCAGAGGCACAAAGAGGCCGGGACGGGCCACCACCCTTATCATCCTGTTACAGCAAAGAGGTACTGTGCTTCCCCTTATCTCTATATAGCCCACTGTTTGCTATTTAGCTTTACACCATGTCTATCTGGGACGAGCTTAATGCTATGTGTGGAACTCAATATACACCCAACCTTTTATCCCCTATAAGCACAGACAACAACCCACATCTCGCTTACGACTCCCTGCAGATGTCACCTCTGTCTGTTAATAAACTTCAATCTCCACTTATAGCACTACCGGGTGGGCAGAACACCAAAAGAAAGACAGATGATGCCATCAACAACGGAAACCCACCCAAAACTCCTAAACTAGGCGCCAGTCGCTCTCAGCACCACTTAAATGTTACCTCTGTGTCGGGGGATATGGAGTCTGGAAATAAGGAAAATTCCCCACCACCTCCCCAACCAACTTTATTGGCCCAGCTCGAGCGTCTATTAATCTCCCTAATCTCTCCATTGGTGGAAAAAATCAACGATCTGGGGGATAGGATATCTAACATTGAACTGATAGTCAAAACACATATCCCACCAGGAACTAAATCAGCATCATCAAACCCTCCGATCCCCCTCCTTGTCCAGGAAAAACCAAATCTGAACCCCCGCAGGAATGCGCATTCTCAAACTTTATCGCTGGCCCAAACAAACCACATTGAGGTGAAAAATGAACCTATCAGAATGCCACGAATAAATCTACCTCCCGAAGCCGCCCCCTATGTGACTGTTGTCTCCGGGATTCCACCTCTAACCCACGGAAAAGTTGAAACACACCAAGACTTACTACACAAGGCCATGCATTGGTTACAGACTAATAGACCTCTGCCACCTGACCTAGATGGGGGGATCTTAAGCGTTAGGAGGGTGGGGTGGTTGGGCACTCTGCCAAAAGACATTCCAGGGGACTTGGTCCTAATTAGGTTCAAGCAAAGGAAAACAACCCCTTACTTACGTTCCTGCAAGTATAAACAGGGGGATGGCCAAATTCGCATCTGGGATTTACATGACTTTTATCCGAGCTTTTCACCCACCCAGACATCAAGAACACAAAGGTCTTGGGAAACTTTAGACCGATATGGGACATAACAATTATTGCTGTTTTTAATTTGTTGTTTTTAAATGTCCTCTCTAAATAGTTCCCTTATCAGTGATTTTTTAACCGCCTTCTGAGTATTGGATAACTTCTTTTAACTGAAATCGTTTCATGTTTGTCATTATAATGCTTTTTTAAACTTTCTATAATAATGTATGCTTATGCTTATATGATATTTTTTCCAAATATCGAATAAAGCTTATTTTGAACCTTTGAACCTATTCGTACTGGTTTTATTATACTATCTTTCTCTAAGGTAGCTATGAAGGGATCAATATAAAGGGCGAAGAGCAAGGGGGAACAGGGACAACCTTGTCTCGTCCCCCTTCCGATCGCCACTTCTCTAGAAACTTCCCCACTAGCACGAATTACAGCTGATAAATTTTATCGGAAATCCCTTCCAAACCAAAACCGCCCACAAGAACCGCCACGAGACCCTGTTGAATGCCTTTTCGGCATCCAACAGGGCCACACCAACGGGGGATTTTATACTTTGTGACCAATCCAATATAGAGATGATCCTTTTAATGTGATCAGTAGTGTCTCTGCGCTGGATAAACCCATGCTGCCTTATGGAAACTAACCCAGGAATCAGATCACACATCCTATTCGCCAAGATTTTAGAATATATCTTGATGTCTGTATTCAATAGTGCAATAGGTCTATATGAACCTAATTCCGTTCCTTTTTTCCCTTTCTTTTTAAAAACTACAATCGTTGCTTTTGACCATGAATCTGGTGCCCTACCTAAATATGCCTGTTGACATACTTCCACTAGCTCTGTCTTTAATATATACCAAAACATACAATAGAATTCTAGCGGAATGCTATCAGGGCCCATAGCCTTGCCTTGTGCCAGAGCTAAAAGTGCTAATTCCACCTCTGAAGAATCCAAAGGGATAGATAATGCTGATTTACAGTGGTCTGACAATGTCTCAGTGGTCAAGTCGTTAAAATACTCCTTTTCTTCACCAACACCCAATCCAGGCCCCGTATCAGACCCAGAGATGCTATATAATGTTTGAGAGAATCCTTGGAATGCCTCAAGTACCCCTGCCTTGGTATCCTAGAGATTCCCTTATATATCCACAATTTTTGAGATATCGTTGTACACTGCTCTCTCCCTTAGCCTCTTTGCCAATACTCTACCGATATTTTCACCGAATTCATACGCTTCTTCTTTATATCTTGTAAATTTTTCAGCAATCTGCTCCGCAATATTAGTATATGCCAATGATCTTGCAATAGTTAGATCCTGTTGAGGCTTTTGGACTAGAGGCAGCTCCAGACCAAATCGTATTGAATCAGCTAGCTTACATTCAGCAATGGTCACCCTTTCAAAATCTTGTTGAGGTTTCCTCAAAACTTTCCTACGTTTGAATTTAGAGAAGTTAAGAGTTTCTCCTCTAACAATTGGTTTAAACGTGTCCCATACAATCTCGTATGACGCTGTCCCTTTATTTATAACAAAGAATTCCTTGATAACCTTGCTCATAAATTGAAAATACTCTTTATCAGCTAATAGCTGCCTATCAAAAGTCCAATCATAGGCTGTGGCTATTGGGCTATTTCAAGAATATTAAAATCGAATAGTTCGGCATCATCCAAATTAGGACCGTAAATATTACCAGGGTAAATACCTGTTCCCCAATCCTAAATTCCCCAATCGCACGACGGCCCCATTTGTCTGCTGCTGCCCTGATACAAGTACCAACTCCCCATTTTATCAGAATAGCTACCCCTCTTTTCACCCCTGATTGTTTAGGACATACTACCAATTCTTAACCTAAATTCTTCAAATAACCCCTATTGGCCCATGTAATATCAATCAATCAATCAATCAATCAATCAATCATAGCATTTATATAGCGCACTACTCACCCGGAGGGTCTCAAGGCGCTTGGGGATGGGGGGGGTCCGCTACTGCTCGAACAGCCAGGTCTTGAGCTGCTTCCTGAAGGCGAGGTGGTCTTGGGTCAGGCGCAGGTGTGTGGAGGGAGTTCCAAGTCTATGCGGCCAGGTGGGAGAAGGATTTTCCTCCTGTTGTGGCTCTTCGGATGCGGGGGACGGCGGCGAGGGCGTGGCTGGTCGATCGAAGGTGGCGTGTGGGAGCGTAGAAGTTAAGGCAGCTGTTGAGGTAACTCGGGCCTTGGTTGTGCAGGGCTTTGTGTGCGTGGGTGAGGAGGCGGAAGGTGATTCTCTTGTTGACCGGGAGCCAGTGCAGGTCTCTCAGGTGTCTGGAGATGTGCCTTCGTCTGGGTATGTCGAGGATGAGTCTTGCTGAGGCGTTCTGGATTCGCTGGAGTCTCTTCTGGAGCTTGGCGGTGGTTCCGGCGTAGAGGGCGTTGCCGTAGTCCAGACAGCTGGTGACGAGGGCCTGGGTGACCGTCTTCCTGGTCTCGGTGGGGATCCACCGGAAGATCTTACGTAGCATGCGCAGGATGTTGAAACAAGACGAGGAGACGGCGTTGACTTGTCTGGTCATGGAGAGGGAGGAGTCCAGGATGAAGCCCAGGTTGCGTGCATGGTCTGTTGGTTTGGGTGCGGGGCCCAGGGTGGGTGTCCACCAGGAGTCGTCCCAGGCGGAGGGCGAGGAGCCCAGGATGAGAACTTCCATCTTGTCTGAGTTCAGTTTCAGGCGGCTGGTCATCATCCATTCGGCTACGTGTTTCATCCCTTTGTGTAGGTCGGCTCTGGCGGTGGCGGGGTCGTTGGTCAGGGAGAGGATCAGCTGTGAGTCGTCGGCGTAGGAGATGATGTTGAGGTTGTGTTGGAGTGCGATGGCCGCAAGGGGGCTCATGTAGACATTGAAGAGGGTGGGGCTGAGCGAGGAGCCTTGAGGAACGCCGCAGATTACTTCGGTGGCCTCTGACCTGAACGGGGGTAGGCGGACTCTCTGTGTTCTTCCAGTGAGGAAGGAGATGATCCATTCCAGTGCCTTCTCCTGGATTCCGACGTTCCTGAGGCGTTGCACTAGGGTGCGGTGGCAGACAGTGTCGAATGCCGCGGAGAGGTCTAGGAGGATGAGGGCCGCTGTTTCTTCGTTGTCAAGCAGGGCACAGATGTCATTGGTGGCAGCGATGAGGGCGGTCTCGGTGCTGTGGTTGGCCCTGAAGCCCGACTGTGAGGGTCCAGGGATCCATTCGTCTCGAGGAAGGCGGCCAGCTGCTTGTTGACTGTCTTCTCGATGACTTTGGCTGGAAACGGGAGGAGCGAGATGGGGCGGTAGTTCTTGAGTTGGTGGGGTCTGCAGTTGGTTTCTTTAGTAGAGCGCTGAGTTCGGCATGCTTCCAGCTCTCAGGGAAGGTTGCGGTGTCGAAGGAGGCGTTGATGATGTCCCGTAGCTGGGGTGCGATGGTGGCATCAGCTTTGTTGAAGACGTGGTGAGGGCAGGGGTCGGTTGGAGATCCAGAGTGGATGGAGTTCATTGTGCGGATGGTGTCTTCGGTGTTGATTGGGGTCCAGGCGCTGAGGGTGGTGGTGGGGGGCGTTGGTGCTGTTGTGGGGAGCGTTGGTTGTGTGCTGAAACTGTTGTGTATGTCAGCAATCTTGTTGTGGAAGTAGGAGGCGAGGGAGTTGCAGAGGTCTTGTGATGGGGTGATGTAGTTGATTCCGGCGTTGGGGTTGGAGAGCTCTTTCACAATGTCTCTTGCAGGCAAAGTATATCAATGTGTAATATTTGGATAACTTTAGACGTTTTTTAGAGTCATTAAGGCCACATATATTCAATGAACAAATTTTAATTATCCTATCCATTATCGTCAAAAAGAAGCTTAAACAAATCATTTGCTACTACCTCCACCTCTAGGATCGCAGCACTCTCAAAATATACAGTTTTCCACCATTCATCTTTTAGAGCTACATGCTTTAGTTCTGCTGCTGACTTTTCACCCACCTACCACCTACCCACCAATCCCTACCCCCCCACACCCACCCTCTGAACTCACCCTCCCCTGCCTGTCTCCCTACCCAACATGTGAGGCCCAGGGATCATCAATCCCTGTGAGGTATGGAGTGCCGTGTCCTCCTCCTCCGAAACTCTCCAAAAACAGAATTATAAAACCACAACAAACAAGCCTATCAATACACTAAACACTTTGATAACATTTATCCCTAGCCAATCTCTATTTTATACCCTCAAGATAGTCTCTGGCCTTAACTTCAGACAAAAAGAAATGTGTTTGCCCCTTAAACATGACTTTAAGTTTAGCTGGTTTCTGCAAAAACACCGCTGCCCCTTTTTGTTGAAATTCAGATATCAATTGGCGCAGATGCCATCTTTTAGAGACAGTTGCCTGACAAAAATCTGGCCTAACAAAAAAATTACAGTCTTTGGCAGATGCTTTCTTGTCAGGTCGTGCTCTCATAAAGATATCTTCCCGGGCTAAGAAGTTATTAAAACACACGAGGATTGCCCTCGGAAGTACTTCTTCTCCGTCACGTGGCTGTTTCTTTTTAAAAGGGAAGCAATGCACCCTTTGTATTTCCTTTGCCCAATCCCATGTTGTCAGTTCAGGAAAAGCTTCTCGTAGTAATTCCGCTATAAACATATGTGTATCAGAGCCCTCCTTATTTTCGGGTACACCTAAAAAACGTAAGTTATTTCTTCGGGTATGATTTTCTATCTCCGATAGTTTATAACTAAGGTCATCCCGATGGGCTTTTACTAGTTCCAACGCTGTCTTCTGGGCAGCAACCTCATCCTCCAATACCGAAATTCTGGCCTCAGTTTCCGTAACTCTGTCTCCAGTTTCTGCACATGTTTTTATCACTCTTCGAAGAGCATTCTTAACCTTGCAGAAGGGAGCTTGAGTACGTAAGTTCTCTGCTTTACTCTCTGCTCTGTGACTCATAATTTGTTTCGTAAATTGTGGCCAAGGTAATCTCCTGGGTGAAGATTTTTTTTCCTTTGTCCAAGCTCTCTGTGTCCTTAGCAGGCGTACCCCCATCTTTTTCTGATTGTGTTACTGATTCTGTTCTATTAGCCTGCAGCTGTGATGCTCTTTTCTTAAGTTTCTTTACAGTTGCAGTACTTGGGCTTGGGCTTGGAGAAACTAGGTTTCCTCTTACATTTCCCGTTGACACACTGTCGTCACTATCCTCTGCCCACTCTCGGCTTCCATTTGCGCTCTCATCAGAGGATAGGTCCGACATGGAATAGGATTTTTCGCCAGTCTCATATGTAGTTTTTAAGCCCTGACTACCTTCAACAGAGTCAAGCAGGTCACGCTCTAAATCTTGTAACATAGCATTTGACAAATCTTTCTTACTGCCAAACAAGGTCTGTTTAGAACAATCCGCAGTTTTATGACAGACTCCATCTCCTATAATGCAGTTGTCCTCACACCTCAAATTGAGAGCAGGAACAGTCTGTATATCCATAATTGCATTTGTTTCTGTTATTTCTAATAATCTAGCATCATCCTGTCCAGTTCCAGCCTGCAGGTTTATGCTTATGGGGGGATCTATTAATGTAGTCAGAGCTGGTTCACTAGCATCCACCACCAAATTAGCACTGCCATCAAGCATGCTACTGTCGGAAACTGAAATATCTGGTGTGGTTATTATGGTTAGTGTGCTTGATACTGCAGCTTGAGATTCTAAATTCTTCAAGGCTTGGCGTTCAAACATTGCCTTCAGACTTTGTGAGCCTTGCTGTGGTAAACACTAACCCTGGGCGAAGAACTACGCTCCGTTCGCGGAGTTTGCGGAGTTTCGGCAACTCCGCGCTCCGCGGAGAACGCGAAGTTGTAGAATACTCCGCAAACTGCTGCGTAGCGTAGTTCTCGCGCGCTCAATAGCATTTTCGCGTGCGCGAGGATGCTTGTCGGTAAGATCGAGTTGCCGAACATGCAGAAACTGCAATCTGGCACATAATAACTCGCGAACACGTTAGTAGTGACCGGAAATAAGGGGACGCGAGCGGGCGGGACAAACCTCATGGGTAACTTCGCGCGCTACACATCCCGAGCATGCAGGCAATCAATCAATCAGGATATTTGTATAGCGCGCTACTCACCCAGAGGGTCTCAAGGCACTTGGGGGAGGGGGGTCCGCTACTGCTCGAACAGCCATGTCTTGAGTTGCTTCCTGAAGCAGAGGTGGTCTTGGGTCAGGCGGAGGTGGATGGGGAGGGAGTTCCAAGTCTTGGCTGCCAGGTAGGAGAAGGATCTTCCTCCCATGGTGGATCTTCGGATGCGTGGCACGGCGGCGAGGGCGAGGCTGGTCGATCGTAGCTGGCGGGTGGGAGTGTAGAAGGTCAGGCGGTTGTTGAGGTACCTGGGGCCCAGGTCGTGGAGGGCCTTGTGTGCGTGGGTGAGGAGTTGGAACGTGATTCTCTTGCTGACGGGGAGCCAGTGAAGGTCTCTCAGGTGTCCGGAGATGTGGCTGTGTCGGGGGATGTCCAAGATGAGTCGTGCGGAGGCGTTCTGGATGTGTTAGAATCTTTTCTGGAGTTTGGCTGTGGTTCCGGTATAGAGGGTGTTTCCGTAGTCCAGTCGGCTGGTGAAGAGTGCCTGTGTGACCGTCTTCCTGGTTTCGGTGGCGAGCCATGGGAATATCTTTCGGAGCATGCGTAGGATGTTGAAGCATGATGATGAGACGGCGTTGACTTGTCTGGTCATCGAGAGGGAGGAGTCCAGGATGAAGCCCAGGTTGTGTGCGTGGTCCGTTGGTTTGGGTGCGCTGCCCAGGGCAGGGGGCCACCAGGAGTCGTCCCAGGCGGAGGGTGATGATCCAAGGATGAGGACTTCCGTCTTGTCTGAGTTCAGTTTCAGGCGGCTGTTCCTCATCCACTCGACTACGTCTTTCATCCCTTCGTGTAGGTTGGTTCTGGCGGTTCCTGGGTCGTTGGTGAGGGAGAGGATCAGCTGGGTGTCGTCGGCGTAGGAGATGATGTTGAGGTTGTGTTGGCGTACGATGGCTGCGAGGGGGCTCATGTAGACGTTGAAGAGGGTGGGGCTGAGTGATGATCCTTGTGGTACGCCGCATATGACTTTGGTGGCCTTGGATCTGTACGGGGGAGGTGGACTCTCTGGGTTCTTCCGGTGTGGAACGAGATGATCCACTCCAGTGCCTTCTCTTGGATTCCGATGTTGCTGAGGCGCTGCACTAGGGTGCGGTGGCAGACCGTATCGAATGCTGCGGAGAGGTCCAGGAGGATGAGGGCCGCTGTTTCCCAGTTGTCGAGCAGGGCTCGGATGTCGTCAGTGGCTGCGAGGAGGGGGCGGTCGCGGTGGTTGGTGCGGAAGCCGGACTGCGAGTGGTCGAGGCTGGTTGGGCGAGCGCAATTGGTGATCCACTGTGTGAGGTTGTTGGCTGCTTGGTTAGGGTCCGTTGAGCTGGTGGGCGGGTTCTGGCTCAGTGAAGTGGTGAGCTGGTCGGTGGTGATCTTGTTCCAGTTCCTGCGGGGAACCTGTTGCGGGTGGTGGTGAGTCGTGGTCTTTCTGAAGCTGAAGTGGATGCAGCTGTGGTCTGTCCAGTGGAGCCCGGTGGAGTGGCTGAAGGAGATGTACTTGCTGGAGGAGAAGACTGGGTCAAGCGTGTGTCCGGCGTAGTGGGTGGGGGTGTTCACCAGTTGCATGAGTCCGAGGTTGGCGAGGTTGTCCAGCAGTGTCGTGGTGGTGTTGTCGTTGTTGTTCTCCAGGTGGAAGTTGAGGTCCCCTAGAAGGATGTAGTCAGCGGAGGCGAGGGCGTGCGGGCTGATGAAGTCTGCGATGTCTTCGCTGAATTGTGTGCGAGGTCCTCGGGGTCTGTAGATGAGGGTGCCTCTGAGTGTGGTCTTGGGGTCGGTGTGTATCTGGAAGTGAAGATGTTAAGCGGCTGTGAAGGTGTCGTCTGAGTTGGTCGTGATGCGGATGGTGTTCTTGTGGACGATGGCGATGCCTCCTCCTGTCTCGTTGACGCGGTCTCTCCGGGTGATCTTGTATCCGTCCGGGATGGCGACGGCGATGTCGGGCACTGAGGAGGCGTTCATCCATGTTTCTGTGAGGAAGGCGACGCCTGGAGATGTGGTGTCGGGCAGGTTCCAGAGTTCCACGGCGCTCCCGAAGACGAAAAAATGGCTTGCGAACGGGTCAAGCAAGCTACTACGCATGCTCGCGGAGCTATGCGTAGTTCGCGGAGTGCAAGTGCATCTTCGCGTAGCTCGCGGAGTGCGGCTACGCGAACTACGCCCAGGCTTAGTAAACACGGGGCTGTAGCATTATTAGAAGATGAAGCAGCGCCCTTATAAACATTACACGGGGGAATAGTTTGGGAGCTCTCACCTCCACCTCCACCGGCTTTACTGCTTACGCCTCCACCAGCATTTTTGAGCTCCCCCAACGTAGCACGTTGAGTCCCCGCTTTAGCGCTACGCGTGACAACTTTCGCTGGCGGTTTGGGGGGCATTTTCTTATTGCGCGCCACAGCCCCTCCACTATCAGGGGTGACACAGAAGTGAGAACCCAGCAGCAACGCTGGGAGACGCCAAAGACGAGCCCGGTAACGACTATAACACACACCGCCCTGTATGAGCATCAGCACGCTCACGCACGGAGAGGTGTCCACTCTGTCAGCTGCTGCCTCCCGTCGGCGGTGCACAACCTCCGAGTCACGAAGCGCGAGGTTTTTCCAGCTGTAACCAATAAAAATTAGTCCATCGTAGCTCAAGTCGACTCCGGACAGCTTCACGGCATTTAAAAGTTAATACACCTCGCACCTCGCTACTTTGTTGCAACAGCGTCTTAAAACTCAGCGCTGCAGAAATACCAAGCACGGAAGACTTTTCTCCATCAGCCGACAGTGAAAGCAGTCAGGTGAGGGTATAATGTCCAATCCCTTCTCGGAGAGCCAGGAGGGAGAGGTTCGAGCTGTTACACAGCCCACACCACGGCCGCCATCTTGCCTCCTCCATTATTGGTGTTCTATTAATTATAAGTTCTGGGGCATCCTGACCACAATTGTCTTTCCATTTCATTTAGAATATCAAGGTCATCTGTTGATTATTCCTAGTTCGCCCTGACTGGATGCCCAACTGTATATCCATTACAACTTTCAAAAGCCCACAGTGATTGGAGTTCAATGAAAGGACCTCAGTGGTGAGTTCAACCTGGCCTATACACCATAATGTAATCAATCATTGAAACTAACTCTATTCAACAAGAACAACATTTAAATGAACAGTGGAACCCTTAATCCCACAGCACATAATCTGCTATCCATCTTGTATTATAACCCCTATGTGCCTAATGGGGTCTGTGTGCACACTGAAACACACCCACTGTCACAGTGCGAGTTCCACAAGGAACAATACAATTCAAAACATGTGCAAAGGTGCACCACAAGGCGATCTAATTTTAGAGGAGAGTCTTTAAATATATATCCAGAGCATGTGATCTTCAAAGTTCTCCTTTTTTATTTGAATACAAAATGTCTAAGTATGGGCGGAAAATCCGTTACGCTCGCAGATTTTGCGGTTTTTCGGTAAATTCGCAATCCGCAAGATTTGCGAATTTCCCGCAAAATCCGCAAATTCGCACGCAGCGGATTTTTTTTTCTTGGTGATCCAATTTTGCGGCGCACGGCGTTTATCATCGTTTGCCGAGTTGTTTTTCTCGATATTTTGCGAGTGCTGCGCCATTTTGGATCTTGCTGCGGGATCCAGCGGGAATTTGGCAAGCGCGATTACGTAATCGCGGCTTGCCAACTTTTGCAGTGAGCGTTTGTCAACGCGAGTACGCCAAGATCACGTCTCGCGGTACTTCGCAATTGCGAGATTTGAGATGCGGCGAGCAGCAATAATCTCGCACACGCGAAAATATAAAATTTGCAATTCTGCACAAGAAATCCACCAGCAAGCAGCATAAACCTTCTTGAAATGACGATTTTTATCTGAATACCTCCTTAGGTTGACATTTGCCTGCACTTTTTTAGCGAGGAGTCCATTTTGGGGAGGGGGGGAGGGGGGTGGGAGGAAGGAAGTGCCCCACAGTCTTCAACTTCCTGTTCCTGTCCAGCAGGCTCCTCCCAGTGCTTTGTCCATCTCCTGGTCACTGGAAGGATTACTTTTTGTGGATGCTGCTGGATATTTGGATTTGTTTGTTTGGGGCATTACAGTTCCTGCAACTACAATTTTGGAATTTTCGATTTTTGGGCTGTTTTGGGGCCTTTTGCCCAGGGGTACTCAGTGGTGGGTGGACTGAGTCTTTCTGTGGGGTGTCTTGAACTTAAATATCATGGAGGGCATGGATGGATTGGGATTGTGCTGATTTTTCAGTGATTTTCGTTTTTTGGGGCTGTACTTGTGGCCTTTTCACCAGGGGTATTTGAGTCTAGCATGGGCCTAGTCTTTCTGTGGGGTATCTTGAACTTAAACATCATGGAGGGCATGGATGGAATGGGAATGTGCTAATTTTTCAGTTATTTTCGTTTTTTGGGGCTGTACTTGTGGCCTTTTCACCAGGAGTATTGAGTCTAGCATGGGCCTAGTCTTTTTGTGGGGTGTCTTGAACTTAAACATCATGGAGGGCATGGATGGAATGGGATTGTGCTGATTTTTCAGTGATTTTCGTTTTTGGGGGCTGTACTTGTGGCCTTTTCACCAGGGGTATTGAGTCTAGCATGGGCCTAGTCTTTTTGTTGGGTGTCTTGAACTTAAACATCATGGATGGCATGGATGGAATGGGATTCTGCTGATTTTTCAGTGTTTTTCGATGTTTGGTGGTGTTCATGGGGAGGGACAGGCCATGTGGCTGGGGGCCATTTTGAGTGCTGCTACAGGCCCTGGCCATGTGCAGGGAGGCAAGTGGCCATTTTAAATGTAGGCATTGTTGTTAGGCCTGCAACCCTTTTGCCTACTTTTCAACCTTTATGCCCAGGGGTAGTGAGTCTTGCATGGGCCTAGTCTTTCTGTGGGTTGTCTTAAATTTAAACATCATGGAGGGCATGGATGGAATGGGATTGTGCTGATTTTTCAGTGATTTTCGTTTTTGGGGGCTGTACTTGTGGCCTTTTCACCAGGGGTATTAAGTCTTGCATGGGCCTAGTCTTTCTGTGGGGTGTCTTGAACTTAAACATCATGAACTGCCATCCTTGGTCCAGGGCAACATTAAAAAGATGTTGTTTACAGAAGCGCAATATGAACGCAACCACCCACTGACGCGTCTGTATAACACTAAGCTGGCTAAAATGCTAGCTCTGGACCTTCTCCCTTTTTCTTTTGTAGAAGGGGTTGGTTTTCTAGAATTAGTGGCAGCGCTCTGCCCTAAATGGAAGGTTCCTAGCCGGTTCTATTTTGTCCGAGTTGCGGTTCCAGCACTACATGAAGATGCTCTGAAGGTGATTGGGGCAGCTTTGAAGAAGAGTGCTGTTCACACTATACATCTGACAACAGACATGTGGGCCAGTGGCGCAGGCGCTGATTACATGTGCATCACTGCACACTGGGTCTCTTTTTCAGGTGCTAAAGCAAAGCTAAACGCAGGTGTTGACGCGGACATTGTTTTTAAAGCTGCTCGGAAACATGCAACACTAGCCATGTTTGGTTTGGAGAAACGTCACACAGCAGAAAACATTTTGGATGTCTTTAACACAAAGGTCCTTAAGTGGCTGTCCCCAAAAAAACGCCAGGTTGGTTATGTTTCCACGGACAATGGCGCCAATATAGTTAAGGCCATGAGGCTGAGTGACTATTTCAGAGTGCCGTGTTTGGCGCACTGTATAAACCTGGTTGTCCAAAAATTCTTGGGTAATAAAGGCAGTGCAGCGTACAGAGTATTGGACACCTGCCGAAAAATGTGCAACCATTTCAGCCATTCTTTTAAGGCCCGGAAGCAGCTGAGGAGCCTGCTATATCAACGTCAAATGCCAGTGAAAGCACTCATCCAGGAGGTGGTAACACGTTGGAACTCAACCTTCTACATGCTTGAGCGTCTGTATGAGCAGTATACGGTACTCAATCAATATTTCTTAACAGAGGGTACAGCTCAGGAGGACCTGAGGATGGGTGCGGCGCAATGGAACATAGTTCAAAGCCTGACACGCATGCTTCGTCCTTTTGAGTTCTTCACGCGTGCAGTCAGCAAGGAGGACTGTAATTTGGGAAAAGCTATCCCATTGTTGTACATGCTGGAGCACCAACTGAAGGAGGTGTGTTCTGTGTTTGAAAAAGATGTAAAAAACCAAGACTCTTTTGTTCTGGCTGAGAAATTATTAGAGCTCCTACAAGGTGAGGAACGTCTTAAAATGATCCACTCAGAAGAGCATTACATTTGTGCTACTATTCTGGATCCACGCTACAAAAAGGCGCTGGCAGGCCAAGCATTCTTTCTTTTTGATGATGAACATGTTCCAAAGTACAAACGTTGGCTAGCCTTGTCAGCCAAGAGGTTTGAAAGAGAACGGCAGAAAATTGAAGGAAATGGCAGTACATCAGCAGGCCATCCCCAGTCAAAACAATCCACTTCTGCACCTGTGGCTGTGGCACAAGTGACCTCTCAGCCGTTAAAGACACCGGCAACCGGATCATCTGCACCAGACACAACAGAAACATTGGAGGCTGAAGAGGATTGGCTAGCTCGGCTTGGGTTTGGTTCTCAAAAGGTCAGAGGCACAGCAACAGCTAAGCAAAGTGGAGGAACCTTGGATGAGGACCTTGAGTCGATGGTGAAGGACTATCTGAATGACTCAACAGAGGTCTATGTTAATGCTGACCCATTGGCGTATTGGCATGGTAAAAAAGAATTGTGGCCACAGCTCACCAACCTGGCTTTAAACTACTTGTCTTGCCCACTCGCAAGCGTGTCTTCTGAACGTGTTTTCAGTGCTGCTGGTGGCATTGTAACTTCCAAACGGAGCCGCCTCTCGCCCAAAAATGTGGAGAGGTTAACAATGATCAAGATGAATCAGCACCTCATACCACCAGATTTCAGAGTACAAGAAAGTGCGCCGGATGAAGACGAGGTGGCCAGCAACATAGATGAGTGAATTTCTACTTTGTCAGGTGACACTGAGCTCACCCTGCCTGAATTCGCAGAGTATGATGACGAAGCCTTATTCTTATTCCTGGACCGTGATACCAAGCCCTGAAAATGAGACAACTAATCAATCACTTTCTTTTTCGTCCTTATTCACTTTTATTCCTGTGTGTCTGTCTTTCTTTGTTGTGCACAGTTAATATATTTCAAACTTTAATCCGATAATCACAAAAACAAGCCCATCAGCAGAACTGTCTTCACTGGTTTGCTAATTGATTTGAAGGTGCCGCAGTCTGCATTCCTCAGGTTCACAAGTACAGAAGAACATGCTCCTCTATCCTCCTCCTCCAGACTCCTATTTCCATCAAAGCTTACGCCCAATGAAGAAAGACTCAGCACTTGTGGGGGTGTTGTTCTACCTCTTTGCAGGTGAGTTGACTGCTCTGGGACCATTGTTGGGAAGCTCTAATACCGGATAAAAGTGGTTTGGACCAAATCCGAGGCACACATTTTTTAGTGTTTTTGCTGACTTGCTTGCCTTTGAGGTGCTCTTAGGGGGGGTTCCGTCTGTTTGTGGGTCAGTTTCGGGGTGTGTCAGCACTACTGGGACACTCTAATCTTGATTGCATTTGCTTTTCAGGAAATCCGTGGTGGCAACCCCGACTTATGGCCTAGCTACGCAGCGCGTTTGGACCGAAGGCCGAGAAATATTGTAAGTAGGAGATGTTGCTTTTGGCCTGTTTGGGGGTGTTATGCTTTTTGGCGGGTGGGTTGGCGGGTCTTGGGGCATTCCTGGGAAGGTCTAATACCGGGTAGAAGTGGTTGGGACAAAATCCACGCCAATTTTTTTGTTGCTATTTCTGACATTTTGCTCAATGTAGCGTTTTTGGGGGCCTGTTTGGGGCGCTACCTGGTGTTTGTGGGTGAGTTTCGGGGTCTGGGAGCCCTGCTGGGACACTCTAATCTTGATTGCATTTGCTTTTCAGGAAATCCGTGGTGGCAAACCGGACCTATGGCCTAGCTACGCAGCGCGTTTGGACCGAAGGCCGAGAAATATTGCAAGTATGAGATTTTGATTTTGGCCTGTTTGGGGGTGTTATTCTTTTTGGCGGGTGGGTTGGCGGGTCTTGGGGCATTCCTGGGAAGGTCTAATACCTGGTAGAAGTGGTTGGGACAAAATCCAGGCCGATTTTTTTGTTGTTGCTATTTCTGACATTTTGCTCAATGTAGCGTTTTCGGGGGCCTGTTTGGGGGCCTTCCCGGTGTTTGTGGGTGGGTTTCGGGGTCTGGGCGCACTGCTGGCTATATATACTTTACTTTGCAAGAGGTTTGAAGCAAATCCATGGTGCAGAGGGGAGTTAGGGCCTAGCTGCAGAGCGCGCGCGGAGTGATTTGGGAAATTTGGAAAAAAATGACCAAGTCCCCATTTTTGTACTTTTGCTCTTTGGCTGTTTAGGGGTCTTCTACTCATTTTCTCCTGGGTTGACGGCTCTGGGGCCATTGCTGGGAAGCTCTAATACCGGATAAAAGTGGTTTGGACAAAATCCACGCCGATTTTTGTTGTTGCTATTTCTGACATTTTGCTCAATGTAGCGTTTTCGGGGGCCTGTTTGGGGGGCTTCCTGGTGTTTGTGGGTGAGTTTCGGGGTCTGGGCGCACTGCTGGCTATATATACTTTACTTTGAAAGAGGTTTGAAGCAAATCCATGGTGGCAGAGGGGAGTTAGGGCCTAGCTGCAGAGCGCGCGCGGAGTTATTTGGGAAATTTGGAAAAAAATGACAGTCCCCATTTTTGTACTTTTGCTCTTTTGCTGTTTGGGGGTCTTCTACTCGTTTTCTCCTAGGTTGACGGCTCTGGGGCCATTGCTGGGAAGCTCTAATACCGGATAAAAGTGGTTTGGACACAATCCACGCCGATTTTTTTTGTGCTATTTCTGACATTTTGCTCAATGTATCGTTTTCGGGGGCCTGTTTTAGGGGCTTCCTGGTGTTTGTGGGTGAGTTTCGGGGTCTGGGAGCACTGCTGGGACACTCTAATCTTGATTGCATTTGCTTTTCAGGAAATCCGTGGTGGCAAACCGGACCTATGGCCTAGCTACGCAGCGCGTTTGGACCGAAGTCCGAGAAATATTGCAAGTATGAGATTTTGCTTTTGGCCTGTTGGGGGTGTTATGCTTCTTGGCGGGTGGGTTGGCGGGTCTTGGGGCATTCCTGGGAAGGTCTAATACCAGGTAGAAGTGGTTGGGACAATATCCAGGCTGATTTTTTTGTTGCTATTTCTGACATTTTGCTCAATGTAGCGTTTTCGGGGGCCTGTTTGGGGGGCTTCCTGGTGTTTGTGGGTGGGTTTTGGGGTCTGGGCGCACTGCTGGCTATATATACTTTACTTTGCAAGAGGTTTGAAGCAAATCCATGGTGGCAGAGGGGAGTTAGGGCCTAGCTGCAGAGCGCGCGCGGAGTGATTTGGGAAATTTGGAAAAAAATGACAAAGTCCCCATTTTTGTACTTTTGCTTTTTGGCTGTTTGGGGGTCTTCTACTCGTTTTCTCCTGGGTTGACGGCTCTGGGGCCATTGCTGGGAAGCTTTAATACCGGATAAAAGTGGTTTGACAAAATCCACGCCGATTTTTTTTTTTGCTATTTGTGACATTTTGCTCAATGTAGCGTTTTCGGGGCCTGTTTGGGGGGCTTCCTGGTGTTTGTGGGTGAGTTTCGGGGTCTGGGAGCACTGCTGGGACACTCTAATCTTGATTGCATTTGCTTTTCAGGAAATCCGTGGTGGCAAACCGGACCTATGGCCTAGCTACGCAGGCTTGTTTGGGGGTGTTATGCTTTTTGGCGGGTGGGTTGGCGGGTCTTGGGGCATTCCTGGGAAGGTCTAATACCGGGTAGAAGTGGTTGGGACAAAATCCTCGCGGAAAAGCCTTTTGGCACTTTTTGTAACTTAGGGTTCGTTAGGGTTAGCCCTAGCAGCAGGATTGCATGTGTTTCAGGGTGTTCTAGATTTTTGCAACTGAGTTCTGGGGTCTTAGAGCACTCGTGAGAATGTGTAATTTTGGTTGCAAGTCATTTGAAGAAAATCCATGGTGGGAAAGGGGGGATTTGGCATAGTTAAAGAAAGCCTTTGCCACTATTCTTAACTTAGGGTTTGTTAGGGTTAGCAGTATTTCTATTGCATGTGTTTGGGTGGGGGGGTTTTCGAGTCTTGGAGCGATGCTGGCTATGGATACTTTTGCTTGGTTGCTTGCAAGTGGTTAGAATGCAATCCACGGTGGGTAAGGGGGTACTTGGGCCTACTTTTACTTTCAAAGTACGTTTTGTCACCAGTTTTCTGCTAGGCCTCGTTTTTTGAGATTTGATTGGGGGTCTTCTACATTTTTGCGACTGGCTTTAGTAAGGGTCTGGGTGGGAGCACTGCTGGGAAGATCTAATTTTGTTCTAAAACACAGTTTACAGGACACCTAGCTTGAGGGGAAAGATCCGCTACATTAATTTGCCCATACTTATTTATCCTTCAAAAGGTGACTCAGACAGAGTACGCACTTTCAAAAATATTGTACTGTCTACTAGGAAAATCAAAGTGTGACTTTTTGCACTCCACAGCCTACATACCTTATATTTATTTATCAGTGGTGTTGTAATATTATATCACTTCCTGTTTTTCGTTGAATAATTACAGGCCGGGTTTCAGTCTGTGCAATGGGGAAAAAAGGATGGAGTCAGGCTTCACATTAGCGAGCCACAATTCAGCATCAGGCAGGCAGTGGACAGGGTGTCTTCTGGTCACCAACATTGATGGACGAAGCGTCAGCTGCAATGGAGGAGTGCCGCTAATGAGAGGAATTTTTTTCTGCATGCAACTTACTTACCAAATTCAACAGGACAACTACAACAACATACAGATACAGTATCATTTGTCTTTTTCTCTGACTGTGACTGCATTTCTTGGATCTCTCTCTGCTTCTAAATTGATCCCTTAACACATCACTTAGTCCACTCCACTATCACATCTGCACCACACATAGTCATTTGTAAGTGCTCCTATGTAATTCGCAAGTCGCAGCACGCCCCAGCCCGTAGAGGACTGGGATGGCCCCAATGATGAAGCATGTCACCAAGGGGCAACCCTGGTGAGTGAGGGGACACCTAGAAAAAGAGCAATTTCTCCTTTTCTATCTACTATACCTTCCAGACCAACCCCATTGAGTGTTGTGAATGGATTTATAGTGACCAGCAAGGCTCTCAGGTATCTGGCAACAGAGACCTTATGTTGAATATAGTTATCAATAATTCCACACACGCCCTGTACTGTCGCATTCTTTCTTCCACAGTTGTCGAAAGTACTACTTACTTTTCACTGACATGCATGCAGTAGTGCATGCACTTTCAAAGATTGATGGATAGGTTTGTACCCAAAGCTTTGTTTATGTTCAATTGTTTGTCCATGCTGTGCTTTTTTTACAGGGTGTCTTCTGGTGACCAACATCGATGGACGAAGCGTCGGCTGCAATGGAGGAGTGCCGCTAATAAGAGGATTTTTTTTCTGTAGGCAACTTACTTACCACTTTCAACAGGACAACTACAACAACATACAGATACAGTATCCATTGTGTTTTTCTCTGACTGTGACTGCATTTCTTGGATCTCTCTCTGCTTCTAAATTGATCCCTTTACACATCACTTAGTCCACTCCACAATCACATCTGCACCACACATAGTCATTTGTAAGTGCTCCTACGTAATTCGCAAGTCGCAGCACGCCCCAGCCCGTAGAGGTCTGGGATGGCCCCAATGATGAAGCATGTCACCAAGGGGCAACCCTGGTGAGTGAGGGGACACCTAGAAAAAGAGCAATTTCTCCTTTTCTATCTACTATACCTTCCAGACCAACCCCATTGAGTGTTGTGAATGGATTTATAGTGAGCAGCAAGGCTCTCAGGTATCTGGCAACAGAGACCTTATGTTGAATATAGTTATCAATAATTCCACACACGCCCTGTACTGTCGCATTCTTTCTTCCACAGTTGTCAAAAGTACTACTTACTTTTCACTGACATGCATGCAGTAGTGCGCATGCACTTTCAAAGATTGATGGATAGGTTTGTACCCAAAGATTTGTTTATGTTCGCAATTGTTTGTCCATGCTGTGCTATTTTTTCTTGTCTCCCAAAACCTTTCCCAAAAACCCCCGTACCCATCCATTTTTCAAACCCTAACCCTCTTCCCCCGGGCTGTGTGGTTTTGATTGATGTGTGACTAAATTACAGCAATAAATCCACACACTTGCTGGGGAGGATAAGGTGATAGCAACAGGCTGGTGAAGAAATCCGAGGATATATTCTTACTCTGCTTGACAAAGACCCATGGCTAATGTCAAAGAACTTCAACCGAATTAGTTATACTTTACCATTTGTTAGGCTACAATATGGCACTGTTCTAGTGTACTTCTGTCACCTGCTATATTCTCTATTGTACCATTGTATTGCTCAGGAGGACAAACCAGATTTAATTTTCTTTTTTTTCATAGGCATGCAACTGCCTCTGTGTCACACCACTAGTACCACCGCTATGAGGAAATTTTATCCGCCCAGGATTGCCAACCTTATTCGCTGTTTCCCGTGGAGCCAGCCCTGGGCCTAGCCCTACTTGCAAACAGAAATTACAGGTAAGATAGGCGTTTGGTTGGAGGTAGTATAATGGAGTATTAGGAGAGACGAGAGATTGGATTGACAGTAGTACTACTAAAGTCCTAGGACTATTCAGGAAAACAAACTTACTGTTAAACCCCCACCCACCAGACTCAAAAGCAGTAAAAAACAGGTATGGTCAGATAAAGTTTCAAAAAGTATATTTTTATAGCCCTAACAAAATAATCTCCCGCAAGACCCTCCCTAACCCCAACGATTGTCCTTCAAAAGTCCCCAAAAAACCCAACTCCCAATTCCCACCCCCCAAAAGTCTCTAAAAATGGGGCAAGGGACACTATGGCAGGGTGCTGTTGGATTTAGCAGCCAGGGCATCATACTCCTTGCGGAGGGTGGCAAGTTCGAAGCGGAGGCCCTCCACCGAGTTCTTATAGTTATGGACCTCCTGCTCCAGGTAGGACAGTCTGAGGGATAAGCGGCGCTGGTGTGCCTTGCAAATCCTGTGAGGGGCAGCTGCTTTCTTTGCTGCTCGGCGGTGGCGTTTGGCTTTGGTAGCCCGGCTCCGTACCGCTGGAGCACTGCGCTGGCTGGCAGCCCGCACGGAGGAGTATGCAGCTGTCCCAGTGGACGTTGTTGTTGTACCAGACTGCGTCTCCTCCTCCTCCAGGGCCACCAGCGCCGATATTCAGCGACAGTGGCATCCAGCCTCCGTTGCCGGGCCATTCAAGCCAGCTCCTTCCTCCTTGGGGGTGTCTTGGATTTGGAAGGAGCAACTAAATGAAGAAAGAAAGACATAGTCTGTAACCAATGCTCCTTAAGATTAACACAAAATGATTGAGCAGAAAGTTGTCACAGTACAAGTAGCAAATTGAAAGCACAGTACATAACTATTGAGGACAGTATCTATGTAACCTCCGACTTCTTCATCCTTGCTCTAACATTAGAGGGAGTTTAAGGAACAAATTCTACGAGCACTATGGACTTCCATTACAGTCGACTATGACAGTACACCACTCTTATTCTTCTTCTTCTCTCTTGTTTAGGAAAATTGGTACGTTATCTTATGCAAGCCGGCATAATGCCAGCACAGTGAACTTGCACCCGAGAAAAACAGACGCACACCATGGTTAGTGAGACAGACTTGCGTTACTGTACCGGTCCAGTACATGCAGGTGGTGAAGCTCTTACTTTTCTATTACGGGTGGCACTGAGAATACTCTGTTAAAAGGGCTACTGCTTAATTAATTTAGCTTTCACCCTACAGTGCAAATGAGTATTAGAAAAGGAAAATGAAGAAGCTAAATTATCTGATTATCTATCACTTCACATGGGATGTATTTGATGACATATGGGATGACTTTAGGTGCTTTGCTTATTATTGAGTGAACAGTGATACCCCCACACATGAATGACGTACTACTACTAAACTAAAGTTATTAAGAGAGGTAGGGAGTGTCCACCGTAATAACCGGATATATGCTGTGCTTGCAGTTGCAATACAAACTACTGCTACTATTCATGGTAGTATGTGGACAACGTTACAACTTCTTTTCCTTGCCTTTCCTACACTGGAACGGACGTGATGGTGCGGTGTTACATGCTCTTCAAAGTAACACTTAGTTCATCCAGTGACCGTCTACTCTCTCTAGATACACATATGCTATCTAAGAGTCAGATAGTACCATGAATGATCCAGGCATCCATCCATTCAAAGTATATGCACACATGCAGTTTCTGTCTCACCCACCCAGGCTGTTCTCCTTCCACCCATCCTTGCTTCATCATTCACCCAGCCATGCACCATACCATATTCTTTCCTTCCCAGCCACCTCGGGGACCAAGCAAACACATATCATTCTTCTTTGCCAGTCATCATTACATTTCTCGTCCTTCCACACTTACTTACACCCTTCTTTCGCTTTTCGTTCATCCCATCCATCAAGTTCACCTCAGATCTGATTGGGATTCTTCTCGCCAAAAACTTCACAGCTAAGTCGAAGTACATTTAGAGGAGGCTACTACCTGGTTTATTTATAATACACCCGTGCAGAAAGCACACTCTGCAGTCTTCAATCTCAATGACTAAGGAATGTATAGCTTACCTCTGCCCACCACCACCGTGTGAACCCTCACAGGCATGTCCTTGTCCGGCACTTGCACCGCCTCCTCCCCAGAGTTGTCCTCCTCATCCAATGCCACCACCACCTCCGCGCTGGCCCCGTCTCCAGATGTTCCACCTACAAAGTAGATTTAATAATGTTAGAATACACCACTCACTACTATATAATATTTGGTCTAGGAGGAAGAAAGAAATGTGAAAAAAACAGTATACAATTTAATAATTTATGACTGTGTACTCTAAAGTAAAAATGTTCCTTTTTCCAGGGAAGGCTGTTGTCTTGCTGCACTTTTTGGCACAACTGATGAATGTTTGCTTTTTACTTTTTAACACGCAACACTTTTTCTCCTAACAGACAGAAGCTTGACTTCTAAGAACACGAGCAGGATCAAGTTCAAACCAGGTGAGAGCTCGGCTCGACCACAAGAAATGTGTCCAATTAATCGTCAGCACTAAGCACTTTTTGATTTTCAGTTACACGTTCACTTTTATGACAAACTTGATTTTAATAAATGTGTTTACTTTTAATAAAGCTTTTAAACTTAAATAGACTCTGTGGTTTTTGGTCCTCCAGACTAGAGTGGATGAGCTAAAGGTTTTGGAATTTTTGCAAGCATGAGTCCGTGCCTCTGCCATCGGTGACTTTGGGAGCTAAATGACTCTGCCACACTATCTAGTCAGTAAGGAGATTGGGGGTTCAACTACAAAGTCTGTTATCACTGAGGTATGTGGAAAGTCTAACAGCACCTATTATAATTGATAAGCTAAGCAATGCATTATTTAGTGTCCATAGTTCTGTTTGTGCAGATTTGTCCCTGCAACAGTAGTAGAATGGATTGTCCTCCTATCCAAACTAAAAGTAAAGTAGTATCTTATTCTTTCTTGGTGGTCATTCACCTTTTTATTGTTGGCAATGGTCAAAGCATAAACATTTAGAATACTTGAAAAGACCTTATGGACAATCCCAGAGGACTGCACTCACTGCATAGAGCTATTGCTGACTAGAATGGGAGTCCAATGGAAATGCCAAATGTGCAATCTTAGTTAGCTACACAGACAGACTAATAAAAATAATCTAGTAATACCACACGGAGTCATAGTCGAGGCAGGATAAGAATTTAGATCCTGTCTACAAGAAGATCAAAGACGATTTAGAAAAAATCGAATGAGGAACGCTAGGAAAAAATAAGTGCTCTATATTAAAATTAAAACTTACTGGGGCCAGCAAAGGAGCCCTCGCCTGCCCGGTCCTGGCCTGCATCGTCAACAGCACCCTCCTCCTCCTCCTCCTGTGTCCTCCTCTTGCCCCTGGGGGAAGCTGATGTACAACATGAAAGAAAGAAAAACAGAAAACATGGATGATATTTCTCAACCAAATCAAACATTTCAAAAGAACTAACAAAATATTTTTGCGAAATAGCAAATAGGGAACGACTCCACGGGATATATTATTGACCAATCTCATGTGGTCGACTACGTTATTACTTTAGTATTGCTTGATTTGCGGACCGTCGAATTGGAAACTACCCTATGTAACTCACTAAACAAAGTACTAAAAAGGTTTGCCTAGGATTGGCAGGCAGCAGTCCGCAGCACGCAAAGTGACAGCCAAAGTCCATCGTGATTGAAGATCAGCGACAACACTAAAGTTTCCTACTACATTAACCAGTCATTAAAATACTCAAACTATTAATCCACCACCACTATTTCTTCTTATCGCCATGTGTACAAAGGAAGGACTGGACTTGAGTCTGTAGGGGCTGATTTAGAAGCCCCTTGCGGCTCTTTTGCTCCATTGTTGCGTGACTTTTGTGACGCAGCGACAGCACAAAAGAGGCGCAATGGTGTGGCGTATATTAACAACGTGACGCATATGGGAGATGCATCACGTTGTAAAGCCCTGCGCCAATAGGGGGTGTTCCGGCGCAAGGGAGGGCGTTCCTGTGCAGGAACGCATCCTAAAATTGGCTGAGGGAAATCTACAAGATTTCAATCAGTCACTTTAAGGACAATGATGCGTGACTCAAACCCTGCGCCTGCTTGAAGCAGACGTACGGCTTGACGCAGCATTGGGGAGATAGGGCACCCCAGAGCATTGATGGAGCTGCACCATCGTTGCGACGCAACTCCAGCAATGCGCCGCCTTTACGGCACAGATGCGTAACGCTTTGGTGACGTTTTGGGCCCATGGTGCGCCGCATTGTAAATACGGCGCACCATGGGTGATGGTGGCGTGATGCACAATTACTGGCGCATCCCTGCTACTTTGCAGGGATGCGCCGGTAATTAAAAATCAGAACCCTAGTGTGTAGCATTACACAGTTCTTTAAACTACACTCATACATAATTTCACAGGCCAATGAAATGAACACAAAATCTAAAACAAATAAGCATAGTAGCAACACTACTGAGAAGAAGGAGAGCAGTGTACCTGAAATGCACAGAAGATTTTGAAATATAATTTACCTACAATGTAATGAGCAGCATTATTGCTCTTGGTAAAAAACAAAAATTTGCAATATAATAACACAGCAGGAGAAAACATAGTAGTAAAGAAATAGCTACTACTACTCACCAAGCCCGGGGATCTCAAGGCCAAGGAGGTCGAGCAGATCTTGCTCACGGGTCAGGACATCCGTACAGCGGTGGGTGGCCTGGTTGTAGGTGCGCCAGACCCGAGAGTGGTGGTAAATGGCCTGGCACACCTTCTCCCACCGCTTCCGGCGCTCCCGGACCCCGTACCCGGCACTGATCTTGCCGCCTCCCATGATGGTCCTGGGGAGGCGGCGCTGAACATAAAAAATGAGTTGGCCCACCTCCTCCGGGGTTAAGATCTCCCTGGGTACGGCCTCCTCCCCCCTCAAACGCCCGCACGGGAGCCGGACACGGGGTGCGGGACCCTTCCCCTTCTCGGGATGCTTCCCGGCTCCCTTCACCATGGTCTGGGCGGAAAGGAATAAAGAAAATAGAATAGGGAAGAGAAGAAAAGAAAAGAGTTTAAAAAAGTAGTTTAAAATTAACCAAAAGTAGCAGTAAACACAAAATATAGGGCTAGAAAAATAGAGGGATAGATAATAAGTAAAATAGATTAAAAAAAAACTTCAAACAAGCAAAGGATGGCAGAGATTGACAGAGGATACAAAGACCATGCCCAGAACCATAGCAATGAATGAGAAACAAGATGGCCGCGCCCGTTCACGACCGCGCGGGTAAGTTCGCGCAAGATTTTCCTTGCGAACATGCGCGAAACTGTACTGGCAAGCCGCAGACTTTGCGAGATTACACTTCGCGCCCGGAAATGGAAATACGTCAGGCAAACAAGATGGCCGCGCCCTTGAATGACCGCGAGGGTAACTTCATGCCTTGCGCTACGAGCGGCTCGCAAAAACGCACAAAACCTTGCCAACGAACACGCCGCAAAAAACAAATTGCATATTCGCACGAATTTGCGGATTCCGAATCCGATCTCGTGCGTGTTCGCGACCCGCGAATCCCGCGAAATTGCAGAAAAACGAGTTTTTCAAAACTGAAAGCACTAGGCAGGGGCAAGAGTTCAAACTCATCATTAGTAACTATTCCCTGTAGTGCTTCCTGACTGGGGCCCCTCCAGAATTCAGTTGCTAGTTGCAACAATTGCATGACCCTGCTCTGACCCTCACAGCAGGCTCATAGAATAGCTACAAGTAGGCCACAAAGGTCCTGGGAAAAAAAAATGCACTGCAACAGAAAGCAAATTACAGATAAGGAAGCAGGTGCCAGACTGGAATTTTAAAACAGTGACACATTAATAAACTAACCCCAAATTAATTCATGTCAGTTGAAGCAGGGCTGGTGTGCTTGCTTTTCCCCCCCATAATCTACAGTGATGATGAACCAGAGGGTGGCATTGATGTAACAGAGGGTTGCAGTGGTGAAACAGAGGGTGCTGGGAACCTGTGATGATGAACCAGACGTAGAAACAACATAATCGCGACCGTTGCGTGCCAAAATGTAAGTTCGCAATTGCGAACTGGTACGAAACCCTCGCGAACTGGCAGAAATCCTTGCGAACACAAAAAAAAAAATCCGCAAATTCGCTAGAATTCGCGGATTTTGCGGATTGTGAGTTCGCAAATCCGCAAAATTCATGAACGCGAGATTCGCAAAATTTGCCCATGCTTAAAAATGTCTTAAAATACATAGGCATATAATTTTGACAACACTGCAGCCGACGCAATTCATCCTTATAAAGGACTTCTTCAGGGCTGTTGATTGAAACAAAAAAGAGTACACATGAGTGAACAAAATACAATAAATATTTATAATAATAAAACATAACAACACAACACTGTACACACATTACATCTTTCTTAAAAACACAAATCCCTAACCAGCTTGTTTTTTTTTGTTTTTTTTTGCAAAATACATGAATTAGTCGTTAAGGAGTCTTAATTTACACAACACATGTACACTTATTAAGAATCATAGCATACATAGTCTTGGAGCAAAATAAATGAAACACAGAAATAAACAATAACAGTACATACAAAAAGATGCCATTAGCCGTACAGTAAGGTAGTCCGAGATTCTTCAGATATCAATAAAAACTACATGGGTAAGCAAATAATGAGAACAGACCATCAAATGACAGTATCAATATGATTAGTGACATTGCCCCAAATTTGTTGACCGAGCTTCTTTTCTCTATGCCCCTTAAGGGCATATAGACTATACTCCATCTTATGTACTGCAAAGAAACGTGCCCTCCATAATTTTAAAAGAAGGTGGTTCCTGCTGTAGCCACCAAGAGGCAATTACAAGCCGGTATACAGCTGTAACTAAAAATATTAACTTTGCATGTTGTTGTAATGAATCTGGGACTGCCGGACCCATTTCTACACCTAATAATATCTGCGTAGCACTTAATTGTACTGGCATCCCCAGACTGACCGATAAATAAACCAGCTTGTTTTATACAGTAAAAAGGACAGACCAACATTAATTATATTGTAAATCACAAAATTCATGAATCATCTATGAAGAAATTGTTGTACATTTACGCCCTGTCAACAACTTAACAGTTCAAAATGAGTGAAAGAGGTGTCAGTTAAGTAGATAGAGAAAGAGGAGGAACACAGAGACAGACAACAACTTACCAATTCAAAATGACTGTGTCAATAAGATAGATAGAGAAGGAGGAGAAGCACACAGAGAAAAAAGAAAAAACACTAGTAAACCAATTGTGTGGTGCCAGCAAAACATGGCCCATCTGTATAAAACACACATGGATTCACGAAAGGGGATACAAAGGGCAGCCAGAACCTATCTGGTCAGAAGCAATTCTGACAATGCAACAGAGTTGTCGTATATCAGATTTAATATTGTGGATGATATAATAATGTACCCACCACTTAGAATCTGATGCAAAACGGTTTCAACAGTAAATCAGAGGAAGGCAGAATCACCAATATATAAAGATGTCCTGCTCATTCGTATTGGCTTTCTAGAAAATTGGGATAAAAGTAAATTACCCTCCATAATATTTAATAAAATATGATAAGAATAAATCGTGAGGCTACCACAAGGGAGCCCTTCATACTCACAAAAAATATCTCAACTGTGAATTCTGCAGAACGATAGGAAAGACAAACAATGCTGTACGGGCCCACTCATTTGGGTTGACTTTCTAGATGATAGTAATAAATATAAGTAAAGATTACCCTCCATTTTACTGAAAGAGATAACAGAGCGGTGTGAAATGACGAGATAATAACACGACTAGAGATAAATTACCCTCCATTTTCTTTGGAAAATATGTCGAATCTTGGAGTTAAGACTACAAACAGGAAGGCCATGGCACTCACTCAATGTGTAGCAACTGTATGTTCTTTAGAGAATTGTGGATGGCAAGCAATACTGTTTGAGCCCAAAATATAATGGCAGACTATACCTAAGGGCGATAAAACAGAATTATAACATTTTAGGCTACCCTACTTTTTCTTATTACCCTCCTTGGAAATATTGCATGAGGGTCCAATAAAAGGACAAATCCATTTTTCCTCACTTACTTAGCAGAGGGCCAAGCTATTCCTCATTAGAAAAGCGCACCACTTCAGATATAAAAAGCGAGCCAAGGGTGAGTCCCAACACCAATTTTAGATATATATGAGGATGTTAAAGCAACTAAGTCTAAAACAAAGAAAATGTGTAAAAAAGGACATCCAATACTATGAAGTTAGCAGTAGAAATGCGAAATCTACTGACAGGCATGGACAGTGAGTATCAAGATATTACTCACATCAATGCCTGCTAGGTCTTCACCATAACTTAATTTGCATCCGCATGCTGTACCAATTGCAGCACATCAAATAGACAGAATGCGCTATCAGAAACCTGTCAATGGAACAAGAAAAAAAAACACAGGGTCACTTGGCCAACAACAGGATTTTTGGCAAAAGCGTAATAAGAGAAGCGCACAGTAGCAGCTTTCCGCTGTCAAGCTATCAACGGTCTATAATGGGGCCTGGACTTAATGTCAATAGACAAGCCCAACCCTCCCACGATCATTGTCAATAAGACCAACATAATTTGCAACTGTTAGCTCTAGAAATCTCAAAACATTCAAGGAAGCCAGGATATCTTTTCAGCACATGGCCCCTCACTCACTCTGTAGCTATTCTGCAACTCTATATAAATGTGTTGAGTCTTATAACCTCATCTCCCTCCATAGGGGCATGTGAAATAATGTATGTGACTGTCAGAGCCCCCAGGACATTATATGACTTCAGAGCCCCCAATAAGCCACGGGACCACCTCATGACTACATACTATAAACTAGCCAACTGTTTACCCCTTCCTATTTAATGAATTTCTTGCAACAGATATGCAACTAAAATATAAAGTATGGGGTGTACCAGAGCCTGGTGCTTCTACAACCTCACCAATATTAGACTGAAGCAGCTTCAGTACCGTTGGCTTATCGTCGTTGGATTTGACGGAAGAAAGGTTCTTCCAAAGTTTGAATTTAAAATAAAATACGGTTTTACATTGCAAGGAGAGACACAGCTGTATGTCATAAAATGAATTGCCTAGTGCTAGATCATCACTTCGGCTGGGAACACCGGCGGCCATCTTATGAGAGTACTTGGTAAGAAATGGAAGACTTAAAAGAGAAATGTTGATAAATTATCTTCCACGGTCAAAAAAACCTTGCAGTCTAACCTATGATTGCAGTTACGCAATCCTACCTCTTCAATTAAGTTTACATAGCAGCCATTTTAGAGTGGTCTTTTCGTAAATACAGAACATTTAAAAACCCTCCCAGAGCCAGCCATGAGTAAGCAATTGTTGGCATCATGGGCCCAATTCATATGGCAACCCATATGGTTAATAAATAGTGGGTATCATTGACGATGCTTCTTCGAGGAGGATAAACCGAGTGGGTTGCCATATGAATTGGGCCCAAGAAACGGCAAAAGTCAAGCGAGTATACTATGTGAAATAACAATATGCTCTTTAAGCTAAAGAGCGGTGTCTGACTGAGCATGGGGCAAATTCTCATTCCAAACGTGTACAAACTCTGTAATGTCAAGAGGTTGTACCGTCCCTTCTTTCCTTTCCCGGGCGGCCATTTTGAAGTGAACCTTTAAATGAGACATGAGTTAATAATAAAAATCCAAGAGTTCACTGAGCGAGTGTTATTGTCTCACTGAACCTTGCATATGTTTAATATCATAAGGTTGTTGACACATTAATGCACTGTTTTACACCCATTTTCAAGGCGGCCATTGTAGGATAAAGTTCTCAATGAGGTAGGGTCTCATAATTTAAATTCAAATGGTCACCAAGTGAGTGGGACTTATCATACCATGGGACCAGTATTATTTCGAGCTCCATTAGTAAAGCTGGGAGGCCATAGTGGTAAAACCATAATCTTCACAATCAGGTTAATCATTCCTGTCAAAATGCAATGGAACTCCGTACTTGAAGCAGAGAGAGGTGGCAAAGTTGCCATTCGAAGGGCACACATAGCAACACATAGAAAAAAGGGAGAACAATGCCATAAGAAGTGACACCTAGAGACAAGACAGATTCAGAAATGCAATTTTGCAGGACACATTAAACTATAAAAACTGCAAGAAACAGATCCCTTCCACTCCATTAGTTGGTATGGTTAAGGGTATTTAGAGTAAGCATTATCTCTTTTCTTTTAGGTATCCAACTAAGAGACTGGACAAAGATGAATCAGTAATAACGATATTCACAGGAGAGGGAACGACAGTCTTCACAGACAATATAAACAAAGGAAAAGAAATTTTCAACATAACTAAATTACATTTGTATAATACACATATAGTCCTGGTATCCATTAATGAATACAGGGGAAATCAACAGATCACATGGATGATATATATAACGGATTACTAAAACATGGACATTACATTACGAGACATGCTTGATCTTGTATATATTCCCTGTGAAGGCACAACATCCATCCTTAGGCGCCCACTCATTCCATCAAGACACATGCAGTTTTTCTACAGAAAATAGCTCATTTCATCGTCAATATTATGTCCCAGTTCTACTCATCGGAGTCTGCAAATTTACCCTGTTTATTTTTTTCTCAGGGATAGCTCCCTATCCCCTCCTCTTGGGTGGGCTGGGATGTGGTCAATCCCTATGAGCCAAAAAAACAGGGTGTGTCCCAACTAAACACAGACAGCTATGTTGGTATAGCTAATTATATCAGTAGGGAAAATAGATCACATTCTAATAGAGACCACACAAGAGGGAAAACATTTTTTTGCCAAATGCCACTTCAGTGAATCTACACATTACAGTATCATCAAAATTTACAACATCACAACATTGATTACAAAACCATGGGTCACTTTACAAATATAAAGTAGGGTTTATTTCAAGCAGTTGCCACACAAATACATTTAAAATTGGAATAAATCCAAATACATTAAAAAGATTAAAAAACCACAAGTTATATATTCACATGTCCAATGCAACTAGAAATCTCCTGAGGCACAGCCGGGAGCAGCAGCAAAAATCGTGTATTTTATTGTCAGAATCCGAAAATTTTCACTTGTTTTTAAAACCCACTCACCTTCCCTGTTGCACGATTACTGTGTGCAGGCACCCTTTCTCGTTCAAAAACGAGCGCTGGGTAGGGCGAAATCGCCGTTTTCCCACCAGCTGTATCTCTGACGACCTAACTGGGACACGCCCACTCGAGGCCACGCCCCCTTTTGAAAAGCTACAAATACTGCGCTGAACCACAAGCGCTTAGACAACTAGAAATCTCCTGAGGCACACCTGGGAGCAGCAGCAAAAATCGTGTATTTTATTGTCAGAAACCGAAAATTTTCACTTGTTTTTAAAACCCACTCACCTTCCCTGTTGCACGATTACTGTGTGCAGGCACCCTTTCTCGTTTAAAAACGAGCGCTGGGTAGGGCGAAATCGCCGTTTTCCCACCAGCTGTATCTCTGACGACCTAACTGGGACACGCCCACTCGTGGCCACGCCCCCTTTTGAAAAGCTACAAATACTGCGCTGAACCACAAGCGCTTAGACAACTAGAAATCTCCTGAGGCACACCTGGGAGCAGCAGCAAAAATCGTGTATTTTATTGTCAGAAACCGAAAATTTTCACTTGTTTTTAAAACCCACTCACCTTCCCTGTTGCACGATTACTGTGTGCAGGCACCCTTTCTCGTTCAAAAATGAGCGCTGAATAGGGCGAAATCGCTGTTTTCCCGCCAACTGTATCTCTGACGACCTAACTGGGACACGCCCACTCGAGGCCACTCCCCCTTTTGAAAAGCTACAAATACCGCGCTGAACCACAAGCGCTTAGACAACTAGAAATCTCCTGAGGCACAGCCGGGAGCAGCAGCAAAAATCTTGTATTTTATTGTCAGAATCCGAAAATTTTCACTTGTTTTTAAAACCCACTCACCTTCCCTGTTGCACGATTACTGTGTGCAGGCACCCTTTCTCGTTCAAAAACGAGCGCTGGGTAGGGCGAAATCGCCGTTTTCCCGCCAGCTGTATCTCTGATGACCTAACTGGGACACGCCCACTCGAGGCCACGCCCCCTTTTGAAAAGCTACAAATACCGCGCTGAACCACAAGCGCTTAGACAACTAGAAATCTCCTGAGGCACCGCCGGGAGCAGCAGCAAAAATCGTGTATTTATTGTCAGAATCCGAAAATTTTCACTTGTTTTTAAAACCCACTCACCTTCCCTGTTGCACGATTACTGTGTGCAGGCACCCTCTCTCGTTCAAAAACGAGCACTGGGTAGGGCGAAATCGCAGTTTTCCCGCCAGCTGTATCTCTGACGACCTAACTGGGACACGCCCACTCGAGGCCACACCCCCTGCATTGCCCCCTTGCTATAAACATGTGCATGTCCCGGAAGCGCAGCGGACGAGCGCAGCGGGCGCGACGATTGCGCGCCGAAGGCGCGCATAAGGCAAGCTCGTCTGCGCTCGTCCGCTCCGAGTCCGAGCCCTGGGCCACTCCCCCTGCATCTCAGCCATTACAGCGCAGATGCTACACCCCGGCAACCCTCTATAGGCTAAGGCCCTCCGCTAGCATTTGCACTCGGCATATCTTTCAAGCCGAGGACCTGCCGCAAACCTGCCCCACTTGCTCCATACCGCTCAAGCCTAAACCTTGCCCTGTGCCCACACATGACTTTCACATGTTCCTACTCAACTGCCGCTCCCTGCCTAAGCATAGCGCGGAAATGGCCCTGCTGTTAGAGGAATACACCCCTGATATACTGTTCCTGACGGAAACCTGGCTCACCTCTGAGTCAGATCCCGCAATAGCAGTCGCCCTCCCTTCTGGCTTCCAAATCATACGGCAAGACCGACCTAAAGGGAGAGGAGGAGGCCTGGCTATTATCTACAAGGAACAATACCACTGCCGAGTCACCTCTGAAACCATCTCGGACTGCGAGAGTATTGGTTTTAATATCGAACTCTCACCCAACAGCTGTTTCTCTGGCACCCTTATTTACCGCCCCCCTGGCCCCCCTAAGCAGTTCCATGAAACGCTGCCATCTAGTGTGGCCGATAGAGGTAGTACATCATCTAACTTCACCGTGCTAGGTGACCTGAATTTTCATTTTGACTCCCCCTCTGACCACACAGCCGCCACCTTACTAGAGGATCTAGCAGCCCTGCAACTCACCCAACGTGTCACTACCCCCACTCATGCCAAAGGCCACTTACTGGACCCAATTTTCACTAACTGTCCCGACCTCACAGTGGACCCAGCCATTCCCTTGCCCTGGACAGACCACCTTCTGATCCCATTCAGTTGGACATTGCTTAAAACTTCACCCGCCCCCATTACAAGGCTCAGGCGAGCCTGGTCGCGCCTCGAGGTTGACAACTGGTCCATCAAACTTGCCAGCTCCCAACCTGGGGATCAGGAGGATCCTGCCCTAGCAAATCAGGCCTATGTCAACTGGATCACTCACACCCTTGACGTCACCCTCCCTATGAGTAAGACTGTACTGAAGCATCCCCACAAAACTGCCCCTTGGTATACGCAGGCTCTTAGGGATAAGAAACGTCTTTGTAGAAGGGCGGAAAGACGCTGGCGTTTAGATGACTCAGCAGACTACAAAACTCGCTTCCGTGAATCTATCAGCGAGTATAAAGCCCAAATAAAAGCAGCCCAGTCCACTTATTTCGCCGATAAAATTCTGCAGGCCAAATCGAAACCCAGGGAGATTTTCCAGATCATTAAAAAGTTAACAAACCCGCCCCCTGCATTACATGTCAAGAAATCTGTCACTCATTGCAATAATATTGCTGAGTTTTTTTACCAGAAAGTAAACACTATTTATTCAGCATTTCCCTCTCAAAAAATTAATTCATCAAACCAACTCAACACCCCCCCAATCCTCTCCCCTCCCCCCTCTCGACATATCTTGACCCATTTTCCTCCACTGAACCTCACCACCCTTGAATCACTAGCTCTCAGTGTCAAATTAGGATCGCCGGACGATCCTGCTCCTCCTGACATTTTAATGGCAGCATCCCGGATCACCCTGCCCATCATCAGGGAGGTATTAAATGCATCCATCACCTCCAGCACTGTACCAACTGTCTGGAAACAAGCCATGGTCAGGTCGCTAATTAAGAAACCCAATTTGGACCCTTCTGACCTGGCCAACTATCGCCCCATCTCTCTGCTCCCATGGGTGAGCAAGGTCCTAGAAAAATATATTAACCAACAGCTAGTGAACTTTCTGGAAGACCATCACATACTAGATCCCACCCAGACGGGCTTCAGAACAAAACACGGGACTGAGACCGCTCTCCTAATGGTTACTGAGGAAGCGAGAAAAATACTGGATCAAGGAGGATCAGTGGCAGTGATCCTCCTTGATCTAATTGCGGCATTTGACACGGTTAGTCATGACACCCTACTCAACCGGCTGTCCTGCGCGGGGATTAAGGAAAAAGCCTGGGCATGGTTTCAATCTTTTTTGGAGAACAGATCCTTTAGGGTGTTTGATGGCGAGTCCTTGTCCTCCAGCAGACCTCTAAAGTGCGGAGTTCCTCAGGGCCCCTCTCTAAGCCCCGCACTCTTCAATCTGTATATGAGACCGCTGGCCGATGTCGTCCGCCCATTTGGAGTTAAGATCATCTCCTATGCGGACGACACCCAGCTGGTGGTCTCACTGGCGCAGGAGGCAAACCGACCTGCGCCAGGCGGGCTTAGAGAATGCCTGGAGGAAGTTAAGACCTGGATGTCTGCATCATCCCTTAAGTTGAACGGGGACAAAACAGATCTGATGCTCCTAGGCCCTTCAGATCTTGGCCTTTCCCCCTCTCTGTGGCCCCCCTGTCTAGGCCCTCCCTCACCCCCCAAAGATAACATCAAGAGCCTCGGAGTGCGGCTGGACAGATCCCTGTCCTTCAATGTTCAAGCCACAAAACTTTCAGCCACCTGTTTTGGCATCATGAGGATGCTAAATAAAATAGTCCCCCTCCTTCCCATGGAAGCCAAACAGGTAGCCATTCAGGGTCTCATACACTCACGCCTTGATTTTAACAACGTACTCTATCTCGGCGCCCCAGAGTACACCCTACGCAGGCTGCAGATTGTACAGAACTGTGCAGGGCGCCTACTGCTCAAAATCCCCCGTAGACACTCAGTGAGGGCCGGACTGACTAGCCTTCATTGGCTACCGGTTCGGCAGAGAATTCTGTTCAAAGCATTATGCATAGCCCATCAAGCCTTCTGGGATTCAGGCCCCAGCATCACCCGCGATCTGGTCACCCATTACACCCCCAACCGAAGTCTTCGTTCCAGCCAGACCTTTTCGGCAGTAGTGCCAAGAATAAAAAGATCTAGATCTGGCGGAAGGACGTTCGCATACAACGCATCCAAGACCTGGAACACTCTGCCACTCCATCTCAGAGCCAACCCATACCTCACTGTGTTCCGTAAGCAATTAAAGACCTTTCTGTTCACATCCCCCCACTAACTGCCTGTCTCCCTTCCTCTGCTCATCACTAGGTTCTGGTTATCCTAGCGCTTGGACGCCTCAGGGCAACAATTCGCGCTTTATAAATTTGCAAGTTTACAAGTTTACAATTGGAGATAAAGGTTTGAGATAGTTGTCGACGCAGCGTTTCGGTTTTCTGAGATTACAACACCTTCTTCAGGACAATTCTAAATTAATACAAATACAAACATAATTAAAAACATTCACAATGATACACAGTATATGCTGTGACAATTATGGATTCAGTGGCATTTTTTTGACATCTGAGTATTTTCTTTCATGGTTATAGTTTCCTTATTGTCCCTAAGTGATCTGTATAGAAAACAGTAGTTAAATACATACAACAATATAGTCAATATTAAACCCTCAATACCTAATTGTCCCAAGTTATACATATATATGTAGTTACCTACACACCTAAACCCAAGGTGAACCAACTTAATGGTTAAAGAACCTACCTCAACTAAAATCTTTTAGTCAGAGTAATGACTTCATTGACTTCTATTTTTTCTTTTTCTTTAATATGTCAGGGCCCAAATGAGGATAATGGGATTCTGATCCTTGCTAGGTTTTCAAATTAACCTGCTGGAAAGTAGATATTTAAGTAAGTCTACTGTCGTCCGGCACGTCTCACTTGTTTGTCACAATTATTGAAAGAACAATACCTCTCTTAATGAAGTGAAGATAAAGGGTGTCCAGAGGAGCCACCAGAAGGGTACCTTAATGTCTTGGTGTATTCTACAAGAAGACATTATACAAAATGGTGTTACTTGAGAATGAATATTCCTATATTGTGGTATTTATTCCCAAAGGCCTCCAGCAACACTTACCGGGGTAAAAAAAACAAATTAGTGGCCAAGCACGGAAAGCTGATATTTATCCGGCATATGGTTTGTAGGGGTTGTCCTCCTTTGTATGTTGATCAATTAAAAATAATCTGCAATATAGAGGAAGATATCTTTGTCTGAGATATCCCCCATCTCAGGGTCTGTATTACGTCCTATTGGTCTTCCCAGTATTCTGATGATGCATTTTGATTTCCCAGCATCATTCTGTGAAACAAATAAGGAAGTATAGATCACCAATTACTGTGTAGGCAGGCTGACACACATTGGTTTCCCTTTTTCCAGCCAGTGTATAAAATAATGATACTATGTTTTCCAACTTTTTCTCTTTAATTTTCTCACTTTACATAGAGCACTTTCTCTTTACACCCTTTTCTAGAGCAACTTCATGTTGATATATTTTGAAATGTCTTATTGACTCTGCTTTTCGATAAAGAGAAAATATAAAAAAGATTCTGTCCACAAAAACAGCTATTTCCCTGGTGTTACTTGGTGAAAGCTTTGTTCTTTCCTTTGTAAACAATTCTTGTGAAATAATTTGGTAGTGACTCAGCCAATTAATTTATAGAGTCACATCCTCTTTGTCTACCTCCAAGAGAAATAAAAGGGGGCACTACGGGACCTCTTGTTGTTCATGATCTACTATAAATAATGGTCCTTTGACCTACTTTGGGTTACCCCATTAGTTTATAATGGAAAGATTGTTTCAGGGCAAATCATTTCTTGATTTGATTACCAGGTTATGAAAAGATTTCTGCATCATGATGCAATTTATTTATGATTTACATGTTCATTCATATCTTGATTGAAATGGAAAGCCTTGTGCACTTTGTATTTTTCACTTCCTATGTCTATGATAGACGTTCTGATGAGGTATTTGGGTGTGAGAGTGGTTGAGCCAGTGGTTATATGGGTGTGTGAGTGGGTATCTGTATGTTTGTACGGGTGTATGAGTGAGTCTATAAGTGGTTTTGTGGGTGTGTGAGTGGCTGTATGGGTTTGTGACTGGGTGTGTGAGTGGTTGTATGGTTATATAAGTAGCTATCTGGGTAGCTTTGTGGGTGAATGAGTGGGAGTGGGAGTAACTATGTTGGTGAGTGAGTGTGTAATATCAGTGGCTGTATGGGTGTGTGAGTGGCTATGTGCTTGACTATATAGGTGATTGGGTGGGGGTCTGAATAGCTGTATGGGTGAGTGACTGGGATTGTAAGTAGCAGTATGGGTGAGTGACTGGCTATTTCAGTGAGTGGTCAATTAAGTGAGTAGGTGTATGAGTGATTGAATTGGAGACTAAGTGTCTCTGTGAACAACTGTATGGATGAGTGAGAAGATATGGGAGTGCTTGTATGGATATGTGAATGGGTAATAAAGTGGTTTTGTGGCTGCGTGAGTGAGTGTGTGAGTGCTTGTATGGGTGAGTGAACAGCTATGTTCGAAGGCTATATGGGGTTGTGAGTGGGTGTGTGAGTGGTTGTATGGGTGAATAATTCTGTGGATGAGTAGCTGTATGGGTGATTGTATGGCTGTCGGAGTGGCAATGTGGGTTAGTGAATTGTTGCGTGAGTGGCTGTTTGGGTAAGTGAGTGGGTGTTTCAGTCGCTCAAAGTATGAGTGAGTGGTTCGATGTGTACCTGTATAGATCTTTGAATGGGTATGTGAGTGGTTATGTGAGTTTGAGTAGGCCAATGAGAGGTTGCATGGGGATGTCAGTAGGTGTGTGAGTGGTTATGTGGATGATGTTATCACTGATGGCTTCAGTGATGTCATTTGAGATGTCATCAGTGATGTCACTGACCATGTCACAAGTGATGTAATATATGAGGTCATAAGCAGTGTATTGTGTGGGTATAAGTTATGCTTAGCTCAGGTAACTATAACTGCCGAACTTCAATGTGTTTTACAAGTAAAATCTGAGCCCAACTATACCGTCCCTGTAACCTTTGTTTTTTTAAGTGCATTTCTATTTTTTTTTAACTGCTAGATGGGTTTGCTGAGTTGTGGAGGAAGAGGGCGGGTCTCCAGCAATCTCTCAGCACTCACCAGTGTGGGACTTACTGGTGGTAACAGGAGGGGATTTTAGACCTCAAGGACCCTTAGCAGCCAAGGCAATGTTATCCCCAAACCAGAAGTGCACCCAGAGGCATGTTTGCAGAATGGTGGGAGAGGGTGGACCTCCCATAAGTTCTCCGTAATCCTGCTGTGTAGGACTTACAGGAGGTAAGAGGAGTGGTTGCTGGCCCCCAATGATGCTCAGCAGCTAAGGGGACTTCATCCCCAAGCAGTAGTACACCAGGAGGCAAGTTTGCAGAGTAATGGGAAAAGGGTGTGGGGCCTCAGATGACCTCTCAGCAATCCCACTGTGTGGGACTTATTGGCGGTAACAGGAGGGGTTATTGGCCACTAAAGACCCTCACCATACAAAGGGACTTCATCCTCCAATCAGTAGTGTGCCAAGAGGTGTGTTTGCAGAGTGGTGGAGAAAAGGGGAGGGACCTTAGATGACCTATCAGAAATCCTGCTGTGTGGGACTTCCTGAAGGTAACATGAGGGGTTGTTGGCCCCCAAGTACCTTCAAATGCCAAGTGGGACTTCATCCCTCAACAATTTGTGTGCCTGGAATCCCCTTTGCAGAGTAGTTGACACAGGGGGTGTGGCCTCAGGCAACCTTCCCCTTGATAGTGTATTCTTTTCTAATTTTTTTATTAGAGGAGGGGGCCACATGCCCCCCTCCCTGGGCTGACTTGGCTGCCTCCCTATGCCAATTTTGGCCCCATCTTCAGGGGCCTGGCCATGTTTCTCTGAGTGCCCAGGGCACACAGTCTGTATTGGGACCGCATAGAAAGTCCTCCACAGTCCCTGCCTGCCCCCCTCCTGCTGCAGGAGTCAGCTTTGCTTTCAGATACAGGGAACAGCTAAACATGCAGCTCCCTCTGTCTGAAAGCAATTCCTCGGTTTTCCTGCTCGCTTGACAGCAGGCAGAGTAACAGATGAATGTTCCACTTCCAGCAAGCAAGAGCATTTTCACTCCTATTGCTTGCTGGAAGCAGAGTGTTTGCTGTGGCTTTGGAAAATCAGGTAAAGCTCCCACCAAGACACAGCAAACAGATATGTCCTGGGGAGGGAACACTGAGACATAGCAGGAACCGGCCATGAGGGGTGTCCTTCTATGGTTCCTGACGGAAGGCCCCCCTACTTTGTTTAAGTAGGGCTTGTCCCGGGGAGGTAGAGAACCCTGGGGGCGAGGGGTACCTGAGGCTCCTTCATTACAAATCAAATAGCCCTGGGGCAGGGGTGGTCCCCTGGTTAAGGGGGTCCACAAGGCCTCCCTATTTTTTTTAAATATGGTTTCTGGGAGGTATTGGTTCCCAGGGCGCATTGGGTCTGAGTAGCCCCCCATTGAAACCTCATAAGCCCTGGGAAGGTTTTGATCCCAGGACCATTTATAAGCCCCAAAAGGGGAGTCTCTTGCACTCACTTGTTTTAAGTGCCACATTCCCCTGGGACCTGGCCCTCCCATGGGCCTAATAGTAAAGAAGTTAGGGAGCCCATGCTTTAAAAAAATATCAGCAGGAGCTCTGGGACTCCACAAGAGGGCTAGGGGTCAGAATGCTCCTACCCTGCTCCCATCTCTATTTAATGTTTTTTATTGAGGCATGGCTAATGCTGATTTCTAAGATGGCTGCCAACACTTCCTGGTTTGAGGTGCTGGCAGCCAATCGGATCTCAGCACGAGATTGGTAGGGTTCACGGAGGCATTGGGTCCCTGTATATATACATTTGAATTTTGGTTAATATTTCTAAAACTACTGAACGGATTCACACCAAATCACAAGAAGGCACTTTCCTGGGCCAAGATCAACTTTTCTGCCAAATTTGGTGTAATTCTGTTCAACAGTTGGGCTTTAGCTATGTCTAAAGTTCCTATGGGAATTAACATGGGGAAAACGCATTCTAGGACCCCCCTTTTTCTCATCTCCCGCTTGACAGATCAAAAAAAAAACTTTCGAGATAGCAGCTGAGGGGAGCGTCAAACTAGTTTTAAAAATATCATGAGGATTTGTCAAATGATGCCAAAGTTATTGGCAAATGGAAAAAACTCACTTCCTATGGAAACTAGGTCCTAACTATAACTACCTACTGGCGACTGTCAGTAGATAATATATATAATATTTATATCTATATTATATAATTACCTACTGGCGGTTGCCAGTAGGGAGTTATAGTTTGGACACTGTAACTACTGACTGGTGAAAGCCAGTAGATAATGTATGTAATATCAATATTAATATATATTATATATTACCTACTGACGGTCACCATTAGGTAATTATAGTTAGGACCGAGATTCCATGGGGAAACATTTTTGGACTTGCCTATACCTTTGGTGCCTTTTAATGAATCTCCACAAAAGCATTCCAAAAAAGTAAGCTGGTGATTCTACTTCTGCATAGAAAGTTTTGGTGTGATTGTATGTTGGGCTGAGAAAAAGTGGAGGTTCAAAAAAGTGATTTCTCATGTAAATTTCCATAGAGATGTTAGATGCAACTATATCCTGTAGCGCTGGATATTATTACACCAGATTTGGGAGAAAGGTAGATCTTGGTCTAGAAAGTGCCGTGTTTGTGATTTGGTGTAAATCCGAATAGTAGTATTTGAGATATTGAAAGAAACCAAATTTGTATATCAAGAGACAAAAGATACTCTGCAGATCCTTCTGGGTTCCTCTGCAGCTTTGTGGATCCACCCACCAACAGCAATGCTATGATTGACTGGCTGCAACCTGAGAGAAAAGATTTGGCCTTCATTTTGTTCATCGAGACTTGGTTCTTAGTGGGAAAAATAAAATGAAAACATGATGGGAGGGGTCAGAGTAGAGATACCCAAACCGTATGGGACTAAAGGAGGGGTCTGTGAGGGACGCATCATGGGCAAGAAATTGTCCAAAAACCTTTTTTTATATGCATAGTCAGGTGGATTTGGCTGAATCAACAGATCCAGACCACAATTTATTTTAAACATAAACTCACTCACAGATCCATGCACCTACTCACACACTCACCCACACACCCACTTACACACCCACAAAACCAACTAATGCAGTTTGTAGAGGAACACTATCTGCTCCATGAGACACAGTCTGGATTCAGACCCTTCCTTAGCATGGAATCAGCGCTACTTCTATCTTCAGACTCAATAGGCAAAATACTGATGATGATCAAACAGCGGTTCTAGTCATGCTTGACTTGAGCGCCACTTTTGATACAATCTCTCATGTCCTGCTACTTGACAGACTACACCATGCAGGTATAGGAGGTCTGGTCCTGGGCTGGCTGGTGAATTTTCTGGAGGGTCGCACCTTTCAAATTACTCTGCAACCCTATGCTTCATCTACACAACATCTGAAACAGGGGGTGCCTCAGGGCTCCGCCTTAAGCCCGACCCTGTTTAATGTGTATATTCGACCATTGGCAGACCTGCTGTACAAACATGGGGTGCAGACTGTTACATATGCAGATGGCACTCACCTGATCCTTACATTGTCCCAGGCCAATGACAAAGCGGCAAAGGATTTTAAGCTCTGCCTGAAGGACATGGCAAATTGGATGACACACAAATGCCTCAGGGTAAATGCCAGCAAAACAGAGTTCTGAGTGGTAGGGAAACAGCCCTCCATCTGGTCCTCGAAGTGGTGGCCTAGTTTGTTAGGATCTGCACCTTCACTGAGCCAGAAAATTAAAAATCTTGGAGTCTGGTTTGACTCCACCTTATCCTTCTCTGATTATATTTCGTCTCTTACAGGTATTCAGAGGATGCTAGAAAGACAGTGGTACAGGTGCTTGTGACAGCAGACTGCACTATTATAAAGTCCTCTATCCGGGCAACCAAAAAGGAGCATAGATATGCCCCAACAAGTGCAAAAAGCAGCAACTCGAAAGTTTCTAAACATCCCTAGATTTTACTCAACAGGTAGTGCTCTGGAGATGATCCACTGGCTCCCTATTGAAGAGAGGATCTCCTGTGAAGCCCTTTGCTATGTCCACAGAATACTGCTGGGCAAGGGCCTGAAATATCTCCACCCCATGATACACCCCTACTCACAGTCTGAGATCAGCTGGAACCGGACTGGTCTGCATTCCTAAATTCAACAGGAAACATTTCAGAGGTATCTCTTTAAGGTACCTGGCAGCCAAGAGGTAGAATTCTCTACCTCTATACTTAAGACAGGCGACATAAGAATTAGATTTTAGAAAGCAACTCAAAACTTGGCTATTTAAGACTAATCTTGTTCCTAGAGTTTCTTTACCTCTCTTGTTCAATTATGATCTTAGCTTCTAAATGGAATTCAGCATGAGGACAATCCATAATGGAGTAAATATTGTGCTATATAAACTGCCATAACTTAACTCCCACTCCCACAAAACAACTAACACAGCCACAAAGCAACTAACAAACCCACTTACAGACACATACTTCCAGTCACACAAGCACTTACTCACCCACCGCACACTCACACTTCAACTTACACACCCACACAACCACTTACACACACCCTCATACACCCAGGTTGCAGGGATGTTATAGTTAGGAAATAGCATTAAAAAGCCATAGAAAGTAACTGAAAAAACAAAGGTTACAGGGTGATTATATTTAGAATACAAAATGTAAAATACCTTTTGAAATCTACAGAAAAAAACAGAGGTTACAAGGACATTATAGTTAAGTTCAGATTTTACTCACACAAAACCATACAAATTCAGCATGTATCTTAAGTAACTATAACTCACGCCCACAACATCAATGATACTATCACTGCAACATTTGCAATGAAATTATTTAAGAGAATGCTGTGCATGGCGGGCATGACTTATAGTTCCTTAGGGCACTGAAATGTGAAATGTGGAGAAGGACATCACTGACCCACAATTAGGCATGGGCGGAAAATCCGTTCCGCTCGCGGATTTTGCGGATTTTCGGGAAATCCGCAATCCGCGAGATTTGCGAATTTCCTGAAAAATCCGCAAATCCGCGAGCAGCGGATTTTGCTCGCACTGCTCGCACTGTTCGCGTGAGTTCGCGCCCCGCGAATAAGTGCGAAATTGCAGAAATACGATTTTAGCAAAACTGAAAGTAACTACTTACCAGGTTCAAAAGTTCAGGCTCATCATTAGTAGCCATTTCCTGTAGTGCTTCCTGAGGGGCCCCTCCAGAGTTCAGTTGCCAGTTGCAACTATTATGTGACCCTGCTCTGAACCTCAGAATAGTTACACATATGCCACAAAGGTCCTGAATTACAGCTAAGGGAGACAAGCAGGAGCCAGGCTGGAAGTTAAAATCCATTAATCAGCCCCTAATTCATTATTGTCAGTTGGGGCAGGGCAGGTGTTGTAACTAATTTTGCAACAATGAAAGCACTTAGCAAGTGCAAAAGATCACTAATCAGGGCGCACTAAGGAAGCAGGTGCCAGCTAAAAAAATATTCTGTGACACATTAATCAGCCCCAAATTAATTCAGGTCACTTGAGGCAGGGAAGGTGTGCTTTGCTTTGCCAAAAATAATGTACACTGGACAACCAGAGGGTGTGGTGATGAAACAGAGGGTGGCATGGGTGGGCCAGAGGGTGGCATGAGTAGTCAGAGAGTGGCAGTGGTGACAGAGAGTGGCAGTGATGAAGAAGAGTGTCCCAAACAGGTTGGACACGTAGAAACAACAAGTTCGCAAAACTTGCGACCCGACAGGTAAGTTCGCAAATTGCGAAATTGTAAAAACCCTCGCGAACTGGCAGAAACACGGGCGAACACAAAAAAAAAAAAAATCCGCAAATTCGCGGGAATTCGCGGATTTTGCGGATTGCGAGTTTACAAATCCGCAAATTCGCGGATTGCCAATCCGCAAAATCCGCTCATGCTTACCCACAATGCCATGAAGCATTCCCTTTTAATCTTCTTAATTATTACTGGTGAACATAGAGAATGTTCTCATGGATGTCTACACCCTCTTTGCATCCTGAATCCTAGACAATGGGCCCTTTCACCTACTTTGAGGTTATCCCTACAGGTATTCTCAGCATTGTGGTTGGGGCATCAACAATGCAGGCAGTCTCCCTTCTTGTGTATTTCCAAAGATGGAAGGAGTAAGATGCTCAGCCAACACCATGTTGAACCTATGCCACAGATAGATTTTCAATCAGGAGATAGGTTGTAGATGCTGGAGGCCATGTAGACCTCAAACCTAAAATCCTTAAACATGGGACAGCTCGGTAAATCAAGACCCTCCAATACAGGGTCCTTGGGCAAAATGTAAGCCACAATAAATCTGGGCTAATTGTGTTTAGAAATGTCAAATTCTGCCTTTGCTCTCTGTCTTTTACTTCCGCATGCTGGTATAACCAGCAAAGTAAATCTATCCCACCAATATGTGGTGTGCTTTCTGACTTATATCTTAGATGAATCTCTTATAACAACTAGAACGAGAAATCTCTGCCGTGCAAGCCATACATAATTCTGTTAATACAGATCAATATATTTTTCATACAAGTTGAGCTTAATCTGGAACATTTGTTTTTGCTTCTTTAGCATAAACATTATTTGATAACGTCACAGTCACTTGTTATCTGCCACATTTTTACTAATTCAAAAAGAACAATTGATGGACACAATGCAGAACAATGTCATACATTCACCCCTGTACAGAGTTCTGGGCCTAAATCCATTGTTTTTTTTGCTCACCATGCCATTCCAGTTTTGATCCAGCCATATGCAAATCAGTCTTGACCCTGCACCCAATGGGAACAGTCTAGCTCGAATTACCAGGCCAGGTCCTCCCTGGACTGGAAACAAGCACCCTAGGACCGGTTTCGGGCTTTCAACCCTCATCAGCCAGGATAGCTTGAGTCCAGTTGCATGGAGAGCACGGGACCCACGTCTGGGCATACCCGTCTGGGCATACCCATCCCATGTGCAGAACAATGTCATACATTCACCTCAGTACATCGATCTGGCCCTAAATCTATCGTTTTTTTGCTCACCATGCCATTCAAGTTTGGACCCAGCCATATGCAAATCAGTCTTGACCCTGCGCCTAATGGGAACAGTCCAGCCCAAACTGCCAGGCTAAGTTTGTGTAGCATACTTTTACTAATGGCATGATAGAATGGCCCTCATCTGATCAGTTAACTATGGCCATATTAGTATCAGACTTAGGTATGAAGGTAGGTTTAGGTAGAACCATTATGTCACTATTGCTCAGTTTCTCTCTCTTAATAATTTACTTTCTGACATACAAACCTACAACACACTTCCACACCTGAATCACCATACTATCATAAAACCATTGCTCGATGATTAGTACTCCTCAGACTGCCTTGCTAAACTCATCTAACTAGCGCCTTGAATGATGTCTTAATTTCTTCTCTCCCAGAATTAATTCCCCTGTGCAATCAAGAACAACCTCAGATCTAATCCACTACATTCACATCCTTTGTATGCACAGCTTACATTACAGTACACTACAGTACCCATCACAGACCTCAGACGTCCCTTGTTCCATTTAGAGCCCAATCTCTGGCTACACCCGCTAATGTACTACATTTTTCCATTCAGCAAAATTTGAATAATATTAAAAACCAAAGAATATACCTTCTCTACCATTCAGATCAGAAAGAGAGATACATACTTTCTGAGAAAAAACAAAGCAATCAATGAACTCTGAAAATGTCTAAACATACCAATTAAACATACCAACTGTTAATTAATGGCAGGTCTGCTCAAGTGCATGCTTGTGAAATTTCACATCCTAGAACACCCTTTACCCTGGACCTCTCTTTCTTCACTGAAACTACGTTCTCCACACTCATTAACATGATTTGATGTGCTAATTCCAGAGATTTACACCATCCTCTACATAGACAGGCAGCATAAAAACTGAGGATGCCTACCTTTCATTTACAAAAAAAACAACACAACTGCTCCATCCTTCAATCTTCCCTCTGTAACAATCAGATCAAATCGAAATAGTTATTTGCTACCCAACATGTAATAATTAATCTTCCTTGAGCACTTCAAGGAACTTACTGCCTACATTTTAAAAGATTCCATCAACATTATCTCGGCAGATTTCAATATTCAGTGGAATATCAAAACCCCATTTTACATTCAAAATAAATATAATTTGCCAACTTACACAACCCTTCACTGCATGTCCCCTTGCAGACCTACAACAAGGAACGCACACTGGACCATTTTATTCACAGCCACACATACATATCAGTAATTGAAATAAACCTTTCAACAGAGCTTCACAACAACGGGCAGTAAAAATAGTCCAAAAAAATGATGAAATGACCTCTAAGAGGCATTTCTAGTCACCCGATTTCCAAAAATCGGAAAATATAAACACTTCCCATTCAACTGAAGACCTTATCAACTATCCAAACTAACAGCCTTTTATGTAAATATGTCCACGAACTAGTCAATAACATTTTAATTTTACCTTACTAGATAAGGGTAACCGTGTAGCTGAGATGACCAGAGAGTTAAACTAAACACGTTTCTATAAAGTATACACATATCTGAATTTGTAAGGATCCTATCTTCCCATTTAAAAGTAGTCTTTTGTGTACAGTATTTTGTGGAAAGAGAAAGGTCATTTCTGTGTTTGAGGAAAAGCTTAATTTTGAAGTTAGGGTGTAACATTTCCCCTAATTTGCAATGTCTTTTTATGGACTTTTCACATAGGCACGCTTTAGGAATGCTACTTTATTCTGCTTATGAAATTGTCACTCAGCACACTTTTACTATTGATAATCTGCATACAGATAAGGAAGTCTTAGATGAGAGGGCCGATATGCTACAGCTCATCAGTCAACTAGTAATATCTTGGTTGCTTGATGGAAGGTTAACGTGTTTTATCACGAAATATGTTTTTTTTAGAATTAGGAATATAAAAGTAATTGTCGGTGTTAATTTATGAATACAATTAGGCTTGGTGCAGCAAGTAAAGTCGAGACATTGTCATTGGTTGAGCAGGAGAGGTGTTAGACTTGGCATCTTGGACATGGTTTCCCCTGACTTTTTGCCTCTACCTCCTGATTTTTGATGCTGTGTGGGAGTTTATTTTTGCTGGCTTAGATGCTTTGGACACATTGCCACTGCTGTTCAGTGTCACAGTTCAAGTGCTCCTTGCATAAACTGTCATTCCAATTTGTTCTACCTGTTTGGCATATTTGATTTACTGATAAGTCCCTAGTAAAGTGCTGTGATTATGCCAGGGCCTGTAAATCAAATGCTACTAGTGGGCCTGCAGCACTGATTGTGCCACCCACATGAGAAGGTATATCAGACCTGCCACCGCAGTGTCTGTGCGCAGTTTTGACCTGCCATGTCGACCTGGCAAGTGCACCCACTTGCCTGATCCTAAACCTTAATTTGTTCTACATGTAATGCACCCCACATGTAGGTCCAAGGTACCTCCATGGGCAGGGTGCATTGTATGTGAAAGGTAGGACATGTACTGGTGTGTGTGGCATTTCCAGATAGTGAAATACAGTGTATTTCGTTTTTCACTATTGAAAGGATATCTGTCACACAGGATAACATTGGGTATATAATTTGTAATATCTTACAAATATGAATTTACATTGGAACAAGATAAAGAAATACATTTTAGGATCTCTGAACACATAATTTAATACCACATCTTTTAGTAAAGAAGGTTTATAAATTCTGTGTTTGAAAATGGCACTTTTAGAAAGTAACACTGGGGTATACGCAGCAAAAATGCACTCATGGATTCTAATTCAAACAATCTGAATCTATTATACAATTTTTAACAAATTATCTGAAAGTCACATGGGCAACAGGTGAGGGGCTCTGCGGGCCACCTAGTTCAGAAAAGGAGAAAAAGAATACCAGAAAATGTATCCGGGTTTACCCAGTGCACTACAACCACGTCACATTATAGTGTACAAAACATAACCAAAAAGTAATCACAAAATTATCCGGTATAATTCAATACACAACAGTATTCCAAACAATTATTCACAGTATCCAGAGATTGCGAATGAGATCTTCAAACCATGGGGCTGGTTAAAATGTCCTTTTATTCTTAATCTTCGCAGATAAAGTGCAAAGATGAACAAATATTGCAGCTTTCTTTTCAGCATGCAGTAACAAAGCTTCACAAGTCCCTATGCGTTTTGGGATTTTAACCTAAGCCCTTCATCAGGGGAATCTGCAATATGTAAATATACAAATTCGAATAAAATGTGTTCAACTATGTACAATGACTGCCAAATTGCATGAATCGACTGACATTCTGACTCAAGAAAGTTAAAGAAAGTAGAAGAAAAGAAAGAGAAAAAGAGAAAAAAATGATTACTAAGAACACTGCCTGCGTAAGTACACACTAAATACTGCAAAAAGCCTCCTTGAATACCATGTGCACCCATGAAATACAGATCATAATGCATTAGAGCACCATGCAAAAACCTCAAGTTGAACTCATAAAAGTGAACAGTGAAGTCAGTAACAAACGAAATAAACTAAACAAAGTATTTATCTTATGTCTGAACTACAGCGGAAACATGAAGATTCATACCAAAAGGCCAGAGTGCTTACACTCAAAGCCGAAAACCGAGTCCAGCGGACAAACACTGTGTTCTGCCAAACAAAGAACAAATAGACATTGCAACACGGGTCAACCAAAAATAAACAACCAAATGCCACCATGCCAGCATAAGCAAGCTTACCTATCTCAAAGTTATTCACCGCCACCTTTCTCAATCACAACGTAGTTGAAATGCCTGCAAGCGAAATCGGCATGAAAAATGAAGCCTCCACTGGTGTTCCCCAAAGCAGAGTTAATGAAAGTAAAATAGAACGAGAACTAGAAAGGAACTCACCACCAGCAGTGAGCAGCCTGTCTGAAACAAACTCTCAATCAACACCGTCTAGGAGTAATGCTCTCTTTCGTAAACGCCAAAGATATGCGTTTCAGAAGGGTTGAGTAATAGACATAGAAATGAGACTGAAAACACAGAAGGGTGTCCAGTTAGATTGTGGACACAACAAGGTGGTGAACAAAATAAAACTTAAAGTGAACCGGTAGATGCAAAGAAAATATAATATAAATATTGGATAGATCATGCACAACACTATGAGAATGAGCTTAATGCTTTGACACAAAGAAAATGTATACTATTGTGGATACGCAAGGGATACGCAAGATGACTAGAAGCAGTGATTCAAATGCCACAATAGGCTCTAAAACCTGTCAAAATAAGGTAACACTATATATATATATATATATATATATATATATATATATATATATATATATATATATATATATATATATATATATATAGCCTTATCTAATACATAAACAAACTATCTAAAATGAAACAACCATCCAGGTATACAGTTAGCTATGACATGAATTGAAATAAAATGCAAACATGAATTATAAGAAACACGCTAATTCAAATTTATCGTTAAGTCCTTTAGGAGATAGTGTTTGCATAAAGCAAATCCAGTGTGACTCACGTTGAGATAATGCCTTTGACATATCTTTATCCGAACGGTTCTCGACAATTTCAAGCACTCCAAATCTAAGCTGTGCAATAGAGTTTTGTTCTGTCTGCCAGTGCTGTGCTAATGGCGAACTCATTGTCTTTGTCCTAATCCTGCTTTTATGCTCAGTTATTCTGGTGCGGAGAATCCTCTCCATTTTGCCTACATAATACAAGTCACATGGACATCTGATTACATAAATAACATGATGACTGTTACAATTGGCATTAAAGTATAAAGACATCTTCTGGCCTATGCGAGGATGCTGTAGACTATTACCAATATTGACATTGTTACAAAGCGAGCAATTCATGCATTTAGACATTCCTTTAAATGAAACTTTACTGATGTCTAGAGGTTTGTTTAACATTTCTTTAAGATTTCGTGACCTTCTGAAAGCAAATAACAGGGGACTAGAGAACATGCCCTTAAAATCAGGTTCTGATTGAAGCAAATCCCATCTTTACAAAATGCTTTTTTCACAAGGTTGGACTGGGTAGAAAAAGTAGAAACAAACACCTCTCTGACCAAAAACGGAGACAATATTATTTTTTTCAACAAGTCTTCGCAATGTAAAGCTAGTGCTCTACTCTCAGCCTGGTCAATTACTTGTTGGGAATAAAACCTGTTCAGGAACTTCTGCTTTGAGTCTCTAATGGTCTGCAAACCTAGCTCTGTATCCAAAGTAATATGTCTAATTCTCAGAAACGGAGTAAAAAGAAGGTGACATTTCAAAGGCCAAGGGTGAAAGCTGTGTTACAGTAGGGCATTGTTTCGATCAATAGGTTTCGTCTCAATGGTGGCACCTGCAAGTCTGAGCATGACATCCAAAAAAGCCATACATTGAGACTCAATCTGAGATGTGAATTGAATTCGAGGGTTGATGGCATTCAACTTCAAAATCTGTGCTTCTAGTTCACTTCATGGCCCGTGCCAGATGATAAGTATATCATCTATAAAACGTCTGTATGCTATCAGCTTCGAAGTCCTAGAACTTTCAGAAAGAATATGCTCAGTTTCAAATTTAAGCATGAAGATGTTTAAATGCATGAATTGCGCGTATTGTAACATTGTCATTGTTGGTAATAGTCTACGAAATCCTCGCACAGGCAAGAAGATTTCTTTATACTTTAGTGCCAATTGTAACAGTCATCATGTGATTTATGTTATCAGATGTCCATGTGACTTTTATTATGTACGCAAAATGGAGAGAATTCTCTGCACCAGAATACCTAAGCATAAAAGCAGGATTAGGACAAAGACAATGAGTTCGCCATTAGCACAACACTGGCAGACTGAACAACACATTATTGTACAGCTTAGATTTGGAGTGCTTGAAATTGTTGAGAACAGTTTGGATAGAGATATGTCAAAGGCAATATCTCAACGTGAGGCACACTGGATTTGGTTTATGCAAACACTATCTCCTAAAGGACTTGACGATCAATTTAAATGAGCATGTTTCTTATAATTCATGTTTGCATTTGATTTCAATTCATGTCATAGCTAACTGTATACCTGGATGGTTGTTTCATTTTAGGTAGTTTGTTTATGTATTAGATAAGGCTTTATTTATCGATGCGCCTGCTTTATCGAACTCACAAGGCCAGCACAGTTCTCAGCGCTATGCGACAACCTTACCAGCGTTACCTAGCTGGGGGTATTCAACTGGGCACACTCTCTTTTCCACTTTTTAGCAAATACCCAATCGCACATGTTCGGTGCTCACCCGCAACATCCGCTACATACCATGCTCCCCGTTTAAGCGATTCGATTTTTCAGAGCCTTACTCACACTTCCGGGACTCGCTCACCTTACCATGCCGAAGCCTCCCAGTGACCTCCTCAGGCCCACTCAGTGCAGCGCAGATCGGGGCCTCGACGATGACTGTCACCTCCATCTCCCTGCACCTCGGGTGTCAGCCCCCAAAAGTCAGATGCCCCTGGTCATCGCGCCATTGCTGGTGCCAGTCCCGGTTCCTTAGTTCCCGATCGATATCTCGGGCTGAAGCCGAACTCCTCGCTCCTTCCACTCCGTCTGGTGAGGTATCTTGCGTTGTGTTGCAGGGGAACCTGGCCATCAGCTTTCTGGGTCAACGCAGTAAGTTTGCGGGGAACACAGGCAGTTTTGCTGACCCGGTGCTGTTGGTTGCTCCCGCTGGGGGGGTTGATGAATTCTTCCGGCACTCCTCTGAGGCACTCGAAATTCGTTGGTGCCACTCCCCCAGCTCCCTGATTAAAAAGGTTGAGCTGCCCAGGGAGAGCGTACCTTATATCCCCCTTCCCCCCTTCCCTTTGTTCTTGGGGAGGGCCTCGGGCACTCTTTGCCGCGCGCCCATTCCTGGTGGCGCTAACCTGCGCCAACCGGTTTTGTTCCTTGTGGGCCTCGGCGGCCGTTAAGGCCCCGGCCCTTGAGGCCCCCTTTGGGTGCCGGCCTCTGCTATATCTATGGCGTTTATGAAAGCGCGCATTACTCCTAGCCGGTGTCGATTGAGAGTTTGTTTACGACAGGCAGTTCACTGCTGGTGGTGAATTCCTTTCTAATTCTCGTTCTATTTCATTTTCATTAACTCTGCTTTGGGGAACGCCATTGGAGGCTTAATTTTTCATGCCGATTTCACTTGCAGGCATTTCAACCATGTTGTGATTGAGAAAGGCGGTGGTGAATAACTTTGATATTGGTAAGCTTGCCCATGCTGGCATCGCGGCATTCAGTCGTTTATTTCCGTGTTGCAATGTCTATTTGTTCTTTTGTTTGGCAGACCACAGTGTTTTTCCACTGGTCGCGATTTTTTGGTTTTGAGTGTAATGGTGTATAATGCATTATGATTTGTATTTCACGGGTGCACACAGTATTCGAGGAGCCTTTTTGCACTATTTAGCATGTACTTACGCAGGCAGTGTTCGTAGTCATCTTTTCTTTGCCTTTTTCTCTTTCTTTTCTTCTACTTTCTTTAACTTTCATGAGTCAAAATGTCAGTCGATTCATGCAGTTTGGCAGTCATTGTACATAGTTGAGCACATTTTATTTGAATTTGTATATTTACATATTGCAGATACCCCTGATGAAGGGCTTAGGTTAAAATCCCAAAATGAATTGGGACTTGTGAAGCTTTGTTACTGCATGCTGAAAACAAGGTGCATTATTTGTTCACCTTTGACCTTTATCTGCGAAGATTGAGAATAAACACAGATTAAAACCAACCCCATGGTTTGTAGATCTCATTCGCAATTTCTGGATCCTGTGAAGAATTGTTTGCAATACTGTTTCTATTGAATTATACTGAATAATTTTGTGATTACTTTTTGATTATGTTTTGTACACTATAATGTGACGTGGTAGTAGTGCACTGGGTAAACCCGGATTCATTTCCTGGTATACTTTTTCTCACTTTTAGAAAGTAGGCATTTTCTAGTCTAACAAAAAAGAAAAGGTTGCCCAACTGGAAGAAGCCACAAGGTAAGTACAAGTATTCTGTTCTTTTTTTCAAGGCAGCTGCATTCAGTGAAAGCCAAAGGGAACAATCATGCAAGTTTCATCAGCCAGACAGGTTTCGGGAATCTCATCCCTTCACAATGGTATTCTGTGTATAGCAAGCGATTTATCACCCGCACTGATCTTATTCAAAGAGTCTGCCCTAGTGGGCGTGGCTGTATTCCCAGCCTTCTGGTTCTTGTAGTGCTCTGTTTTCCCGCTCAATTGAGTCTGTCTGCTAACACAGAGATTCAAAAAGGTGTACAGTCACCTCGTGGATTTGATGTTCTCTTCTGTTCTAAACACCAATGTCTCAGTCAGCTGCCTATCGGAAAATACCTCCTGTGCACGTTGACTCTTATGTGGCATCATCCGGGTCTGCTGCTGCAGCGGGCTTCTACCGCGGCTGGGCACAGCCGCTAAATATCAACAAAGAAAAGGTTGCCCCACTGGAAGAAGCCACAAGGTAAGGACAAGTATTCCATTCTTTATTTCAAGGCAGCTGCATTCAGTGAAAGCCTAAGGGAACAAACATACAAGTTTCATCAGCCAGACCAGTATCGGGAATCTCATCCCTTCATCAATGGAGTTCTGTGCATAGCAAACAATGTATCACGTGCCCTGATCTTATTCAAAGAGCCTGCCCGGTGGGCGTGGCTGTATTCACAGCCTTCTGGTTTTTGTAGTACTCCGTTGTCCCGCTCAAGTGAGTCCGTCTTCTAACACAGAGATTTAAAAAGGTGTACAGGCCCCTGTGGGATGTTTACTTCTGTTCTAAACACCAATGTCTCAGTCAGCTGCCTTTCGGAAAATACCTCCTGTGCACAATGACTCCTTTGTGGCGTCATCTGGGTCTGCTGCTGCAGCGGGTTACTTCCACGGCTGGGCACAGCTGCTAAATATAAACAAGAAAAGGTTGCCCCACTGGAAGAAGCCACAAGGTAAGTACAAGTATTCCGTTCTTTATCTCAAGGCAGCTGCATTCAGTGAAAGCCGAAGGGAACAATCATGCAAGTTTCATCAGCCAGACCGTTTCGGGAATCTCATCCCTTCATCAATGGCGTTCTGTGCATAGCAAGCGATTTATCACATGCACTGATCTTATTCAAAGAGCCTGCCCCTGTGGGCGTGGCTGTATTCACAGCCTTTTTGTTGTTGTAGTGCTCCGTTGTCCCGCTCAAGTGAGTCCGTCTGATAACACAGGGATTCAAAAAGGTGAACAGGCCCCTGTGGGTTTGATGTTCACTTCTGCTCTAAACACCAATGTCTCAGTCAGCTGCCTTTCAGAAAATAACGCCTGTGCACGATGACTCCTTTGTGGCGTCATCTGGGTCTACTGCTGTAGTGGGCTTCTTCCGCAGCTGGGCACACACGCTAAATATCAACAAGAAAAGGTTGCCCCTTGGAAGAAGCCACAAGGTGTATGCAAGTATTCGGTTCTTTATTTCAAGGCAGCTGCTTTCAGTGAAAGCCGAAGCAAAAAATTATGCAAGTATTATCAGCCTGACAGGTTTCGGGAATGTCTTTCCTTCATCAATGACGTTCTGTGCATAGCAAGCGATTTATCACGTGCACTGATCAAACAGGGACTGTGTGCCAATTACAGAGGAAAATGGCTTCTCATCAAAGTGGAAATAGCAACAGTCAAAGACGTTGCTGTGGCTTCACAGCCAGCCCATCAGACCTCATTTTCAAAGGAAGACAAGGATGCCCTCTGCAAGTGGATATAGTAGGTGTCTGCCATTAAGGGGAAATATCTGGTGGGGCGGAGGGTGGTGTCCCTGTGGCTTTTGTTCCTCCCTCCCATGGATTCATGGAGGAGTGTCAACTGTGTTGCATCACATACGTAGCACACAATCACTATGCCTCTGACTAGTTTCTTTGCCCTTTCACATTCTACTCAATATGGTGAAGGAGCAATGGTAAATATGTTCCTTATTTGCCTCCAGGGACACATCCATGCAAATGATCCAAATTATGAAGCCAGTTCGACATGCATCTGAAGCCCCTTCTGCAATACAAAAGTGCATCTAGGTCACCCATTGCACCACCAGGGCTTGTTACAATGAATGTACCAGTACTGATGTTAGGTAACTGTGCCTGAAGTATTGTAAGCTGCTTAAAAAACAAATCCATACAGACCAATTTATTCTTTTCTTTTCATTTGTACATTCAATGCGAAAAAAGTGCTGCCTTATCTTTATGCCACACGCTTACTTTGATTTCAGCACCCTTCAATTTCATACTTTATTGTTGTGTTTACATATTACTGGAGAGCTGAAATGGTCTGAGCAATAAATAGAACTACTGAGCAATGTGAGAAGACGTATTAGGGTCAGTCACCCTACTATTGCTCAAACACAAATACAAATGCTCTGTTTCAAGCAATCCCTGCTTTCATATTAGAGCATCATTCCTTTCAACCAGTGCCCCCACAAAACTAAGAGATGCAACATTAGTTAATCTCCATTCCTGAAGCATGACACATGCATACCTCTTGTTAGAAATGGGAGTCTCTAGTTGTCAGAGGTAGGTACCGTTGTCCAACTAGGGACCCTTGCTTCTAGTCAGGATAAGGGGGCTACACACATTAGATAACCCCTGCTCACCACCTTGGTAGTATTGTACGAGGAGACAGGCTTATCCCAAAGGCAATGTGTAAAGTATTTGTACTCAAAACACACAGTAATACAGATGTAATACCACAAATGGACACCATAACAGTTCAGAAAAATAAAGTGTCTTTATCTAAACTCAACAAGAACAAAATGACAAAAATCAAACATGCAGATAATAATGACTTTAGAACAGTTACTGCAAAAGTAAAGCTTGTAGAAAACAAAATTCAAGGTATAGCACCGACCGGGAGGTGCACAGTGTCGGGCACAGAGTCACATGGACAACCAAACAATCAGTACCTTGGGAACTAAGTCTATGACAATGCACAGTGTCGTGGAGGTGAGACGTCAGAGCTGAGGTCTGCTCCCTGACTGCCATGGGGAAGGGGAGGCATTGTGTCCGCGAGGAGGCAATGTGTTGTGTCCAGAACAAGGGAGGATGGTTGTGGAGTCACCCTTGGTGGTTATTGGTGCCACAATAACAGGATGCAGTCGCTGGCAGTGATGGAGTCTATTCAAGCGCTGATGTGGGGAATGCCAAGAACTGCAGATAACAGTAGGCGTCAAAGGGTGTCATAACTGCGCTGCAGGCTGGGCTGTGCGTTGTGTGCTTCAGAAGCGGTGCCCCTGGCCTTGGTGCAAATTGCAGCATCACAGAAGCAAAGCTAACAGTGTCGGAGACAGGTGTTCTTGCTTCTCTTATGTTTCCCCCAGCTCCCAACTGCAGGGACAACCACCGGAGGCCCAAAACTGCAATAGGCTCCTCCTGGCAGGTCAGAACTAGCAGCAATACATTTCAGGGGAGCTGTGGGTAAAGTCTTTGTGTCCCTGAGACTTCAGAACAGGAGGCCAGCACACACATGCCCTTGCAGATTCTTCTTCAAGCAGGTTCACAGCAAATGAAGGGATGAGATTCCTGAAACTGGTCTGGCTGATGAAAATTGCATGATTGTTCCCTTCGGCTTTCACTGAATGCAGCTGCCTTGAAATAAAGAACAGAATACTTGTACTTACCTTGTGGCTTCTTCCAGTGGGGCAACCTTTCCTTGTTGATATTTATCGGCTGGGCCCAGCCGCGGAAGAAGCCCGCTGCAGCAGCAGACCCGGATGACGCCACAAAGGAGTCATCGTGCACGGGAGGTATTTTCCGAAAGGCAGCTGACTGAGACATTGGTGTTTAGAACAGAAGTGAACATCAAACCCAAAGCAGCCTGTACACCTTTTTGAATCTCTGTGTTAGCAGACGGACTCACTTGAGAGGGACAACGGAGCACTACAAGAACCAGAAGTCTGTGAATACAGTCACGCCCACTGGGGCAGGCTCTTTGAATAAGATGGGAGGGCATACATTTGAGGGTGGTTTGTGAGGCAAACCGGAGAAGTACATCCTATAAGTAATATGATCACTCGCATCCAGGACCAAAATAAACATATTTAATCATGGGTGCTTGTAAATTACAAAGATTAATAATTTAGGGGCCGATTCACAGAACTAACTTAAGACAAAATCCTTAATTTACTACAATTTTGGTATTCACAGAAGGCACTTACTCATTTTGGTATTCACAGAAGGCACTTACTCATTTTGTTATTCACAGAAGTTAGGAGTCCTAAATTTAGGACTCCTAAATGCCTTCTGTGAATACCGAAAGTCTTAAAGTTAGGATTTTTCTCAATTTAGTAGTAGTCAAGTTAGGACTCCTAACTTTAGGACTCCTAAATGACTTCTGTGAATATCAAAAGTCTTAAAATTAGGATTTTTCTCAATTTAGTAGTAGTAAAGTTATGACTTCTAACTTTTGGACTCCAAAATGCCTTCTGTGAATACCGAAAGTTTTAAAATTAGGATTTTTCTCACCTTACTACTACTAAACTGAGAAAAATCCTAATTTTAAGACATTCGGTGTTCATAGAAGGCAGTTAGGAGTCCTAACTTTACTACTACTACACTGAGAAAAATCCTAATTTTAAGACTTTCGGTATTCACAGAAGGCATTTAGGAGTCCTAAAGTCAGGAGTCCGAACTTTACTACTACTAAATTGAGAAAAATCCTAATTTTAAGACTTTTGGTATTCACAGAAGGCATTTAGGAGTTCTAAAGTTAGGACTCCTAACTTCTGTGAATACTGAAATGAGTAAGTGTCTTCTGTGAATACCAAAATGAGTAAGTGCCTTCTGTGAATACGAAAATGGTAGTAAGTTTAGGATTTTGTCTTAAGTTAGATCTGTGAATCGGGCCCATAAAGTATAAAAGCAAACTGGTGGCAATCAAACAAAAGCATCAGATGATGCAGTGGTCAATATTTTTGCAGGTGAGGCAATAGTTCCAAATGTAAAAGAGAAAACTTAACCTAATTTCAATTATAATGAAACCATAAATTACAATACATATAAAAAATGGTTTCACATTCTCATGGTAAAGGAATGTACATGAAACAAAAGTAAAATGTTTGATTGCATGTAGGATGGTTGCTACAAAACACTTTATGAAGACGAGAACCAATTGTCGCCATCCTAAAAGCATGCAATGAATCCTTAAATTAGAAAACTAGAGCGGTGCTGTTGATACATTCAATAAGTTTGTGGGAATCTGGGCTGATGTCAACAAACCCTCTGAAGATGCGATTTCTCCAAGAATACAAGTATTAAAATGTCATAAAGACCAGAGTGTTTTATTTAACTTAACAGTTACTCGCCATAGAGAGGTACCAAGAACAAAGTGGGCATTCATATTGACTGTGTCCTACACCAATTAAGCATCATCCATCTAGTTTGCCTTCATGCGTGTGTGGAGGAATGGGGGGATATAGAGTCAGACTACATGCAAGTTTTAATATGTTTTAAAAGTGTGTGTAACTTCCTTTTTGCATGTTCTTTTCATAAATACTTGAAAGTCTGCTGGTCCGTGTGTGCGTTGAAGGTTGCATGTCTGGTAGTGTGCTTACTGGTACAGCAGATTTATTAATATGTGTGCATGCATGCCGTTAGGCCATGGGTACTTATAAACATTTTCCCAGGTGCCAAAACGTTTGGTGTGGGATGTGCCGGAAGGCCGCATTGATGCCAGTGGGGTGGAAGCCAGGCGAAGGGGTGGAAATTGAGAGTAAGGTGAATGTAGGGAAAGAAAACCATACACATCTTGTGGCTTAATTAAACAATATGCATCCAGAAAACCTGGGAGTATTCCTGGCTTCCCCACTTTACCAAATTGTGTTATCCTAGGCAAATGTTCTTCATGTGTATATGTATATGAGGTTTCAGGCCACACAAACAGCGCAAATAACAACTGACTTTCCTCTTTAGTTCACTATTGGCATTGCTGTCAGGGTAGGGGAAATAAATAGTATTTCTAAATTCATGTTTGAAAGCCATCTTGAATACTTCTAAATGCACTGCTAAAATCAGTTGCACTAAGAAAATATGGTTGTGCATGTTAATTAATTACACTTTTTGGATTTTGAAGAAACTGTTATATTTTTAAACTTTTGATGCAAGATGAGATTAAAAAGATGTTGTTTCTGGGAGCGTGGCTAACTGCCTGACATGGCGGATGCAGTTTGAAGAGGCTCCGGAACACAGAGATATTAATCCTTTTCAGCCGGTGCAGATTGAGCTGCATCAACCCACCAATTGACGTGCTGGCGCTGCTGCGCTCCATTGCGGAGGCTGTACTGGATTTCCGGTCCCCAAACACTGACATTTCCAAGGGGAACGCTGGGGCAAGAGCTCGCGCAGTGCTGGGGCCTGGCTGGGGAGGAGCGGCCAGGGCCGGTGAGGGGAGCCTATCGCCAAACCTGGTGTCGTTGTTGGCCGGAGGTCGAGGGTTTGTGGATCGGCTGAGCTCCTGTTGCTGGTATTGACAACCCAACCTTGGTGGAGCTGCGCTGCCAAGACCAAGGTCGCTTATGCCCTGTGGTGTGGGCCCCGCGGCCTTTGGCGGCGCCTGGATGGTTGCCTCCCAGGGACTGACTCGTCTCGGAGGCGGATTGCCTTGCACCCGATGCAGACCCCCCACAACTTGCTTCCACTAATGGTCGAGGCGCATGTGTGGCTGGAGCTGCCGATACCCCTGACTGGAAAGATCTGTGCCCCAGCATAATCCATGGGACGACCAGCAGGTGACCTGCCAGCGTGGCGGGCCTGATTGCAGTGTTGAGCCTACCAGAAGTGTGGAACCGGGCGGACGTGACCGGAGGAGTGCTGAGATAGGCTCTGACACACTGGCTTCCTCTGTACACATGGCCTAACACACCCTGAGACGGGGTGCTTGTCTGGGCCCACCGCCAGGAGGGCACCTGGCCTGGTGACGTTGCAGCATCACCTGCGATGTGAACTATCTCACCTCCTCTTCCTGCCATGTCGCATGCCTCTGGAGACTCAAAGGGGCTAGTCACGGCACTTCATCCACCGCTGTGCACTGACAGTGAGACACCCGGAGGAAGAGTGTGAACCTGCAAGACCCGCTGGTGAGGTGAGGAGCACTGGGGAGAGCCGCCACCTCCTAGATAGCCCATGGACATTTGATTCACTGGATCGGCTGGCCTGCAGTGCTGCTCCCTTTCCTCTGCCATTTTGATGGACTGCTTCCCCGGCCTGAGAGTGTGCGAAGGGGCACACATGCAGATGCAGGCTCATCCGCTCCTGGCTTGACTCCAGAAGCGGATGTGGTTGAGGGTGAGAATATTGCAGCAACTACCCAAAAGCACGTCTGCATCTACCTGCTGAATATATAATCTGTGCAGGGCAGGTGGTGAAGCACATCTTACAGAAATGTTTAACAGACACAATTACAAAAATGGAAATAAAGGCGGCAATCAAAGGGCTCCCCCAAAATAAAGCACCAGGCCTGGACGGTCTGCCGGTAGAATTCTTTATTTCCTACTCTAAGGCTTTAATCCATAAGCTGGAAGAACTGTATAATAAAGGGCTAGAACTAGGATACCTTCTGCATACCACAATGCAGGCGTTGGTGGTATCACTTCCCAAGCCGGCCTGGGATGTCACAGACCTCTCAGGCTACCGTCCACTTTTGCTCTTAGCGACTGAGTACAAGATCTTAAGTAAGATCCTAGCTAACTGACTTCTACCCCACCTACACATATTAATACACAAGGCCCAGTGCAGGTTTCTACTGATGCGTAGCACATCATTAAACATCAGATGGCTACACTACATCATGACCACCACCCCTGTGAAGTATGGACAGTTGGCTGCATAGCACTAGACCTGCTCCAAGCTTTTGATACCCTCACGTGGGGCTACATGTTCAAAGCCCTGGAGAAGTTTGGGTTGCCTCCTGAATACCTCAGTTGGGTTCGGCTGTTATACACTAACCATACTGCAAGAGCACGCACCGGCATTCACATATCACAAGAATAAACGGTACACAGAGGCAATGGGCAGGGATACCCGCTCTCCCCTTTGATATTCGTACTGGCCATCGAGCAGCTGACACTAAATTGCAACAGATGGCTGGCCCATTGGGAATTCCTATAGATAATATGACACACTTGATATCAGCCTATGCTGATGACATCATTATATACCTATGGGACCTCTCGGGTCCCCTGGAACCTCCTCCCGGAACTTTCTCCAGTTTTCAACAGGTTTCTGGTCTTGACATCAATAAAGGGAAATCGAACACCTTTTTCTTACATGAAGGCACTCACCCAGATGAAATTGGATTAGGCAGGTACACCATACCCGTGGCCAATAGTACATTTAAATACCTAGATCTCCAAAAGATAAACTGGATGGCAATCTGATGAAAGCAATATGCGCAGTGCGGTTGAGGGTCGCTTTCTGGTCATCATTGCCACTATCGGAGAAGGGGCAGGTTGCCATATCCAAGATGGTGGTTCTTCCCTGATTGTTATATTACTTCACTAACTTGCCAATAGTAATCTCCCTCTCTGTATTTCTTATCTTAGACACAATACTGCTAGATCTGCTATGGGGGAATGGACACCATAGGGTGAGTCTTAAATAACTACAGCTGGAACCGCACAAGGGCGGGCTGGGGGTTCCTGACTTCAAAGCATAATATTATGCTAGTCAGTTGCAGCAGCTGTCCTAGTGGACTGCGGGCAGGAACCTGTAGGATATAGGGTACACTATCTAGGACATCGACCAAGGGACACTCCATATATTGTTAGTGCCAAAAAGCAAGCTCCCCCCGTACACCACCACTACTTAAAACCGCCCTTCAGTGTTGGAAGTAAACATTGATGTACACACCCCACCCTATCCCTTACGCTGGGAGCATCATGCTACTGAGGCTACCAATTCTGGGTGGAAGGCTCACAAAGCAGAACTTAGAGGCCTGGGCAGAAGTGGAAATAAACATGGTGGGAGCCCTGTTTATGGAAAATGCACTTCTAGATCACAAGAACTTCATGCGCTTTGCAGGGGCGCCCAGACACCTATACTTAACGCTTGCTATTGTATTACATTATGAGAAGAAGACCTGTTTCCCGCAGCGAATTGAGCCTCCAACACATGAATTAGTCCATACACTACACTATATGGGAGAGGGGCAACACCTTATAAAATGGCTATACATAGGTATCTGTGCTCAGGCTTCAATCCCCTTCATGGACTTGAGAGCGAAGTGCCACACTGTACTGATTCTTTTTTGAATGTTATGTAAATACTGGTATTAGAGTTACAGCTACTGACCTGGAAGCTGTTGTACTGTGCCTCTCCTAATAAAGACCTTAAACTTCAATCTGGAACTTCATTCATTCATTGGATCTTTACAATTTTGGCGACGAGGATGGGATCCGAACCCACGCATGCAAGCACAATGGATTAGCAATCTATTAGCAAACAATTTCCCCCCACCAAAAGCTTCTAATAGTAGTATTGTTTGTTATAGGTGCTGGAGTAATTCTCATGTTGCTTCTTTCAAATTTTGTCCTGCTATTGGGAAACAGTGTAATAAGTGTGGAAGGGTAGAACATTTCTCTAAAGCTTGCAAGGATGAGAAAAGGAATTGCGTAGACAAGAACAGGAGTCATGGGATTAAGAACCGTGATGTGTCATGTGTGAGGTATAGTGGTAATGAAGGGGTTTGCTACAAGTGTGAACACTCATTAGATTCTGATGTTAATAAAGAAAGAGAAATTGTTGTTTCGCTTGTGAATATTGGTGTTATTGATGAAGAAAATTTGAATTCTCCTAAATGCATAGTATGGTTATGGTTTTTGGAGGAAGAACTTGAACTAATGGCAGATTCTGATTCTCCCTGGACCATCATTACGGAGAGCTATTTCCAAGAGAAATTCGGAAATAGGAAATCAATTCATGATCTGTGTCCACCTGATATTGTTGCTCAGGGATTTGATGGTTCGGCAATTGATTTCATTGGATATATTGCATTTGGATATTTTTTAAAGAGAGGACAGCTTTTGTTAAATTATATGTGGCCAAGAAAGGGGTTAACGTATTAGGATGGAGGGATCAATGAAAATTGAAAGTTGTTCTAAATCCTCGTAGCATAGAACCAGTGATGGTCATTGATGAGGATTGGGTTGACGACTCATTGGGTAAAACAAAGCTAGAAAAGTAATTTCCAAATGTTTTTTGGGGAAAAACTGGGGAAACTTAAAGGCTTTACACATGTTATAAAACTTAAGCAAAATGCTTCGCCAGTTAAACAGATATTGAGAAATGTTCCTCTCAATGTGAGAGAAGAATTGGGTAATCCTTTAAAAGAAGTGCTATACACTGGTGTTATTAAGGAGGTACATTTTCAAGGACATGCAAGATTACGTAAAGTGTTTCCAAGACGATATATAGATATTTTCTTGTGATGTAAGCGCTCACACAGGACATTTGTGAAATGTTTGTGATGTGTTAAGTAAACATGGTCTTACGTTAAAAGGCAAGAAATGTAAATTATATCAAGAGTCTGTAGAATATCTAGGCCACACTGTGTCCAAGGATGGAGTATTCCCCAAAAAATCACTGGTTGACACAATTGATAGATTGCTTTCATTTTCAGAGTAGTGTGAATACTACAGAAAATGTATTTCAAACTTTGCTACAAAGATGGAACCTTTGAGAGAGCTACTCAATTGACATTCTTGGTTTTGAAACTGTTCTTTCTGTCCCACGCCAAAACAGAATTGCATAAACTGATGTTTTATAGACAATGAAAAATGAGCTGAAAGGCTTCCTGGGGCTGCAATTTTTTATATGAATTGATCACTGTCCAAGCGTGTTGTCTTCATATGAGGATGTTCTTATCTGTTGTATTGGACAGATATTTGGTTGTAGCCTTAATTGCTTGATGAAATGCTGCTTTCCCAATGCTCGCCCTCCAGACTTCTTGTGCACCCAGTTTCCCCATTACCTAAATTAGATAAGCTCCCAGGAGCCTTTATTTGTTGATCTGTTTTTTCTCCTCAATTCCTTGCTAGCACAAGTTGTCGATGGAGCCACTTTCAGAGTCACGCAGCCTCCAACATAATTTAATGTATACGCTTTTGCTTTAAAATATTTGGTTTATCAGACCGAACTCTAGTTGAACTTGGGCCGGGGAGGCTGATTTTGAGGTATTAAACACTGGTTTGTACACTCTTGATTGGATTTTAATTAGAGTAAGTGCTTCACACCCCCTCATCGTTTTCATGCCGTACGTCACAATCAGCATTAACTGTGCGCGCATGACTGATAGCAGACGGCTGAATGACGTTTAAAACCATAGGCCAGTGATTAGGCTTTTGCCAACATGGCTGCTAAATGCTGATTATAGTTCATTGGATGCTCAACGTTGAATCCTAGGTATTTGTATGTGTCTACTACCTTGACTTTTTTCCCTTCCGAGAACCAGCAATATGACATATTTGTAGTCAAGCAGCCTCCAACTATCTTTTTCAAGTTTATTTCTAGCCCTTGTTTATCCATGTATATTTTGAGGGCCTTCATGCTACGTTGTAATTCTATTGGTGTTTGGCTTAGTAGAACAGTGTCATCTGTGTACTAAAGACATCCATAGGGTCATCCACTGGGCCAAAGTTGCCAGGTGGCAGTAAATTAAACAGACTTGACGTTAGAACACACCCTTGTTTTAATCTGTTTCTTGTGTCAATTTTACTTGCCGCTCGAATGCTATCTCAAATTTTAACCTGAGCCCATGTTCCTATATTTAGCTCTATGATTTCCGTCAGTAAGCTGCTGGGGATGCCCATTTGGCCATTTTTTGCCATAGGCACCCTTTAGGCACTCAGTCCAATGCAGACTTGAGATCTACAAAGCAAGCAGAAAGCTGAGTCTTCTTATTTCTGGACTTTCCTGTTGAGAATGTTAGTGCTGTTAGATATGTTAGCATCCCCATACCAGCCCTAATCCCTGTTTGGATCCATGGTATACGCTTAGCTAGTGGTCTAAGATTCGTTAGCGTCCCCATACCAGCCCTAAACCGTGTTTGGATCTGTGGTATGAGCTTACTTACCTTTGAAAAAAAGCTTCAATGTTTACTTAACATATTTTTAATGTTAATGCTGAGTCGAGTAAACTGCATCCCAGTGCTCCTCTTGACCAGGGGGTCGCATAGAAAGGTCAGGAGGGCCGCATGTTGCCCCCGGGCGGTACTTTGAGTATTAGTGCATTAGGCCAACCTGCATACATACCTGTGTAAAATAAGCGGGGCAGCAGCGGTACAATTTTTCTTCGCACCACAATTATCCTTGGCATGTCATACAATAATGTATTAATCGTTCTAGGAAAACAGACACTGCCCTCCCCATCAAGTCACAGGGAGGTTATCAGGATTACTTAACTTCCTGGCCAGTTAACGAAAGAAGATGTGACTATTGCCTAGATGCATCAAGGGTTTTTGCATTAGCAAACGTTGCACATCGCAAAATTTGGCCGTTTGCGAATGCAAATCCCGTTTTTGGGATGCATGAAGCATTTTGCCATTTTCGCAATTTAAGAAATCGCAATTTTATTGCGATTTCTTTAATTGCGATTGCATTTAAGAAATCACAATTTTGCTATTTCTTAAATGCAATGCATGATTACTTTACAATTGCGAATTCGCAATTTGGAAGGGGTAAATTAGCATGAAGTTGAACTTCATGCTAATTTACAGAAAACTTTCAAACATGCACTAGTTGCATATTTGAATGTTTTAATTTACACACACACATGTCCTTGGGTCATGTGTGTGTGTAAATTGCACTTACAGTTTAATTTCAGGGGTGCAGGGAGGGGTTCTTTGAACCCCCCTACACCCTGGAAATTGCATTCACATTTTGCGAATCGCAAATTGAAATTCGCAAAATGTTAATGCCTTCCCATTGACTCCTATGGGCCTTTTGACCCATAGGAATCAATGGGAAGGGTTTTCCTTAATTGTGATTCGCAAATTGTGAATCGCAATTAAGGAAAATTACTGAATCGCTAAAAATTTTGCGATTTTTTGATGCATAGCATTTTGCGATTTCTTAATTGCGATTCCTTAATTTTCGCAATTAAGAAATCGCAAAATGTTACAATGATGCATCTAGGGGAATGTTTTAATGGATGAACTGATAAAAGAGAGAGAGAACCATGGAGAGATTTTAGGGGATAGATACAGAGAGAGCATGACAGAAGTCTAGGGTTGGAGGAGGCGAGCAGAAGGATAAGAGAGAGAACGATGAGAGAAGCGTGCGTAGAAGAAAGGGGGCTCTATAAAAAAACAGTGAGCAAGATGGAGGAATGCGTGAGCGAGAAGGGTAGGAGTAGAGACTGGGCAGCTGCTGTTAAAGTTAAGGAGATAAGGAGCGGGGGAGGGTATGAGAGGCAGGCTAAAAGAATGAGCTAAAATATCAGGGCTCGAATGATACATAAAAATGAAAATTATGAGGAATGTGCAGGAGAGATAAAAACATCCTAGATTTTTGTTTCAAAAAGATGCTCACATATCTTATAGTAAAGGGTTGAACTGGATTTCAATTCAGAGGGTACGGCTTTTCGTAAGAAATATGCTCATTAAAATGGAGGACAAAATAGCCCTCCTGTTCTGCTGTGCTTATAACAAAAAGCCCGACTGTCTGAAGAGGTGGTAGTACATTCATACATATTTAATGAACATGACAAATCATCCTAATGCTCCGAAGCTTGCTTTTTTATTATTAAAAAGTCATCGAGACGCAACAATTTAATTATGCTAACGAAAGCAGTGGGCTATTTACTACAGTTAAGGAGAATAATTTAACATATGTAATCATCAAAATCTATTCCTTGCGTGCGAAATGTTGCAAAATGTCTTTTTAGCTGTTTAGCATTTGTTTATTTATTTTTTTAATCAGAAATTATAAGATGTTCGGGTACCATCTCCTAAAACAAAATGTGACCTCTGAGATTCATTTGTACTGGTACATATTGCACAGAAGAGAAACGGTTTACAATTAAATTCCATGTTACCAAGGAAATAAAAGCTCAGGAAAAACACACTCAAAACTGTACTACACTCTGCTTCGCCTTCTCCCAAAGGACAGAAGCCTGAAGTAGAGATAATTTAATGAAATATTTATAATAGGCCACAAGATATGTTTTTTTGCACTTTCTTACCTAGAGTCTTGTGAATGGAGTATTGATTAGGCCGTGAGTTCTATTATACTCTACAAACACTTCAATGAGCAAGTATTTTCTTTGAAGTCTGTGGAATCGAATTTGAGCACAGGCTTTGTTTTCAACTGTGTTCATTCGATGCTTGTGCATCAAGCACATTGAAAGAATAAATAAACGCAAGTTAGTTTGATCTAACTGCAGTAGCAATTTTGAATTCTGTGTTTCAGGGAAACAAACACAACTATTACAAAACACTGTATTTAAAATGTAAATAACGTGAGAACATTAAAAAGCAGATTTTACGCTAGAACTAAAGGAGACCATTTAGTTGATGGCGTCCATGCAGCACCATCATTTAAGGAATTAAAATACTGTCAGTGTTAGTTAACTACCAGAAAAGTGTCACTTGTTAAATAATTAAAGAATAACGCTTAAATGATCTCTTTCAACTTTTCAATTTCTTTTTATATTGAGTGCTTTACAAGTAATAAGTCTGCAATTATTTTTTTTCTGTGTCCTAGTACCCCTATGTAGCACTTGAATCAAGCAGTGCTTTATGTGTAAAAAAATAAGTGTTCGGGTTCGTCAGAATGCCCCAGCAGCTTGCACCACCCTATGCCTGTAATGACCACCTGGGGGGGAGGAGGGGGGCGTTAAGGGCATCAGTTGCGCAAGGGCTGGCGTGGGGCAGCAGCAATAACCTGGACCACACTACGATACCGGTCTAGAAGTACTGCCCCCGAGTGGGACCTCCCATTTATTGAGCCCCGCAGGCAACGACAGGCCTGCGGATGTGGTGCGGCTAGTCTCACTCAGAGACTAGACTGCTAAACACACATCTCTATCCAACTTAGTCCTTAAAAAAAACATTTCAAACAGTTCAGAATAGGTTAGCTGACAGGCACACAAGTTCTTGTTACTTGCGTGAACCCTGGATGCGGAGGTCAGCTCCTTCAGCAGGCAAAGTCTCATAATCGCTGGCTCGGGGGGGGTTCGGTCTCAGGATGTATCCCTGGGGACAGTCACTCAGCTGCACGCTGTCAGGCATTGGATCTTTCGGGCTGGGATTGGGCTGGCTTGGAGTGTTGGCTTGTGGAGTGTCTCGGCTTTCGCCGTTCCCCCGCCTTCCGTTCAGGGTTTCTGGTGCCGGAGTAGTGGTATCACCGGGTGGATCATTGGGCAGTCTGGCCTGGTGTTCCGCCGGGACATCCTTGAACCATGAGACTTTGCGAGACACCTCTTCTCCCCTCCTTTGTGCGGTTACCATGGTTCCCCAGTTAGCGGTGACTGTCCATGTACCTGGTTCGTAATTTGTTCGAAACTTCCCTCCAGGACGGCGGTCTTGCAGGAGAACGGTGGCTCCGGTGTGGAGCGTTCTCGGAATGGCCCAGTGGCGGATACTCTCTTGCCGATTTCGGCGGGTTCTCCGATCTTGTGTGCTCTCTACCTCGGGAGGAGGCAGAGACCATCCCGGACAGGTGGGGAGTAAATCTCTTCTCAGGCCATGGAACATTAGTGCCCACTGGCTTCTCTGGGTGTTGCAATGCGGGGTACTTTGTTATTCTCTCAGGAATTGATTGAGTCTCTTCTCTGGGACCGGTTGTTTGTCTACTGCTATGCGGAACATTTTCTTCAGTATACGCATGAACCGTTCGACATCACCGCTGGCTTGTTGCCACTGATGGGTGAATCGCCTGTGATGAATTTCTCGCTGTCTCAGAAATGCGGCAAACTCGGCACCTTGAAACGGAGGCCCATTGTCGCTGCGGATCGCTTGAGGGAAGCCGAACATTGCAAACACTTTTTCCAGTGCGGGACTCACGTGGTTGAAAGCAGTGGATGTGACCGGTTCCACAATGGGGTATTTTGAGAATGCATCCACGATCACTAGCGTGTTTCCCTCTTGGAAAACTACCGAAATCAATGCTCACCTTGGACCACGGGACGGTGCACGCTTCTTCAGTGATTACTGGGATTGGCCACTCTGGGCCACTGGTCAGTTGACACGGTGTGCAGCGACAAACATACTCTTCCACCATCTCCTCTAGCTCTGGGAACCATACCTTTTCCCTCATCCTTGCCTTCCTCTTTGTCTCCCCCTGGTGTCCTACGTGGGCTAGTTGGGTTGCCCTCTGCTGTAATGCTCAGGGTATTATGAGCCTGGGCCCTTTTAGCAGGACTCCATCACTTGTAGCACTGAGTTTGTTTCGTATCCGTCACATTTTCGTCAAGTTCCCGCGATCTTCCGAGGTCCAGGAGTTGGCTTGATGAAGATAGTTCCTCTAGGACCCTTCTTGGATGGCTTGCAGGGTGAGGGCATACACGGTGTTGGCTGCCTCATTGAGACCGTCCAGGGTCATGTTCTGGGGGCACGCGATGACGGACACTACGTGAATATAGTGGTCCACGTCTTCGTCGTCGTCTTGTACCCTTGGCGGGGCTGGGTGTCTTGAGAGGAAGTCTGCAGGATTTTTGGCTCCTGGCCGGTAGACTACTTCCATTTCATACGGTTGCAGCTGGATTGCCCATCGATCGATCCATGGGGGTGTGTGGGGCACAGTCCTTTTGAAAAGAGGAACGAGGGGCTGGTGATCAGTGACCATGGTAAGCGGCTGTCCTTTCAGATAGACATGGAAATGGCTGCAGGCCCATATGATGGCCAACACCTCCCGCTCAATTTGAGTGTATCTCATTTCGGTGGGCGTTAAGGACTTGCTTTCAAATGTGGCCAAGTGTCCTGGTTCGTGTTCTTGGGTCAGTACTGCTCCTAACCCCACTGGGCTGGCGTCGACCAGTACCTCTGTTCTTTTTGTCGGGTCAAAGTATGCTAGTGCTGCCTCTCCCAGAAGGGTCTCTTTAATGCCTTGAAACACTTTTTCCTCTCTTTGTCCCCATTGTCATGTGGCGTCCGCCTTCGTAAGGGCCCTCAGTGGTTCAGCTCGGGTGGTGAGTCTTGGGATGAATCTCCCGCAGTATGTGGCCATGCCTAAGAAGCTTCGTAGTTCTGTCGGTGTGGTTGGAGTGGTCGATTGCGGGTGCGTCCTTGATGGCCTGCGATTTCCTTGGGTCCACTTGAATGCCCTCCTGGTTTAACTCATATCCAAAGAATTTGAAGGAGGAAAAACTGGCACCTATTCTTATGCAGGGTCACCCCATGCTCACTAAGGCATTGTAGTGTGTTGTGGAGGTGCTTGTGATGGTCTGCGGCTGTTGGTGAGTGTATTCGAATATCGTCACTCATGTTCAGTACTCCGGATAACCCTGATAGCATCTCCTGTATTGTGTTCTGGAATACTTCAGCCGCTGAGGATATCCCGAAATTCAGTCTTTTGTATCTCCTTAAGCCTAGATGGGTGCTGAAGGTGGTAATATATCCTGCGTTCAGGTCAATTTTTGAGAACCATTTTGAGCCGTTTACGTCTGCGATGATGTCATCCATCGTTGTTGTGATTTTGTGTTCCCTTTGAATGGCTTTGTTAGGTAGTCGCATGTCAATGCAGAGGCATATGGCTCCTGGCTGCTTCTGCTTTTCTGTGATGACCATCGGGGACACCCAGGGTGTTGGCCCCGATACTTTTTCGATGACGCCTTGTTGTTCCAGGGTCTCTAGTTCCTTCTCCACCACCGGTCGCAGGTGGAACGGGACTCTCCTGTGTCGGAGGGCGACTGGGGTGACTGTCTTGTCAATGTGTAGTTTGATGGGGTCACATTTGATGCACCCTAACCCGCGGAACAGTTCGGGGAATTGACTGAGCAGCTTTTCTACCTGGTGGGTCTGGATTTGCCTTGCGAAGGAGATGAGTCTGAGGTCTTCTGCTGTATGGCTGCTCAGTAGGGTATCTGCTTCCCTGTCAATGACGTGGACTGTCGCTGTCACTTTGAAGTCGTCTGCTTAGATAGGAACTAAGATATTTCCCTTCAGCAGAAGGGGTGTGTCCACCCCGTAGGCTTAAATCCTGGTCTTGGACGGCACTACTGGCGGGTATGGTCAAAGACGGCGATACTGTTGGAGATCCATGACAGTTACAGTGGCTCCAGTGTCGATTACCGCTTTTATTTCGGATGGGGCCTCCGGCGTCGTTTGAGTTCCCTCGCAAGAGAGATTAGGTATACTTCTTCCTCGTCATCTTCTGATGAGTCTTCTGCCTGCACTGGGTAACTTTTGATTCTCCTTGGTGGGTCCTCGGGCGGCGTTGATTCGGTAACTGACAGTTGTCGCACTGCTCGTGTTGGAGCCTTTTGGTTTCGATACTCACGTCCTCTTTTGCGTCTTCGGCATACAGTGGCGAAGTGGTTAGGTATTCCGCAGTTGGTGCAGGTCTTTCCGTTTGCGGGGCAGTCTTTTGTGGCATGTGGTTCGTGTCCACAGTATCCACACCTTGGTTCAGATGTCTCTAGCTTCGGTCTTCGAAATAAGTCCCCCTTTCTCTTGGCTCTAATGGCGTCTGCTCGCTCTTTCTTGATGGTGTCGGACCGTCCCTGTGGTTTGATGAGTGCTTGGTCCATTTCGTTTGCTCTGACCGCAGACAGGTCGTGCGATCTTGCCAATATCAGCATGTCTTTGAGTGCAATCTTCGGTTGGTGCAGGATGAGGCCTCTCAACGTCTTTTCGAGGCAACCATGAATGAGCTGCGCCCGGATCTCTTTCGGTTGGTCACCATCGGTGCGAGTGCAGGCAAGCTCGCAAAGTCAGGCATAGAAAGTGTCTTGCCGGAGCTTGAATCGTTCTAAGTCAAGGTTCAGCTGCGGGTCAAAATGCCCATTTAACGCAGTTCAGTTACTGCCCCGTCATAGTCGTTCGCTGCACCTGTAATGGGCAAATGCTTGAAGATTTTGAATATTTCATCCCCGGCATATTGTAGCAGCAGGGACCTTTTCAATGCATCGTCCATCTTGCGGGTTGCGACGAAATAATTGTTTAGGCGTTCAATCCAGATCTTCAATCAGAGAGAGACCGTTGCGGGTTCTTCCAGTTCGCTAAATGGGGATAGGACCCCTGAGGCCACGTGTTGGAATGGTGCGTGGACTGGCGCTGCTGCTTAGTCATTGTCTCCCATGGCGTCTGGTTGCAGGGGATTCTGGGTGTGTCAGGGTGAATGTTGTGCTTCACGCTCCCAGCGCAGGCCCAGCAGGAGTGATGGCGTAAAATGGCGCTTCATGGGGTTGTGTGCTAAGGCCTGCCACCTTAATGTGGGCTCTTTTACTGGTCTCTTGGCAGTGGGGGTGTCACTCCATAAGCTCGACAGATCTTCTGGCAGCTCCCCTGTCGGTTGTGAGTTATTGAGCAGCTCCCCTTTGGGCTGTGTGCTTCTTAGCAGTTCCCCTGTGGGTGGTATTCCTCTTAGCAGCTCCCTGGGAGTCCTGTGTTTGCCGGGGCTTTGTGTGGGGGCGTGGCTTTACCTCATGTAGCTCAAACGCAGGTGAGCGCGTGTGTCTATGTTCACCTTCCTTCCTGTAGCCTGTAGTTATTGCGGGGTCGCTCGGCAGGCTGCCGCTGTCTCTGGCACTGCGTGGTGCATGCCGTCTGGGCCGAGCCTCCTTCTGTTTTGTTATTTTTGTGCTTTCCGTGACCACGAACAAGCGCGGGGCACAGCGTGCGGTCGGCGGAGGGTGAGGTTGTCGATCCCTCTGCTGGTTGTCAGTGTAATGACCGCCTGGGGGGGGCAACGTTAAGAGCAGCAGTTGCGCAGGGGCTGGCGCGGGGCAGCAGCAGTAACCTAGACCACACTACGATACCGGCCTGGAGGTTCTGCCCCCAAGTGGGCGCTTATCTTTATTGAGCCCTGAAGGCCTGGCCTGCATATGTGGTGGGGCTAGTCTCAATCAGAGACTAGACTGCTAAACATCACAATGCCCATACCAGTGCTGCCATTGATGGTAGCTACACAACTACTAACCATCACACTCCTACAAGTGCGGCAATGCTGACAATTCCAGGCCTCCCAAAGTTAATACAATGGTGTGGGTGGAAGGTATTAGTTATCTGTAGAGTATATTGAATTAATAAATAACTGGGGTTGGGCTCATGGCTGAATTAGACAAACATCGCCACCATTTGGCAGACTGCTATATGTATATCACAAACCGTTAGAGTACGGTCCTAGGAAATATTTAAAGACCTTGCATGGACACAACCCCTACATTCTAACTGTACTAAACAAAAATGTCCATGGGTCTAGAGGAAAACAACAAGTCTTCCTCAAAGATACACCAAACAAAGACCTAAAAAATTCATTTGTGCATGTGTGAAAAGATCTCCTAGAGAGTAAGGATACCTATCAGTCACCACCCGGTTCCACCCTTAGTCATCATCTTTGTCTCCTCTTGGCACTTCCATCTTGAAACATAAATGGTAAACTTAGGGACCTGGTAGTTATGTCCCACACCAAATTATGGGTCACTGGATGGGAGAAAGATTGTATTGCAGTGGAAAAATCGTTTATCAAAAAGAGATTTAAAATTGGGTAACTGATAGAAACATTATGTTTATTGGTATCACTCAATGCCCAAGACTAAAAAGAGTGCAAACACAGCAGTTTTCAACAAATACCTGCCAGTATGCTTAATAGGTCGACATGTTTCAGCAACAAATGAGGAAAAATATGTCCTCTGCCTTCCTCAGGACATCAAATGGAATTGCTACTGCAATGTGCACAACAAAAAATAAAGAAGTGTAAAAAATGAAACAACCATTTCACCTGGAATCCTAGGTGTACATTAGAGTCCTCTGCACGTGGACTGATTGGCCACTGTAATGAACACAAAATACCATTATTCAGACTAAATGGTTGCATGTCTAAAAGGTAGAAAATCATTAGATGCCCATAACTATCAACAAAAAATAATGCAAAACTCTTTGCTATGCTGCCTGAAATAAACGGGCGGTCACAGGAACAACAGATTCATGATAACAGGATAATTCCCCGCATTTTGGTATAAAGAGACGAAAATATGTCGATCATAATAATACAATATATTTTTTACGAGTTCGTCACACAGTATGAACGCTGACTTGATAGTACTCTGTTTTTATAATCATTCAGGTGAGTGAGTTGTTAATACATAGGTTTTTGTAAAATTGGACACGAAAAAACGGGTCTGTTGTGTAATGACTTTCTAAGTAAGTAATGCTTTCGAACTACATTACCCAGATTTTCTTTGATCACATGTGGCAACCACATGACTCGTTCACGTGCTCAGTGTTTTGCAAGTGAAACAGATGAGTGGATAAAACATGGTGAACACAAGCTTTCCGGTACCTCCCCAAGACGGCTTGGAAGACCATCTGGAGTACCGACGGGCAGGAGAGAGCTTTACGCCAGTGCTGTGTACTTTTCACTTTTTCAACTTAAGGCGGGTATGCTCAATGTCGACAAGCCGCACTACTAAATTCTCAAGGATTTTTGACAGTGCTATGTCTGTTGAGTGCATGTGCCCTCCTAGCAGCATATGATTGGGTCTTTCAGACCACAGCCACATTGTCTCGTAGGAGTGAGTGTCCTAGAAGGAAAGAGTGGCATTGGACCTGTCACGTTTGGCATACTACCTTTTAATGCACCATGCGGTAGGAAGAACACAGTAGGGTTTCTACATCGTGTGGTCATGACGATTAATGACAACAAGTCTGACCCTGAGTGAATAAGGATGATCTCTGTAATACTTGACAAGGAATTTACATTTAAACATGTAGAGGCATATCGGAGGAAACAGGGCATTTAACTATGGTTTTGTGTATGTTTTCTCAGATTTTTATAGAGCGGTGCTTCGTCTCCCTGAGCCGCAGCCAGGTGAGCTGGAAGTAAAAATACATCACTGATTATAGCTATACATGATGTTAAGATTTATTAAGTGTTAAAAGAGATCATTATTAAGCCATATTAGGTTGTTGATAGTTATGGACACAAAATGATTTTCTACCTTTAAGATATGCAACCATTTAGTCTGAATAATGGTATTTTGTGTTCATTACAGTGGCCAATCAGTCCACGTGCAGAGGATTCTAATGTACACCTAGGATTCCAGGTGACATGGTTGTTTCATTTTTTACACTTCTTTATTATTTGTTGTGCACATTGCCGTAGCAATTCCATATGAGGTCCTGAGAACAGTATAGGACATATTTTACCTCATTTGTTGCTGAAACATGTCGACCTATTAACCATTTTGGCAGGTATTTGTTTAAATCTGCCGTGTTTGCACTGTTCTTAGTCTGGGGCACTGAGTGATACCAATAAACATAATGTTTCTCTCATTTACTCAATTTTAAATCACTTTTTGGTAATCGATTTTTGCACTGCAATATAATCTTTCTCCCATCAAAAATCATTACGAGTAGACATATGGGGGTTATCCAGTGACTCATAATTTGGTGTGGGACATATCTACCAGGTCTCTAAGTTCACCATTTATGTTTCACGATGGAAGTGCCAACAGGAGACCCAGATGATGACTAAGGGCGGCACCGGGTGGTGACTGATGGGGATCCTTACTGCCTAGGTGATCTTTTCACACATGCACAAAGGATTTTTTTAGGTCTTTGGTTGCTATATCTTTGTTATTTTGCTCTAGACTGCTATATGTGCCAGTGTTGACGAATATGTGCCGATGTTCACAATTAAGTTCCTGTGCTGAGCCCCGGGAAACCACTGGCTTAAATAAAGCACTGGACTCAAGGTAGTGAAGCAGAGCATTCCAATGCCTACTCAGTGGATGTAGTGTGAGCTAGTAACCCCAGCTCTCTGGTATTCAACAACAACAATCAATAAATAAATGTTCGGGCAGAGCTTTTACTTTTGAAAGGGAATAGAACTTTTTTTAGACATACAGTACTAAACACTATGCATTAATCACAAATATGTACAATCAGGTATGTGGATGTACCTCGGACGACATCCTCATATTACAATATTCTAGTGAGTCCTGAATAGGCTTGGGCATTGAACTCAGCTCAGATCGCAGAGTTTGCAGAGTTTTCTGCACTCCCTGCTCCCAGGAGCTCGCAAAATGCAGAAAACCCCGCTTTGCGAATGGTAAGTTCACGAACGAGAGCTGCCGCTCAGGTAGAATTTCTACCTGAGCGGCAGAAAGACCAGCGTGAACAGCAGTTTGATCTACACTCTGCCACTTACAGAACTTCGCAGAGTTTTTTAGTAACTTTGCGGAGTTCCGCGTAGCAAAACTCCACAAACTATGCCCAGGCTTAGTCCTGAACCCTATAGTCACAATACCCCCCACCTATACTAGATGCAACATTACAATATAAGGGGGTGTTGTTATCCATAAGGCAGACCTATCGTCTTTGTCAGGTTGTCATCATATCAAAGAAAGCAGTAACATGTCATAAATCATTTATGTAACACCATTGAAGTCCAATGTGGTCAGTACCAATATGCATTACGTGTTATACCCCATCATTGACATAAAAGAGGATAGTACCAACAGTCAAAAAAATTACAGTGTAAATATTACTTTGTCTTTACCAACATTATTCTTAAAGCATTACATTCAATAACATGCCTAAAGTCTATTTTGTACTTTTATCAGGCCACAACCGCAGCCTTAGGAGATGTAGAGTTAGTTTCAAAACTTTAGGGGGGCTTCTGAATGTAATCCTGCCTTCCCTTTGAGAAGCCACCCAAAGTCTGTGTTTTTTTTGGTGACCATAGAGGGAATCTACTCGCTCAACCCACCCAATCCCAGACATTGGAACAGGGGGCAGGTGAAACACCTCATTGCTCTGTGCCCTGTCTCTCATCCTCTTCTGTCCCAGCGTATAGGGTTCCCATGGCCTATAGTGAATTGGTGGACAGGTCCCCATGCATGTCCTTTTACTGGTCCAATAAAGGATGACAGGTATTTTGACTTCCAGGCACCAGAGTCCTTCATCCCAGGATGTTCTGCACCTCAAACCTCAAGGTATATTTTCATCATAGATCAAGTAAGAAAAGGATAAATCTAAAATATATTTTAGTGGATTTCTTCAAGGCAGGCAATAGCAACGTCTATCTCATCCTCTTCTGCATCCTCAAACCACAGAACAGATGTTTCATTGGGGTTGACAGACAGCAGACAGACACTGGCCAGCCAAGGCATTAGTAGAGTGTTAGGAATTTAGAGCCCCATTTACTATAAAAGTGGGTGCATTGGAAATGGAACAATGTTTTGTGAAAGGATCTTTGCAGCAAAAGGTTGGTTCACAAATTAAGAAATCACAGGTCTCAGGGATTCACAGAAGTACCTGCCTGATTAATATTCATTAGGCAAGTTGCAATTCACTACCCAATGTGATTGCCAGCACTCAGAGGAATGGCACCCTGCAAAGGACAGATGTTAGAAATTGGGTTTCTATTTGGCAGAGGAATACACCATGTCCAATCAAGAACCACACTCCTAGTTGGGATAACTCAGATACACACCATAAATAACATGTGCTTACCCTCTGGTAGCTTGGCACAGAGCAGGCAGGTTTAACTTATGAGGCAATGTGTAAAGTATTTGTGCACCACTTCAAACAGTAACCCAGTAAAAACACCACAAAAAGAATCCACACCTGTTTGATAAAAAAAATAGATTATAATTTTATAAATAAAACAAGGCCAAAACCACAAAAAATCCAATACGTAGATGTCAAGTTATGAATATTTAAATATTACAAGTAAAAATAGGGCTTATAAAAAAGAAGCACCTATGGGGGTGTATCTGGTCACGCTGGACCATGGCAAAGTCAAGAGTTCAGGCCATCTGCAATGGAGCGCTGTGTGGGGATAGGAGCCCTGCAATGCCTGCTGAACAAAAGTATATTGATTTTGGCCGAAACAGCGATATGCAAGGTGCAGCTGAGCAATGCATTGGTGTTGATCCTGCAGTCGACTTGATGGGTCGATTTTGTTCAGGAAACAATGGTGATGTGCCAGTTCTGATGCTTGGTTCCGGTCCAGGAAAGACATGGCTTGGCAGTTCGGGCTGAACTGTTCCCATGAAGCACAGGGTCAAGGCTGATTTGCATATGGCCATGTCTGAACTGGGGTGGTGTGGAGCGCAAACAAACAATGGATTTAGGTCCAGATCTCTGTACTGGGGTGAATGTATGACATTGTTCTGCATTCTGTCCATCAATTTTTGTTTTACCAGTTCTGAAGATGAAGCACCTGTTCTGAGATGAGTGGTTCTGAGTATGATACAACAGTTTGCTCCACATAGTCAAAGGGATGTACCGATCATCTCTACTGCAGCAGCGGCAATGCACGGTGGCTCTGATGCATCAATGTGTTGGTTACAAGTGCGTTGAACCAGTTCTCCGCCTGCAACAGCAGCAATGTGTTGATTCTGCCTCATGCAGAAGACCATGTGCCAGTTGCACAGGAGCAAGCACCTGGATCCACTTCCAATGGACCAGGCATAGGAGTAGGGGGGAAGACATTTGGCCCCTGAGTCATAGAAAAGTAGGCAAGCCAGAATGCCCTTGGAGATCACTCTGGGTTAAAGCAAGTGTCAATTTCTAGCTCAGAAGGGCAGAGGATAGCAGCCAGCAGGGCAGAACAAAATAATACCAGTTCTTCCAGAGCCACAGTCCAGCAAAGGGGCAATACTTGTAGCGGCCCAACAGTCATTCCTCCTGGCAGAGTTTCCTCACAAGTCCAGTAGTGTCTGATTTGGTTGGGTCAACTTCCCAGTACTTATACCCAGTTGAGCCTTTGAAGTGCACAGAGGTCCTTCCTCCCAGCTCTGGGTCAAGACTCATTACATGGGGGTATGCAGCTTCTGTGAGTAAGCAGGACATGGCCTATTTATGTATAAATGATAGTTCCTCCCTTCTATCCTGCCCAGGATGACCCATTAGGATGTGGATGGCCACTCAGTCACAACTAACATTTTTTGTGCGTGGCTATCTAGAGGGAATGCACAAAGTCCAGCTGTCATCCACATGACAGCCTTGTCTTGGAGACAGGCTGGAGGTACACAGAGCGAAGAGAACAGAAATATCATCTTTCTAAAAGTGGCATTAGTAAAAAAGTGATGAAAAATACAGCTTTGCCAGAATTACCATTCCAATGACATGAAACATGACAGAACTACTCCTCCTCACTCATGAACTACAGCTTGCAAGTGTAATAAGGAATTCCCAGTATTAAGTAGAGTGATAGGCCTCAAAGTAGTGAAAAATTAATTTTGGTGTTTTTCACTACCAGCCCCCTGCTTATGGCCTAACTAATGCCTATCTTATGGGTGAATGATATGTAATAAAAGGGGAGTTTAAGACTTAGCAAGGGGTTTTAAATGCTAAGTTGACACAGCAATAAAACTGTGCACACAGTATCTGCAGTGGAAGGCGTGATACATGTGCACCATGCTACTTATGTGGATGGCACAACCAGTGCTGCAGGCCTACTTGTAGCCTTTAATTTAACGACCCTGGGCACAAGTAGTGCACTCTAATAGAAATAAGGAAGGGAGTTCCAAACAGATATGGTTTCAACTTTTTCAGTGCCCATACCACAGCAAAGGCTTCACTTTCAAAAGCACTCCACCTCTGTTCCCTGGGAAGTAATCTCCTAGAGATGAATGCTACAGCTTGGTCTAGACCCATATCATTTAGCTGTAATAGAACAGTCCTTATGCCATGTTCTGAGGCACCCATCTGCACAGAAAAAGACAGGGACTGTGAACATGGCCTGCTCTAGGAAGTTAAAAGCTTTCTGGCATGCTTCTGTCTAAATCACATTTCTCGGCAGCTTCTTCTAAGTGAGCTCTGTCTGGGGAAAAAAAAGGTGTTTCTTGACAAACCTCATGTGAGGCCTAAGAAGGCTTTTACCTCGGTTTGGGGTTTTGGCAGCTCCCAGGCCATGATAGAATCTCTCTGGAAGAGGTGAACCTTACCCCTGCCCATCAGGTGCCCTAAGTATACCACAGACCCCTGCTCTATCTATTGCTTACTGGCCTTGATAGCCAGGGCTGCCAATTGCAAGGCCTGAAGCACATACTGCAGGTGAAAAAGGTCGTCTTTCCAGCTGCTACAAAAATAGCTTTGCCATCAGGTGCCCTAAGTACACCACAGACACCTGCTCTATCTATTGCTTACTGGCCTTGATAGCCAGGGCTGCCAATTGCAAGGCCTGAAGCACATACTGCAGGTGAAAAAGGTGGTCTTTCCAGCTGCTACAAAAATAGCTTTGCCATCCAATTAGGCAGCACTGAAGGTCTTCATATCAGCAAAAACTGATTTTTTTAAGCAACATGTGTTGCTTAAAGTAATCAGCGCTTCTTTAAAAAGATGTTTTTCATTTTTCCTATGCTATGCTATGCAGATTTATAAAGCACGTAGCTACCCGAAATCTTCCCAGCGCTGAGAGAATGCAAGCGTTGGCATGAGTTAATGGGGGTATAACGAGGTTTTTAGCATTTTTCTGAACCTTAGCTCATTCATTGTGTTCCTTCACACCTGGGGAACTGAAGTCCACAGTTTCAGTATCAGATGAGAGTAGGATCTGCCTCTCCATCTGACCCTTTGGAATCCCTGGCACATTTAATAGACGTGCCTTGGACAATCTTAAGGTCCTACTGCGGTTATAGGGGACCAAGAGTTACCTAATCGAAAATTGCCCTTTATGGTTGATTCCACTATGTGCCAGATGAAGTTACTTGAACTTGATTGTCTCCTGCACAGGAATCCAATCCAAAGAGGCCAGTGCATTTTTTACAGAGAAGTATTTGGGAGGTTTGAGAATGATCCTTGCAGCCCTGTTCTGGATTAGCTGGAGTTTCCTAAAAAATATTTAGGTGAGCCCACATACGAGTTCCTATAGCTCAGACGGGAAAGAACCAACACCTGGACCACTGACCTCCTAGAACGTGGGGGTAAAAGGGCTAGGAGTTTCTGTATAATTAAGATCAGGCCAAAACAAGAGTTTTTTTTTTACCTTGGCCCATATATAAGGAGCTATCTAGCCATATGCCTAGGCTCTTTCTGGGAGAGGAGTGGTTGGGCGAAATTCCCAGGCACTCTGCCCTTCTGATGCCTGATTGCGGTGTTGGTTTGTTTCGTAGGATCATCAGCTCTGTTTTATCTCAGTTCACGTTAAGTGAGCAGTCCGCCATATACCTTCACACTGTTCCTGCTCCTGGAGAAAGGAAAACCACCAGTTGGGTGTTCTGATCATAAGAGATAGTGAACACTCCATATTCCCCCACAATATCCGCCAAAGAATGCAGATAAATATCAAAGAGCATGGGGCTCAGTGTAGAGTTTTTGAAAGCTTCGGGGGGAGCAGGCACTGGCTCTCTAGGCTGCTGCATTCTCCCTCCAAGGCTTCCTCTTAACTAACCATCCCAATACGAAGGTCGGAAACATCCATAATTTACGACCCCAATTGTGGGTGTAATTGTGGTTAGAATCCATTGATAAAGCCCTTTTCTGAATGAGAATTCTGAGGGTGGTGCCCCTTTCATGCCCCATCGTTTTTGTTATTTGGAAAGGGTTGCAAAAATCATACGGCCACATTTTCCAAATCATCAAAGGTCTTATGTACATAAAGAAAAAAACCTTTTTGGTAGCAAAAACTGAACGTTTTGGAATCACAGGATTTACAATTTCAAAAGGGCTTTGTACATGATGCCCTAAAATAGGGACCCTCTTCAAATTTGGTTTCAACAGCACTTTCATATAAGATGCTGATTTTAGGAATTATTTAATTTTAGTCAGCAGAAACATGCCCTGTAGCAATCAACAGCTGTTTGATAGCATGGGTGATGCCTATTAATGCAGACTGTGTCTGTGCACTCTCACTGCAAGGTTCAGTCGGCATGTAATAGCTCTTTCTCAAGTGTAAAGCTCAGGTTTCAGTACACATAAGAGACCTCTAGGTATGATGTACGTCTGCTACAAAGCACAGTGTTTTTTGCTTAGAAAAATGAGATATGTCCTTATGAGTATTAGCAACTGACTGATATAGTTCCAGATCCCCATGACAACCAGTACATCAAGTATACCACCCATAAAAGAACTGTCATACATTTTCACAAACCATAGATCCTCTCTCTCACCTACTCTCAGAACAAAAGACGTACGTCTATATTCACTAATATACTCAGAAACCATTTATATATCCAGCAGCATGAAAGGTAAATAGATAAACAGCTACATACTCCTGTAATCCATAACACAGGCACTGTGGTATTCATTCACCCACTTATATATACACACTTAGACAGCTACTGAACTACTAAAAAAGAGAGTCAGATAGTGGTACATGCCTGCATACATCTTATGACACTGTTACAGCTCGTCTGATAGACCCTGAGATATGTAATAAAGTATTGACACACTCTAGTTATGTAGGTAGACAAATACTAATTTAAAGATGGGTATATACACTAGAACAAAGTAGTGGATATGATACAATACACAGTAAGAGACTAATACATACATTCATACAGAGAAAGACAGAGAGACGAACACATCAAAGTTAATAGAGTAAAGTTAGCAATATTAGAAAAATATAACTGTTTATAATGGCACTTCACTATTTTATGGTATATAATGAAAAGCTAAAAATTTTTTTTTTTTTATTTACATGTATCATTTTCTATTTAACTGCACACAATGTTAATGCCATTCAACAGTGAGAATAGTAAGCAACTGAGGCAAGGATACTATGTCCCCACAATTGAGAAACAAAAGGGACCAATTGAATGCAGTGGGGAAAGAGAAAAGAGCTGCTGGTAAGAGGACAAAGTCATTTCTTAAAATTGTATCTGCAGAACTGGAAAGTGAGCAAAATCAATTCAACAGAAATCAAACTTTCAAAAGCAACTAAAAAAGGAAAAAGTTTAGACAGAAGGCAGAGGCAGTTTAAGGAAACCAGAGTTAGAATGTTCCTTAGTAGAGTAATTAACAATCAAAAAACAAGCATGAAAAATGATAAAGGAAGAAGAGATGCATCTACACAAAAGGAACATGTTAAGATTGTAGTGGATAAGTCCTTCGCTCTATAAAAGAAACTATTTAACTTTATTCTAAACAGAATAAAGACACTGGATAAAAGAGTGTTGTGGAAAAGGAAAAGAAGCCAAAAGAAAAAAGTTGTTAATAAAATTAACTTTTGCAAATTTTTCAGCTGTGAATGGAGACATACTTCTAGTATTGAGCCTTTCTTTAAAGAAGAAAGCAAACTCCAAGAGAACACATCAGCGCATGCCACTAATGATTCTGGATGATGACATGAGATGAAGGATGGTAGTCCTATTCCAAAAGCGGTTATGGTACCTAGTTGTTTAGAGGAAGTGATAGCTGAAGAGAAACAGGGAAGGCGTAGACAATAGCAGTGTCACGTGGCCGATAGGGACATTATTGTTTTTCATTAACTTAGCATGAGCTCGTTGCAGCTTGCCTGCTGCTTTGTACACGTTACTACACGTCTTTATTTTTTGCAATATTTTCAAAGACTGCTTTCACATGAGAACTCATCGCTGTGCTCGCTCTCTGCATGTTCCTGGGATTTTTACTGAACACTTTGTGCAAGGTGGAACAACAATGCCCCTTGTTATTTTGTTCTGGCCGGTCCTTAGCCCTTTGACAAAATATACAGATGATCTGGTGTTTGGACAGAGTACTCTGGTTTTTAGTGGGTTGCACGAATAGGTTACACACACCAGAGAGGGACCTTTTCAGGGAGATGAGCACCCATGATGTAGATCTACCATCTGTAGTCTAAGTTATGGGGTCTGCTGACTAAGCCCAGAGATCTTCTATTATATATTAATATTTCTTCTTAGCAAGAGGAAGGAGGTTAGGGGCTATAGTCCTTTCTCCATTGTCATTTTACAATGACATCTCCCTTCATGTTTTATGGACTAACTGCTATGCTGATAATATTTGTATTATGCATTTTCCTGCTTGTTGTGGCACGTATACTGCATTTTAGGGCACATTAGTTAAAATTAATATTTTAAACTGTTTCGTGTCTCTGTCAGATCTTTTTGTGAATGAGTACAATAGAGTGAACGACACTACAGCTAGTCGGTCCTGGGTTCATGGGTAAAAAGGTGGTAGGAATCCCTGCAACAGCAGTAATTGAACTCCTACTTTATGTTTAGGTAAAATAAAGATAATTAATTTCCATGGTACAGTGACAGAGGTAAAAAAAGTTTGTGAAGATATCCAGTTTTGTTTCTTTGGTCCTGACGAGGAGTGTAGGGAAAATGAGAACTTGGTATCTAGAGGTGTACCAGAATAGGAGACAGGTGTTACTATTGATAACTGCTAAGATGATATTAGAAAGTTTAGCACAGTCTGTTCTGAGAAACCAAAACGTGTTTGTATGTGTTGTAGATGCACTCACTACAAGAATCACACTTGTTATGTTGTTGTTTTTTTCAAGAACTGAAGAAGATAAAGATATATGGCGTGACTTTGGAGCTTACCTAGTTGTAACATATGTTTTGATTATTTGTAAGTACTGTTATAATAAGATGGAGAATAATAAAATATCAGTTAAGCAGTCCCTAACAAGTTAATATTCAATGTAATCCCTGCAGAACCTTAAAATGTAAATATTTATTAAATACTTCTAATATAGTGTATACATTCATTCCAAGCAATAGTCCATATGGAGCCAAAGACAGGGAATTTACCTCCAACTGACCTCCAGAAAGGTCTTAAAGGTAGAGTTGTGTACGTGCTGTTAGATTTCAAGTAGAATATCAAAACTGTACGGTTGGAGAGGGAATTGGAAGAAGAACTTATAATTCTAGTGAATGGTGTCCCTGCCAATAGTAAAACAAAATATGGCAGGACTTGTGGATGTTAGTAAAGTAAAAAAAGCAACATTATATCTTGTACAAAAAACGTTTATTGTAGATATGTAGATACCCTTCAAGACTTAACACATATGGAGGGTGACATATCATTAACAAGAGTTTAGATTGAAAATGCGATCGATCCAGAGGAAGTTTATAAACACTACAATATCCACCATAGGAATTATAAAGAGATTATTGGTGATTCAACTGGTATCTTTCAAATGAAAGAAGCAAAAGGAACTTCCTTGAGTTGTCTGGGACAAAAGTTTAGAAGCTTGATGTTTTCTGCATCTTTTACCCAAGGGAATTGGTGGTAGGTATGATGACCGGCCTATGCAGATACCAGCAGCTGAATACAGATCAACTAGACTACACTCAGCAGATCCTAGATTTCGTTGGTTCATTGCCTATATATTTCACCTATTATTTGGGAGTGACTTGTCAGGTCTATCATATGCAGTAAATCACATTCTCAAGACCGGAATGAATTTGCAAAACCTTGGAGCAAGGGAATTCGTTGACAAAGTGCAAGGAAAAGATGAACATCTGGAAGACAATTTCATTAATTTAATGATATGTCAACATGGCACCAATGAATATGGGTATCATCGTCAAGGTGCGCTGAAATGCATGTTAAGAACCCTAGGATCACCTTCTTGGTTCCTTACACTCAGTTATGCTGAGTATCCATGGGAAGATCTGCTTGAATTTCTGCGAGAAGCAAATTCAAATACAAAAGACATCAACCTGAAGACCCAAGGAGAACTTTATTTGCTTGATGCTGTAAATGTATGCAGATACTTTAACCACAGGTTCCAAACAATGATATTTTTTATCTCCAAAAAACCTAATCCTCCTCTTCGCAAAGTACTTGATTTCTGTTGGTGTAAAGAGTACCAAGCTAGAGGTGCTCCACACATTCACATACTGTTATGGGCAAATGATGGGGTCAAAATTTGATACAGATAGTTATGAGTCTTTTATGCTACAGCATGTGACTTGTGCCATTCCAAAAGAAGATGGTGACAAGAGCTTGAAACAAATAGTTCTACAGTTTCAATTTTATAGATGTGGGAAGTACTGTTGATGAAAATATAGATGCAAAGGAAAAATATACTGGGCCCGATTCACAGAACTAACTTAAGACAAAATCCTAAACTTACTACTTTTGGTATTCACAGAAGTTAGGATTTTGTCTTAAGTTTGTCTTAAGACAGACTTAAGACAGACTTAAGACAAAATCCTAACTTAAGTCTGTCTTAAGTCTGTCTTAAGACAAACTTAAGACAAAATCCTAACTTCTGTGAATACCAAAAGTAGTAAGTTTAGGATTCTGTCTTAAGTTAGTTCTGTGAATCGGCCCCGTTGTTTTAGATTTCCATGACCTGTCATCTCCATAGGAAGACTCAAGCTTTTTGGCTACAGTCAGACATATCCGGACACAGAAATCACTAAACAATACACACAACCTGGAAAGAACAGATGTTTTTAAGGATATCAATGACTACAACCCTGTGATTCTGAGGATCTGGAATGCAAATTTAGATCCACAATTTGTTGCAGACAACTCCTTTACTGATGCTCACTACATAACTTCATATGTAACAATATCAGAGCAGATAGAGATAGTCTGAGATAGAGATAGTTTGTTCTCCAAGACAAGAGGAATTGTTTGGGTAAGGTCTTGGAAATAGTCAAAACAGACTTCTCAAGTCTTTTCCATAAATATAGAATCTTGGTGAATTTGATCATGAAAGTACAGACATTCTGAAGACTAATATGCTCGACATATACTACCCAAGAAGGAGTTTTCATCTTAAAAACATATGACTCTATGAAGTACTTTAGCAGTACACATATAGAAGTAATGTAACTGGAAACATAGAAGAAGGAAGATATGGAGTACTTGGATGTGATAGTTGTTTGGTCAGATACGGCAAAATAAATGTAATTAATCACCAAAAACTTAGCTGCCAAATCCTAGAAAAAAGAGAGTTTTTCTACTGGGTACTTTAGCATTTGTTTGACACCTAGTGAGCAGAATCAGAAAAGCTTGAACAATATGATGTTTACGAAAACTTTTTAAAAGCTGTGAAAGATATCATTCAATGCTCAGTTTTTCCAACCTTCAAGCAAATGTGAAAGACAGGATTGAACAAGATGAAGCCATTGCTGCTGAGATAGCCAATGTGAGTTCACAAAGCAGCCAAAATTCTGCACCCGAGAGTCAAGATCCTCTTTGAGAACCATTTTTCAAAATGATGCATCTATAGCTATAAATGAGGCAGAGACTGCAATGCAGCAAGAAAGAGAGGAATTTGTGGATTTCAAACACTTAGAGCATGATTCTGATGCGGGTCGGAAAGCTTCAAGCCAAAATCGGTTTGGAAATGGTTTCCAACCCATTCGGATCAGGAGAGTCCGACCAATGGAGTACGACGCATCCGGATGCTTCCAGATACGATTTGGTTGGGCTCCCATTGACTTCAATGGGAGCATATGTTCCTAACCGCATCATAATTGGGCCCTAGGTTGGGAAGAGACGTTCCTGATCCGATTTGGAAGGAGCAAATTCCATTAGGAGGCGTTCCCAACCGCATCAGAATCAGGCCCTAGGTAGGGATACTTTCCTAACCGCATCAGAATAAGGTTCTTTCCTCTCAGTAGAACAACTGAACAATGAACAAAAAGAAAACTTTACAATAAGGTTAAAGATAAAATCGAGCATGGATTTCTCCATGACAGGAAACAATGTGAATGTTCTTCATTTAAACCAACACTATACATCAGTGGTCACGCTGGCACTGGAAAAAGCTTTATATTTAAAGTTCTCCCTGGTTATCTACAGAAGACTACAGAATCAAATTTGTCATGTGTAGTAACAACACCAAAAGGATTACTTGCACATGTGATTAAAGGAATTACTGTACATTGACTACTAATGCTACCCGTTGAACATGATTATTACCTGGAAGACCAGAAACTCTCTGGTGCGGCTTTCCATGAGGTATCAAGAATTTTGAAGAAACTGAAGCTTTTAATCATTGATGAGGTCAGCATGGTATTGAACATAATGCATGCTTATATACACTTAAGAATGCATCAGCTTTTAAGAACAAACTACGATGTGCTCTTTGGAGGAAATCATTTAATTGTATTTGGTGACCTACTGCAACTCACCGGCATAAAAACACAACCTATTTTCAAAACACTTGTGCATAATGAAAAAAGAAACTCTCTGGGGTATAATAGCAATGTTAATATTTGGTTACACTTTGAATTCAATGAACTAGTTAAAAATATGTGTCATGCATCTGTTATGGATTATGCAGATATACTGAAGCACATTACAATAGGAGTTCTAACAAAAGAGGGGAAACATCCTTTGGAAAGTTCACTTATGAAGAAACTATTTCCATCTAATGTTACAGCAGCCGTACTAATGCACATTTTCATTGAAGAACAAAAACATATAGTTTGCTGAAAGCCAACACTTGAAGAGTGCTCCAGAGTTTATTAGCAATTACAACTGCAGAAAGAAGATATTTTGGAAATTACAGCTATTGATAAAATGGAACATCAGGTAGTCACAATAATACCCACAGATAAACTACAAGCAAAATTCGATGCTTTGGAAAAGTCTGCACCCAAAACTGCAGGATTAGAAAAGATTGTATGTGTCAGGAAAAACTGGGGAATCATTTTGCATAGTATTTTAAATGTAGAGGAAGGTAAAGTAAATAGTGCAATGGGAAAAGTCGATAATTGCAATAATTTACAAAACAAAATTGAGATTAAATACTTGGCCATAATATTTTATCAGATAGATGGTGTGAAGCAGAATGGCCATTGTGTTTCATTTTTTCTAGTGAAAGACTTATATGTGTTACCCCTCTCTCTAGCATATGCAGTTACTGTCCATAAATCACAAGGTTTAAATGTAGATGCAGCTTTTGTTAATAACAGATGTACTGTATTTAGAGAAGGAATGTCATATGTGACATTGTTGCAAGTTACACCATTGTCTGGTTTGTTTTTGATTGATTCTGATGAAAAGAAGGTTAGTGTTGATTCAAGCTGTGCAAGAGAATTCAATCGAATAAGAAATTTATACGATCCTCATTTAGGCCAAACCCTGTTTAAGAGAAACAGATAATCTATCCATAACAGAAGCTTACAAAAGAGTGTAGCGACGTTGATGAAAAGAAAAGACAGAAGAATAAAGTAGAAGTTGTTAAGATGAGAAAACTAGAAAATTACAGTGATTTTGTAGGTTACCAGTTGGAAAACCATTTAGGTGTCAACTGCTATGCACATTTTGTTCTTAATATAGTGTTTCATTTACCACATGAAGTGAACCAAATTCAACAATCACCAGATAAGAGATGGTGTGCTGCACTGTATCACTTACTCTAAACTTTAGGACTATTGAGGTTCCGTGACAATTATAAGTGGTGTTTTCGACTCGCACGAATATGGTCGAGTCTGGTATCTATGAACCGCAAATTACGAGTTTAGTGGGTGTACGCAGTTTCGCTGTGCTAACCTAAACCGTTCGTCTGTTACGTGGGTTTTTCTATCTGTACCCACGGGTTCCATCTTAGATACGGCATCCATTTTGTCTCTTGCCCTCAAGTAGCCAGCGAACGGACATTGTCCGCTTCGCGACCCTGGGGCTCCCAAGATATTTGCGGAAGACACATGTCCTTTGTAAGTGTCTTTATGATGAGGGGAATGATACTGTAAGGCAGATGGCCCCGCTCGAGGCTCATCTCGCCGTGCCGGTTTATTGTCTCAGCCGTGCATCTCATTAGGCACGTCCCTTTGATGCCTGTAGCTCGTGTTTCCCGATACCTCCCCTTTTACACCCTTTCCAATCTCCCCACTGCTTCCATCTTCCTCTGCACCTGTTCTTGTTCCTTCTTCGATCTGTTTTACTGCTGATTGGAATGTACTAATGGTGGGAAGATGGGTTTTTACAGTTGGGAACCGCCAAATGTTTCCGCACTTATGTTCCGGACCTTGTATGTATCAAAGTGACCAAAGCGACCCCTCAGGGGGATGATTATGGGAACCGGGTTGTAAACCTTTGTGTGCTATGCAAACCTATGGGAGAATTCTGTATAAAAGGAGCGATCCACAGAACCAATTTGAAGCAGTCTCCCCGAACTACACTCGTTGTACTTCCTGTGACTTCTGTGTTTCCCTGCAGTAAATAAACCTTGAATCTTTGACGCCAAAGGAAGTGTCCCGTGTCTCTGTCATTCGTACGCCGGAGCAGGTTACCCACGAAGGTTTCAGGTGTTGTCCCCTGGCACCGCTGGGTCTTAAAGAACCCAGTCCTTCAGTTGGCGCCCAATGTGGGGCTGCATCAGTGGTACCGGTCCAAGCCCGACGATCGTGAGGAACTTCGTGTGAAATCTCCGAGGGAAGGTGCACTCCGCTTCATCGATCCTGTTGTCGAAACAAGTGGCCCGAAGACTTTTCCCGCGAAGATTCCCGCCTCCTGACGGCTGCGACGGACTGCTGCCCTGACTGTAGACCTGTTTTGGCACCTGGCGTAGACCTTGGTAGAGCGAGACGACTGACGGGCCTTCCTGGTGACGCCATCGATCTTTGAGTTAAGTATTTGTGGGTCGCTCCCAGAGTTCTTGGTTGTGGTTGCTTAGTGGTTGCATGGTTCCATTGCATTTGTAGTCCTTGGTACTTTGTTGTGATATTTGACGTCTGCAGTCGCCAAAAACCGAGGGTTTTTGCTCTTTGCTGGGACTTGGTAAATCCCGTAACCCTTGACGTTTGTGAAACTCGGCTAGTGTGTAGGATGCCTGGTCGCAGTACTTTGTTTAGTTGTTTCAGACGTTGTGGTGCGGATTCCCGACTGGAGGACTCGTGTCCGATACCTCCGGTTGGAACTCCGACTTATGAACTGTACAGCAAACACGGGCTAGGCCCGATTACTTTTAATGATTATTGGATTCGCTATACTAAGAAGGATGGTGCCCTTAGTTGGCCACCTCATGGTAGTTTTGAGACAACAATCTTAGATAATCTTGAGGCTAAATTGTTCGAGAGAAAGTCAAGGCCGGCCATGTTTGATGCCTTTCGGTTGTGGCGTAAAGAAGCCCGACAGAAAGAGATCAGACAGACTAAACGTAATCAGAGAGATGGTGTTGCTGCTATTGTAAAGAAAGCAGAGCAATTTCAGCGTGACAAGGAGGTTAAGGAAAAGGAAGTGTTTGACAGGCTACAGCGTATGACTATAGTTAAATGCTATCCTGCTTTGCCTACGGAGTCGGATAAGAAGGAAGAAATAGTTGAGGATCCTTTAATGTCCTATCTTATGAAGTCGCCACCTCCGTATGTACAGGGTGCCGCAGCTCCTGTGGTTCCCCCTGTACCTGTTCTTCCTCCTATTCTTCCACCTATTCCTCCGCCTGTTCCTCAACCTGCACCCATTCTTCCGACTGTTCCTGCTCCTTTGCCTGTTGCTATCCCTACTGCTCCTCCGCTTCCACATACTCCTGCTCCCGCTACTGCTCCTGCTCTGTTAACTCCTGCTGTTGCTTCTGTCTCTACTCCTTCGCTTGTTAGTCCTGTGTGTTATACTTCTCCCTCTACTCGTAGTCGTACTTCTCCTCTTGCGGCTAGCTTCTTTCATTCTCTCGGACCTGTTCTTGGGTCCGCTGGTTCAGATGGTCCTCAGAGACGTAGTCAGCTTCCTGGTAACAGGGAACGTGCTTCGCTATATAATATGGCGATGGGTTGGTTGACACATCCTCTTAGAAATCCACCACGTAGTGTACTTGATACGTTTTGTCAATTCAATGAACCGACACAAAGATTCGTGTTCGAAGAAATGTGTAAGGTCCTTCGCGATCAGATATCGGCTGATGCACCTGCTGACCGCTTTGTCTGATCTACAGCTTCAGTTCTCGAATGGACTGATAGTGGATACCAACGTTCGACGTGCTGTTGAGCGGTTGCTATCTTTCCGTCCCACTCCTATACCTCAAGCCTTGTTTGTAGAGGATGTTGAAAGACAGTCAGATGAGTCTGGCCAGTTTCCTATGCGTGAAGTTCCACCAGTGTGGATGACAGGTAATCCTGCAGCTCAACCTCCGATCTTGCCGTTCTTTCAGAGAGTATGGATACATCTCCCATGGAAACGATCAGAAGTTTTACAGGTGAAGCAATCTTTGCCTGACCCTCGCAAAAATCCTGCAGGGTATTATAAAGAATTATCACAGCTCGTAGACGCTACGGTAATGAATCTTGCCGATATTGACATGCTCTTTGGTAATGTTGTACCGCAACCGGTGTGGGCTAAGATTCGTCAGGAAAATCATCCGAATGAATTAGGTGGTGATTGGGCTGCCGTTATAGCGGCGGATGGTCGACAAACTGGTGATGCTAAACCCGAGCAGTTGATTGCTGCTCTTCCTCAAAGAATAATCACGCTAATGAAAACTCTTATGCCAGCTTTGAGGGTGAATTGGGACAAATTGTCAGCCTGTAGACAGAAGAAGGACGAGAGTGTCTCCGACTTCTTTACGAGATTTGAGGAGGCATTCATTGACCATAGTGGTCAGGATATGGGTACTGAGGGTGGTCAACGGTTGTTCGTGGATAAATTTGTTTCAAACTTATTGCCCGATTTGAGCAATAAATTGAAGAATTCAGAAAGTGCTGGGCCGTTTCTACCTCAGCTCAGATATTGGCCACAGCACAATATTACGAGAATAGAGAGAAAGAAGAGAACGACCGTGCTGATAAAAAGACGAAAGAACTTAAAACTAAGGTGTTGTTACAGCAAGCGTATCCTCCGCGTTCGAATCAGAATACTTCGCAACAAAATAGACCGCAGTCGCAATCAAATAGGTCACAACCTCGAAATGACTCCTCTTCCCAAAGATCTTCGTTAGGGTACAATCAATGTGCCTATTGCAGACAGGAGGGTCATTAAAAATTCAATTGTCCTGTTCTAAACGATCGTAATAGTGGTAATACATCTAGAGGGGGTCGTGGTGGTTCACAGCAGACATCACGCGGTAGGGGTCGTGGTGCTCAAAATGATCGTTCAGATAACTCATCAAATTCTAATAACTGTTTTGATCAACGTGGATCATCGCAAGGTCGATCTGCGCAGTACAATGTAGACGATTATTACGTCGATCAGGGAACTGACGACAGTAATTACTAGGACAGCCATAGACAAGGAGAGGGAGTGGTATCAGTTCCGGTTGATCAGAGAGGGCCTTACGTCGCAGTTGCTACATCGGGCGTCGTTGAGCCTTTTCTGTTGGACACTGGTGCAGCGAAAAGTTCTATTATGCATTCGAAACTCCCTGGCACACCTTTGTCTGGCTTAACAAATGTTTCCGTTGGATTCTCTGGCGCCCCCGTTAGCAATCCAGTTTCGCGCCCTTTGCCCCTTACAATTGGGCCTCGTGAGCTAGAAGCTCTGTTGATTTTGACTACGGGTTGTGGTGAAAATCTTTTGGGCCTGGATTTGCTAAAACGTTTGTATGCAACTCTGTATTGTTCTCCTGCGGGTGTAAAGCTTACTTTAGGAGAGAGGGTTGTCTCTCCTATGTACTTGTCTCTCGATAAGCTTCCACCGGAATTGAGTTCTCTTCCTGCATCTTTGTGGGCAACAGGTCCCAATGATGTGGGCCTGCTTGACATCTCCCCTTATGTTGTTCAGTTGAAATCTAATGTGCGGTTGCCACGTATTCCCCAGTATCGTATCTCTCTTGATGGTGAACGAGCATTGTTAGCGATCATTTATGATTTGATTGAGAAAGACGTAATTGAAGAAACACGGGGAAACGTGTGCAACAGCCCTGTACTGCCCATTCTAAAACGTACTGATCCTTCGAAACCACCTGTTTATCGTTTTGTTATCGATTTACGGGAGGTAAATAAAATTGTGATTCCTCAGTTTCCTGTTGTGCCTGACATCACGGCGCTACTGACTCTGATTCCAGCTTCTGCATCTTGGTTTTCGGTGATCGATTTGAAGAATGCGTTTTTCAGCATTCCCATTGCAGAAGAGAGCAGAGACCTTTTTGGTTTCTCTCTTGGTGGACGCAGCTTCCGTTTCAAACGCGCTCCTCAGGGCTACTGTGAAAGTCCATCGATTTACAGTCAAGCCTTGAAGGGTCAACTGGATGCGTTCATGTTGCCGGCTGGTGCGGCCTTAATCCAATATGTTGACGACTTATTGGTAGCTGCGGATACTCAGGACATTTGCAAACTTGCTACAGTGTCGTTGCTGCAACATCTCTGCGATTTACATCACAAGGTGTCACCTTCTAAACTCCAATATTGTTGTCAAGAAGTAACCTATCTAGGTCACTTATTGTCAAAGGAGGGAAGACGGTTGACCCCAGAGAGAATTGCAGCGATTGCGCAAATGGCTGTGCCAACAACCCAAAGAGATGTGCGTGCCTTTCTAGGTATCACGTCGTATTGCAGGCAATGGATTCCAAATTTTTCATTGCTAGCGAAACCATTGGTGGCTCTTACGTGCAAGGATGTTTCAACTCCTTTACCATGGACGGAAGAATGTCAGAAAAGTTTTTCTGAATTACGTGACTCATTATGTTCGGCTCCTGTGTTAGGTACTCCTGACTACAGTAAGCCGTTTACATTATATGTTCACGAGAGGGAAGGTTGTGCTTTGAGTGTCTTAACGCAACCTTTTGGTGGTAAGCAACGTCCATGTGCATATTTTTCCTCGACCTTGGACCCGGTAGCTAGAGCATTGCCGAGTTGTTTGAGAGCAACAGCGGCAGCTGCGGTGTCCATCCGACAATCAGCAGGATTGGTCATGGATAATATGCTTACGGTGATGGTTCCGCATGCAGTCGATACTCTTTTGAATCGAACGAAAACACAGCACTTGACGAGTGCGAGATTGTCTGGGTACGAGTTGACGTTGTTGGCAAGCCACATTCAGATAAAACGTTGTAATGTCCTGAACCCGGCAACTTTGTTACCCATTAGCACAGAGTCAGATGAAATTGCAGCCCATGACTGCTATTTGAGAACGGAAGAGGAAACAAAAGGTCGAGTGGACCTTAAAAACACTCCTTTGGAAGATCCAGATGGAACGTTGTATGTGGATGGTTCATGTTTTAAATTACCGAATGGCGATGTGACTACCGCGTATGCTGTTGTGACTTTGAATACTGTTGTGGAAACTGCGAGATTGAATCAGAACTCTGCCCAGGCTGCAGAGCTGATCGCTCTAACTAGAGCGTGTGTGTTAGCGAAAGGGAAACGTGTGAATGTGTTTACCGACAGCCAATATGCTTTTGGCGTCGCCCATAGCTTTGGACGGTTGTGGAGAGAAAGAGGTTTTATGACATCCCATGGTACGAAGATTCAGCATGGACAGCTTGTGAATGATCTTTTGGATGCACTTACATTGCCTAAGCAAGTAGCGATTGTTAAATGTAGTGCGCATCGTAAGGTGACGGATGATGTTGGTCGCGGTAATGCCTTTGCGGATGAGATTGCTAAGGAGACTGCACGGGATCTTAGCACTAGAATGTATGTGATGAGTTCGGTTAGGTGGCCTACCGAATCGAGTATGTGTGAGGACACTATCGAGAGTGTGAAAGCAATTCAGAATGAGGCCACCGAGACTGAAAAAACGAAGTGGAAAGAAAGTACGGGAAAGTTGGATGTGAATGGTTGTTGGGTTGATTTGTCGGAACATAAGAGATGGATGTTACCGGATGCATATGTGCTAGCTGTTGTGACAATGGCGCATGGGTTAGCACATATTAGCGTGAAAGGTATTTGTAAGTTGCTGTCCCCTGTGTGGAAGAATGATGGTATCGCGAAATGTGCTGAACGATTGGTTAAAAATTGTATGGTATGTATGTTGTACAATCCTGGTAAGGGAACCCCAACTCCTCCTGGTAGTTTTGCTCCCCCTTCATGTCCCTTTGAGGTGATCCAATTAGACTTCATCCATATGGAGCGATGCAATAACCTGAAATACGTTTTAGTTGTGGTTTGCGCATTCTTCCGATGGATCGAAGCCTACCCTCTTAAGGACAACACTGCTTTGTCTACTGCGAAAATCCTACTGAAGGAATATTTTCCTCGGTATGGAATGCCTCGGATTGTATGGTCGGATAACGGAAGTGAGTTTGTGGGGAGTGTGATGAAGAGTGTGTGTAAGGGCCTTGGAATTAATCAAAAATTCCATAGCGCCAATCATCCCCAGTCAGCTGGTTTGGTTGAAGGGTACAATGGCACCCTTAAACTGAAGCTAGCGAAGATTCAGGCTACGACTGGTCTCTCGTGGCCTGATGCTTTACCCTTAGCATTACTGTCAACAAGGGCAACCGTACACTCCCGAGTAGGGCTCAGTCCCTATGAAATAGTGTTCGGTCGTCCTGCAAATGTTTGGGGGGTCCCTAGGCCGGGTGTGTTCTGTGATCTTGAGTACCCAATGTTGATTGATTATCTTCATGACTTGACTGCTAAACTGAGGTTAATTCACCAACAGGTTTACAAAGCATTGCCGACGCAGACGGAGGGTCCAGGCCACCAGCTCCAGCCCGGAGACTGGGTGGTGACGCGCAATTTTATGCGCAAGAAGAATTTGGAGCCCAGATTCACTGGACCCTACCAGGTTCTCCTTGCCACGAGAACTGCTCTTCGTCTAGAGGGTCGGAAAAACTGGGTGCACGCCACCCATACGAAAAAAGTCCCTATTCCGTTGCCGGCAGACTCGTGGGTGAGGAGAGGCATTGCATCAACTGAATCCGAAGGATTGCCGGCGTTTGTACCTTTCAGCGACGCACAACCTGTCGGAGAATCCTCAGTGCAGCAGAAAGACATTGTTGAACATTTGTCATCAAAAGACTCAAGACCAGAACATTCAACTGATCAACAGGACGCTGTCTCTTCAACGGATCCTTTGTTTGACGAACAGACACGTCCTGGGAAAACCCGATACTTTTTGCGATCCAGCACTAAAGACTAATAAAAGATCCTGTTCTGTCCCTTGACAACTGCATTATCCCGTTTTCCACGATCAGTTTGAACACTCGTATCATTGTAATTATTTTTGTATATATACATTGAGTTTCGTTCCTCATATTTTTGCTTCCACAGCTGAGAGACATTTTGCATACACATAATTGTGAATAAAGGCCGTAGGGCCGCGCGTGTACTTCCTTCTGGTTAGTAGGTCTTGACACTAGGTTAAAGACCGTCGGTTCCTGGGAACTCCTAGGGATTGACTACTGCTACACAGAACGAAGTGCGTCAAGAAACGTTGCGGACGGTCGTAGGGGATGGCATTCTCGAAGCTGATGGACTTGGAAGAAGCTCAGGCGCAAAGGTTCAAGCTACAACAACTTAGTCGTACCAAATGTTTTATGTTCCAAATATTCGTATTGCTTTTGACTGTTTCTGCATTATTGGCGGGTGGGGTGTACTACATGATGTCTTGTTTCTTATCTCCTGCCATACCTACTCCTACCCCTGACCCTAAACTTACCACCGTTGCATCTCCCCATTCTTTTCATATCTTACCCGAACACGAGCAGGCTAGACGTGCAGAATTCCGCAACAATTCCTTTATTCAGCTCCTTCACCAGCACCAGTTAGTGGTTAACACTACTAATTGTTGGGTGTGTGGGTTGATGCCACATACCACGGATAAGGGAATTCCATATCTGGTGTTACCGTATAGTTCCCAAGGGTCTGCTCGAGCATTTCAAACAATGTTTCGAAGCGCACTAGATTCTCACCCCAGTCGAGAGCCACGTTCTACCTACCTTGGCCCTGGCTCGTACTATAAGCCTTTGTCTATAGCGATAGAAGACTTAGATAGAGATATCTATGAGCCGTCGCTCATTCCAGTGGAAGAGGTACAAGCCTATAGGGTCCTGAGTAAGGTTGAGTATAGTGCGCTCACGAGTGATAAACAGCTTAAAAGCTCGCCTCTGATATGGGTCGTACCCCACATTGGTAATTTTTGTCTAATGGGTCGTGGCCGAAGACCGAAAGCGCAACTTGGAGAGAGTGCTTGCACTGAAAATTACATGCTGCCGATGATCTCGTCCCCTGTGTTTCTGGCTGCCAAGGGTACCTACTTTGTCTGTCATGATCGTGCGTATGCATGGTTGCCCTCTGACTTCATGGGCTCATGCTTTATCGCAAACTTGTTGCCTCCGATGTTCACTGTAGATGCAGATTATCACAAGACTAGAGTTGTGAGAGGCGTAATTAGCGAAGAGGATACTGCCGGTCAAGAGGCAGGAGACTTTTTTACAGGGTTTCCTCCCGTTTTGGGGACCTATGGTTAATAGTAGGAACCTGAGACAGTTGACTCGAGTGGTAGAATCGACAGCTAATATTACTGCCAGTGCCCTTGGTAATATCACCACAGAACTTCAGGCGGATAGACTTATGACGTTACAAAACCGTATGGTTTTAGACGTGATCTTAGCAGATCGAGGTGGGGTATGTAAGGTGATCCATTCGAGCTGCTGTATTTTCATTCCTGATAACGCTCCGACTGTCTATCAAGCCATCTCAAAGTTGCATAAGATCTCTGAATCCATACACGTGGATGTAGGGGATTGGACGCTACTTGGGTGGTTCTGGGGCCTGATGTCGACTTGGGGTTGGAAGATTCTGATGATTATCGGAGTCGTTGTGGCGTTCCTGTTCACGTGTTGCCTTTGTGTGCAGTGCGGTCCTGCCTTATGTGGCCTCTGTGCTACAACGTGTATGAGACAGCCGCCTGTTACCAATGGAACTCGGTTGGACAGAGCTATGCTACAGCAACATCTAGATGGTCTGATGAATATCGAGTATGATTCCGACTAGTGCTTGCCTACATGAGGGCAAAAGTAGCGTCTGAGGTTCCGTGACAATTATAAGTGGTGTTTTCGACTCGCACGAATATGGTCGAGTCTGGTATCTATGAACCGCAAATGACGAGTTTAGTGGGTGTACGCAGTTTCGCTGTGCTAACCTAAACCGTTCGTCTGTTACGTGGGTTTTTCTATCTGTACCCACGGGTTCCATCTTAGATACGGCATCCATTTTGTCTCTTGCCCTCAAGTAGCCAGCGAACGGACGTTGTCCGCTTCGCGTCCCTGGGGCTCCCAAGATATTTGCGGAAGACACATGTCCTTTGTAAGTGTCTTTATGATGAGGGGGATGATACTGTAAGGCAGATGGCCCCGCTCGAGGCTCATCTCGCCGTGCCGGTTTATTGTCTCAGCCGTGCATCTCATTAGGCACGTCCCTTTGATGCCTGTAGCTCGTGTTTCCCGATACCTCCCCTTTTACACCCTTTCCAATCTCCCCACTGTTTCCATCTTCCTCTGCACCTGTTCTTGTTCCTTCTTCGATCTGTTTTACAGCTGATTGGAATGTACTAATGGTGGGAAGATGGGTTTTTACAGTTGGGAACCGCCAAATGTTTCCGCACTTATGTTCCGGACCTTGTATGTATCAAAGTGACCAAAGCGACCCCTCAGGGGGATGATTATGGGAACCGGGTTGTAAACCTTTGTGTGCTATGCAAACCTATGGGAGAATTCTGTATAAAAGGAGCGATCCACAGAACCAATTTGAAGCAGTCTCCCCAAACTACACTAGTTGTACTTCCTGTGACTTCTGTGTTTCCCTGCAGTAAATAAACCTTGAATCTTTGACGCCGAAGGAAGTGTCCCGTGTCTCTGTCATTCGTACGCCGGAGCAGGTTACCCACGAAGGTTTCAGGTGTTGTCCCCTGGCACCGCTGGGTCTTAAAGAACCCAGTCCTTCACTATGACACAGTCTGCTTCAGATATTGAAGACCTTGTATATATATTTAGTGTAAAGGTGTAAATATTGATGATTTCTTAAGACTGAGTTGTACATGGAACCATCACTTTACACTGTGAAGATTGTGATTATTCATCTACCAGTCAAATACATTCTAGGAATTTTCTGTTTAAAATTACCAGTTTCCAAAACTGGGCATTTGGAAAACAATTGTTGAAGAATGCTCATCACAATATGACCTGTCCAAAGTGTAGATCAGACATTTTCTCTTCGTTATTGCTAAAAAAAATCCTTATAGTAATGCTACAGTGATGAAGAGCAGATGGTTCGAAATTAGAAACTCAAATTACAAATTTCAAAGTTCGATAAAAATATATTTCAGGAAGAACCTTTACTACTTCACCTATAATCTTTCACAAAGAAATTAACACAATGTCTGGACGCTACACTGTCTATTTATAAAGTGAAACAGGGTGGACAGAATGTAATGACAACAACCTAATATTCAAACCAAGATTTAATTCCAAATGACCAAACTCTCATATTCTTTTTCTTGAACCGAAGTTCTAGCAAGGAATTCTAGATATTAAAGTGGTGTGTGGTATTTTTTCCACGTGGTTCTTCAGTCTTTCAGACATTATTCAGCATATTGAGGGTAATGTCTGCATAGTGTTCTTCAAAATTGAAAAGTTGCTTTATCTTCCACAAAGGAGTTAATAGCACATCTAAATACTAAACTGTGTAATTGAAGTGAGAAACTGAATTGACATAATCAGATTACAGCATCTTTAAGTTGAAAGTAAAAACTGTCTTCTTAACTACAAAATGACCTCTTTAGTTTCTTCAACCAAACATCTACATACTATTTGTAAAATTAAAACTATAAAATGGAGAGTTCTCTATATGGATCCCCATCACTTAAACATTGTCTGGCCTAACAGCAGATATGTTTTCACAAAGATCTCTTAAAGGGAACAGTACTTTGTATTTATTTGTAATACTGTACCAGATAAAATAATATTAAACATATTTTTAACTTAGGTTTCTTTATATTGCTGAAGTAACTTTAGAAAGAGACATTAATTTAAGAATTGTAGTGAGAGCCATGCAGAGCTTCACTTAATCATAGTGTTGAATTGTGTATTATAGGTTTTATTTTCAATACATTGATTGTATTTCCTCTGCTGTTTGAAGATGATGTTTCATATAGATCACGGTTTATAGTGAAGACGTATGAAAGCTGAGACCAGCAACAAAGAGAAAATTAAATGTTAACCATGTTTTAATATAAAGTTATGGTATAAGTACTATATGTTAGTGGGACTCTATAATAACGAAGATCAAATACGTACATACTTTTAAGTTTGTTTTATTTTTCATTCTAGGATTGGCAACAATAAAAAAACTCAATTATTATTTAATACATTAAAGAAATAGCAAGTAGTGGCACACAGACAGTAAAAAATAAATTAACTGGTGTATTTCCACAATGCCAAAATAGCACCTATTTTCCCAATACAAAGTAACAGAGATGAGTACACAATTTCCTAAAATCTGAAGGCTCTTTTTAAAAAGATATGATTTAAATCAGATGATCATGTTTATGTTACAAACCCTCTCAGAGAAAAACTCAGATTGTCTAGCACTTAGTCACAAACCCACACAATCAATCATCCACCCACTCACAGACCCACTCAGACACCAAGTGTCAGACCCAGCTAAAGTCTGATGCACTCACTCGCAAACCCACACACAAACTCATGCACCCACACACAGACCGACCCAGAGATTTATATATCCCTTCATACCCACTGAGAGACATGCAGCCACTCATAATAATACATTCATGCACACAGTCACAGAATCAGTCAGAGATTAATACATCCAGCCACAGACCCACTCAGAAGCTTATGCACCCACTCAAAGATCTACTAAGATAGTGATACACCCATTCAGAAATCCACTCAAAAGCACATGCATCCAGTCACTGACCCGTTCAGACACTCATGCACCCATAAATTATTTATTTATTTACTAAAATGTATACAGCGCAAGGCTGTCCCAGCGACGGGGCATCCCAACTCTACCAAGTAACCATGACCAAAGCAGACAGTGAAAACGCCCCCAAAGAAAAGTAAATAAATTATCATCCCGGAAAGAGCCATGTCTTTATAGCTTTACGGAACTCCAGGTGATTTTGGAGTCCTTGAATTGCGGGTGTGAGAGAATTCCAAAGTTTAGCCACCAAAACTTTGAAGGACCGACCGCCTGCTCTAACTTTTACTGGCCCCTAAATATAAAGAGTTCCCATAGTCCAGCCTCGCCAGATTAGTGGCCTGAAGAATAGTCTGGCGAACAGAGGGCTCATAGAACCCCAAATAGGTTTCAAACCTTGGAAGAGCCCAAAACAGGTGCCTGCAACTCACTTAGATTGAGTATCAAAGGACAGACTTTTGTCAATCCAGAAGCCCAAGTTCTTAACCACCTCCTTGGGGATAGGTGCAGGTTCAAGATTTTCCGGCCACCACTGTTCTGCCCACATGTGACTGTCTTTCCCCAGCAGAAGAATTTCTGCTGTGCTGGTGTTTAATTGCAGATAATTTGATGTCAGCCAGTCAGCAATTGCCATCAGATCATCCTTGAATTTGACAAGGTTTAGTTCTTTATTCTTGGAGAAGGCGATGACAAGTTGGGTGTCATCGGCTTATGACCCCAATGATAACCCTCTGCTCCTGGCCACCAATGCCAGCGGCTTAACATAGATATTAAAGAGCACAGGGCTCAAAATTGAGCCATGTGGCACCCCATGTCTAGTGGAATGTTCTTTGGAATAGAAAGGTGGCATAGTAACCTGGCCTCTAGAAAGGATCGGACCCATGTTAAAGCTGGACACCCAATCCCAATCTCCCGAAGCCTGCACAGTAAGATTTCATGTGAGACCATATCTAAAGCGGCCCTTAAATCGAGGAGAACCAATGCCAATGCCACAGAATTCCCCTCATCAAAACTGCTGCGGATTTCTTCGGTTACCGCCATTAAGGCAGATTTCGTACTATGGCGGGACCTGAAACCATTTTGAGAGGCATTCAGTAAAGCATTACGCTCTACATACTCAGTGAGGATGGCATTGACGTGTGATTCCGTTACTTTGGCCAAGAAAGAGAGTTGGGAAATGGGGCGCTAATTGCCAGGTTCAGAGGAATCCAACAATGGTTTCTTCAGAAGAGGGATACATTTGGCATGTTTGCTGGCTACTGGAAGAGATGCAGAAGACAAGGAAGGATTGCTCAGTTCCTAGACAACTGGCAAAATAACATTATGAAATTGACGGAACTGAGCTGGTCTCAACGGGTCAGCAGAAGAGCCAGATTTAATCTTCCCGCATACATTTTCCTGGCAATGTACTCAGCTCTGGCCTTCCGATACTTGTTTTTGGCCTCCAAGTCAAAGGTACGTCTCCAGAGCCCCTCTAGCTGTTTGCAGTTCGTTTTAGCCTTGCTTAGAGATTCATTATACCAGGGATTTGATTTCTCTCTTTTTTTAGATGAGCAAGGTCATTTTAAAATAGGTGTAGAACCCTTCTGGGTCGGTTTTCCAGGCCATCAGATAGACAAGGGGATAAGAAAATGGTCAGTCCATACTATAGGAATTGGGGCTGCAGCAGACAGAGAGTCTAAATTGGAAAATATAGGATCCAGCAAGTGAACAGCAATGGGGGTGCTGTTTAATACCCGCTGAGACAACTGACAGGCCTCCAAATCAGCCAACAACTTGGCAATATCTGTTTTACCCCCTTCTTCTAAATGAAGATTAAGGTCTCCTAATATAGTAAAATTGTCTGCCCTTCTGGCCAATAAAGTAATCTTGTTAGCTAAATCTTCTCAAAAAGGTTTTGAAGGGCCAGGTGGTCGGTAAATTAATAAACCGGAGACCATACAATTATTATTTAGCATAATTTGGAAATATACACTTTCACAGTCCAAGATGTCCTCCTTCTTTAGACTACTTGTGTACTGCTCCACAGACTTACTCAGACAATGATATACCCACTCACACACCCAGTGAGATACTTATGCAGTTATTCCCAGACCCTCTCAGACACACATGCACACACTCATTGAGAAACTCATACACTCTATTACACACCCACTGAGGCACTCTTGCACTTACTTACACACTCATTTTCAAAGGTTAGAAGTAGTTAATAGAATTTTAAAAAACCTTACAAAATCATTGAATAAACTAAAGGTTCAATTTAAAAAATGTCAAAATTCAATGGAAAAAGGTTTCAGGGACGTTATAGCTAGGTTTGCATTTCACCTGTACAAAAACTGTGAAATTCAGCAGTCATAGTTACCTGTGGTAACTATACCTTATGCCTGGCAATTCAATGCTTATGACATCACTCATGACATGGTCATCAACATCATTGATGATATCACTGATGACATTTCAAATGACGTCCATGTAACAATGTTATTTTTCCAGTGAATTTCTATGTTTTTTAAAATGTTATTTCCAAGCTTTAATGTCCCTGTAAACATTAGTTTTTTTAGTTAATATATATATATATATATATATATATATATATATATATATATATATATATATATATATATATGTATGTATGTATGTATGTATATATATATATATATATACATATATATATATATATATATATATATATATATATATATATATATATATATATATATATATTTATATATATATATATATATATATATATATATATATATATATATATATATATATGTATATATATATATATATATGTATATATATATTCACATAAAAAACCATAGGTTTTACACACGTTATAGTTAGGAAGTAGCATTTAAAAAACCTATGAAATTCACTGAAAAAACCATAGGTTTGACACATGTTATAGTTAGCTGGAAATTTTACTGACATAAAACCAATGAAATTCCACGTTATAGTTAGTTGGACTCACTATAACTTGCGCGTGCAATGCACTGCTGATGACGTCACATATTACATCACTCATGACATGGTCAGTGACATCACTCATGACATCACTGATGACACCATCCAGTGAATATGTGTCTTTCTGAAAAATAAATATTAGTGACTAATGTTTAAATATTTAAATATATATATTAGTGTTTCACTTTGTGTATAAGTGCCTACATGTGTTGGTAAGTAGCTACATGCGTATGTATATGGGTTATTAGATGTTTCTCTTTGTATCAGTATGAGTGTCTATATGGTTTGGTGGGGGTATTACTTAGCACATAGATGCATGAGTGACTGACTCTCTGTATGTGTTTTGAAGACAACATATGTGCAGGACTGTATGGGTGGATGAGTGTGTATATGTGTTTGTTAGTGAGTGAATGACTGTCTCACTAGTGTCTTTATCAGTAACTACATATGTTCTAATCTAGTATATGTGAATATTGATGTATATACGTGAGTATATGTGAGAGTAAGAGATTGTAAGAGTTCTTGTTTAAATAAGTATGTGTTTCTATAAGTGATTGTTTAAGAGAATAAATATGTGTAATTTTCAATAGAAGTAAAGTGGAAGTGTGTGTATAACTCTATATTCAAATAAATGGATGTTCAATAGTTTATTTGCACGTGTGAGTATGTGTGTGAGTTACCTTTGGATGACTGTCGGTGTGTAACAGGATGTATACGTGTATCACTTCATATGAGTGAGTATATGTATGAGTGACTATATAGAACTGTTGGTGAATGACTGGATGTGTATATACATGGTGGAATTACTGAATTGCTTGTTGTAACTGATATGGGTATCTCCATTTTTTTTTAAATTTCAGTTTCTATTTTTGAATATGTGTTTCAAGGGTTACATTACAGTGAAAGGAGGTCTGTCACTATGTCACAAGGACGGTGTCATCAGTGATGTCATGAGTGATGTCACTGACCATGTCATGAGTGATGTAATATGTGACGTCATCAGCAGTGCATTGCACGCGCAAGTTATAGTGAGTCCAACTAACTATAACGTGGAATTTCATTGGTTTTATGTCAGTAAAATTTCCAGCTAACTATAACATGTGTCAAACCTATGGTTTTTTCAGTGAATTTCATAGGTTTTTTAAATGCTACTTCCTAACTATAACGTGTGTAAAACCTATGGTTTTTTCTATGAATTTCATTGGTTTTTAAAATGCTAATTCAGAAAAATGTCGTGTATGCAACCTATACTTTTGGCAATAAAGTTCTGGCAATATTTTTTTCGAAAACAAGCCGTTTTCTTCACTGTTCAAGTTGCATAGAGACTCCTTGTAAAGCAATACAGAATTCGAAAGTCTGTACCTTGCCTTTTTTTAAACACATTAAAATTTGTCTGTAAATAAAAATAACCTTACTAAACTTTCGTGCGCGACCCGGTGTGCACACTCTCGGCAACAGTTGTCAATAAAATGGATATCGCATTTCCAGGCTTTCGTGCGCAACCGAGTGCGCGCACAGGCCTATATATTTCGTGAAAACCTTGCGATTTGAACTTATTGAATTTCTTCATACACCCCTCAAAGAACTTATAGTACGTCAAAGAGACTGTACCTAGACTTCTTTTTTATTCTTATGAAACTTTTCAGTAAATGGAGCCGAATGTCTTTTTAAACTTTCGTGCGTTACCGGATGTACACACCTTGGTATTTTTTTTAGAAATATAAAACGTTTCATACTTTAACAATTGTGTGCTTAAATCCAGCTCAGAAGATATACAAAATCAGGATGGTAGTTGGTTCAACCCGGACCGTTTATTAGAGGTAGATCGTCCGACTCCACCGGAAGACACCCCTAATAAAAAAGACATATATATAAAATGCAGACTAGCCGCTGTATCGTGCTAGCAAACTATAACATATAAATCGTTAGAAAAAACAAAAGGAATCAAGCAAAATCAGTAGGCCACTGATGAGATCTTTTTTTGACCTCGCTAAAATAGAAAAATTAGGAACAACCCCTCATGAGAAATATGAAACTAGTGAGAGAAACCGAGCTCGACGCCATGATGGCTGCAAGACAGCTCGGCTCCACCGCCCACCCCACCCAAAATAACGACAAATATTATAAAGATACACAACACACCAGCAAAGTAACAGTGTAAAACGTTTTATTAAATAACTATTTACATGGCAGCCTACTGCAACATGAAAACAACACTTTCAATTGGTTCTTAATAGTTTCAATTCTGGAATTTACCCGCAGCACTCCACCCACTTCCCTCACTATCTTTTCTACTCTCAAGAGACAACAACGTCCTACATCTTTCGGAAGACTTTGGTGAAATGGCTACCGTATCTCATTCATCTTCCGAATCTGACCAAAATGATCGACTACCTTTAATAAGAAAAAATAAATCTTTCATCTGGCAATTTTTCACTTATCCTGAAGATCAAAAGAAAGTGAATGCACCAAAAGTAACCTGCACGATATGTGACTTGGTTCTCTCAAGAAGAAATCCAGCAAAAAAATATTTCTTTTCCATACATACCATGGTGCGGCATGTCAAACAAGTGCACCCTCTGCAATTTGCAGAGGCAACGACAAGAGCCCTGGCCACGCTATTACCATTAGAGGTGGCCAGCACATCTTCTGATCGACGACCTGTATCTCCATGGAGTGCAGAGATGGACTTCAGATATTTAACTATATATGGTCTATAACCTATGGTTTTTTCAGTGATTTTCTTTGTTTTTTTTAATAGCAAATATCAAAAGCTTTTTTGTGGAAAATGACTAAAATTAGATATACATAAGCGGCGTTCATTTATGTTCACCACAGCCATTGTTAAAAGTAAAGTGAAAGTCGCGAAACAGTGGCCACGCCATCTAGTCCCTTTTAGGCCCCATCATGCACGTAAGTAACAGCCATTTTCTGTGTCATGGCCTCTCTGCCCACTGCCAATAGCCTATGATTGTTCGAAATTGGTTCTCTTTGGGTCATTCTCTGTTCACAAATAAGCATAAAGTCGCAATACTCTATTTAGTTTTTGCAGATAGTGAAGGATAGGTAGTGCACACTTTTGTCCCCTTTGTAACCCGTCATGCCTATCTCTGCCCCGTTTGTTGGTAGTTGGTTCAACCCGGACCGTTTATTAGAGGTAGATCGTCCGACTCCACCGGAGGACCCCCCTAATAAAAAGGACATATATATAAAATGGGGACTATCCGCTGTATCGTGCTAGCAAACTATAACATATAAATCGTTAGAAAAAACATGAAACTAGAGAGAGGAACCGAGCTCGACGCCATGATGGCTGCAAGACAGCTCGGCTCCGCCACCCACCCCGCCCAAAATAGCGACAAACACTATGCAAATATTATGAATATATACAACACACCAGCAAAGTAACAGGATAAAACGTTTTATTAAATAACTATTTACATGGAACCTACTGCAACATGAAAACAACACTTCTAATTGCTTCTTAGTAGTTTCAATTCTGAAATTGAGCACCCAGTACATCCAGAGGTCATGTCCGACAAGTTGTGTGGGGGGATGCTTTGCTAATGCCGCCACCCCCACCACCTTCTGTAGGAAGGACTCTGGATATCCTTGGTCCCTGAGAGGCTTCGATGTCCCTGCCTTGCACAAATGTCATAAGTTCTGGATGTTGAGAGCCATACTTCAGGGTCCGACAAGTTGTGTGGGGGGATGCCTTGCTAATGCCGCCACCCCCACCACCTTCTGTAGGAAGGACTCTCGATATACTTGGTCCCTGAGAGGCTTCGATGTCCCTGCCTAGCACAAATGTCATAAGTTCTGAATGTTGAGTGCCATACTTCAGGGTCCAAGAAACGTGGACTCGGAGGGGGCGCTTGGCTCCTGCCCCCTCCCCAAGTCTTGTTCCCCTGGTATGGCCTAAGATCGCCCCTGACATAGGCGGCCGGCTCCCGGGGTCAGGCGGAACTTCTTGCATTTTGATGCCTCTTCCATTCTGGACCTTGTCCCACAATCCGTTTGACCTGAAGACACGTCCTGCGGTGCCCTGGTCCAACCATCACATTTACACCGTCTCACCCGCCAGCCGGCTGAATTGCACCCACTCTTCCGATACAGAGACAGGCGGCTGCCACGGAGCTCAGGAAATGGCGGTCGGCTCCACAGACTTGGGCCTGGTCTGCAAGGATGGCTCTGGGCAACCCTGGAACTCGGACGCTTGACTGCTAGGGCATGAGCTCCATTCCCAAAAGCGTCCCGTCAGCCTTGAAGATTCTACAAGAGTCACCGAGGCCCCCGACTCCTGCAGACTTCCGGTGGGGAGCGACTGCCATGATTGCTTGCGGAATGGCCACAACGTAGCCACGGGGTGCTCTCATGCTGACGCCAGCTTCAGTCTGAAACATCCAGAAACACTGTAGACTACCAATTCGATCAGTTCCGGTGGAGCCCCAACGACGTATCGCGTTCTTGCGTAATCCGTCATATGACGCGCCGCGTTAGCGCACCCGGAAGTGCTCCGGTGAGCGAGGCGCGAAGCGCAGCTTCCCGGAAGCAATGCGGAGCGCGTAACGTAAGCAATTACATTTCAGTTGGTTCTCCCTCACAATATTTTCAATGTCACATAAAAGTCACCCATCACCCACTGCCATCTCTGGCTGTTTCCATGGTAAAACCTCATTCTTCACCTGGCTGAAGGCACAGGTCAAAAGTTCATATCTCAACGTTCTACAGCAAAGTAACAACACTGTTTTCCCTCCAGAAACACCTGCCAATCCACAGCTCTGTTACATGTCTTTTTTTTTCACACCCAATAGTACTTTTCGTTTAACATAAACATTAACATGCAACGTACTGTTCAATCTCCACTTCTTACAATCAACCAATCATTTTTATTTTTTAAACCACACCCAGCCTCTTCCTTTTTCTTTATTTAGAATTTCAACTTCTAACTACCATTCCACTTCCAGAACCGATCGGAGGACGACTACAAATCCCTTGAAAATGAAGGTCTGGCTAATAGGACACAGTTATATTCACTGGAGTGAAAAATATGCAGTAAGCAGACGAATTTGCAACCTCAGCTTACCAAATGTACACATAAGATGGATTTCCAAAAGAGGATTGAAATGTCACCAATTGATTCCATTGGCGAAAACTTGTATGCATCTTCCAGAACCAGACCTTATAATTGTGCACTGTGGTGGGAACGATCTAGGCACAATCACTGGGGTAGGTCTGGAAATGCTTCTAAAAGACACCTTTCGACAATTGATGACACTTTTTCCTCGATCTGCCTTGGTATATTCCAATATATGCCAAAGACAGAAATGGAATTGGTCCAATCACCATTGTGCACAATTTGAGAAAGCAAGGAGACATGTAAATAAATCTGTTTCTGCGTTCCTCAGAGATTATAGCATGGGTTCTATTTACCACAACAACTTGCGTTACCACATGCAAGACGTCTATAGGAGAGACGGTGTTCATTTCACGAATGAGGGAAACAGAATCTTCCTCTGCAACATCAGGCTCTGCATCGGTACTTACTTATAAATGCAGAAAACACTCAATTAACACAATGGCTCTTTTCAGAGCCACCTTATATCTAAGCACTCAAACTTCTGATTTATCTCCATTTTCACACTCTTGTAAAAAGGTGTGCGCGACCGAGTGCGCGCACCACGTAACTTTAAAAAAAAAATATATATATATTTTCGCCTTTAAGGGCCTTACTGCACACCCTGAGAAAACCTACGCAGCAAAACAATCTCTACCTTCTCCCCTTTCCATATTCCAACGCTTTGAAACCAACAATATATTTACTCGCAATGACAAAATGGCGGTCAACACTTCCTGATTTCCTTCGAATCGAACGTTAACAGACGTCACGCAACAAAATTCCGCTCGCGCGCGCAGCCGTTTGGGTGCGCGCACATGTGCGCGCGTATAGATATATAATTGACTTTAACTTTAATTTCCTCAGCAACTACTGAACGGATTTACACCATTCCAAAAAAAGCATAATCTGCGAGACAAACTGTACAGTTTTGCCAAATTTCTTATAAATCCATTCACCCGTTCGACCTGTAGCCGAGTCTAAAGGTCCTATGGAAAATATCATGGAGAAAACACGTTTTGGGACCCCCCTTTTATCTCAGCCCCCACTTGACCAATCCCCCCCAAACTTTTAGGGAAGGAGCGCAGCGGACCGAGCCATCTTCTTTGAGAAATTCGCTAAGATTCTTCAACCAGGGCCAAAGTTATTCCAAATAGAATGTTGAGGATTTCCTATGGAAACTAGGTCCTAACTATAACTACCTACTGGCGACCGCCAGTAGGTAATATATATATATATATATATATATATATATATATATATATATATATATATATATATATATATATATATATATATATATATATATATATGTATATATATATATATATTCACAAAAAGACACTTCCTAATGTTCACCGCCTCACGGGCGCCAAACCAGGACACGGACCACACGGCAAGTTTCGATTTTTCAAGTGCTTTATTTTCCTCACACCAACAGACATGACGCGTTTCGTCCGGTAAGCCCGGACTTGATCACATACCATGCCGTGACCACCACAGTGATTAAATGCTATTTTCCTTTACACAAGACTCCTCCCATCTCTGTCATAGACATTAAAGATAGACTATGTTTTAACCAACTGTTTCTTTTAACAATGTTGTTTAACTTTTCTTTTTGCGAGCTTGCCAATAATATTCTTTTAAAATGGCATTATCTTGGAACATATATATCAATGCATATCTAATATATTTCATCATTTTGTCAGATATACTGGGCAAGTGCCCTGGCTCCAAATTGTGTTCGACGGTAGTTCATTTGATATCAAATTATCTCCATAATAAAAAAAGGGGGGATAAAATAAATATCACCCTTCACAGATATTGGTATATAGTTCATAGCTTATAATACTTTCAACAAAGAGCTTGGTAGAGAAGGAAAAAATTGTGTAATTCTTTCATATAAACTTAAAACGAGTGCAATGTAGTTTTTAAATCAACGTAACAGTATTATTTTTTCAGAGTACAGTTACAATATTAGACAAAGTGCTATCATTTTAAATACCACTAATATAAAGTGACTAATGCAAATGACAGAAAACCGTGAAAATCATTCTTGATGTAATGGTATTGCCAATACCATATGGTTGTACCATGCAAAATTCATCAAAGCATCTAAATTTCACCTAATATGCTTATCTCTATATGTGCAAAATAGCAAAGTGCAAATCATCCACCCACCAAACACCAGATACAAACAAGTAAAACCAAATTTGGTAAAACCTGCTAAAATCCTGTACATGGAAGGCAAAACCATCTACACAATATATATATATATATATATATATATATATATATTACCTACTGGCGGTCGCCAGTAGGTAGTTATAGTTAGGATAATTTTCAATGTTAAATCTCAACATTCTATTTTGAATAACTTTGGCGCCGGTTGACGAATCTGCCTGAAATTTTCAGGAAAATGGTCTCATGGCGGTCCGGTCCTTCCCTGAAAGTTTGGGGGGGATTCGTCAAGCGGGGGCCGAGATAAAAGGGGGGTCCCAAAACGCGTTTTCCCCATGTTAATTTCCATAGGGCGGTCGATTTCACTTTTAGCCCGAACGGCTGAATGGATTTCCACCAAACTTGGCAAAATTGTAGGGACTGGTAGCCCGATGTGCCTTTGCTATGTATAAAGATATGTGCTCCAGTGGATTTTGAGTAATTTAGGTTCAAAAAAATATATATATCTATAGGCGCTCTCCCGTGCGCGCACCCGAGTGCGCTCCAGGCGCGACACGCGACTTGCGCGCAGGAAGCTGATTGGATCTCAGTTGTCTGTAAACATTCTAAACAGTGCGGAGCGGCCGCCATCTTGTGTCTCGGTAAAATCGAGACACAAGGGGTTTGAAAAAAAAAGGGGCAAATGACCATAAGGGGGAAGAGTAGACCCCCTCTGACCCCCTAGGTTTGATGTAGGGACTAAAATAGGGTCCTGCAGGGCATTAAAAAATTTTTTTCGTTTTGCGCGGGGGAAGCGCATGGTACGCGCACCGGCGAAGCACGGGGAAAATCCAGGACCATATTTATGAAGGCCTTGCTCTGTTAGTTTTGCGCTTCCTGTGCGTCAATTTTTGTGACGCACCAGCGGTGTAAAAAAATGCGCATTGTTATGCAATATTTAAAAAGTGACGCATCTATCTAGATGCGTCACTTTTTAAATATAGTGCAACGAGGTACATTTTATTACACTGCTGGTGTTATGCGTCACTTTTCTGTGCGCACTCCTTATGACATTCCAGATGTGTCATATTTAATGTATGACGAATCATGTTGCAGATACAATATGGCGCAGAGTTTTAAAAAGTGACCCATGTACCTAGATGCGTCACTTTTTAAAAATAGCGTCAGGTATAATGCATGCAGAGGGGGTGTTCTCCCGCAAAAAGCTTTGTAATAGCGACGCAGTGAAATCTTTGAGATTTCACTGTGTCAGTTTTAGGATGCTGTTGCGTCAAAATCTTGTGCCTGCTTTACAGCAGGTGTTAGACTGAGGCAAGACCTTTCATATGCTGCTTTCCCCATTTGAAAGGACACATTACTGGAGTTGCGTCACTTTTGTGACGCACTCCAGCAATGCGTTACTTGGAATGTCATAAGGAGTGCGCACAGAAAAGTGACGCATTGCACCAGTAGTGTAAAAAAATGTGCCGCGTTGCGTTATATTTAAAAAGTGAGGTATCTAGGTAGATGGGTCACTTTTTAAAATCAAGCGCCACATTATATCTGCGTGAGGTATAATGCATGCAGAGGGGGTGTTCTCCCACTAAAAGCTTTGTAATAGCGACGCAGTGAAATGTTTGAGATTTCACTGCGTCACTTTTAGGATGCTGTTGCATCCTTTAAATATAGTGCAACGAGGCACATTTTATTACACTGCTGGTGTGATGCGTCACTTTTCTGTCCACAGTCCTTATGACATTCCAGATGTGTCATATTTAATGTATGACGAATCATGTTGCAAGGAGTTACAGATACGTCAGTATTTCTGACATATGTGTAAACATAAAAGTGATGCGAGGCCGGCGCAAAATTTTGACGCAATAGCATCCTAAAAGTGACGCAGGGAAATCTCATAGATTTCAGTACGTTGTTATTACCAAGCTTTTTGCGCGGGATTGCCCCCTCTGCATACATTATACCTGATGCAGATACAATATGGCGCAGAGTTTTAAAAAGTGACCCATGTACCTAGATGCGTCACTTTTTAAAAAATAGTGTCAGGTATAATGCATGCAGAGGGGGTGTTCCTTGCAAAAAGCTTGGTAATAATGACGCAGTGCGTCACTTTTAGGATGCAGTTGCGCCAAAATCTTGCGCCTGCTTCACAGCAAACCTTTCACATGGTGCTTTTTCCATGTGAAAGGACACATTACTGGAGTTGCGTCACTTTTGTGACGCACTCCTGCAATGCGTTACTTTTGTGTTTACAGATATGTCAGAAATACTCCAGTTTATTCACTGTGTCATAACTTTCTTTTCTAACACTCACCTTCTTTCATTCCTCCTACTTCACTTCCTTTCACCTCTCATACCTTTCTGTTCTTTCTTACTCATTCTCCTTTCAATTATCAATGCACTATATTTCACTTACTCTTCATTTTTTAAGATTATAGCTCTTTGATGAGAATTGGAGGTAGTTCTGAAAAGAACTTTTGGTTTTCTTCTTTTAACTGAAGAGGAACAAAAACAGGGAATAGAAACTGCTCAACAGGAGCAAAAAGAAAAGAAAAAAATTAGGGGTGGGAAGGGCAGTGATGGTTCTCCAATGCCCGAACCATGAGCAGGACACTTTGCTCCCCATAGGTGAGGAGTTGATTGCAGTATCTGCTTCTGACGACCCCATGGTTGAATGCAGGTTGAATGTTTGCTACCTGCCCCTGAGATTGTTCTCTTCCAGAAGAAGTTGCTCCTCCTGTTGATGTAGAGGCCCCATCTCTGGGAACCTCCTGTGCCAGAGCCCTGACACTTTCCCGGGCAAAATTCTGGGGGTGCCTCCTCTCCACATGGCGAATCATGGTGAAGTTGCCAAAAGAGTATTTTTTTTGGGGGTTACCCCGTGACAGGACCTGTTTGCAGATCCTGCACTCTACTTTTGGTGCATTCACCTTCTTCTGGCCTTCTGGAAACTTAAAAAATTTCCAGATGAAATGTTCCTTCACCTTTGGGGTAGGAGGCTCTTCATCAATGAAGTCATCTTCACTGCTGGATGGTCTGGCAGCCATGATGAATCCAGGAATATGGAGCAGCAAAAAAGGCAGGTCTTTCAGTCACAAAAGTGAAAGAAGAAGTGAAGGAAATGGGTGGGGATTTCATTCATTGTAAAAAAAAATGTTAGCAACCAATGAAAAGTGTTATTTGAGGGTCACATGACCCGACGCGTTTACGCTGCGCGCTCCGGAGCACTTCCGGGTGCGTTTACGCAGCGCGATCGTAGGCGCTTCCGGGGCGCAAACGTGGCGCGATCGTAGGCGCTTTTCCGTGCGTTTATGCGCCGCGCACGTATGCGCTTCCGAGGGCACTTACGTTGCGCGCCGAAGTGACGTCATCAATCTTTTATAGAAATGCATAATCATTTTCCATATTAAAAAAAACAAATTTTATTTGTATGGTACGAAATGTTTTGCATTATTATTAACTTTTCATTCATATTTTTTTTCACGAACGACAGTTGCGCTCTGGGTGCGCTTTCAGATGAGCTCACGGAAAAGCTTACCGGAGAGCTTAGCTGAAAGCTTCCCGGAGCGCGCACCCAGAGCGCAAAAGAAAAAAATTATATAAAAAAAATGAATACTTTAAAAAAAACAGCAAATTGTAAAAAAAAAAAAAAGGTTAGAAACTCGATATACAAAGGAATTAGCATTTAAAAAACCTATGAAATTCACTGAAAAAACCATAGGTTTCACACCAGTTATAGTTAGGAATTAGCATTTAAAAAACCTATTAAATTCACTGAAAAAACCATAGGTTTCACACCAGTTATAGTTAGCTGGAAATTTTACTGATATAAAACCATTGAAATTCCCACGTTATAGTTAGATGGACTCACTATAACTTGCGCGTGCAATGCACTGCTGATGATGTCTTATTAAGCCAGTTAACCAATCAATTTTTAAAAACCATCCATTTAGACACTTATTTAAACATTTATTCTTCCATCAACTTTTACATATACATATATAAAATATATTTATTTTTCAGAAAGACACACATTCACTGGATGGTGTCATCAGTGATGTCATGAGTGATGTCACTGACCATGTCATGAGTGATGTAATATGTGATGTCATCAGCAGTGCATTGCACGCGCAAGTTATAGTGAGTCCATCTAACTATAACGTGGGAATTTCAATGGTTTTATATCAGTAAAATTTCCAGCTAACTATAACTGGTGTGAAACCTATGGTTTTTTCAGTGAATTTAATAGGTTTTTTAAATGCTAATTCCTAACTATAACTGGTGTGAAACCTATGGTTTTTTCAGTGAATATATATATATATATATATATACACACACACACACCCATACACACACACACACACACGCATATATTTCATGCACACACATATGGTTATATATAGAATTGAGATAATGGGAATTATCAGGATCCTGTTAAAGGCTGAAATTTTGCAAGAAAGTTGTTAGGAAATTCGAGAAATGTATCAATTGAAGAGTTAGAGAAAGTGGATTTGAAAAAAGAGTGAGAGTTTCAATAGGTTAAGCCATGAATACAAGAAAAGAAGCAAAGGGAGTGAGACAAGTGGAGAATATGGTGGGAGGAGAAGATTTTTCTTGATGAATGTCAATAAATTCAAGAAATGGAGTTCCTTGTACCCTGATTTCATTAGAAAAATGTCAATTAAAATGTTACATATTAATCTAAAAAATACACTTAAGTTCACCAATTACATTAAGCTGAAGTAGCTATTCACTGATAGTTCTTTGTTGAGTCCATCTATTTAAGTGTCTTCTTTCTTGGTGGTTTTATTTCTTTGTGGCTCATTGCATCCCTTGAGGTCTGGATTTGTGCCCTACCTGGCAGTTGTTTACTTGTGATTCTTCATCTTCAATTGTAGTTTTTGGGGATTATAAATCTACATGCTCTTAGGTTCCAACACCCAAGCCAGAAACAACCACAATGTAAAGAACAAGTCTATTTTCTATATATGCAATGTTCATCTAGGAGAAAATCAATGAGTGGCCATTTACAATAGCAAACTTACAAATATATAGAAAACTTTACATGTATTTGATGGGTTTTGGTATAAATATTACTTTCGCTGAAAAAACATTTTTTATGTGACATTATACTAGGTGGTAAGCTAAGAACGAATGTTTAAGTGACCATCGTCCCTCTGGGCCGGTCACCCCACGCACCGTGCGCACTCCCCGTGAGTGAGCCCGTTCCCGCCAAGTGCTGCCACTGCTCGCAGCTGTACTCGGCCCTCGACCGCCGGAGCTACTTCCACCCCATTTGCATTTTGTACTCCTGCTAAACTCGCATTTTGCCTCCGTGTATCTCTGCTTTGCTCTCCCCTCTTGTTGTGCTGCATTTTGCCCATGTGTAACCTTTGCTTTGCTCTGTGAACCTCCTCCTGCTCTCCCCTATTGTTGTGCTGAATTTCACCTCCTTGTTTGCGCCGCCTTGCTCTCTGTGACTCTCCCCCTGCTCCCCCCTTGTTGTTGTGCCCGGCCCCTGCTGCGTCATCCCCCTGCGTATTTTGTACTTCTGCATACTTGCTACTTCTTCGCCGTGTGTATAAAGTTTTCCGCTGTGTTACCCTTCGTCCGCTGTTTACTCCTTGTCTGCTGTGCCCAGTCCCTGCCGCGTTTCACGCCACTGCACCCCCTGCGGCCCCAACCCCTTCCCTCACTCATCCTTCCCATTCGCCACCCCGCTCCCGCCTCCCAGCTGACCCTCCCTCGCTCCGCCCCCCCACTCTCCACATATGGCAGAGTGGCAAACGTGCAGCGTTGGCGCGCAGCGGGCGCGCCGATTGAGCGCTGAAGGTGCGCCAAAGGTAAGCCCGTCTGCACCCGTCCGCGCCTGGACCGCGCCCAGTGCCAGAACCCCTGGCCCACGCAGACACCAGCCCACCCGCCGGACCTACGACTCAACCGAACTCTACGCACTCAACGTTGGTAGAATTCTGGGCTGCTACCGAGCCACCCCGAGACGCACCCACGGACCCTTCTGCTGCCACTCCTGCAAGTTCACCTGCATCCGGACCTGCACCACACCAGCACTGACCAAGCCAAACGTCAGCAGCAAGCACCTCAAGTGCATCCTGCTCAACACCCGCTCCGTCCACAGACACGCCATTGAGCTCTGGAACCTGCTCAACACCACATTTCCAGACGTCGCCTTCCTCACGGAAACCTGGATGAACGCCTCCTCAGCGCCCGACATTGCCATCGCCATCCCGGACAACTACAAGATCATCCGGAGGGACCGCGCCAACCAGACAGGAGGAGGCATCGCCATCATCCACAGGAACTCCATCCGCATCACGACCAACACCGACGACGCCCTCACACCCGCCGAGCACCTGCACTTCCAGATCCACATCAACCCCAAGACGACCCTCAGAGGCACCCTCATCTACAGACCCCCGGGACCACGCTCACAATTCAGCGAAGACATCGCCGACTTCATCAGCCCGCACGCCCTCCCCTCCGCTGACTACATCCTCCTCGGGGACCTCAACTTCCACCTGGAGATCAACAACGACCGCAACACCACCACCCTTCTGGACAACCTCGCTAACCTCGGACTCAAGCAACTGGTTACCACCCCTACCCACTACGCCGGACACACACTCAACCCCGTCTTCTCATCCAGCAAGGACATCGCCTTCAGCCATGCCACCGGACTCCACTGGACGGACCACAGCTGCGTCCACTTCAGCTTCAGTAGGACCACGATCCACCACCACCAGCAACAGGCTGCACGCAGAAGCTGGAACAAGATCACAGCCGACCAGCTCGTGACTTCCCTGAGCAAGAACCCACCCACCAGCGCAAAGGACCCCAGGCAAGTGGCCACCACCCTCACAAAGTGGATCAGCGACTGCGCAGACGACCTCGCCCCACTGAAGACCCCGCCCAGCAGACCCGGCAGCAAGAAAGCCCCATGGTTTACCGACGAACTCAAGAGCTCCAAGAAGAACTGCAGAGCCCTCGAGAAAGCCTGGCGCAGAGACCCTACACCAGACAACATGACCGCCCTCAAGCTCGCCACCCGGAAACACCACCAACTGATCCATGCCACCAAGAAAACTGCATTCAAGGACCGATGGACAACAACGCACACAACAGCAAGGAACTCTTCAACATCGTCAAAGAGCTCTCCAACCCCAACGCCGGAAACAACGACATCACCCCCTCGCAAGACCTCTGCAACGCCCTCGCCGCCTACTTCCACAACAAGATCGCGGACATACACAACAGCTTCAGCACTCAACTGACGCACGCCACGACCGAACCACTGGCCCCCACCACCACCCTCCACGCCTGGACCCCGATCAGCACCGAAGACACCGTCCGCACGATGAACTCCATCCACTCCGGGTCCCCGACCGACCCCTACCCTCACCACGTCTTCAACAAGGCCGACGCCGTCATCGCACCCCACCTACGGGACATCATCAACACCTCCTTCGACACCGCCACCTTCCCGGAGAGCTGGAAGCACACCGAACACAGCGCGCTACTAAAGAAGCCATAAGCCGACCCCACCGACCTCAAGAACTACCGCCCCATCTCGCTGCTCCCGTTTCCTGCAAAAGTCATCGAGAAGCCCGTCAACAAACAGCTGGCCGCCTTCCTCGAGACAAACGGATCCCTCGACCTCTCGCAGTCTGGCTTCCGGGCCAACCACAGTACCGAGACCGCCGTGATCGCAGCAACCGATGACATCCGAGCCCTGCTCGACAACGGAGAAGCAGCGGCTCTCATCCTCCTGGACCACTCCGCGGCCTTCGACACTGTCTGCCACCGCACCCTAGTGCAGCGCCTCAGCAACGTCGGAATCCAGGAGAAGGCACTGGAGTGGATCATCTCCTTCCTCGCCGGAAGAACACAGAGAGTCCGCCTCCCCCCATTCAGATAAGAAGCCACCGAAGTCATCTGCGGCGTTCCTCAAGGCTCCTCACTCAGCCCAACCCTCTTCAACATCTACATGAGCCCCCTCGCAGCCATCGCATGCCAGCACAACCTCAACATCATCTCCTACACCAACTACACCCAGCTGATCCTCTCCCTCACCAACGACCCCGCCACCGCCAGAGCCAACCTACACGAGGGGATGAAAGAAGTAGCCGAATGGATGAAGATCAGCCGCCTGAAACTGAACTCAGACAAGACGGAGTCCTCATCCTGGGCTTCTCGCCCTCCACCTGGGACGACTCCTGGTGGCCCCCCGCCCTGGGCACTGCACCCAAACCGACAGAGCACGCACGCAACCTGGGCTTCATCCTGGACTCCTCCCTCTCCATGACCAGACAAGTCAACGCCGTCTCCTCGTCGTGCTTCAACATCCTGCGCATGCTACGGAAGATCTTCCGGTGGATCCCCACCGAGACCAGGAAAACGGTCACCCAAGCCCTCGTCACCAGCCGTCTGGACTACGGCAACTCCCTCTACGCCGGAACCACCGCCAAAATCCAGAAGAGACTCCAGCGGATCCAGAACGCCTCAGCACGACTCATCCTGGACATCCCCCGCCGCAACCACATCTCCGGACACCTGAGAGACCTGCACTGGCTCCCGGTCAACAAGAGAATCACCTTCCGTCTCCTCACCCACGCACACAAAGCCCTACACAACCAAGGCCCTGGATACCTCAACAGCCGCCTCAACTTCTACGCTCCAAAACGCCAGCTTCCATCAACCAGCCTCGTCCACGCCACCGTCCCCCGCATCCGAAGAGCCACCAGAGGGGGAAGGTCCTTCTCATACCTCGCCGCCAAGACTTGGAACTCCCTCCCGACCCACCTCCGCCTGACCCAGAACCACCTCGCCTTCAGGAAGCAGCTCAAGACCTGGCTGTTTGAACAGTAGCGGACCCCCCCCTAGCGCCTTGAGACCCCCCGGGTGAGTAGTGCACTATATAAATGCTTGATTGATTGATTGAAAACAAAACAACCAATGAAATTCACCAGTAATAGTTTAGTGAATGAACTTTACCCTGTGCCCCATAATATGCTGCTATGACTTCAGATATTACATCACTCATGACATATTAAAAGGCAGCACTCATGACATTACTGACTAATTCTCAAATTAAATCATTGATGAAAACATTGATGAAATTCTGCAGTCATAGTGAAAGTCCCCTATATCGTTACATGGTTTGTGAACCGAAAGTTGGGGAGAGGATGCAGCCTAATGGCTAGGGTGGTTGATCTCAAATCTGGGCAACCGGTTTCAAGTCTCTGCAATGACACTCAAAATCCTGTGATTCTGGGCAAATCACTTAATCTCCCCTTGCCTAGCAAAAATGAATGTATCTTTGAGTAACCCAAATGGTGCTTATATAAAGCGCTCTAATAACTTCAAGTCAAGTTCATGCTATATAAAAGTATGAAAAAAAGAAAAAAGTAATTCTAAACCTGTGCCCAGTTTTCTATCACCAATCAATTTATAAGTGACATATCTTTTGAGCACTTGCTGGATACATAGCAAATATGTCGTCATCCGCATTTGATGATTTTTTTTCACACTTATTTTTAGGTTTTTATGTTATATATTCTTTATTGACATTAAATTTTTTCATACAGGATTTAATATGGCATTCTGCAAAATGGTGCGTATGGGGGTCATAGAATAAAAGAAATTCCAACGTCCATACCATATGGTGTTGCAACAACAGGGACTATAGTCAGGAGAAAAGATTCCAATAATGGTCAAACGACTCAATGAATACCAGTGCGGTATTATGCATGATTCTGGTACAACAAAGAAATAGAATAAGTAGTGTATCCTATTTATGTGCCAAACTAAGTTACAAGATAACAGTTCTGGTAAAAAATGTGACTCCCCCCACCCACACCAACCACTTTAGCTTCTGTGTAAATATTAGTACATATCTTATGAATAAGCCACATCTCATTTTCAGCTAAGTTATTGCAGTTCCCCAGTGCACATGTTTTGTTTAGTAAGTTTGAGTTGACAAGTAGTCCCATCCAACAACATCATCACTCTTTCATTCCACGAAACTGATCAGGTGCGGGCTGGGTCTGGCCAGGGGACTCCAATAGCGCCTGTGTCATCGCACACCAGGCAAACAAGGCATCCTCTGCACTATCATCACTCCTGGTCCTTCTCATTTGTGCCTTTTCCACCCGTGCCTATTCCAACATATGTTTCTCCCAAGCTTTCTGTATTGGAGACCTGGACAGTGTATTGCTATTTTTCTTTTCTATTTGCTTAGATTGCACCATTTCTTTAAAGAAAAAATGTATTTTATTGATTGATCATCCAGAATCACAATAAAATCATAACAGTAATTATACATCAAAGCAGATATACCAAAAATGCCTGTACATTCCGTTCAAATAAAGGGCATAATCTCAACATTGAGCATTGGATACATGTTAACCTATATTTACTGGTATTCCCAAATCTGACAAACAAAATGCCTCCATAGACTTTAATTGGTGCCGCCCCTTTTTAAATCTTGTTCACCCTCCAAAAAGTGTTTGTATTCAAGTAAGCTAACATGATCATTCTCCTAAAAACTTAACATGATACTCAATTTTAAGTAAAAGAAAGAGAGTTTGCATTTGCCACTAATAAGATGCCTTCTTCCATACCCTATGGAAAACCCTCAACAGTTCCGTAAAATACGCAGTCCAATTCCTGAGATGAGCACAATGGCATACAACCTTGGAGCTGTGCTTACAGATCCAGGGTGAGTTAAACAATCTCTAAATAGATCACCCACATATTATATATTATTCAAAAATCTTCAGTGCCTGAAAATATTCAGCAAAGGTTTGGAAATGCACAACCACACCATGGAAATGTGATTGTTACATAGAACGTGTCAATAGCATTGAAACACAAGTATTTAACATGGCCCTCATCCAAATATCCACTGCAAGATAACGTATTTTCAACAGAAACGTTGGCCTTCCTCCCACACTTATTGTAAAAGGCTTCAGCTTTAAACTAAGCCAGGGTGGAACTTGCAGAGTTCCGCTATGCGGAACTCATCGAAGTGCAAAAAACCTACACTACGCAGAGCTCCGCAAGCAGCGGAGTTTCTTTAGATAAGTGTAGTTTCTGGTGATTTTCAGTGCCAGGTGCTTGTCCGCACTGCAATCATCGCAAACGCATCCTGCAATGCGCAATTTGGTGCTGCTTCCTTTCTGCCACTGGAGTAGATTTTTACTCGAGCTGCAGCTTTCTCAATGCGAGCAGGAAGTTTCTCAATGCAAGTGGTTGTGAACATATGCGGCCACTCGCAATGAGAAATTCGACCACCCGCGTTGGGAAATCTTGCCGGGAGGTTGATTTTCCTCACTAGCTCTCACCAACCTGATGTTGACGATCGTGAATGGAGAAAAAACTCGCCGGGGGGTTGATTTTCAACACTTGTGCTCACCAGCTTGATGTTGATGAATGCAAGCAAGGGAAAAATCTCTGTATTGCATTTTTCAGAACTCCGCGAGCACAGCATAACGCGGAGTGCAGATAACTCCGCAAACTCCGAAAGTGGAGCGGAGTTCATCGTCCAGGCTTACTTTAAACCAACGTCTGCTTGAAAACAAGCTTCATCCAAAACCAGATGTGCTCACCCTGTTCTGTTTTAACATGGAGTACTACTCACACCTCAAACTGACTTGTAAATTGAGCACTGTAGATCTTTCTCTTGCCTCCAGTCTTATGCTATTTCCATTCCATGTACCCAAAGGAGTACACAGAGTAACTCTATGATGCATATGACTATTGGCTCTTTAATACCAACTTTATTTTCACTAAAATACTTTACAAAGATAACATGTTCCTCTCCCAAAAGGTAAATATAAGTCTCATGTAGATTAATTTGTGATACAGAGAAACAGCCAAAGCCAACACTTGTTTTATGGCAAAACAACCGTTTCTGCAGGGCTGTAAAGAGTAAACATACATGACACAATAAAATATCACCTAATATTTGTAAAATTTAAATTTTGGCTCATCTATAAATACTACATAACTCACCAAGTAAATGCAATGGTTGCATAATTTTGAGTTATCTGAACCTGGAAAGATAGTGTATAGTATGCAGGAATAAAAACAATTCTAGCCTACAAGAGTATTTATTATACTGCAGGAGGGTTTATAGACTGTGTTCAGCATACATTTTCTTTCACATTCTATGGAAATGTGTGTGTCCCATCTGGAACAAGTCATTCTAAACGATGTCTGTGAATGAAAATAGTTGGTTGGAAAAGCCTACAGGAGTTTCTTGCAGAAAGATTTTATAAGAAACACATATTTTTTCAATAAAAGAAAATAAAAAATTTGGAAAATTGTATGAATAAATTAATGTGTAATAAATAGGTTGTGACTCCACATTGACTTGTTCATTTGCTACCGATGGGCGACTTATTCATATTTAAAAGAGTATTCTTTACCTGTCAAAAAGTGTTATTTTAACATGTTAATCTATAACTTCAAACTGCAGCTGTCAGGAATCAATGGTCAACCTAAAGCTATGTTTTCCTTTGGCACGCTACTGGATGGCACAATAAGGGCTGCAGCCCACAGGTGACATTTAAGCTATCCTGCGGTGTGTGTTCTCACACCGTGTACTATGGCTTCTTAGAAAAGTGGAATATGCCAATCAGTAATTAGCCAATTTTCTGCATTTTAGTGGTTAGAGCAAATACACTGGCTACTAAACAGCAGTTCCACTGTAGCATGTTATATATGTATATGTATATGTATTCATAGTGTTTATTTAATGACAAACATGTCAAGCCTTTCTACACTGTTATTGCTTACTGTATTAGAGTTCTATTTTGGATCTCTGTTTGTCTCTGGCATCCAAATGGGGCTGAAAAATTCAGGATGATTTCCTACCAATCATGGAACCAGTCATGTGTAGGTGGATGTTGTGGGTTCTTTTGAAATGAAGAATACTTTTTATTTTACCAATACGAACAATTGTCCACCCTCTGGTGTTTTGTACTGAATACGTCCCTGCACTACCGCTACAGCCACCATGTGCAGAATACAAAAAGCAGCAATAACATTTAGCAGAAAATGTGGAGGCCATCCGAAGGGAGCATTTTCTCACACAGGCCCTCCCTAGCGGAAAAGGCTTCAAGCAACAGCTATTCCCTCTAGAGTTCTTAGTGCTTTAAGCAAAAGGAATATGGAAAAACCCTCTGTACGCGTGGGGTCAGTTTGGTGAAGGTCAGCAAAAGCCACTAAGATGGTTCATGGGGAACCATTCTAATCTTCAGATCCTACCTGGGATAAACCTAACTCTAGCCTTGTCTCATAGGCCTTGCAGCTAGTGAATAGGGCCATTGCGGCCAACAAACTGATGTGGCTCATCCTGTCTAGTATGTCAGGCTTCTGTCCCCAAATGAGAGTAAGCTTTGTCCTAAAAGTAAGCAACCAATAGAGGCCAGTGACAGCTGACTGCTGACAGTGACAGGAGGCAGTCTCTGTACCATTCACTTACAGGTGGATGCTCCAATCTGGTGCTTGAGTAGGCCTTACTCAAGCCTTTAAGTGTGCAAGGAGTTGCCCACTTACATCTGAGGTTCTTATGGCCTTTTATGTTATTAAGAGTGGTGGGCTACAACCTCAGATTGTAGACACCCTCCTCCTACTCTCACTACTGCAATCACATGGTCTTTACCCTGGGAATTAACCATGGGCTTGGCTGTCCAAGACTTATAGGGTGGATACAGAGTCAAGGGTGAGACACTCTGTGTCTTGAAAGAGCCTGTCTGGCCCAGGTCCTATGTATTCTGTTACTGTGACCATGCAAGAACAACTCCAGGCCCGAATTTGCCTCAAATAACAATCTTTTTGGCCTCTCCTGTTAGAGCAGGCACCTCCCAGACCCTCAGGTCTTCCCACTGTGTATGGCATTTACCTCCTAACCCCTTAGTTTTCTCCGGGGCCTCTATACTATATACTTAGGGATTATTCACCCAGAAATATGTGTGTTTGGGGAACCCTCCCAGCTTATTTCTTGCCTGTGAGACCTCATTGCCAAGGATACAATCTAGGGGCATGTTACGTCTGACAATTTCCTTTTCACCTAGCCTTTCCAACAATGTTATAGCTTGCACAGGTATACAGAAGAGCAGTGACAGGGACCTCATTCACTGTAAGCCGGTGGAAGTACTTTCTAGAATTCTCAAGGACCACCAGCTTACCTTCTGGGTCCACGTCCTACCTAAGAGTTACTAGAGCCTCCTCTGGTTAGTCCTCCCCAAAACTACAATAGTTACCCATGTCGATTGTCCTCTTGGGGCTTCAAGAATTTCCCTTTTTGTTCCCCTGGGTACCAACTTCTCTGCTTTTCATGAGTGGGAGGTGGCTCTTGCCCCTTTACAGATAATTGCACCCCTAAAGCACATTCTATTTGAAGCCTATTGTTCCCCTATTTTCCCTGGTGTGGTCCTGGCCCTCCCTTCTTGGGATTATCCCTGGGAATTTTGGGGGCCCTAGTGCATACCTGCAACCTCAGGTACCGCCTCTAGCATCCTGGGCTCCGTTAGCTTGGAGTCCCCTAGAATATGGTGTACCTAAGAAGAACAATTAATCAAGTTGTGTTCAGTCATTATTAAATTATATAGCCTGGGCAACCTGGCCCTCTCTGAGTGTCATTCCAAAACATTTTGCCTTCACTCCTCCTATTTTTGATAAATTTGTTTTTGTTGGCCTTATAACTCTTTGCTCTTTCCACTCTGTCCCTGCTAACCAGTGCTAAAGTACTTGTGCTCACTCTCCTAAACACAGTTTGTTTGGAATATACCTAATTAAAACATTTAATGTATTGTAAGTCTCTTGTAGAGCGGTATACCACATACTCAGGGCCTGTAAATGAAATTGTATGAGTGGGCCTGCTGCACGTATTGTATCACCTACCTAAGTAGCATTCTGAATTTTGTCCCAGGCCTGCCTTCTAAGCCTGAGTGATAATAATACTTTATTTAATTTAAAAAATCATAAAAGGGTGGACTTACCACCATGCAAGCAACATTTTCATCATAAAAACACCACAAAATCAACTTTAAATCAACTTAAAAACTGATATCACAAAATATGCAAAATTAGCGGGGAAAGGTCTAAAAGGAAAAAGAATGAAAGGAATCGTGTGTGTTCCTTCTGGATGCACATTATTTTTAACTCATAATAAGAGGGGGAGAGGTGAAAAGGTATGGGAGAATAATGGGAGTTCAAACAGGGGGCACGTTAATTCTTAACTCGTAATGCAAAAAGGCGACCGTTTGGAGAGAAGGGGAAAAGAGTGGAAGAGTCTGTGGCCGGCCAAAGCCTGGCATTTTATCCGGAGACCTCTTTGGTTGCTGCCCTGTTTTCCAGCTCTATGGCAGCGAGATTCAAAAACTTTATGGTTTTACATGTTCTCAACTGGGCTTCTCTTAGAAGTGATCGAAGAAGCATTTAAGGTGCAGTAAAGACTCTGCGCCTTTGCCACAGAGGCGGCAGTCCGGAGTTTCCCACAGCCGTAGCCATCTTGGAGTGAGATCTTTTGGCGAAAAGCAGCCCAGCCTTAACAGGCTTAGTTTCCTTTTGTAGTGGTCCCTAAAGCATTCTTTCAAATATTCCTGAGGTTTTAAGTGGGTATATGACGGCAAAACGATCCAGGCATGGTTTTTGCCAGCCATTGCTGCTTTATCCATGAGTAATGATGCTTGTTTGACTGCTTTCTTGGTTATCAGCTTGAAAGCAGAATAAGTCAACGGCAAAAGCCAGGATTTTTCCAGTTTTAATGCTTTGAGAGCTTGCCTCAAGGTCTTATATGTTGAGTCTGGAAGCCCGACCTGTTTTTCAACTTCTGACCAGCAAAGGTGCGCCAGGGATTCGTCTGCTGCGTCCCTCATGCACCAATAATATTTGACGAGTGCTCCTTGTCTTGCCGGGAGCTGGTTAGTAAGACCAAACTCCAAACGAATTTGGGCTTGAGAGATATGACGCGGGATTGAGAAAAGGTTTTTGAGCAGCCTGGATTGGGCGAGATTTAACACTGCGAAGTCCCGGGTTGCCAGCAATTCAGAACCATATGTTAGTGATGGCAGAAATTTAGCGGCTGCAATCTTAAGAATGTGCCCAGTGGAATGTCAGTTTAATTGCTTTTGGACAGTTTTAAAAGCAAATTAAAGCTTGGCTTTGAATTTCCCCTGTTCCAGGTGCAGTTTAAACTTTATTCGGTGGTCCAATAAGATTCCCAGGTAGTTATATTGATCTACCTGGGTTAGAGAGGTGGAATGTATCTTCCAGACAAAATTTTGTTTTTTCTTTCTTGAGCCGCGGAAGCATAGGATTTTTTTTTTTAGGTTTATAATTAATTGTGCGTTCGAGAGGCACTGCGACAGATCAAGCGTTGTAGACCGATGGGGGTTTTTGAGAGGAGCACAATGTCGTCTGCATACTTGAAGACTATAGGTGAGTGGTCTAATTTTGGTGGATCCCCCTGAATGGTACGTAGGTCACTTTCTAGGTCTGCAGTGTAGATGTTGAAGAGGCTGGGGCCAGTACACAGCCTTGCTTTAAACCGTTGGTTGTGTGGAATTTCTTTGTCAGACGTCGACCATCTCCTTTTTTCACTTGGACCCAAGTGTCTGAGTAAAGGTCAATTATTGCTCCCAACAACTTTGGCGGCATGCCCCAGGCTTTCATTTTGGCCCAAAGATTGGATCTGGGCACTTTGTCAAAGGCCGCTTTTAGGTCCAGGAAACAAGTGTACAGCGGAGTGGAGTTGTGGATTGCTTTGTCAACAAGGAGGGTTAACGCGGATAAGTTGGTCGAGGTGCCCAGTCCTGGCCGGAAGCCTGTTTGTGTCCGAGGAATTATCCCTGTGCTGCTCACCCAGGATTCCAGGTCCACCAACAAGTTGGAAGCATAGATCTTGGCCTCCACATCTATTAAGGCTATCAGCCTATAGTTGTTAGGGTCTGCGCGGGACCCGGATTTGTAGATTGGATGAAGAATGGTGCCTCTCCATGATTCGGGAATGTTCCCGGTCTTTAGGCTGTGACCAAATAAAAGTGTTAGTTGGCTGGCCCAAAACGTTGGATCTTTCCTAAATAAGGCAATGGGAAGCCCGTTTGGTCCAGGCGCTCCATCTGCTCTCAATGATTTGATAGTGTTTGAGACCTGCTTTAATGAGAATGATTCCATGTCTCCCGTATTCTTTGATGGCGGTGAATTCCCAATGATTTTTGGAACTAGCTTTGTGCTCAGGTTGGAGCGAGGAAGCTCCTCAGGACGCTCGGCGTTATTATCCGTGAGTGAATTGTGCGAGGATTTATATAATAAGTCAATGTGACTACTCCAGAGCTGGTCCGTCATGTCTGAGTTAAACTGGCGATGTTTGCCATTTAGCATAAAGTTTATTTTTGCCCAAAAATCTTGTGAATTATGCAATTTGCTTGGTGAAGTATGGAGCACGCTAATTTTTCCTTATACATTCGCTTGGCCAGATTGATCTCTCTTTTTAGTTCTTTTTTTAGAGATTCGATTGTGTTATGTGTAGGTTGTAATAGCTGAGGGTCTTTTTTGCGTTCGGCCCTAAGGAATGCATTGAATTGCCTTTTTAGCTGGCGCAGTTTCGGTGTGTACCATTCCCCACCTCTTTTTCTTATGGGTTTGCGTCCTCTGTTGTTGGATTGGTGTTTCTTGTTGATCTCCATTACGAAGTTTTCCAAAGTTTTAACTATGTCTCTCGATGTTTCAGATAGTTGGAGCAATACGTGGCATGACGCCATTAGGATAGAGAGATTTCCTTCGTTCCAGTTTAGCCGTTTTAGGATTTTTGTGTTCAAGGACAGAGGCACCGCCTTCACCGACTTTATAGGTTCGATGGTCAGGATAAGGGTCTGTGGAAAATGATCGCTTTCTCCACGTTCGTGAATCTGGAAGTCACTAATATGATTAAATAGGTCGGGGTCAGCCAGGGTATAATCTAACGTAGAGCCTGAGTTCTTGGAGACCCTCGTTAGGGCGGCTGGTCTGTCCAGATGGCCTCTCCCATTTAGGGTGTGCAGATGAAGAGCTTCCAGTTATGAGGCGCATTTCCTTCCAAATGCATTTTGTCTGCATTGATTGCCCTGCTGTGGCTCGATGTGAATGGGGAGGATTCCCTCCTGACCACAAATTAGGTTCAGATTCAAATCTCCAGTTATAATCATGTTTTCACTTGGGTAGATTTATTTCAGTGACTTGATTGTGGTGACTAGTTGTTTTGTCCTTTTCCCTTTATGTTTTCCGCCGGGGTGCATATAGAGATTCACGATCAAGAGACCCAGGTTTGGGGAAATTTCCACTTTGATACTTTGCATCCATGTAGAGTCTAAGTCGATGCCAGTTGGTGTCCAGGTAAACTCTGTTGATGTGAAAATGGATAGGCACCCTTTGGCCCTGCCGGAGCGTCCATCCTTCTGGGCTGGAACAAAGAAATCTTTGTATCCCACTGGAGGCGAGTTTTTGATCTGCCATGTTTCTTGGAACAAAAGTATTTTGAATTGGGTTATAAACTCAATAAAGTCGCCTTTCTCCAGCTTTGCATTTAAACCATTGATGTTCCATGAGCAGATCGTGCAGCCCTGCTTTTCCCCCATCGTTAGTCTACTGTCAGTTCAAGCTTCATTCCTGTAGGATTGTGCCCGAGTAACGTGTTGGGGCCTTTCGGGCATATCTGCCTCTTGGTGAGCGAAAGTGATTGTGATTTGCCTTAGTCGCTGCGCTTCCACTTCGAAACTGCTTCTTAAATCTGGCCTTTTGGCGTTTTTTAAAAGGCTTATTTTAGGGTTTTGTTTCTGCAGCGGGCTGGGATATCGTGCGGGCTCCACTTTTTTTAATTCAATGCCCCATGCGGCGAAAGCCTCCCTCTGAGACAGGACTTGGTCTGTGATGGCAGAGTCAGTAGCGTGGGCTGTTGTGCTACAGCCTTGATCTTCCTGGGTTGACTTTGTAGGACTCTTGCCCCTACCCACGACTGTCCCTTCGACTTCCTCCTCCGCCTCTTCCACCACCTCGTTGGTCATACATGGGGGGACCCCCTTGACCTTCTTTGTCTTCCCCTGTGGTATAGCTGCTATGGCGTCTTCGCCTCATAGTTTCCCCGACCTCATGCTACTTCGTAGTGATTTGTGGTGAGTAGCGTTGTTGTTGGTTATCTGATATGTTAACTGATTTGCTTCTGTTTTGTTTTTTTTGTCGCTTGTGATAAGGGTGTCAGAGAATGGCGAATGACAGAAGGTGGCAGCAAACTGCGAGTGGCAAGCAGCGAGAAAGCAAGTGGAGCACACGAAGAGACTGCAGACTGGGGGGACCAAGTCAACCAGACTCCCTGGGTCCACCCCCGGCTCTTACTTTGCGGCTGCCTCTAACGGCAGCCGCGCTTGCTTTTTTTCTTTCCCTCCAGCCATCGCCTCTTACCTTGCTGGCACCTGTTCACCTATTCCCCAGGGTGCAGATTGCAGCTCCTCCTCCGCTGACTGTCTGGCTGGATGCGGGCAACCAGTTCTACTGGAAAGTTTTGTCAGGTGTTTTGCCGGGGGGCCCCACTCACAGGACGACCCTCCGGCTGGCTCGCTGCGACTCCCATCTCCGTTGGGCCATTCCCGCCAATTCCGCTATTTTTTAGCCGTCAAGAAGCCATCAAGAAGCTCCCGCAGCTGCTCCTGGGCAACTTGCTACTCGCCAAGGCTCCCGCCTCTCTCGGGCCGTTCCCGCCGTTTTCGGCCGTTTTCGGCCAGCGTTTCTGCGAGGAGCGCTGCCTGCGCCCGTGCCTGTGCCTGGAAGCCGCCTCCGGTGCTCACCGTTGCTGTCAGGGGGTCAGTGGTCTCTGTGAAGCGGTGGTCGGGCGGGCGGCTCTGGTGGGTGGCAGACACGGACTGTGAGGCTCTGTGATAGTGTCCGCTCTCTGCACATGCGCACGGCAGACTGCAGTGGTCAGTGTGTCCGAACAGCTGTCCCGGAGTTAAGGCCTTCTAAGCCTGAATACAGTGTCACCATGCCATGTCAACTTGGCTTTTAAACCCCCTTGCCAAGCCTTAAACTCCCCTTTTATTACATATGTCACCGCTAGAGTAGACCCTAGGTACACCATAGGGCATGTTGCTATGGAATTAAAAAGTTGCACATGTACTTTTATGTTTTACATGTCCTGGTAGTGAAACAAACCCTCACATAGGAAAACATTGAGGATTCCTTTTTACATTTAATAAGCTACAATTCTTATTGAGAGGAGGTATATACATATATGACACTGACAAAGCTTTTTTAAGCAAAACTCGTCTGTTAGGGGTGAGGGGTTTGTAATAAAACAACTTGGAAACGGATACCTGTGTGCTTGCCATCCTTCAGCCCGGATTGGGAGTAAAAAAGTGTTCGAATATATATATATATATATATATTACCTACTGGCGGTCGCCAGTAGGTAGTTATAGTTAGGATAATTTTCAATGTTAAATCTCAACATTCTATTTTGAATAACTTTGGCGCCGGTTGACGAATCTGCCTGAAATTTTCAGGAAAATGGTCTCATGGCGGTCCGGTCCTTCCCTGAAAGTTTGGGGGGGATTCGTCAAGCGGGGGCCGAGATAAAAGGGGGGTCCCAAAACGCGTTTTCCCCATGTTAATTTCCATAGGGCGGTCGATTTCACTTTTAGCCCGAACGGCTGAATGGATTTCCACCAAACTTGGCAAAATTGTAGGGACTGGTAGCCCGATGTGCCTTTGCTATGTCTCAAGATATGTGCTCCAGTGGATTTTGAGTAATTTAGGTTCAAAAAAATATATATATCTATAGGCGCTCTCCCGTGCGCGCACCCGAGTGCGCTCCAGGCGCGACACGCGACTTGCGCGCAGGAAGCTGATTGGATCTCAGTTGTCTGTAAACATTCTAAACAGTGCGGAGCGGCCGCCATCTTGTGTCTCGGTAAAATCGAGACACAAGGGGTTTGAAAAAAAAAGGGGCAAATGACCATAAGGGGGAAGAGTAGACCCCCTCTGACCCCCTAGGTTTGATGTAGGGACTAAAATAGGGTCCTGCAGGGCATTAAAATTTTTTTTTCGTTTTGCGCGGGGGAAGCGCATGGTACGCGCACCGGAGAAGCACGGGGAAAATCCAGGACCATATTTATGAAGGCCTTGCGCTGTTAGTTTTGCGCTTCCTGTGCGTCAATTTTTGTGACGCACCAGCGGTGTAAAAAAATGCGCATTGTTATGCAATATTTAAAAAATGACGCATCTATCTAGATGCGTCACTTTTTAAATATAGTGCAACGAGGTACATTTTATTACACTGCTGGTGTTATGCGTCACTTTTCTGTGCGCACTCCTTATGACATTCCAGATGTGTCATATTTAATGTATGACGAATCATGTTGCAGATACAATATGGCGCAGAGTTTTAAAAAGTGACCCATGTACCTAGATGCGTCACTTTTTAAAAAATAGTGTCAGGTATAATGCATGCAGAGGGGGTGTTCCTTGCAAAAAGCTTGGTAATAATGACGCAGTGCGTCACTTTTAGGATGCAGTTGCGCAAAAATCTTGCGCCTGCTTCACAGCAAACCTTTCACATGGTGCTTTTTCCATGTGAAAGGACACATTACTGGAGTTGCGTCACTTTTGTGACGCACTCCTGCAATGCGTTACTTTTGTGTTTACAGATATGTCAGAAATACTCCAGTTTATTCACTGTGTCATAACTTTCTTTTCTAACACTCACCTTCTTTCATTCCTCCTACTTCACTTCCTTTCACCTCTCATACCTTTCTGTTCTTTCTTACTCATTCTCCTTTCAATTATCAATGCACTATATTTCACTTACTCTTCATTTTTTAAGATTATAGCTCTTTGATGAGAATTGGAGGTAGTTCTGAAAAGAACTTTTGGTTTTCTTCTTTTAACTGAAGAGGAACAAAAACAGGGAATAGAAACTGCTCAACAGGAGCAAAAAGAAAAGAAAAAAATTAGGGGTGGGAAGGGCAGTGATGGTTCTCCAATGCCCGAACCATGAGCAGGACACTTTGCTCCCCATAGGTGAGGAGTTGATTGCAGTATCTGCATCTGACGACCCCATGGTTGAATGCAGGTTGAATGTTTGCTACCTGCCCCTGAGATTGTTCTCTTCCAGAAGAAGTTGCTCCTCCTGTTGATGTAGAGGCCCCATCTCTGGGAACCTCCTGTGCCAGAGCCCTGACACTTTCCCGGGCAAAATTCTGGGGGTGCCTCCTCTCCACATGGCGAATCATGGTGTAGTTGCCAAAAGAGTATTTTTTTGGGGGGTTACCCCGTGACAGGACCTGTTTGCAGATCCTGCACTCTACTTTTGGTGCATTCACCTTCTTCTGACCTTCTGGAAACTTAAAAAATTTCCAGATGAAATGTTCCTTCACCTTTGGGGTAGGAGGCTCTTCATCAATGAAGTCATCTTCACTGCTGGATGGTCTGGCAGCCATGATGAATCCAGGAATATGGAGCAGCAAAAAAGGCAGGTCTTTCAGTCACAAAAGTGAAAGAAGAAGTGAAGGAAATGGGTGGGGATTTCATTCATTGTAAAAAAAAACTGTTAGCAACCAATGAAAAGTGTTATTTTAGGGTCACATGACCCGACGCGTTTACGCTGCGCGCTCCGGAGCACTTCCGGGTGCGTTTACGCAGCGCGATCGTAGGCGCTTCCGGGGCGCAAACGTGGCGCGATCGTAGGCGCTTTTCCGTGCGTTTATGCGCCGCGCACGTATGCGCTTCCGAGGGCACTTACGTTGCGCGCCAAAGTGACGTCATCAATCTTTTATAGAAATGCATAATCATTTTCCATATTAAAAAAAACAAATTTTATTTGTATGGTACGAAATGTTTTGCATTATTATTAACTTTTCATTCATATTTTTTTTTCACGAACGACAGTTGCGCTCTGGGTGCGCTTTCAGATGAGCTCTCGGAGAAGCTTACAGGAGAGCTTAGCTGAAAGCTTCCCGGAGCGCGCACCCAGAGCGCAAAAGAAAAAAATTAAAAAAAAAATGAATACTTAAAAAAAAACAGCAAATTGTAAAAAAAAAAAAGGTTAGAAACTCGATATACAAAGGAATTAGCAGTTAAAAAACCTATGAAATTCACTGAAAAAACCATAGGTTTCACACCAGTTATAGTTAGGAATTAGCATTTAAAAAACCTATGAAATTCACTGAAAAAACCATAGGTTTCACACCAGTTATAGTTAGGAATTAGCATTTAAAAAACCTATTAAATTCACTGAAAAAACCATAGGTTTCACACCAGTTATAGTTAGCTGGAAATTTTACTGATATAAAACCATTGAAATTCCCACGTTATAGTTAGTCGGACTCACTATAACTTGCGCGTGCAATGCACTGCTGATGACATCACATATTACATCACTCATGACATGGTCAGTGACATCACTCATGACACCATCCTTGTGACATAGTGACAGACCTCCTTTCACTATAATGTAACCCTTGAGACACATATTCAAAAATAGAAACTGAAATTTTTAAAAAAATGGAGATACCTATATCAGTTACAACAAGCAATTCAGTAATTCCACTATCTATATACACATCCACTCATTCACCAACAGTTCTATATAGTCACTCATACATATACTCACTCATCATATGAAGTGATACACCTATACATCCTGTTACACACCGACATTCATCCAAAAGTTACTCACACACATATTCACACGTGCAAATAAACTATTGGACATCCATTTATTTGAATATAGAGTTATACACACACTTCCACCTTACTTCTATTTAAAATTACACATATTTATTCTCTTAAACAATCACTTATAGAAACACATACTTATTTAAACAGGAACTCTTACAATCTCTTACTCTCACATATACTCACTTATATACATCAATATTCACATATACCAGATTAAAACATATGTAGTTACTGATAAAGACACTAGTGAGACAGTCATTCACTCACTAACAAACACATATAGACACTCATCCACCCATACAGTCCTGTACATATGTTGTCTTCAAAACACATACAAACAAAGAGTCAGTCACTCATGCATCTATGTGCTAAGTAATACCCCCACCAAACCATATAGACACTCATACTGATACTAATAATAATATCAAATAACCCATATACATACGCATGTTGCTACTTATCAACACATGTAGCCACTTATACACAAAGTGAAACACTAATATATGTATTTAAATTTTTAAACATAACTCACTAATATTTATTTTTCAGAAAGACACATATTCACTGGATGGTGTCATCAGTGATGTCATGAGTGATGTCACTGACCATGTCATGAGTGATGTAATATGTGATGTCATCAGCAGTGCATTGCACGCGCAAGTTATAGTGAGTCCGACTAACTATAACGTGGGAATTTCAATGGTTTTATATCAGTAAAATTTCCAGCTAACTATAACTGGTGTGAAACCTATGGTTTTTTCAGTGAATATATATATATATATATATATATATATATATATATATATATATATATATATATATATATATATATATATATATATATATATATATATATATATATATATATATATATATATTCACTGAAAAAACCATAGGTTATAGACCATATATAGTTAGGGATTAGCATTTACAAAACCTTAATTTACTCGCACAAAACCATTGAAATTCGCTATATATATCGCGCACCCGCAATCCACTGCTGATGATGTCACATATTACATCTTTCATGACATGGTCAGTGACATAACTATATATGCGAATTTCAATGGTTTTGTGCGAGTAAATTAAGGTTTTGTAAATGCTAATCCCTAACTATATATGGTCTATAACCTATGTTTTTTTCAGTGAATTTTTAAGGTTTTGTAAATGCTAATTCCAAACTATATATAGTCCATAACTTATGGTTTTTTCAGTGAATTTCAATGTTTTTTTAATAGCAAATATCAAAAGCTGTAAAATGTATTCTTCTTTTAAATGACACTTTTTCCCCAAACTGCCTTGGTATATTCCAATATATATCAAATATATATCAAAGACAAAAATGTAAGTGGTCAAATTAATTTTTTTCACAATTTGAGAAAGCACAGAACCATGTGAATAAATCTGTTTCTGCTTACATGAGAGACTATGGAATGGGTTTAATATACAACAATAACTTGCGTTCCAACATTCAACACATCTACAGAAGAGATGGTGTACACTTCTCGGATGAAGGGAATAGAATATTCGTCCTTTATTTAAAAGTGTTCATTGGAACCTACTTGTAGGTACCTAAATTAGCCACAGAACACAATAGCTCTTTTCAGAGCTACCCTACCTCTAATCATTCAAAAGGTTTTTTTTTTTGTTTTTTTCTTCACCAAAGTACGCTCCCCGGTTAGCTTACCGGTGCGCGTACCGGGCGCTCTCCCCGCGAAATTTTTTTAAATTTAATTTTTTTACTTTTGCATATATCAGCGTCCTAATCCCCCCTCAGAAAACCTAGAGGGTCACAAAGTGTCTACCGTGCCCCCTTCTACCCATTCCGTACATTCTTTGTCCTCCATCTTATGACTCAATTCTACCAATACAGAAAATGGAGGACTCCCGTAACACTGCCGGTTCGCGTACCGGGGAGCGCACCGGTAAGCGCTTGATAAAAAAAGGTGGGAAAGTAATTTACAGAAAAACTACTACAGACACTTTCATAAAATATAGAATAGGGCCTACTACTTAGCAGTCCCTACCATTTACCCAGTTTTTATGGAATTCCATTGAGAAAATTATGCTGTAAGCCTGACTAAATATCCTGAGGTAAATTACCTAACAAAAACACTTATGAAGTGTTAGAATTGACAACCAATCAAAATGCTACTTTCAATATCTTCTATTATTTTACGACATTTGATTGGTTATGTACCTGAATATATATAAAGAAAGAGAGAGAAACACAGCCGTTTTGACTACTACTTCCTGAAGTATATATCAAGTGCATTTCAACTGAGAACTTAAACTTCTTTTTGATTGGTAAGATGATATTTTAAAAACTGAAGTATGTTCTGCACTTTAAGTTAAGTAGGAAAACATTTTCTAATAGTTGTATACTATCTCTCTGTAATAGTTATAGAATAAGATAGACATCTCTGTTTTAGTTATGGATGGAGTTAGGCTTGTCTTGTATAATTAAGAATTAACTTAGGCTTTATCACATACATTTTTTTTATATTTCTACTTCCAGTCTGATACCATACACTGCCAAAAGATAAAATCACTGTTTAAAAAAACAAACTACCTGTCTGTACTTAAACCCAACAGTGCCCTATCTGTACTGATATATTTTTTAAAAATTCGTTTTACAGCACAAAAATGGAAGGAGAGAACAAAACTAACTTGGAAATTGTTGCAAGAAGCAACACAGATACAGAAATTGACTCAGAATTTTATGATGAATCACGAGACTTTGAACTTCTGCAATGTGTGGAATCAGTAGATTTCCCAATTGAAAATGAAAAAAAATCTGACAATGAATTATTAGAAGTTCTTTTTAATTTTGAAAACGAATCAGAAAAATACATTTTTATTTATTAATTCAAAAATTGTTTGAGACATTATTCATTTTTATATGTATTTTGTAAACTAGTAGCAAATTGATTATAATGTGAAAGCAGACTTTAAAAATACTGTGCAACTTTTTTGTGTTACATAATAAGTTTGCTCATAGTTACTTCCTTTCTCCCACTATATTATCTCCAATGTGTATTTAACATCTCTTTATCATCTCCTGCCTCCATGGTGTTTCTGCTTTCCTGACAGACTACGCTATGAATTCCATATACCACAATAACTTCTGAAACAACATGCAAGATATTTACAAAGAAAACAGTGTTTTTTTATTTTTAGACTCTGCATTGGTACCTACATCTTGGTACTTAAATAAAATAAAATAAAAAAATAAAAAAAAGAACAATCACATACAATATTTGAACATTCTTTCATCCCATTTCCCCAATATTATGCTTCCTGGTGCGCGTACAGAGCGCTCCCCCCGCAAAAAAAACAATAATAATTTTTTTTTCTTTGACCCGGGGGGCCCTTTTAAAGCCCCCTCATCAAACCTAGGGGGTCAGGGAGGATGTACTCTGCCCCCTATGCTCATTTCCCACTTTGTTTTTTCCACCTCTTGTCTCTCGATCCTACCGAGAGACAATATGGCGGCCCTTCCAGACTGTTTAGAATGTTGACAGACACCGGAGAGCCAATCAGCTTCGCTTCGCGAAGTTCCCTTACGCGTCAGGTACGCGAACCGGAGCGCTAACTGGAGCGCTGTGACTGATATATCTGTTTTTAAAAACGTTAATTTCTCAAAATCCACTGGAGCACATATATTGAGACATAGCAAAGGCACGTCGGGCAAACCATATCTACAATTTTGCAAAGTTTCGTGTAAATCCATTCAGCCGTTCGAGCTAAAAGTGATTCCAACTGCCCTATGGGTAACTCAATGTTAAAAACACGTTTTGGGCCCCCCCTTTTTTCTCGGCCCCCCTTGACGAAACCCCCCAAATTTTCAGGGGCTGCTCAGAAACAAAATGTGCCATTTTCCTGAAAATTTCAGCCAATTCCGTCCACAAACGCCAAAGTTATTCGACATAGAATTTTCAGAAATCCCATAGGAAAAAAATCCTAACTATATATACCTACTGGCGACCGCCAGTAGGTAATATATATATATATGTTATGTTATGTTATGTTATGTTATGTTATGTTATGTTATGTTATGTTATGTTATGTTATGTTATGTTATTGGTATTTGTTATGCGCACAGCTGCTCCAGCGAAGGAGCGTCCTGGCACAGTGACAAGGTAGAACATAACATAACAGGAACTGAACAGGGAAGGCCATTAAGAAGACTGACTAAAACAAGAAAGTTTTGATAGCTTTCCGGAAAACATAAGGTCCTCCAACAGGCGGATTTCAACCGGAAGGGAGTTCCAGATGGTTGCAGCTTTGACACTAAAAGAGCGTCCTCCCGCACGGCAGAGCCTGAATCTAGGGACCACAGCGAGAGCCTGGCCTTGAGAACGAAGGGTGCGTGTGGGTACATAAAAGGACAGGAAGCTAGACATAATTTGAGGGCCTATACCTTTCAGAATTTTAAAGGTCAAACAAAGGACCTTGAAATGGATTTGCTTCCTCACTGGAAGCCAGTGCAAGGAGCGAAGGACATTTGACACAGGACAAAATCTGGGCAGGTCGACAATCGCTCTAGCCGCAGCATTTTGTACCCGTTGTAGGGTGGGTGATTTCTGCCAGGTTGGCCCCCACCAGGAGGGAGCTGGCGTAATCCAGGCGAGAGATGACAGTGGCCTGGATTACCAGCTGCCTGGTTGGGGCATCAAAAAATTTGAGGACAGGTCTTAAACCCCTAAGGAGGCCAAAACAGCAAGCTGCTGTTTTCTTGGTGTGGCCAACGAAGGTAAGACCGGCATCCAACCAGACTCCCAGGTTTTTCAGTTCCGACACCAGAGTCGGAGTTGGTCCCAACTCTGACGGCCACCATTGGTCACCCCATAATTCCACTCTCTTTCCGACAATCATAACTTCTGTCTTGGTGGCATTGAGCAGGAGACAGTTCCCGGTCAACCAGCTGGCCACCGCCTTCAGTCCATTCTGAAACCTGGGGGCATCTTGTTCTGCATCCCCGCTGAGGGTAACCACCAGCTGTGTGTCATCGGCATATGAGACCAAGGTCAGGCCCCACTTGGAGTTCTGGACTTTTTGGTTCCGTCCAGAGGTGTCAGGGATAACACCCGAAGACCCCGGAGTTCTACCTGTCTCGGTGCACAAATAAAAAAAAACACGGGCTTCTCGATGGTGGCGTCAAAGACCAAAGGTTTATTACTGCCTGGACCCTCATTCAGTCCGGTTGCTCCCCCACGCCACAGCTAAACCACACACAGGTATCGTCTGCATTCTGCAGTCCATCTGAGCAACGCTGCATTGTCCTTTATTTACTAATCAGCTAGCGCTGCACTGTCGCCTCATAGCGCCGAACTATACTCGCTGATTGGCGCTGCACTGTCGCTTTAATTATTGATTTGTGCCGCACTGTCGCCCTATTTAGTTAATTAGCAGCGCGTCGTCTCTGAGGCTGCTTCTCAAAGTTTTCTGCCGATTTTGTGCGTTTTCACGCTGTGTATTTGCTGCCCCTGGCCTTTGACCCTCCATTTTGTTTAGGTTTATTTCCCCTGGTCCGCCCCTCCTCCCGCCACCGCCTCCTCCCAGCTGCTGCCCCTCCCACGCTCCGCCCCCTCCACCATCCATTTATGGCCAATGCCTCCACGCGCAGCGTCCACGCGCTTCGGACACGCCGAAGGTGCGCCAAAGGTAAGCCCGTCTACGCCCGTCCGCGCCTGGCCCGCGCCTAGCGCCAGTCCCCCTGCCCCTCGCTCTGCCCACCCCCGCATTACCTACGATGCTGCCACCCTCCTAGCCCTTAACCCCGGTCGCGCCCCCAACTGCGTTCAAGCCGCTCCTGGACGCACCCATGGTCCTTTCTCCTGCTACTCCTGCAAATTCATCGGCACCGACAACATCTCCGCTACGACCACACCACAGATTCCCGACCCCAACCACCTACAATGCATCCTTCTCAACACCCGCTCAGTCCACAGGCACGCCATCGACCTATGGAACCTACTAGACACCATCTCTCCGGACATCGCCTTCCTTACGGAAACATGGATGAATGCCTCCTCAGCACCAGACATCACCATTGCCATCCCTGATGAATATAAGATCACACGCAAGGACCGCACCAACCACACAGGAGGAGGAATCGCTATAGTCCACAAGAAATCTATCCGCATCTCAACCAGCTCTGACGCCAACCTCGCCAATTCCGAACACCTTCACTTCCAGGTCCACATCGACCCCAAGACCACACTCAGAGGCACCCTCCTCTACAGACCACCAGGACCCCGCGCAAAATTCAGTGAAGACATCACAAACTTCATCACTCCACACGCGCTCCCCTCCAAAGAATACATCCTTCTGGGAGACCTCAACTTTCACTTCGATAAGATCAACGACCGCAACACCGCCACCCTCGTAGACAACCTCACCAACCTCGGACTAAAACAACTGGTCACTTCCCCCACCCACATCGCAGGTCACACACTCGACCCCATCTTCACCTCCAGCAACCATGTCTCCTTCAGCCACACTACGGACCTCATCTGGACTGACCACAGATGCGTTCACTTCACCTACAACAAACCAAAACCCAGCATCCACCTCCAACCTACCTTGAAAAGGAACTGGAACAAAATCACCACGGACCAAATCTCGGCATCGCTCCTTCAACACACCCCAGCCCTCTCCTCCAACGCTAACGAAGCCGCCGCTAATCTCAACCTATGGTTATCCAACACCGCTGACACCTTAGCACCTCTGAAAAAACATCAAAACAAACCAGGCAGCAAGAAGGCCTCATGGTTCAACGATGATCTCAAGAAGTCCAAGAAACTGTGCCGCTCCCTTGAAAAGGCCTGGAAAAAAGACCCAACCACCAGCACCAAGGACGCCTTCAAAAACGCCACCCGCACTCACCACCAACTGATCCGAAAAGCCAAGAAAGCAGCATTCAAGGATCGACTCGACAACAACGCTCACAACAGCAAGGAACTTTTCAACATCGTCAAGGAATTTTCCAATCCCTCGGCCAACTCCAACGACATCACCCCTTCTCAAACCCTCTGCGACTCCCTAGCCTCTTTTTTCCACAACAAGATTGCAGACATCCACAACAGCTTTGACAACCAACCCGGAAACCAACCCACCCTACCGTCTGCTGTCCATCCTCCCCCCGTTAACACCCTCAACGACTGGAAGCCAATCTCCACTGAGGACACCATCCGCCTGATGAACTCCATCCACTCAGGATCCCCCACAGACCCATGCCCTCACCACATCTTCAACAAAGCAGACTCCGTCATAGCACCGCACCTCCGAGACGTCATCAACTGCTCCTTCAACTCCGCCACCTTCCCAGAAGACTGGAAACACGCTGAACTCACCGCCCTTCTGAAAAAACCAACAGCGGACCCCACCGAACTCAAAAACTACCGCCCCATCTCGCTTCTTCCATTCCCGGCAAAAGTCATCGAGAAAGCCGTCAACAACCAACTCGCCGCCTTCCTCGAAGCCAACAAATCCCTCGACCCCTCACAATCTGGCTTCCGAGCAAAACACAGTACCGAGACCGCCCTCATCGCAGCAACAGATGACATTCGAACTCTACTGGACAATGGAGACACAGTCGCCCTCATCCTCCTCGACCTCTCTGCAGCATTCGATACAGTCTGCCACAGCACCCTTCTACATCGCCTCAATAACATCGGAATCCAAGGAAAAGCACTGGAATGGATCACCTCGTTCCTCACCGGTAGAACCCAGAGAGTCCGCCTTCCTCCATTCAAGTCCGAGGCCTCTGAAGTCATCTGCGGCGTACCTCAAGGATCCTCACTCAGTCCCACCCTCTTCAACGTATACATGAGCCCCCTCGCGACCATCGCACGCCAACACAACCTCAACATCATCTCTTATGCGGATGACACTCAACTGATCCTTTCACTCACCAACGAACCCGACGCCGCCAAAGCTAACCTGCACGAAGGAATGAAAGAAGTCGCCGAATGGATGAAACATAGCCGTCTGAAACTGAACTCAGACAAAACAGAAGTCCTCATCCTAGGCACATCCCCCTCTGCTTGGGACGACTCCTGGTGGCCGGAAGCCCTCGGAAAAGCACCCATCCCGACAGACCACGCACGGAACCTTGGCGTCATTCTGGACTCTTCACTCTCAATGAACAAACAAGTCAACGCCGTATCCTCTTCCTGCTTCAACATTCTTCGCATGCTCAGAAAAACATTTCGCTGGATCCCCTCCGAAACTAGGAAAACAGTCACCCACGCCCTGGTCACGAGCCGACTGGACTACGGAAACACCCTCTACGCAGGTACCACCGCCAAACTCCAGAAGAAACTCCAACGAATCCAAAACGCCGCAGCCAGGCTCATACTAGACATCCCACGCAACGAACACATCTCTGGCCACCTTAAAGACCTCCACTGGCTACCCGTCAATAAGAGGATCACTTTCCGACTGCTCACCCACGCACACAAATCACTTTACGACATCGGACCAGACTGCCTCAACTCCCGACTGTCCTTCTACACCCCCTCCCGCCAACTACGCTCTTCCGACCAAGCCCTCGCCACTATACCTCGCATCAACAAGACCACCATGGGAGGCAGATCCTTTTCTTACCTGGCTGCTAAAACATGGAACTCACTCCCCGCTTACCTCCGCCTCACCCAGAACCACATAGCGTTCAGAAAGCAGCTTAAAACGTGGATATTTGACAAATAATCCTCCACCTCCTCCTAAGCGCCTTGAAACCCTCTGGGTATGTAGTGCGCTATACAAGTTTTATGACTTGACTTGACTTGACTTGAAGTCACAGAAACTACACACGGGCAGTATCTAGGAGCCTGTTCGATTTGTACAAAGTGGGTTGCTCCTTATATACGAAATTTTAGGCTTGGGGCAAATTCTTTACATGTTAGTATATTTCTAAACCTTTGTGTCCTAAACAATAAATATTTGGCGTTGCACAGGAATCGTCGACAATATCTGATGTCAAAACATTACGAACGAGGGGTTCCCACTGTTCCATCATAATCCCATGTCAACTTTTCATTCAAGAGCCGGACCGCCTCATCGTAAATTTCGTTACCTCCCCCTAATAAAGGCCCAGAAGGAAAGGAGCAGAGCCAGGTGCAGAAGATAGAAAAGCAGGATAAGAGATGTTTGTGGGTCGTAAATGGGCAAGGCTACCAGCTTCGGCCGCCTAATCATGATCAGGCCAACGAACACGAGAACCAGTATAGCAGGACTGGCCTCAGGCAGAGGAGGCAGTTTCTGTCGAGTCATGCAGCCACGGCATGTTCTGTCCTAAGGTGCACGTGTCACTAACAAGGTGAATCTACTGCTAAGCTTACGTGTCCTTAAGTGAAAGAGGTCACTGCGTGTCCATTGACTATGTGAGGGCAAGAAATACAAAATGGCTGCCATAATCTAAGATGGATGCCATGGGTAGATCAGAAATGTGTTCATAACAGGAGTGCTCTTGCTCGTAGCATAGCGAAAACACCAGGATATGCTAAATGAACCATTTGCGGTTCACTGATACCAAAATTATGTATTTACGACAATATTGAAAACACGGGTTCAAATCGTCACGGAACCTCACACTGCCTAGCGACCTCAGCCAGCGGTCTCACGTACAGATTGAATAACGTGGGACTCAGCGAGGATCCCTGCGGAACCCCCATGGCCAGCGGCTGGAAGTTGGACTTGAAGGGAGGGATGGCCACACAGAAGGAACGATTGTCGAGAAAGGAGCGGAACCACTGCAAAGCCTGGCCCCCAACGCCAATCTCCTCGAGCCGGTGCAACAGGATACTGTGGGAGACCGTGTCAAAGGCGGCGCTGAGATCCGTCTGACCAGCATCCAACACCACTCGTAGATGTTTTACCATCATGAGGAGGGCAGTCTCCGTGCTGTGCCCAGCACGGAAGCCATTCTGCGTGGGGTCGAGGGCACTTGGTCCGGACAAGATGTTCTGACAGGGCCAGATTAACATGAGCCTCCGTTATCTTCGCCGGCCAGGGTAACAGTGAGATAGGGCGGTAGCTTTCAGGCTTTGAGGGGTCCAAGGTGGGCTTCTTGATGATTGGAGAAACCACCGCCTGCTTCCATTTAGTTGGAACCACACCCGAATCCAGTGAGAGGTTGACTAAGGAACATACAGCAGAACGTCCCATAAAGGCCTGATCTCTAAAAAGAGCAGGTCTTACTGGATCCGACGGGGAGCCGAATTTAACCTGCGAAGCAAGTTTATCAAACCCCTGAATGCAGGGTAGGGTGGCTTTAAGCCCCATCTGAGACTCCCAGGTCAGTCCCCGTGCGAGGGAAGGCCCGGTAGATAGCCTGGACATTTCCCAGAAAGTAAGAAGCAAGGGACTCACAATGGGAGGTAGACCCCACAGCCACAGAGGAAGTCCGCTTCGCCAAAAGATCTTTCACGGCCTTGAAGATGGTCTTTGACGGGTTTGAGCTGTTATGAAATTCAGCAGCATAAAAAGCCGCACGGGCTCGACAGATGGCCCGATGGTAGATCTTGACGGAGGCAACGTATGCAGCTTTCAGATCAGCCTCATAAGTCTTCCGCCATGCTCTTTCCGCCCGTCTGCAGGTTCCCTTCAAGGCACGTAAAGCACTGTCATACCAGGGGCTCGACTCTCTGGTGCTGATTTTACTCGAAACAATAGTAATCAGAGAGTCCAAGGCCCTGGAAATCCAAGTGCAGAAGTGGTCATGGCCAGCTTCCACATCATTCAATGGGCCCAGCGGCTCTACCGCTAGTAGACGGTGAAGATCATCCAGCCTAAGTTTATTCCAGTGCCTCCTAGATACCCTTCTGGCCGAAGGGGTAGAGAGGGTCACGGGTAGAGGGCATTGGATGGTCACCAGAAAATGATCTGTCCACACTAGCGGGGAGATGGATATAAGTTTAGTCTCAATCAGATTGGTAAAGAAGGGGTCCAGAATATGTCCCCCTACATGGGTGGGCTGAGATACCTGCTGGGAGAACTGAAGAGCCTCTAAGTCAGCAGAGATGCTGCGTACCGTCGGGTTGGTCGAAATATCGAAATGTAGGTTCAGATCACCCAGGATGGAATAGTTAGCGCAGCCCATAACTAGTGTGCTGACAGCATCGGGGAATGAGTTTCTGAACACCACATCGCTACCCGGAGGACGGTAGACAACCATCCCAGAGAACGTAAACTGGGGGCTGACTGAGATTTTAAAAGAGGCGCTTTCACATCCTGCGATGTTGAGGCCGCTCCATACGCAGGCAAAACAGGACCTGACTATAAGGGCTATACCACCACCTCTCGATGATCTATTTAGAGTGAACATAAAATAATCAGGGGGGCAGGCTAGATTGATAATAGCTGCATCCGCATCCTGAAGCAAGGTTTCTGTGATGGCAAAAACGTCGGGGGCTGCATCCTCAATTAGATCATAGATGTCTTGATGATGTTTCGATACTGATCTGACATTCAGATTCAATACCCGCAAAAAGGGCGGCAAGCCCTTAGCACGGGGGGCAGCAGACGTGCCCTTCCGGAGGATAGACCCCGGGAGGTCAAGCACCCATCGATTGCAGGGGCAATGGTACGGGCCGCAAAGCGGGTGAACAGGAGGGAGCCTGCACCGATGAAAGGCCTGGCCGATGGAACATAAACGCTCTCTGGAGTATGTGAGCATCGCGGCTCACGTAAAGATGTCTCGCCTGCCACAGTCCTCCTAATCGCAGCGTCCCGCACTTCCTTAGCGCGGACGGGCGCAGACGGGCAGGACTCTGGCACGACTCCGGCCACGCGAAGGCGCGCCCGCTACGCTAGGGGAGGAGCATTAAGTAGGCGTTCCCTCGCTGGCACATGCGCAGTAAAGCGCTGGCGGATGTTAGCGCCTCTACCCCACTCCAAGATGGCGGCCCACCCCAGGCACCGGACCCGCCTAGCGGCGGTGAGGACACAATTACCGTGCAAGTAAGGGGGAGCTAAAAACAAAGGGTCCCAGCAGACCTGAAAGAAAAGAAAAATGGTTTTAAAAAACGCTAGTCAGCGAGTGCGCATAACGCTCCTGGCAGCCGTGCGCTACCTTGTCAGAGCGAGGGGAGCCAGGGATTCACCTTAAGTAGGCGTTCCCTCGCTGGCACATGCGCAGTAAAGCGCTGGCGGATGTTAGCGCCTCTACCCCACTCCAAGATGGCGGCCCACCCCAGGCACCGGACCCGCCAAGCGGCGGTGAGGACACAATTACCATGCAAGTAAGGGGGAGCTAAAAACAAAGGGTCCCAGCAGACCTGAAAGAAAAGAAAAATGGTTTTAAAAAATGCTAGTCAGCGAGCGCGCATAACGCTCCTGGCAGCCGTGCGCTACCTTGTCAGAGCGAGGGGAGCCAGGGACTCACCTTAAGTAGGCGTTCCCTCTCTGGCACATGCACAGTAAAGCGCTGGTGGATGTTAGCGCCTCTACCCCACTCCAAGATGGCGGCCCACCCCAGGCACCGGACCCGCCAAGCGGCGGTGAGGACACAATTACCATGCAAGTAAGGGGGAGCTAAAAACAAAGGGTCCCAGCAGACCTGAAAGAAAAGAAAAATGGTTTTAAAAAATGCTAGTCAGCGAGCGCGCATAACGCTCCTGGCAGCCGTGCACTACCTTGTCAGAGCGAGGGGAGCCAGGGACTCGCCTTAAGTAGGCGTTCCCTCACTGGCACATGCACAATAAAGCGCTGGCGGATGTTAGCGCCTCTACCCCACTCCAAGATGGCGGCCCACCCCAGGCACCGGACCTGCCAAGCGGCGGTAAGGACACAATTTCCGTGCAAGTAAGGGGGAGCTAAAAACAAAGGGTCCCGGCAGACCTGAAAGAAAAGAAAAATGGTTATAAAAAACGCTAGTCAGCGAGCGCGCATAACGCTCCTGGCAGCCGTGCGCTACCTTGTCAGAGCGGTTTGGTACTTATGGAATCGTAATATTAAACTCTCTTTATTGGTAACGACTGGTTTTTCATTACAATCTTGGAAATGTCACTTGTAGGAAGTTGGCATTTTTCTGCCTTTGCCTTTGTGCCTGCATCCTGTCTAGGGTCACATTACTTAATTTAGAAGAGAGTAAGACTTTGTGAATTACTCACAGACAAACACACAATAGAGGGATTGGGTCGGCCTCAATGGGCCATCACTGTATGGATGGCGGGCGGAGCTTAGGACAGCCCCACTTACACCTGAATAGGCTGTGTCCTTTCTCCTCACAATAGGCCTAATGACTCTGTTTTGTCACTGCAGCCAGCTAGGCGTCAGGGCACCGGAGTCAGGACATTTCAAAAACCTTTCTAGAACCTTCCCCCACCTTACCGGAAAAAAGAACCAGGGTATACAAAGAAGAACTTCAGACCCATTCTTCAGTTCACTTCTAGACCTGCATAAAGACTTTCAGAGGATTGCCTGCTGCTGTGAACTGCTGTGTACTTTACCAGACAGCTGCTATACCGGATGGCTCCTTTGCTGCCTGGAGCCTGCCTTGAACTTTCAGAGGCTAGTCCTGCATTTTCACCTGCACCCAGGTCTACCAGTCGTGACTCCAAAGCTATCTTTCTGTTCTCCTTTTCAGAGGCATGGGGACAAAAATGGCTGCCACCATCTTAAACCGGCACCTCAAATCAGCCCGAATGAGGCCTGAACCCCAAGAGGTCTCCCACCAGTCCAAGACCCTCAGTTGTGGTGCTGAAGGTACTCAGATGGTTAATTTCCAAAACAGTGGATTTAGTTAAAATGTTGCAAAGAAATGCTCTGAGAACCAGGAAGAGACCAAACCAATCTTCTGGCCTATGTACCTGAGGTACATCCCCAGTTGTATTGACTTCACAGCGACTACGTTCTTCTCTGCAGCAAATTCATTTCAGTGGTTCTTCGCCAAAGGGGTATCTGACCTCATGTAACTGTCTTCAGCTACAGCTTTCTGCTTTGTCTCTCTAGAAATTTTCAACTTCCATTTTGCCACCGAAGGTAAATATCTTCACTGCAGCTTATCACCATGGTCATCTGATGATGAAGCTCCCTCCTCAGACACTCCTGCAGCCTTTCCCTGCTAAGTTCTACCTTCTCAGACATTTTTCTCTTAAACATTTTCTAAGTCTGATGGTGAGCACTGACCTGGCCCAATCCACTTGAATCTGAACCAGTCTCCATCGCAGCCAGCCTTAACTTCTGACTTTGACTTGGTTTTGCGCAATCAGATGTCTGCGTTTGGAGCTTTGATCCTTTATGTGCTATTCCGATAACTTAGGTCCTACTGATTGGAGTTGGGTCATTTTGGTGTCAAATCATTTATTATATGTGTTCTGTTGGTCTAAATTAGTTTGGGGTTTTTCTTGTTTTGTGTTTTTACTTTATTAATGTTTGTGTGCTACATAAATACTGTACACATTGCCTCTAATTTAAGTCTGACTGCTGTTTTTGTTAAGTTACCGGAGGATAAGCTCAGGTTAAGCACCCCGTTAGCCATCAACCCAACTTCTCATAAAGCCACCTAAAGTATCCACTGTATTGCTATTTATTGAGCCCTCTATTGTTTTCAATGAGATGTCTACAAAAATGACAACGTTTGCTTTGACTATTTGTGGGTCTTCTGGAACTTCTTCCAGTATTTCCCAGGAGAAAGACCAAACTTCTGCACTATGACCTCTTTCATGTATGTTTATAAGCCAGCTACCCATTCTTTTAAAGTCAGGAGTATATCCATCCTCAGTATTGGTACCAACTCCCATAATAAGGCACACCAGTGCTGCTGGTCTACTATGCACATGCTCAATACTCTTTCATGGAAGGCAAACCAGTTTTTAATGTCATAACACAACTAAAGTTAGGCACAATGCTTTTGGGCAAATGAGGAGTAAGTGAGCCTCTTTTATAAACCTCACCATTGATGGATACCAGTCCTTGTCTGGCCTTCTTCTTTTCTAAGGCCATTTTTCTCTTCTAGTCCAAACTTCTACCCCACGGCTAGGTGAGTCAGCTTGCACCTGATGATCCCTCTTTGACTGTTTGTCTTTGAACATCATCTGTTGAGCTGTGAGAAACGCAGGATGCAGACACATTCACTTTATGCCATGGCAGATGCATAGGAGAAACTTTTTTGAGACAGAACACAATCTGCTTCCTCCTCTTCTTGGGTTTCCTCAGTCTCTTCATCGTCCTTCTCTGATGTGATCATTGCTTGTTAGACCTCTTCCCAGGCTCTTAGGGGCCATTCATAATATGTCCTTCTGCGATTCAGGCAAATCTTCTGCTTCTTTTTTCTGCATAAGGCCTTCATCTCTGCAACTGTAAGACAAGCCAAAGTAAATACATTCAACTCATTGTTCCCAAACAAACTTACAGTGCAAACATTAAACTCAAACATAATTTAGATTTTTTTTTTAAAACATGTAAACAACCTAATGCAAATTAAAAATCAAAAATCCATTTTTGCTGTTGATTAAATAAAAAAATCAACATTCCAACTTTTAAACCTGAGTGGTACTGCTAAACACTAGTTCTGGGCAACAACACAGAATGCCAAAGTGAGAAGAGGGTTTAGAAGTTGTTTAGTGTCCACCTCAAGTAATAAAATCACTATGTTGCGAGGGCCAGTTAAATGAGAAAGAGAAAATGTGTAAAGCGTGTAGAAGAACCAAAATAGTTAAAACGTCAGCAGCACAATAAAAATCCCACTTACATTTTAAAAATAGAGAAAAAATTAATAAGTAAAATGACAGCAAAATGAAAAAATGCAATAAAGGGAAACGGAAATGTGATTTTTTAAGAATTTAATTGAAAATGGCAATAAAAAGTGCAAAGCACCAATGACAGTCAATGCTTGCGGTCGACCGGGAACCTAACTACATTTTAAGGCCAACTGCGATGGCTTACAGAATGGATACACCAAGTAAATTGGGTGGCCCCCTTGGGCAAGGAAAAAGGGAAGCTAAAAATAAGTTCTGAATCCCAGACTAATAAAGATCTGTGTTTTTGTTTAACCCCTTGCATGCTGGTGACGGAATGGTTCCATCACGAGCCACGGTGGAGCTGTGCTGGTGATGGAATGGTTCGCTCAGCGAGGTGCTGATTTCATGCCTGCGCTGAGCGTTCTATTAGGCGGGCGGGGCTGTGATGGAAAGGGGTTAAGAAAGCTCTTCACTGCATGGTATAAACTTGCACTCCAGGTCAGCACAAAGTTATTTGTAGTTGGATACTTTTTGGGTTGGCCCCTTTAAAGCTCTGGAGCACAAATTAAAAAAAAAGTTACCAAACTTCTTTTGATGCCTAAACAAGTAAAGTACTACACTTCCATTTCCCCAGGCCCTATGGGGGAGCACTTAGAGATTCTTAGTGTGTCAGGCAAAGGGAAACAGAAGAGTCCAGTCCCAGTCCAGTTGCGACTGTTTAGCTTGGTTTCTACACAGAAATGTCCTCTTCAGATTTTTTATGTAACTGGAGCCACTCAAGATCAATCTTATGATCCTTGTCGCTCTCTCTGTTGTTGGATTACATATGGAATTGCATCAAAAATCCCACAAATCCAGCAGTCTTCTGAGCAGCTAGTGGTTGGGGGACACCCTAAGACACTCCTGGTTCCTTTCTGACCATTAAAGTAAATGTTCCCAAGCCCTGACTTGCCTACTTTTGTTTTCAATCCTGTTTGCAAACAGACCCAAAATGCCTTTTGCTAGGGCATTTACAAGATAGCAGAAGTTTTCAGTCCGATTAAAATTAGATGCGAGGGCAAGGAGTGTTTATGAGGAGTATGCTATGATAATCCTACTGTCATTCCATATTAAACACAGTTTGAAACATTAACTACCTAGCAATAAGAGGTAAAATGGACACAAAAAAGTATTAACAAGTAATGTGGAAACAACACATTTTCTTGTATAGTAGGGTAGTTAAAAGAAATAAGCTGTGAAGAACAAATACTGGAAAGCATAACAAATACACAGTTTAGGCCAGCCGAAGTCAACACTCCCCTCTGAAAGCACAATAGAATGAAAACACACAATAATTAATTAGGGGCTGAATTAACTCATAATTTTGAAGTGGGCAGCAAAAATTAACCCTATAACTGGCAATCAGAGTTTCTACCAGTGTAGTGATGACAGTCTTGACATTGGTGCAGGTAGAGACAGCCTGTCTTATTTATTGATTAGATGAATCAGTATCTTAACATGGAGCCCAACAGAGAGCAGTGACAGTAAAAAGCGGTCCAAATAAACATACAGTGACTCTACCAGATGACAAGGAGGGGGAAACAAGATGACTTGCAGTCTAACACAATAGCCCCTCAAATAAATGTGAGGAACACAGCAGACATAGGCAATGGACTTACTGCATAAAAGCTCCAGTGGAAATCATTGTGCACAAACACACAATACCCATATACTCTCTCACCCTGCTCAAGAAACTTTGAGGGTGGGCAGAAGTTCCTGCCCTGGTAGTGTAACACTGGCATCCCTTACCTCCCCAATGGGGCGGGCCGAACCGCCATCAAAAAGAAGTAGCCTCAAATACAGAGATTGTCAATCCAGATTCATGCAGGGCACTGTGTGGGCAAGAGTCAAGAGACACTTCATGGCAACTAAAGAATTTACAACCATCCAGCCCATTCCTGTGATGACAATGTGTCATACATTAGCACTCTGGTGCTCACTTTATGTGATCTGTGCTATGGTCTCAACTTCTCAAGGCCTTCATTACAAGAAGTCCATTAATTACGATGGGCCCCATAACAAATGTTTCCAGCCTCATCTGAAATATAAGCTCAGCTCAAACATCACTACTCAGTGGTATTCCAGCTGGAGATTGATTTAGCCTTCTTCAAACAGTAGACATTTCTGGTTGAACTGCCACGCAAAGCATGAAATACTCTTAGCTGTGTACTTAGGGGCTTATTTATGAGAGCCCTGCATCACTTTTTCAACATGTAAAGTGGTAATTTCATGCCTCAGGGCTCTCATAAAGACTGATGCCATGCAAGGCCACCCTGTGTGACTTTGAGTGGCCTCAAAAATCATTAATACGTTGATGCAGCACAAATCACTGCAACGCATTTTCCTTTACCCGGAGGCATACCATGGGCATTGCAGTGGGTTTTCCCATGCTTGCAACACCCATGGGATTTGATACTGCCCCAGATGTACAAATTGATGTGAACCTGGGGAAGTGTCAAATCGATATGCCTCCTTCATTTTTCCTCTTTCCATGTGTGCTGCATCCTGTCTCTTGGGATTATTTTTGTGCAGGAAGGTGCTCCATCTTGTAAAAAAGTGATCCTTCCTGCATTGGTGCAAGGGCGCCTATGTTGATGCTAGGCTGCCAAAACAGACAGGAATGCACTGTATTGCTAAATATTGTGCAAAACTGACCTTTCACTTTGGCTTAGGTCAAGATGACTTGCTGTGGTGCCCTACACCAAAATGCCAGAAATGTGGCTCTGAGTGTATTGTATAGAACATGGGTACTCACAAACGTTCTCTCTCGGGCAAAATTTACAGTGTGGTTTGTGACCGAGGGCTGCACCGGTGGGGGCGGGGTTGGTGTGGGAGGGAGCGGGGTTAGAGCAACAAAAAAACAGTGACCATGAGGTTGAACACAGGTCCCTGCAGTGGACGTCTTCATCCACTGAGCCACCAGACCCAGTGCACACACTCTCTCTCTTTCTCTTTCTATCTCCCTCTCTCTGTCTGTCTCCCTCCCTCTCTCTATTTCTCCCTCTCCCTCTCTCTCCTTCCCTCTCTCCCTGTCTCCCTCTGGCTCATTCAGACTGTCTCACTCCCTCCCTCTCCCTCTCCCTATCTCCCTCTGTCTCACTCACTCTGACTGTCGCCCTCACACTCTCTCTGTCTCCCCCTCTCTCTCTCTCTGTCTCCCCCTCTCTCTCTCTCTCTGTCGCCCCCTCTCTCTCTGTCTCCCTTTCTCTCCTTCAATCTCCCTCACTCTGTCTTCCTCTCTCTCCTTCCCTCTCGCTCACTCAGTCTCCCTCTGCCTGTCTCACTCCCTCCATCTCACTCCCTCCATCTCCCTCCCTCTGTCTCCCTCCCTCTGTCTCCCTCCCTCTCTCTATCTCCTCTGTCTTCCTATGTCTCCCACCCTCTGTCGCCCTCCTCCCTCTGTCACCCTCCTCCCTCTGTCTGTCTCCCTCCCTCTCTCTGTCTCCCTCCCTCCCTCTGTCTGTCTCCCTTTCTCTGCCTGTCTCCTTCTTTCTCCCTCCCTCTCTCTCCATCCCTGTGTCTCCCTCCCTCTGTCCCCCTCTGTCTGTTACCCTCCGTCTCCTACCCTCTGTCTTCCACCCTCTGTCTCCTACCCTCTGTCTCCCACCCTCTGTCTCCCTCCCTCTGTCACCCTCCCTCTATCACCCTCACTCTGTCACCCTCACTCTGTTTGTCTCCTCCCTCTCTCTGTATCCCTCCATCTGTCTCCATCCAGGTGTCTCCTTCCGTCTGTCTCCCTCTCTAGATTTATCTCTGTCTCCCTCTCTCTGTCTCTCTCTGTCTCCCTCTCCCCTCCTCTGTCTTCCTCCTCCCTCTGTCTCCCTCCTCCCTATGCCCCCCTCCTACCTCTGCCTTCCTCCTCCTTCTGTCTGTCTCCCTCTGTCTGTCTGTCTCCCTCTCTCTGTCTCACTCCTCCCTCTGTCTCCCTCTTTCGGTCTCTCTCCTCCATCTGTTTGTCTCTCTCCTCCCTCTGTCTGCCTCCCTCCCTCCCTCTGTCTCCATCTCCCTCTCTCTCCCTCCCTCTCCCTATGTCTCCCTCCCTCTGTCTCCATCTGTCTGTCTCCCTCCCTCTGTCTCCCTCTGTCAACCTCTCCCTCCCTCTGTCTCCCTCCTCCCTCTGTCTGTCTCCCCCTGTCTGTCTCCCTCCCTCTGTCTCTCTTCCTCTGTCTGTTTAACCTCCCTCTGTCTGTCTCCCTACCTCTGTCTGTCTGTCACCCTCTGTCTTTCCCCCTCTGTCTCCTTCCCTCTCCCTTTCTCTATCTCCCTTTCTCTGTCTCCCTCTCCCTCCCTCCCTCTCCCTCCATCCATCTCCCTCTGTCTCCCTCCCTTTCCCTCCCTTCCACTCCCTCTGTCTGCCTTTGTCCCCCTCCATTTCCCTCCCTCCCTCTCCTTCCCTCCCACATACACACAGCCGAACCCGAGCACTTCACAGGTCTTTAAAAGACCATTTGTATGTTAAAGAGGCTTTTGTATTTCAGCTCTTCTTAGCGCCCCTGCAGCTCCACTTTGACTATCACTGGAATGCCGGGCCCTCACAGAGAAGCAGAGTCTCTCAGAGTCGCACGCAGTGTTTTTTTAAAACACGGGTACGAGGTCTGCAAGGTCCGCGGGCCGCCACCGAAGGCTTGCCAGGTTGCTAGCCGCCTGCGGGCCGTACTATGAGTACTATGAGTACCCGTGGCATAGAAGATGCTATTCCTTACGGGGATGCTTTCCTTCAGCTTGTGTTTACCATTCTCCACAGGGTCTGTTCGGCATATGACATGCTGCAGTACTGGCAGTGCAGATTAGATCAGCATACTAAGAATGCACGCTGGCAGTCTTCATTAGCATATGCGAACTCCACGTTGCCATGTATGTGAACACATGCAAGTGGAATAGGGAAGGAAGACAGAAGAATGGGAAAGCAGCAAAAAGCAGGATGTTTATTTTCATTTTTCAGCAAGAAAAAAGGACCAACTCCGACAAGTATATATTTTTTTCAGATCTAGCATTCAAGACCTCTTGTATATACTTTAGTGTATACTTATATACTTTTGTATATACTTATATGTGTATGTACTTTGTGGGCTCTGGAGATCAGCCCTAAGACTTGTCTGCTTCCGCTTAGGGACTTTTTTTCTGTTCAACTTCCTCTATTTAACTGCCTTGATCGAAAACAACCAGTATACTTCAGTAAAATACCAGAATTGCTTTCTGCTGAGGGACTTTATTTTTTTAATTTTTCTGGCAACTGCTTCTATTTAACTTTCTTGACAGAAAACAAGCAGCAGAGGTTAGTAAAATACCAGAATCACTTTAGCATTTTCTAGATTCCAGTACATAGAAATTGTCTTCCACGAGTACCAGTAGACAATAATATTCTTTTCAAATCTGTATTTTCAGTGATATGACCACTAAAGGCCCTGATTTTATATTAAAAACAGAGATTTGGACTATTCCATTTCCTGCTGAAGGGCAATATTTCTCTCCCTGTGGTCCCATACCTGGTGTGTCACGCAGTTTGGGGCTTATTTTCCCTCCATGTTAAAGAATAGCAGATGTTTCAGCACTCAGGCTAATGTGCTTAATGGATAAATACATATAAGGTCCCAAAGGCAAGACCGATTGCATTGCAAATGCTTGTTTTTTCAAGGAGACTCAGCTGGTTTACATCTAAATGCTGCGTGTCATATTTACGCTGACACATAATAAGCTTTCTTTAGTAACAAAAAATATGTTTGTATTGTTTGTGATATACATACGGAAATAATTAGTTGAAAACATGCATATATTTGATGCGTTCATTCTGTGCACTGCAGGAGATGTGTTATATTTCTAAATCAATTTACAAGATTTAGCCAGATAGGTACTTCATTGTATATTCATTTTAGTATTATAATCAGCATTAAAACTTATTTTTAATGCCAGCAAATTCAGATGTTTGTATGCACCACTCAATAAGAAATACATATTACCTAACACCATCAACCTCTAATTTTAGAAACCATGTTTATAGTTATATGGTTACATTTATGAGACAGCGGACATTTAACCTTTTAATGTATTTGCATTCAGCTGAGATACGTTATCAGGAGTTCAGTAATTGAATTCATTTCTAATTTATATGGAGTCTGCCTGCAGGGGACACATTAACTGCAGCCCTATGATTATATAAACTTTGTGCGCAACAATCAAGTAACAGCAAGCTGAAACGAACAGCATATACACGTACACCAAGTTAAATGAAATTTGAGTTGAGTGTCTTGGATCTCGAAAAAAAGGTAATTTTAAGAGGTAAGATTTTCTATTAGTGATAAAAAAATTAGTGGTATGTCAAATCAAAATCTACATTTAAAAATGATTTGCATGCCAACACAGAAAAAAGTGATGAGAAATAGATCTTCCCATAAGTTATCCTTTTTTATATAAATGCAGATTTGGGCTTTGCGCTCAAGCAAAATAAAATGCCATGTTAAGAAAGACAAAAGTCACATTTCTGTTAAAATGGCCCAAAATCGATCCCAGTTTTAGGGGACTCTAAGGAACCGTGAAGAGCCAGGAATATGCTGGTGCCACATATACATCATTCAATGAAATTAAATACGATGATGGAATTTTTAATTTACATTCAGTTAAATTGTGCAACCTGCAAATATAGAACCATGATATATTTTTTTTGTAAGGTGATAATAAACATATTTGATATTATCATCAAGTGCCATTGAGCTGGGTAACAATAAACATTTGTTATTCCGTGCCAAGATTTCCCAGGGGATGACTGCGGACTATAAAAATACATGTCAAATGCTAGGTTAATGTAACTCTTTTTCTTTCCAAATAGTAAACATTCAGAAGAATGTAACACATAAGTCTTATAACAAGTTACTTTAAAAACAATAGGGCACAACTATTTATGATTCAGAGTAAGAAATTAGGCTGTTGGGTGATAAGTGTGGAAGCCCCACTCAGAACACAACCACAATCCTTGTCAGTTGGCACAAAGCAGACAGGCTCAACTTTCAGGCAATGTGTACAATATTTATGCAGCAGGCAAAAATTAATAAATTAAAAACACAAGAAAACACCCAAACTAATTTAGAAAACAGCAAGTAAATTTATGGTAAATTATATGACCTCAAAATGACAAAAGTCCAATCAGTAGAACTCGAAATATTCAGTTTTGAAGATTTAAGTATAAATAGATTTAAGTATAAATAGGCCATAAAAACAGAAAGCACCACTTCTGGTCATCTAGCCATGCCGACCCAGGGACGTCACAAGCTCAGTCCAATAACAAATGAGTGTGGGTCACAAACAAGGACCAGGTTAGTCCTGCTGAAAAGTTACCTTCTCAAAGTCTGTCTTCAGTTTCCTGTAGCTGTGTGGACTTGGCCATGTGGCTGGTGGCCATTTTGATGCCCGGTAGTGTGCTTTTACCATAGGCCTGCAAGCTTGTGGCTTAGCCTGCCAACAGGCCTTTCATCCAGCAGGCTCAGAGGGAGTCCCAGGTGCATGAAACAACTGTTTCTGTGTGTTCTGTTGAATTTAAACATCATTTAGGGCATGGATGGCATTGGATTGAATTGCAAAATGTTTTTTTTTTATGGGATTTCTGTTTTTGGATGTGTTAAATAAATGCCTTTGCTGTGTGTGGTGTGTTGTTGTGTACCTAGTAGACCTTGTTTAGCCCTCAGAATTTTCCTTTGTGCATTTTATTGCATTAAAAGGCAAAGCAGTGTGGTTTAGCATGCATCCTTTGCCTGGCTAATATAGGTCTTTTGTCAGTACATTATTGCCAGGCCTCCTGCTTGTTGCTTGTGATTTGTGAGTGTCCATGTGACTGGTGACCTTTTCTGGTAGGGGTTATTAGTGTGCTGCCTTTGCCATATGGGCCTGAATGGTTTTCCTCTGGGCTTACTGCTTCCATCCATCCCCTTTGCCAGCAGCAGCTCCCTGAATGATGTGATGAGCAAATAATGTAATGCCAAACAGAGTTCACTTCCATTACATTTGTATTTTTTTTGTTGTTCTTCTAATTTCCTATCCTTCCTGAGAGTGTAGTGTACACAGTATACCATGAAAACCTGTGTTGACAAAGTCAACTATATCTTTTATTTGTTTGGTTGTACTAGTAGTAATTGAAACACAACAAATGCAACATTTCACTGATGTTCTTCTCCTGGCTCCTTTGCTTTTAAGTGCACAAAAAGACAGAGGAAGAGTTGTCATCATCGTCATCACCCGTTGTACTGCCAGACAGTAGTCCTGCTGCCACCACGTCACATCCACGTGTGATATGTGTCCTTCTGACACCTGAAGAAGATGGGCCCAAAGAAAGGTAACAGGTCCACCAGTCCCAAGAAAGTTGTCAGTGAGAAGAAGGAACAGGCAAAGGAAGTGGCACTTACCAAGACTCATGGGCCGCCCCATGTGTTTTTGGGATAAAAAAATATTACGCCTGCAGCAGCGCTGTCTTGGGACCAAGCTGGGAGCAGCACCTCTGCATCAGTTGGCCAGCCCCACCAACCAAGGCACAAGCCCATGAGTGTTGAAGAGGTATCCAGACTACTAACGAGCAGCGATGTTTAAATGTTATACACAATCAACGCAGGCGGAAACTAAGCAGATAGGTGGGCAGTAGCAAGCGCAACAGCAGCCGCCAGAACAACAGCAGCTGCAAGAACAGCAGAAGCCACAAGAACAGCAGTAGCCGCAAGAACAGCAGCAGCCGCAAGTACAGCAGTACAGCAGTAGACTCAAGTACAGCAGCAGCCGCAAGAACAGCCGTAAGAACAACAGCAAGAACAGCAGCAAAAACACCCACAACAATAGCCCACAATAGTAATTGTTCCTACTGAAGATGGGGAATTTCAGGAAATCGAGCTTCCTGCAGACAAAGTGGAGCAAGAAACTGTTTCAGAAGATCCATTGTCTTCCAGACCTCCAGCAAGGAAAAGGAGGGTTAGTCCATAATCTTCTTCTTCAAGCGCCGCTTCTGATGATCGAGATGCCACTTGGAAGCCACCAGCTCAGTTACAGAGTAATGCACGCCACAATACAAGGCTTTTGAAAAGGAAGGCTTCAGAAAGCCTTAAAGTTATGGAGGTAGATGTACAAGAGGGGGAAGATGATGATGACAAGCCAGTCATCACAAACATCACTCCCGGCCCAAAAGAGATGGAGAGCAATATTATTATCCATCCAAAATGGCTGCTAGGGATGTATCACGGATACCACCAACACAGGTAACACCACCACGACCTCCAGCTTCCATATTTGCATTTGCAAAGGCCCAGCAGGGACCTTCATCCAGCTCAACCACCACCTCAGTAGGTGGTGGAAGTGTAACTGCAAAGAGTTACATTCCAAGCCCACCCTCCAATTCATCTGGTATTGAAAGTGGCACATCGATCAGCGCCAGAAAGTACTTCTTCCCAGTTTGGGACTTTGTTTCGGTCAGCAGTAAGATGGAGAACATTGCTGTATGCTCAATTTGTCAACATGCTGTTGGGGGGGGTAAGATTGGTACAAACGATGGTACCGGAGGCCAAACAAGTCACATCAAAATACACCACAAAATCCAGTGGGAGGCTCACCTAATTCGCTATTGTTGGGGATGAAGATTTAGGGGAAGATATGATTGCGGTGGAAGGTGATCAAGAGGGAGACATTTCTAGCCCTGACCCCAGCAGTGTAGTGTTACCGCCCACATCCTCAGCAACATCTCAGTGGCACTGCAGTAAGTGCCATATTCAGAGTCAGACTGAGACACCAAGGCGTCCGAGTACTGCAATGAAAAAAGTGCGTTGTTGAGCCTACCTGGGTTCAAGAAAACAGCTGCACCACCAAGGAAAATAATCCAGCCTACCATTGAGATCATGAAAAAATAGGCCGCTTATCTCCTATAATCTAACCAATGGCTTTTACACTCTTAGATGATGCTTCATATATGTTAATATATGTACTACAACGGGGGTTTCTCACTTTTAGTATTGCACTGATATTGTGTAAACGCTCCGCTTCATTTCGACTTTCCTCTTCCAATCCTTTTTTCCTTTTCTTTTCTTTTTAGAATTCTATGAGTCAATACTTTTTTTAAGCGGTAGCTTAGACACTATGCTGTGACTACATCACTCAGACTCTGTGTGAGTCTGATTGCCCACTGAATGGGGAGGGGGGTTTGTTCTGACCGACTTTTTCGGCCCTCCCTGGAGGGAGAATGACTGAAGGTGACTCCAGCCTATTACCCTCCTAGTGCAGGGATTAGAACTATAGACAGGGCCTATTCATAAGGCACAGTAGTGCATTTTCGTACCCTTTTCCTTAGATCAGAGCTTATAAACTTAAGTTAGGGGATAGATTCATTAGTATTAGTGATAATCCGTCCTTCTGCAAGAGTGTTAGTATACCTTCTATGGAGTTATGCTTATTTCGGGCCTTGTAGGCTTCAAACGGGAGAGACTCCATCTTGCTTTCTGCCCCGGCAGCTTGAGAGGCTTCTAGGTCAAGTGTAATGTTTTAGTTTCGAAGTGTTGTTCGCTTGGAGAGAACCGGCTCAGGCTGGCCCTTATCGAAAGACTGTATTTTTCTCCATTCCGAAGACACAACATCAGGCTGGCCAGCTGGGAACATGTCCTTGGTACGGGGAGGTACAAGAATTTGGTGGGCGGCAGGTTACTGGCCGTATCTTTCCATGAAAGGACAAGCTTCCATATTAGCGAAAGTGTTAGGCTGTGAGTCAGTCAGTCTGTAGGCGGCAGCTAGCCGTTAGCATCAATGCCATTAATTATTTCCAGGCAGACAGTCGCCATTTTGAAGTCCGAGAAAGATCATAAAGCTGATACTCTCTAAGAAAGATTGAAGGAGAAGGAGAAGTAGCGCAGAGCGATCAGAGACAGAGAGAGAGACAGCAGCTAATAACGAGAAAGGTTCCAGTGACTTGGAGGGAAGCAGAGGAGACAGAGCATAGCGGTGCAGACGTGTACTCGTGACTGCTGAGGTGTGATTCCGAGACGAGCCAAGGCACAGACGAGAAGGGAACCTAGATGACTGCCGAACCCCGACTTCACGTTAATAAGGTGATATCTGCCCCACATCTTTTAGTGTGCACATTCTAACCTTTTACTTTTCTTTGCAGGATATATGTTATAGTATAGAGCTGTGTTTATAATCATTGTAATAAAATACCCCAGTTCTTAGTGAACCGACATGTGCCTTGTATTCTTGTTCAATCAGGGTAACCTGGTCTTCTAGTCAGACATTGTTTTCATGAACGGATGTAAATCCCGGTCAGGTAAGAGGTGACTGAATAATGAGGGAGAGAGGGACCATTTGATGCCGAGAACAGAAGGTACATAATTCAATTTGGAAAGTCGTGCTCATTCATATTATTGTAGTATCATCCCGAGTAGCAAATGAGAGATTTCTTCCAAAGGTATTCATAGGAGAGTGATCGTCATTGGTAAGTGGCATTAATGAGAACACCAGGTGGGAGACTGGTGCGTAGATCCGCCGGATTGCGGATCGGGTTGTAAGTAAGCGAGCACTGGGAGGGAGACCAGTGTATAGGTCCGCCGGATTGTGGACCGGATAAAGAGAGAGAGCACTGGGGCTGCAGCCCAGTGTGTATGGCATGCCGGATTGCGTGTCGAGTGAGCACTGAGGGTGATCAGTGTGTATGGCACGCCGGATTGCGTGTCGAGTGAGCACTGAGGGTGATCAGTGTGTATGGCACGCCGGATTGCATGTCGAGTGAGCACTGAGGGTGATCAGTGTGTGATGGTACATAATCAGACCTGCCCCAGGGTAGATTAGTCTGGGCCTAAGTGGCCGTGAGACTAGTTGGTATGAATAGGATATTGTAGAAAACCTATGCATGTGTATTGCTATTTTCCCCATCCTTAGGTACGAGATGTACATACATATACCTATACCTATTGTAAATACGTTCTAAGGAGGGAGGTGATTACGTTCCGACTGGGTTGGAGGGGCTGCTAGGAGCTGATCCCATCTGGTTCGAGAATCCGGTCGTTACAGGGTTCCAGGGGAAGGGTGGTGGGGTCGCTAGGGGGGGACACGGGTGGGTCACCTAGGGGGGTGAAAACAAAAAAGGAAAAAAAAAGAACCAGCTTTTTCAGCAAAGGAAATACTTAAAAGGATTCCAAACAGAACAGTAACAGATTTAGATTATTTCTGTATAATAAAGTTTTATATGCTTGAAGCGCTGCTACAATCATTTTCTATTAATAATGGGTAGATTAAATATCCAAACTTGGAATGTTGGAGGCTTATTAACGGGATAAATGAAGACGATTGGCTGAGTTGCTTAAATTAACTCTAGTAGATGTACTCTGTCTCCAAGAAACCCATCTGCCATGGATTAAAAAATCATGGTTAAATATGAATGGGTACACTTTATTGGCTGTCTCCACACAGACTTCGAATATAAGGGGGGTAGCAATACTCGCGAAAAATAATCTTGGACCAAATGTTCGACACCTATCAGATCCCCATGGCAGATGGGCTATTGCAAAATTCGCCTGTGGTATAACCATTTGTACGGTTTATGGCTCAAATCAAGATGATCCCACAATCTTTGAAGAATTAGAGATCAAATTGCCTACTTGGCAGGGCCCGTTAATCCTGTGTGGAGATTTTAATATCTCATTAATACCACCTTTATCCAATATCTCCTCCAAAACAAAATATCAAGGATGTAAACCCAGAGTATACAAAACCGTTAGGAGACTTATAACTAATCTTGGATTAATTGATATGTGGTTACACAATAATCCACATGACAAAGGTTTTACCTACTTCTCTCATCTGCATCAAAAACAGGTTCGAATTGACTACATATTTGCTAGTGGAGACCTCATTCCATTATCAACTATAAAAAAATTCCAAGAATAATCTCAGACCACAATGCACTAATCCTTGCAATTACATTCACTCCTCTTTCTACTCAACAACGGTCTTGGTCATTTGACAGGAAACTACTCTCCAATACCGAATTCATTTCACATATTAAAAAATGGACTGAAGAGTTTTTCAACATAAATCGCTTTAGTGCATCTAGAAACATAGTTTGGGATTCATATAAATCTGCTTTAAGAGGAGAGATCTCTAGTTTTCAATATGCAGCACGAACCAAAACTAGAAAATTTTATGAAATAAATTTATCTGATTTGATGAAAGCTGAATTAGAGCACACCGCTCTGATTGAACAGAACAAAGATTCCAATAATCAATGGCTTCGGGTTGCGGTTCTAAAAGCTGAGCTTAATACTGATCTAAGTCAAAAAGCCTCTCAAACTTATAGAGCTTATAGAAAGAAGGTTTACGAAAGTGGGGATAAAATAGGTAAACAATTGGCATTATGTACACGTCAAAAAAATGTTTCTAATAATATTACCACTATTGTAGATGGTGAACGGACTTACGTCTAACCTACAGATATTATTATACAATTCCAAAAGTATTATCAAAACTTATATTCTGAGGAAGGGAATAATTCCGAAAAAGATATTGATACTTTTTTGGCTGGCTTTCTTAACAATTCGGCAGCCATCAGCTTACTAGATGATGGGATGAGAGAAGAACTTGAAGCTGAGATTACACTAGATGAAGTTGTAGAAGCTCTATCACTTTTATCTTCTGGTAAAGCAGCAAGCCCTGACAAACTGCCAATCGAAATTTATAAAACCCTTAGTTTCCTATTAAGCCCCTTATTATTGGATTTATTTTTGGGTGTACAGTACAATGGCATTCCCCCACTTTCTTGGGATGAGGCTAGTATTATAGTATTTCCTAAGAAGGGAAAATAACCCGAACAGCTGACTTCTTATCGCCCCATTTCATTGATAAATTCGGACTTCAAATTATATGCCAAAGTGATGGCTCTCAGACTCAGCAGGATCATTGGGCATCTGGTCTCTCCGTGGCAGCATGGCTTTGTTCCGGGTAAGGGGACCACTGACCATATTCGCCGGGCTATTGCCCTATTTGATGCCAAGTCGGTCACGGGGGGCCAGATGTCTATGATCCTGCTTGACGCTTAGAAAGCCTTTGACCGTGTTTCATGGAACTTTTTGTGGGTTGCCATGGCACGTCTTAATTTCGGCCCCAAATTTCTTAAATCTATCAAATCCATGTATCATCAACCTAAAGCAAAAATTTCAATTTTAGGTTTGGAATCGGGTTTTATCAATATTACAAGAGGCACAAGACAAGGGTGTCCTTGCTCACCTTTACTTTTCGCCCTTTATATTAATCCCCTTATCTTAAAATTGTTAGAAAATAATAATATAAAGCCAATCTTATGTAATAATTATGAAACTAAAGTTTTAGCATACGCTGATGACATCGCGGTATTAACAACTCACCTGATAGAAGCGCTACACAAAATTGAACTGCTCTCTCTGCAATATGGCAACTACTCGGGTTATTCTCTGGACAGGGGAAAGACCATTGTACTGTGCACCAACAACACTATATGCTTAGATACAAGAAGAGCAAAAACTGTGATGTATCTCGGTGTGATTTTATCTGCTGGTATTAAGACTTTAGTTAAAAACAACTTTGATCCACTTGTAGACAAGATTAAGACAGACCTGGACAGGGTAAATGGATTACATCTTTCCATTATAGGTAGGGTGAATTATTTAAAAATGAATATACTACCGAGATGCCTGTATCTTTTTCGCTCAATCCCTTTAATTGTAGATCCTAAGATAATTAAATTAATCAATAAACTCACTTCAAAATTTGTTTGGTAACATGGGAAAATCAGCCGATCACTGTCCTACTTATCTATGCCGTTCAATAGAGGTGGGCTCACAGCACCGAATATTATCTTGTATCATTAGGCAGCTTTTTAAAAACATTTAAAACCAATGATCCTAGAAACACCCTCTGTCTCTGATATTACTAACACCACTATTCCTACAATTTATGAATTAGTACTTGGGCAGGAAGCCAATGGTCTTCTATTAAGAAAAACTGAAAACGCCCATTATAAACAAGTTAAGGGTGAAATCACTAAAAGCGCTTGGCTAATCTGGAATCAGATACTTAAACATATACTGATTGGCAAAATTAACCGATATACGCCCCTACTTTAATCGACCATTACTTCTGGTCTCGATTTTGATCATACGGCTAAGAAATGGCACAGTCTGGGCATAAGAACAGTTAAAGATGTTTGGGTAAATGGCCCACATACTACATTTCAAGATTTAAAAATAAAATGTGGTCTTCCAGAAGGGGACTTTCTCAAATTTGCTCAATTGCATGCAAAATTAAAAGCAAAAAGGGACTTATTCAGTCTCCAGAAAAATGACCTAATAGAAGCATGTAATATTGCAAAAACTAGGTTAGGAACATTATACAATATTTTATTAACAAATATTAAGGATGATATCGAGAAAACAGAAACTAAATGGGCGGTAAAATGAAATAACCCCGATATTGATATAGATAAAGTACTTGATATGAGTAATAATTTGTTTATGGCTAGTAATTTAAGGGCACAATTGTATAAAACTATTTACGATTTATATTTTATCCCGACCAAACTATTCGTTTGGGGTAAAAGGGAAACTGACTTATGCCCACGTTGCTCACAAGGCCCAGCGACGTTATTTCATATGTTTAGCAGCTGTCCCGAACTTCTTCTTATAAAAAATATGATTGCTTCATTTTGGGAGAAAGTTTTTCATCATTACCTTCTTGAGTCTGACACCTTATATGTTTTGGGATATGATAGCTCGCTAATTTTAACTAAATTGGTACAAAGATTATTATTTATAGGTACAGCTGTACTGAGATTAATCTTGTCTGCACGCTGGAAGGATAGTCTTCCTCCTAGCTTCCAAATGTGGTTAGCTTGCTTTCTTGCCGTCTTTAATTTTGAATCTGCAGTATTTGCCACCAGGGGAATTAAAACAAAACTTTGCGGCAAAGAACTTTGGCGTCCAATTTCTACTGGGAAAGAAGGTTTATTTCCTAGTGGAATTGGCTGAGCTAAAAATGCGATTTTTTTTTGTACATATGCTATTGCTTTTTGTAATCTCCGCTAATTCATTTCCCCTTTAGTTCTCTGCTCTTCTTTTCACTCTTGCATATCGTAACTGTTACTGCATGTATTGTTTTACTCTTTTACTGAATCCAAATGTATATACTTTATTCATTGCATTTCATGCTATATGTATTATCTTTTGCTGATACTGGTTCTAAATAAAAAAAAAAAAGAAAAAGAGATCATGCTTAGGTTGTAGGGGCAGTACCAACGCAACCACCCAATGGCACGGTTGTACAATGCGAAGCTGTCTAAAATGTTAGCGCTGGACCTTCTCCCTTTTTCATTTGTGGAAGAGGTGGGTTTGCTCGAATTTGTGTAAGCCATCTGCCGTAAATGGAAGGTTCCCAGCCGGTCCTATTTCACCAGTGTTACTGTTCCAGCAATACATCACAATGTGCTGGAATTGGTTGGACAATCTTTGCAGCAGAGTACTGTTCACAGTATCGACCTGACAACAGAAATGTGGACCAGTTGCCAAGCCACTGATTAAATGTGCATCACTGCACACTGGGGGCCCGATTCACTGAATGAACTTAAGACTAAATCCTAAACTTACTACTATTTGGTATTCACAGAATGCACTTACTACTTTCGGGATTCACAAAGTGAACTTACTACTTTCGGGATTCACAGAATGAACTTACTACTTTCGGTATTCACAGCATAGATTAAAAACTACTAACTTTATGTCCGCACTCGGGCCGGAAATTCCGGCCCGGAGGCGGAGTTTCTGGCTTTGAGGCGGAGCTCACGACCCCGAGGTGGAGCTTCCGGGGCCGGAGGTGGAGCTGGCGTCTTGGAGGCGGAGCTTCCAGCTCGGAGGTGAGTATTTAGCCATGGCTGAAATCTCCACCTCTGGGCCGGAAGCTCCGTCTCCAAGCCGCAAGCTCTGCCTCCGGGCCGTAGGCTCTGCCCCCAAGCCAGAAACTCCGCCTCCGGGCCGGAATTTCCAGCCGAGTGCAGACGTAAAGTTAGTAGCCTTAAATCTATTCTGTGAATCCCGAAAGTAGTAAGTTCATTCTGTGAATCCCGAAAATAGTAAGTGCATTCTGTGAATACCAAATAGTAGTACGTTTAGGATTTAGTCTTAAGTTCATTCTGTGAATCGGGCCCCGGGTCTCTTTTGTGGGGGTTAGAGAAACACTATCTGAAGTAGGTGCTGTTGACAGAGTGGAGATTTTTAATGCTACTCGGAAACATGCAGCTGTAGCCATGTTCACCATGGAGAAATCTCATACTGCTGTAAACATTTTGGAAGAGTTTCACAGCAAGGTCTTTGAATGGCTGTGCCCAAGAGGGCTTAAGGTTGGTTTGTTTCCACAGATAATGACAGTAATATACTTAAGGCTATGGTGATTGGTTCCTATGTCAAGGTCCCTGTTTGGCGCACTGCATTAACATTATAGACTTTCTGAAAAAAGAAGCCACAGTCAGCAACTTACTGACCACCTGCCAAAGAATATACACTCATTTCAGCCATTCTTTTAAAGCTCGGAAGCAGCTGAGGATCATTCAACGTGACTATAGAAGGCCAGTCAAAGCACTCATCCAGGAGGTGGCAACACGTAGAAATGCAACTTATTACATGCTTGACCGTCTGTTTGAGTAGTACAGACCAAGCAATGAATATGTCATGCGAAGAGGGGATGCTACTGTGAAAGGCATGACGCTTTAGATGGACCAATGGTGCCTAGTTAAAAGCCTGACTGAGATGCTTCTTCATTTCGAGGTCTTCGCATGTAAAGTCAGCAAGGAGGACTGTACTATGAACCAAGCTATCCCATTGTTGCACATGCTAAAGCAACAGCTGAAGGAGGTGTCTAAAGCGAACAAAGGTGTAGAGAAAGAGCTTATTGCATCACTTAGCTGACAATACTAAGGTGCAAAATAAGATTTTGTCACAAGAACATTACATTAGTGCCACAACTCTGGATCCACGGTCCAAATCAGCACTGAAAAGAAAGACATTAATTCCTTTTTCAGAAGTGGATGTTTCCCGGTACAAAACTTGGGTAGCTGAGGCAGCCAGTAAGCTGGAAAATGAACAGCTGGTAATTAAAAGCCTGCTACATAAACCCACCACAACAAGTACTGCTGCAGGACATCCGGTGTCAAAGTTCAACTTCCGAGCCTGAAGGCAGTGTGTTTGGCTCAGAAAACTCATCAACACTATCGACAACAGCAAGAACCAGATCATCAGCCCCAGTAAAATCGTTAAAGGATTGGTATTTACAGCAAGGACTTTCTAGGTCCAGTGCTGATGCAAAGACAAAAGAGGTTGAACAAAGTGCATCGCCCCTGAACATTGAGCGGATGGTCCAGACCTATCTGGATGACCCAACAGAGGTGCACATTGATCAAAACCCATTGCGGTATTGGTATGGGAAAAGGGGCCAATGGCCACTGCTCAGCAGGCTGGTGATGTACTATATGGCTTGCCCTGTCGCAAGTGTCTCCTCTGAACGTGTTCTCAGTGCTGCTGGTTCCATTGTAACAGTGGGAAAGACCAGTCTCTTGCCCAAAAACGTGGCAAGATTAACCATGATCAAAATGAATCAGCACTTTATACCCCCGAATTACACAATACATGAATTAATGCAGGAAGAGGAGGACAGCGGCTCAGGTGATGGAAGTAGCATGTTGAATTTGAATTTAAAAGAATTAATAAAGTGCGCATACACCATGCGGTTTCTTGGTGCTGGGGGTTGCTAGTGCCGGGAGTACAGAGGGCTAGGGAGAGAAGGCTTGCTGGAACAGAAAGGTTTTAAGAGCCCTACGAAACTCCATAGAGAAGTCAAAAGATTTAATTGGGGGCGGAAGAGTGTTCCAAAGGGTGGGGGCGAGTACAGAAAATTTCAAACCACCGGATGTGCTTTTCTTGAAGTGGGGGACTGAAAGAAGGGATTTGGAAGAAGAGCGCAGGTCTCTAGTGGGGCAGTAGGCTTTAATAGCAGAGGAAATAAAGACAGGGGCCGTGCCTGCAGGAGCCTGAAAAGTCAGGCAACCAGCTTAAAAAGAGCCCGCTGTATGATGGGTAACCAGTGTAGTGATTTGAGTAGGGGGGAGGAGTGGTGGAGCTTGGGAAGGCCGTACACCAGGCGGGCGGCCCGGTTCTGCACTAGCTGGAGGCGCTGGAGGGCATAAGCGGGAACCCCATTGTATATAATGTTCCCATAATCGATCCGAGAAAGGACCATCGCTATTAAAATCAGCTTGAGTGCAGGAAAGGAAAAGAAACGGGAGATTTTCTGGATAATACGCGAAGTAAAAAAACAAGAAGAGAAAACAGAACTATTGTGGGAGTGAAGTGTAAGATGTTGGTTAAGTGTGATCCCAAGGGTTTTGACTGAGTGTGAAGGAGAGGGAGAGGGGACTAGGGAGGGGGGCCAAGAGGAAGGGGACCAGGGGTTGCGACTGCCACCGGCCAGGACCAACTCTGTCTTATCCGGGTTGAGTTTGAGGTGGTTGGAATTCATCCAATCCCGGATAAACAGCATCACCGATTGGAAGCTGTGAATGCCTGCTGAGGAAGGGGACAAATTAAAAATGAGTTGGAGGTCATCGGCATAGTTATACACCGTGACCTCCATCTGCTGCAGGGCAAAAACAAGAGGGAAAATATAAAGATTAAACAATAAGGGGGAAAGGGAGGACATCTGGGGGACACCACACTGCACCTTACGGGGAAGTCGCCCAAATGGACGGCCTGGGTACGGTCACTCAGGAAGGAGCTGAGCCAGGCCAATGTTGGGCCCCCCATGCCTGCCGCCTTGATACGGGATAGAAGAATAGAATGATCAACCGTGTCAAAGGGGGCGGGCAAATCAAGGAGGACAAGAGCCTGAGGAATGTTAGTGTCCAGCCCCCCTAAGCTGATCCATGACCGAAATGACCACCTTCTCGGTGGAATGCCGAGGGCGAAAGCCCGCCTGGCAAGGTGAAAGATAACCGCTTTCCTCCACAAAGGAGCTGAGTACCTGAGCGACGTACGACTCAAGGACCTTTCCCAAAAAAGGAAGAAGGGAGATGGGACTGTAGTTTGCAGAAGAAGCGGGGTCAGCCCTAGGTTTTTTTAAGATGGGGATGATGGTGGCGGTTTTGAAGGGGACAGGGACAATGCCCATAGTGAGGGAATCATTCAAAGGTAAGGGGAGGGGAAGGACAATCTGAAAAAATCTGGCGCAAAATGTGAGCTGGGCAAAAGTCAGCAGGGGAGCCAGATTTGACACGGCTGAGAAAAGGAAGAAAATATTCACTGGTCAATAGAGGAATGTGAGTGAGAGCAGACCTATTGGATGGCAGTTGGAGGTCGCTAAAAGTGGGGGAAGGGGGGGGGGGAATATTGGCCTTGATGAGTGCGACTTTCTCAATGAAAAACTCATTGAGAGAGTCGCAGAGGTCCTGGGAAGGTGGAATTTTTGACGATGTCCTGTCAAATGAAGCCAGCTCATGAACAGTAGCAAAGATTTCTCTTCGCTGACTCTCAGCACCCAGGATTCGCCCGGAGAAATATTCGGCCTTGGCGGCAAGAATATCTCTTTTGTATTCGCTAAGAGTAGAAGTATAGCGTTGCTTGCGAATGGGACAGTAGGCGAGCCTCCAGGCTCGCTCGGCTTGTCGCACCTCAAGTTTTTTGGCTTTGAGGCCAGAACTAAACCACTTGTTCGCATCATGAGCGCGTCTATCTGTGATGTGCTTCATGGGGGCTACTTGGTCACAGGCCCTCGAGAGCCAGCGATCGAGGGTGGCTACTTGGGATGACACAGCCAAGCCAGCTAAGTTCGGGCAAGAAGTTGTCAACGAACCACACAAGGAAGGCATATCTACTCTACACCAGTTCCTTGCCCAGGTGTTTCTGGGAAAGGAGGGAGTTTTGGTAAGACTAAAGTCCAAAAAAAAAGAAATTAAGAAATGGTCGGACCACATGCAAGGCATAACAGTGGGGGCAGAAACTGGGGTGTTTAAAGTCCAAATTTGGTCCAGGATATGACCTCGAGAGTGGGTGGGGGTGTGAACCTGTGAAACCAAGTTAAGGCTGAGAAGAAGCTGGGTAAAATCTCTAGACATATTGACTTCTGCGGGGTCATTGGGCCAAAAATTAAAATCTCCCAGAACTAAAACTGATGCATTGTTGACTACCTGAGTGGCTAGTAAGTCCTGGATAGCGAGGATAAAACAGGGGCTAGGCTGGGGCGGTCAGTAAACTAAGACACACGTAATGGGGCCAGGAAAGAAGCGGAACGCACAACAAGGCAATCCGCTGCCGGAATCGTAGGGGAAGGAAGCATCTGAAAATGGAGTCCTTTCCGAGCGATCAAGGCAACCCCGCCACCCAGCTTGCCCTCCGGGCGGTCAGCGCGGAGTAAGAAGTAGGGGGCAGGTAGAGCCGCAAGGACGCTTGGCAGGGAGTCTGAACAAAACCATGTTTCAGTCAGAAACAGGAGGTCCGGTTTATTAGAGTCCAAAAAATTAAATAACTCAAGTTGGTGCCTAACTGCAGACCTAGTGTTCAAAAGGAAGGCCGAGATGGTGGAAGGGGAAGTGGAGGAAGGGGGGAGGGGGAGGGTACCAAAGGAAAAGAGGATAGGGAAGTTAGGGAATCGGGGAGGGAGGGCAAGGGTCGGGCTACGCCTAGTGCCTGGGCCCGTAGCAACGTCGCGGGCTGGAGTGGCCAAGAACCCTGAAGGGAGCACAACTGTGAGGCAGAATAATTAAAAGTGCGAGCATGATGATGTGCCCCTAGCCCCGGCCGGCCGCGGATGGGCGCAGACGGTCTTAACTTAGGCGCAACTTCAGCGCCTTCGTCGCACCCGCTCTGCATCCGGTTACCCATGTACATTTTATGCGGAAGAGCCTCGGACAACTAGACCGCTAACTCTGGTCTCAGTGACCTTCAGGCTCCCCCAAGATGGTGTCCGCTTTCCACCCGGCAGGCACAGAGAGCCGCGGGGGAAGAGCTGCCCTCCACGCAACGGCAGAGGAGCTGCGATGGACCGGGGCGAGTGCACCACACAGATGGTAAGCCTACAGCATTCTAAGCATTAAAATATGACAGCAAATTAAAAAATACTAGGCGCCTGCATCTAATCATGCAGAGCGCCAGAAACTGCAAATGCGAGTGAAGATAAAAGTAGTACACAGTAAATAACACGCTGTAGCCCCTTGACCACGTAAGCTCCCAGTGGGAACCAGGAGCTGCCACCGACCTGGTAAGCCAGCTAAGTTCGGGCAAGAAGTTGTCAACGAACCACACAGATAATGATTACCTACTTCTGGTTGAACCCCCAGAGTTTGAAGACAAGCTTTACTTCCCTGACAACTAGACTTCCACTTACTGTCTTCCTCCCTTATATACTTTTATTTGTGTGTCTGTCTTTCTGGTTGGAAACTTCGAATTACAGCAAATCCATCACCACCATCTTCTAGTCTTTCATTGCCATATATGAGTTTCTGCTTTCTGCATTTCAGTCCACTCCTCCGAGTCCTGCTCCTCCATCCTCATGAATCGCCCTAAATCTATTGTCCTCACGCCAGATGATTAGGATAATAGAAGAAAAATGAAAAGCGTTGAGTCCCTCTGCCAGGCCAGGTCCTCCCTGGACTGGAAACAAGCATCCTTGGACCGGTTTCTGGCTTTCAGCTCTCATCAGCCAGGATAGCTTGACTCCAGTGGCATGGAGAGCATGGGTCGCATGTCTGGGAATACCCATCCCACTCGGGGTGAAAAATGCAAAAAGAACAACTGATGGACAGAATGCAGAACATTGTCATACATTCACCCCAGTATAGAGATCTGGGTCAAGACTGATTTCCATATGGCTGGTTCTGAACTAGGGTGGTGTGGTGATCAAAAGAATGATGGATTTAACCCAGATCCTGGAGACTGGAGGTGAATGAATGCATTGTCCAGCATTCCGTCAATCAATTGTTTCATTCCATATGTCGCCTTAAGAGGGAAGGGTCTGCCCAAGCGTGGTTCCCATGCTCACTACACCACTGGATTCAAGCTAGACTGGCTGATGAAGGGTGATGCCCTGAAACTAGTCTAAGGATGCATGTTTCCGGTCCAGGGAGGGCCTGGTTTGGCAGTTCGGGCTGGACTGTTCCTACAAGGAACATGGTCAAGATTGATTTGCATATGGCTGGGTCCAAACTGAGGTGGTGTGGTGAGCAAAGGAATGATATGTTTAACCCAGATCCTTGTGACTGGGGGTGAATGTTTGCAGTGTCCAGCATTCCGTCCATCAATTGTTTATTTTGCCTACTTAAGCCTGTCCAGCACATCACCACCAGTTGGCATTGTGTAAATTCTTATTTCTAAGTCACTTGCCTCCTTTGCACATTCTTGGTTCCCACCGCTCCCCACATTCTGCAATTGTGTGCCTGAGGGGCTATGTGTTAGTGGATGGTTTGTCTACATGTCTGGCCCCTGTTACCACAGTTACTTGTGTTGTCGTATCTGGTCGGTGGGCATGTTGCACGTGATTTTGTTATGTGTACATTCCCACAGTTGTGAGTTGTATGATTGTGGAGTTGAGGTGTGTGGTGTGTTCTGTTGGTACTTACCAACGAGCAGTCCATTTCCATAGGTGCCATCCTGAAAGAGCTGGTTGATGATGGACTGTCGAAAGATATAGGAATCATGCACACTGCCTGGAAAATTGGTGATGATATTGGGGAATACTCTCCCGTGGTCCACTATTGCCTGCACATTGATGGAATGCGTGTGCTTTCTGTTGCGATGATTGTGTGGGGCACAAGTAGGACACGTGTGCAGTCAATTGCCCCCAACACGTGAGGGAAGCCAGCTATGGCGTAGAAGCCTTGTGAAGTACTGGGTTTTTAAGAACCCAGCGGTGCCAGGGAACACACCCTAAGACTTCGAGTCCTTCCTGTTTCAGACTACAGAAACACAGAGTATTCCTGGTGAAGTGAAAGATCGTATTTATTGGCTGCAGCCAGTAACAGGTATCCTAGAAGTACAACACGCTGTATATTCCCAGGAGACTGTTCCCCTTACAAAGCCAGCCTTCTCTTTTTATACAAAATATTATGCTTTAGGCAAACATTCCTTATTTTACAGTTGACCATTCACATATTTTCACTACAATGAAAAAGCAGTGCCATGATGACAAGCCCATATTTTAGTTTGTCCAGCCCACAATAAATTACCCGGCAAAGCCCAGTATTTTCATCAGATATAGGCTGACGGCAATAAAAACGGGCACCTCCTCCTCTTAAAGCAAGTCATAGAGAAAGAAACAGGGACAGGTGTGTGTAAGATTAGGCATGGTTTGTGTTCGATGAAAGGTTTATGATATGTTGTGCCTTGATACTAATCTCATTCGGCCAATGGGAAAGGAACTGGCCGAACAGGTTTGGCTTCAGGCAGTGGAGTCAGCTGGCCCAGGTCACAGAGGAGTCAGCAAAGGTGTACGTGTCCTTCAGACTCGTTTTTGGCCTTTATCATTTGGCCTATGTGAGGGCAATCACAAAATGGCTGCCGTTCACAAAATGGAACCCGAGGGTTCAGGACGGAAACTCTGATTTCAGGGTGATTTCCTCACCCGAAGATGACGAAAATGCTTGTGCATAGTATTCTAATCATTCTCGGTCTGCTGATACCAAAATCGTCATGATACAACGATGTTTATAACACGGGTCCAGGATTTTCAGTACCACAGGACCTCCTTTTGCCCTTACATAGGCAATAACCTATACTCACGCTAATATGAGTCCAGGTCTATATTCATAAAGTCATTGAGATGTTGCTGTAGCATCATCCTATTACTTAGCTCGTTTCTTGATACAGGTTTCCTTACATGCGATGTAGCACATAGGCCACATATTGCAGGAGCACACTGTACACACAGACAGAACAGGAAAAGAATGGCTAAGATTATCCCAATGACTATCAGAATCATCCATCCCCAGGCAGATATCAGTTCCCAGAACCACCCCATCAATGACCGATCTCCTTTATCCATGTGAATAGATTCAGAGATCGTATGCAGTTTGGAAATGGCCTGGTAGACTGTCGGAGCCTTATCTGGGATGAAAACACAGCAACTTGATTGGATCACTTTACATACCCCACCTCGGTCCGCAAGTATGACGTCTAATGCGACCCTGTTCTGAAGAGTCATAAGGCAATCCGACTGGAGCTCAGCTGTCAAATTAGACTTTTCCCTAACTGAGCTCTGGGATTCTTGCCATTACCTTGCAGACATAGTTGACCGTGATGGGGTACAATCCAAATCGGGGAGGATCTCTTTGCTCGCTGGTTCTCACTCAGAGTAACTCCATATCCTGTTACATTCCATCTAGCGTAAGCTTGTAACTCATCTCTGGGAATCGTTCTATACGAGTCAATGTTTCTGCTCATATTTGTGATTCCCATTACCAATGGCTTGTTGCTCGAGTTACTTTTCGTGGAACGTGGGGGATATGGTTCGATGGCATAATGAACATCATCTGAAATGCCCATAAAGAACCATTGTAACTAAATGGTAAGACCAAGTATGGGATACCCGTATCTGTTGTCTGTGGCATAAGACCACACACCCAACAATTAATTGTGTTTACTACTAATTGGTGTTGGTGTAAGAGCTGAATGAAGGAGTTAATGGTTAATTCTAATCTTCTAGTGGACTCATGCTCAGGCAGAGGGTGAAAAGAATGTGAGGAAACAGTAGAAGGAGGTATAGGCTGTGTAGTGGGTGCAAAGGTCACTTGAAAAGAGAATAAAACATATCCTATTAAAAACATCAATACACTAAGCAACATGAAAATACATAATATCAAATATCGTTTCTTTGTCATCAATATACACATTATGGCTTTAAAGTCCATCTGTTTGGCAGGTCTCTCCATCTCGAAAAACTCCATCCTCTCTAATTGCTGCTCGCGGCGGTAGGGTGTTCTATGCTAAGGAATGCTTCTGTCAGTCCAGGGCAACTCCCTTAGACCGACCAGAACTGTCGACCTAACGTCTTCAGCTGCACTCCAAAGACTTGGGCAACCACGACCCTAGCAGCTGAACCCGGATGGCGGTTCGAAAAACAAAAATAAGAAAGTTTCTCAGATGAGAGAGCTGCACTTTCAAAAATAGGAAAAAAAAAGGATTTTTTTTATTTGTCCATAGTTCTCGGCCTCAAATTATAACAGCTTTTTCCAGGTACTGTCTGATTCTGGAACAAGAGTTCAGGCTCTGTAGTGTTCAATCGAATTGACGGTGGCACAGCTTCATGCAAAAGATTGCCACTTTCTCGTTCAGAAATTGTTCCTTTTACACTTGCATCGCCAAAAGGCAGAAAACGAGGCACATTCTCAGTCTCAGAGTCAGAGATCCCCTCCTGGACCCACCGGTCGTACGGTAGAGGCAAAGGGACCCTCTTGCAGTGTACGCTGTGGATCCAGTTCTTTTTCCCTTCCACTCGAACAGCTGATCTTGTTGAGAGAAGGACAAGGTGAGGGCCGGTCCAACGGGACTGGTCATTCCTTGTCTGTTGGAAGTTCTTGACCAGCACCCATGATCCAGGGTCGATAGGATGTCCTGGAGCTTCAGAGACCTGAGGCAGAGTATTGTGAACCTGTTGGTGTAAAACACGCAATTTAGCCGTCAATTCATACAAATAATCAAGCAGTACAGGGTGTTCGATCTCACAGAATTTTGTCGGCCTTGGCACTCCACATATGTTGGCCGGGTGGTCGAACACAATTTCATAGGGACTAAGTCCCACTCGTGAATGCACAGTCATTCTTGTTGATAGGAGTGCTAAAGGCAGAGCGTCAGGCCATTTAAGACCAGAACTCGCTTGGATCTTGGCCAATTTCAGTTTTAGTGTGCCATTATAGCACTCTACTAGTCCAGATGATTGGGGGTGATTTGCAGCATTGAATTTTTGTTGGATACCTAGCCCTTCACATACTTTCTTCATCACTTGACCCACAAATACACTCCCATTATCACTCCAGACAATTCTCGGCATTCCAAACCTAGGGAAGAATTCTTTGACAAGGGCTTTAGCTGTGGATATGGCGGTGTTGTCTTTTAGGGGATATGCTTCTACCCATCTCGAAAAGGCACAAACAACAACGAGTACGTATTTCAAATTGTTGCACCTTTCCATGTGGATGAAATCTAGCTGCAAAACCTCGAATGGATGCGTTGGAGGTGCAAAATGACCAGCTGGAGTTGGGGTTCCCCAACCAGGATTGTATTTCAGACACACCATGCAATTCCTGACCACATTCTCTGCACACTTAGGAATTCCAGCATTTTGCCATACTGGTACTAACAACTTACAAATCCCTTTCACACCGATATGAGCCATTCCATGGGCCATTGTCACCACTGCAAGCACATACGCATCAGGTAACAACCATCGCTGATGTTCTGACAATTCAACCCAACAACCATTTGCATCCAATTTACCCGTGCTCGCTCTCCACACACTCAACTCTTTCTCTGAAGCTTCAGCTTGAATAGACTTCACACTCTCTATTCTATCTTCACACATTCCAACGTCACCAACCCATCTTGCAGGGCATGCAACATACATTCGATTCATTACGTCTTTTGCGGTTTCTTTTGCGATTTCGTCAGCAAATGCATTTCCACGACCAACATCATCAGTAACCTTTTTGTGTGCACTGCATTTCACAATCGCAACTTGTAACGGCAAGGTCAGTGACTCAAGAAGCTCATTCACCAACTGACCATGTTGTATCTTAGCTCCATGCGAAGTCAGGAACCCACGTTCTTTCCACAATCGTCCAAAACTATGAGCCACACCAAAGGCATACTGGCTGTCAGTATATATGGTCACTCTAATTCCTTTCGACAACACACACACTCTCGTAAGTGCAATCAATTCTGCTGCTTAAGCTGAATTATGTGGGATACGCACAGATTCAACAATCGTATGCAAAGTCGTGACTGCATATGCTGCAGTCGTATCACCATTCGGAAGCTTAAAGCATGAACCATCCACCCATAAGGTTCCGTCACACTTCACAAGAGGAGTATCTTTTAAATCTACTCTCCCTTTCGTTTCTTCTTCTGTCCTGAGAAAACAATCGTGCTGTTCGATATCATCTGTTTCTACTGAAATCGGCAATAAAGTGGCTGGATTCAACGTATTGCACCTCTTTATGTGCACATGACTCGCTAACAGTGTCAACTCGTAACCTGACAAACGAGCACTAGTTAAGTGCTGTGTCTTGGTCCTGTTTAACAAAGTGTCCACCGCATGTGGAACCATCACAATCAACATAATATTCATCACTAATCCAGCAGACTGTCGGATAGAAACAGCTGCTGCCGCTGTGGCCTTCAAGCAACTTGGCAACGCCTTAGCTACCGGATCCAAAGTCGACGAAAAATACGCGCATGGACGCTGTTTGTCTCTGAAAGACTGTGTCAGCACTGACAATGCACAACCTTCTTTCTCATGGACATACAGTGTAAAGGGCTTACTGTAGTCGGGGGTACCCAACACAGGAGCCAAACACAATGCATCACGCAATTCGGAAAAACTTTTCTGACAATCTTCAAACCGCGGAATGGGATTCGGTGTATCTTTGAAAGTTAATGCCACCAAAGGTTTGGGCAACAAAGAAAAAATCGGTATCCATTGTTTGCAATATGATGTAATGCCCAAGAAAGCATGTACTTCTCTCTGTGTCCTTGGCACACTCAATTTTGCAATTGCCTGAATTCTTTCTAGGGTCAGTTTCCTTCCCTCCTTCGATAAGAGGTGACCTAAGTAGGTTACTTCTTGTCGACAATATTGCAATTTTGAAAGAGACACTTTGTGATGCAAATCATACAAATGACGCAACAACGACAAGGTGTCTTGTTTACAAATCTCCTCAGTATCTGCAGCGACTAGCAAATTGTCGACGTACTGAATAAGGGTAGCGCCATCAGAAAAAACAATCGTATCAAGCTGTGTTTTTAAAGCCTGACTGTATATCGATGGACTTTCACAGTAGCTTTGAGGAGCGCGTTTGAAGTGGAAGCTTCAGCCTCCTAAACTGAAGCCAAAAATATCCCTGCTCTCCTTGGCAATTGGGATGCTGAAGAAAGCATTCTTCAAGTCAATCACCAAGAACCAAGTGGCTGAAGCTGGAATCATAGTCAATAGGGCAGTGATATCAGGGACAACGGGAAACTGTGGCACAACTATTTTATTTACCTCTCTAAGATCAATCACAAACCTGTAAACAGGTGGCTGAGAATTGTCGGTGCGCTTCAAAACAGGCAGAACAGGACTATTACAAACGTTGTCTCTTGTCTCTTCAATTACATCTTTTTCGATCAGATCATAAATGATTGCTAAAAACGCCCTTTCACCTTCTCTAGAGATCTTGTATTGGGGAATGCGCGGCATTCTAACATTGGCTTTCAATGTTACAATATATGGCGGTATTTCCAAAAGACCCAATTCGTTAGGACCAGTAGACCAAAGAGCATCCGGAAGATAAGACAATTCTGTCGGAAGTGTATCCTTCGACAAATACATCGGGGAGACCACTCTCTTGCCCAGTGTAAGTTGTACTCACGAAGGAGAACAATACAACATCGCATATAGTCTTTTCAACAGGTCTAATCCTAGAAGGTTCTCCCCACAACCTGTTGTCAGAATAAGGGGTGCTTCAAATTCATAACTTCCAACAGAAAGAGACATACGACTAGAAATCGTGTTCCTAACCGGGGTGCCAGATCAACCTACTGAAACAGTCATTTCGCCAGACAAAGGTGCGCTAGGGAGTTTTGAGTGCATAATAGAACTCTTTGTAGCACCAGTATCCAACAGAAAAGACTCCGACACACAAAATGTATTCACCTCAACATAAGGTCCACTCTGATCTACTGGAACTGAAACAACTCCCTCTCTTTGTCCATGGCTGTCCTAACAATCATTACCATTCATTTCCTCACCTTCATTATAGTAATCGTCCGTATAGTACAGAGCGGTCTTACCAGATGAACCTCGCTGTTGATCAAAACTATTAATTGAGTTCTGTGGAGGTAAAGAAAGTACATTCTGTCCATGCCCTCTACCTCTAGGCGCTTGTTGAGCACCTCTACCTCTTGTGGCTTGGAATGAAACCAATTGTTTCATTCCATATGTCGCCTTAAGTGGGAAGGGTCTGCCCAAGCGTGGTTCCCATCCTCACTACACCACTGAATTCAAGCTAGACTGGCTGATGAAGGGTGATGCCCTGAAACCAGTCTAAGGATGCATGTTTCCGGTCCAGGGAGGGCCTGGTTTGGCAGTTCAGGCTGGACTGTTCCTACAAGGAACATGGTCAAGACTGATTTGCATATGGCTGGGTCCAAACTGAGGTGGTGTGGTGAGCAAAGGAATGATGTGTTTAACCCAGATCCTTGTGACTGGGGGTGAATGTTTGCAGTGTCCAGCATTCCGTCCATCAATTGTTTATTTTGCCTACTTAAGACTGTCCAGCACATCACCGCCAGTTGACATTGTGTAAATTCTTATTCCTAAGTCACTTGCCTCCTTCGCACATTCTTGGTTCCCACCGCTCCCCACATTCTGCAATTGTGTGCCTGAGGGGCTATGTGTTAGTGGATGGTTTGTCTACATGTCTGGCCCCTGTTACCACAGTTACTTGTGTTGTCGTATCTGGTCGGTGGGCATGTTGCACGTTATTTTGTTATGTGTACATTCCCACAGTTGTGAGTTGTATGATTGTGGAGTTGAGGTGTGTGGTGTGTTCTGTTGGTACTTACCAACGAGCAGTCCATTTCCATAGGTGCCATCCTGAAAGAGCTGGTTGATGATGGACTGTCGAAAGATGTAGGAATCATGCACACTGCCTGGAAAATTGGTGATGATATTGGGGAATACTCTCCCGTGGTCCACTATTGCCTGCACATTGATGGAATGCGTGTGCTTTCTGTTGCGATGATTGTGTGGGGCACAAGTAGGACATGTGTGCAGTCAATTGCCCCCAACACGTGAGGGAAGCCAGCTATGGCGTGGAAGCCTTGTGAAGTACTGGGTTTTTAAGAACCCAGCGGTGCCAGGGAACACACCCTAAGACTTCGAGTCCTTCCTGTTTCAGACTACAGAAACACAGAGTCTTCTTGGTGAAGTGAAAGATCGTATTAATTGGCTGCAGCCAGTAACAGGTATCCTAGAAGTACAACACGCTGTATATTCTCAGGAGACTGTTCCCCTTACAAAACCAGCCTTCTCTTTTTATACAAAATATTATGCTTTAGGCAAACATTCCTTATTTTACAGTTGACCATTCACATATTTTCTCTACAAAGAAAAAGCAGAGTCATGATGACAAGCCCATATTTTAGTTTGTCCAGCCCACAATCAATTACCCGGCAAAGCCCAGTATTTTCATCAGATATTGAAGGATGCCAATTAAAACGGGCACCTCCTCCTCTTAAAGCAAGTCATAGAGAAAGAAACAGGGACAGGTGTGTGTAAGATTAGGCATGGTTTGTGTGCGATGAAAGGTTTATGATATGTTGTGCCTTGATACTAATCTCATTCGGCCAATGGGAAAGGAACTGGCCGAACAGGTTTGGCTTCAGGCAGTGGAGTCAGCTGGCCCAGGTCACAGAGGAGTCAGCAAAGGTGTACGTGTCCTTCAGACTCGTTTTTGGCCTTTATCATTTGGCCTATGTGAGGGCAATCACAAAATGGCTGCCGTTCACAAAATGGAACCCGAGGGTTCAGGATGGAAACTCTGATTTCAGGGTGATTTCCTCACCCGAAGATGACGAAAATGCTTGTGCATAGTATTCTAATCATTCTCGGTCTGCTGATACCAAAATCGTCATGATACAACGATGTTTATAACACGGGTCGAGGATTTTCAGTACCACAGGCCCTCCTTTTGCCCTTACATAGGCAATAACCTATACTCACGCTAATATGAGTCCAGGTCTATATTCATAAAGTCATTGAGATGTTGCTGTAGCATCATCCTATTACTTAGCTCGTTTCTTGATACAGGTTTCCTTACATGCGATGTAGCACATAGGCCACATATTGCAGGAGCACACTGTACACACAGACAGAACAGGAAAAGAATGGCTAAGATTATCCCAATGACTATCAGAATCATCCATCCCCAGGCAGATATCAGTTCCCAGAACCACCCCATCAATGACCGATCTCCTTTATCCATGTGAATAGATTCAGAGATCTTATGCAGTTTGGAAATGGCCTGGTAGACTGTCGGAGCCTTATCTGGGATGAAAACACAGCAACTTGATTGGATCACTTTACATACCCCACCTTGGTCCGCAAGTATGACGTCTAATGCGACCCTGTTCTGAAGAGTCATAAGGCGATCCGACTGGAGCTCAGCTGTCAAATTAGACTTTTCCCTAACTGAGCTCTGGGATTCTTGCCATTACCTTGCAGACATAGTTGACCCTGATGGGGTACAATCCAAATCGGGGAGGATCTCTTTGCTCTCTGGTTCTCACTCAGAGTAACTCCATATCCTGTTACATTCCATCTAGCGTAAGCTTGTAACTCATCTCTGGGAATCGTTCTATACAAGTCAATGTTTCTGCTCATATTTGTGATTCCCATCACCAATGCCTTGTTGCTCGAGTTACTTTTCGTGGAACGTGGGGGATATGGTTCGATGGCATAATGAACATCATCTGAAACGCCCATAAAGAACCATTGTAACTAAATGGTAAGACCAAGTATGGGATACCCGTATCTGTTGTCTGTGGCATAAGACCACACACCCAACAATTAATTGTGTTTACTACTAATTGGTGTTGGTGTAAGAGCTGAATGAAGGAGTTATTGATAAACTCTAATCTTCTAGTGGACTCATGCTCAGGCAGAGGGTGAAAAGAATGTGAGGAAACAGTAGAAGGAGGTATAGGCTGTGTAGTGGGTGCAAAAGTCACTTGAAAAGAGAATAAAACATATCCTATTAAAAACGTCAATACACTAAGCAACATGAAAATACATAATATCAAATATCGTTTCTTTGTCATCAATATACACATTATGGCTTTAAAGTCCATCTGTTTGGCAGGTCTCTCCATCTCGAAAAACTCCATCCTCTCTAATTGCTGCTCGCGGCGGTAGGGTGTTCTATGCTAAGGAATGCTTCTGTCAGTCCAGGGCAACTCCCCTAGACCGACCAGAACTGTCGACCTAACGTCTTCAGCTGCACTCCAAAGACTTGGGCAACCACGACCCTAGCAGCTGAACCCGGATGGCGGTTCGAAAAACAAAAATAAGAACGTTTCTCAGATGAGAGTGCTGCACTTTCAAAAATAGGAAAAAAAAATGGATTTTTTTTATTTGTCCATAGTTCTCAGCCTCAAATTATAACAGCTTTTTCCAGGTACTGTCTGAATCTGGAACAAGAGTTCAGGCTCTGTAGTGTTCAATCGAATTGACGGTGGCACAGCTTCATGCAAAAGATTGTCACTTTCTCGTTCAGAAATTGTTCCTTTTACACGTGCATCGCCAAAAGGCAGAAAACGAGGCACATTCTCAGTCTCAGAGTCAGCGATCCCCTCCTGGACCCACCGGTCATACGGTAGAGGCAAAGGGACCCTCTTGCAGTGTACGCCGTGGATCCAGTTCTTTTTCCCTTCCACTCGAACAGCTGATCTTGTTGATAGAAGGACGAGGTGAGGGCCGGTCCAACGGGACTGGTCATTCCTTGTCCGTTGGAAGTTCTTGACCAGCACCCATGATCCAGGGTCGATAGGATGTCCTGGAGCTTCAGAGACCTGAGGCAGAGTATTGTGAACCTGTTGGTGTAAAACACGCAATTTAGCCGTCAATTCATACAAATAATCAAGCAGTACAGGGTGTTCAATCTCACAGAATTTTGTCGGCCTTGGCACTCCACATATGTTGGCCAGGTGGTCGAACACAATTTCATAGGGACTAAGTCCCACTCGTGAATGCACAGTCATTCTTGTTGATAGGAGTGCTAAAGGCAGAGCGTCAGGCATTTAAGACCAGAACTCGCTTGGATCTTGGCCAATTTCAGTTTTAGTGTGCCATTATAGCACTCTACTAGTCCAGATGATTGGGGGTGATTTGCAGCATTGAATTTTTGTTGGATACCTAGCCCTTCACATACTTTCTTCATCACTTGACCCACAAATACACTCCCATTATCACTCCAGACAATTCTCGGCATTCCAAACCTAGGGAAGAATTCTTTGACAAGGGCTTTAGCTGTGGATATGGCGGTGTTGTCTTTTAGGGGATATGCTTCTACCCATCTCGAAAAGGCACAAACAACAATGAGTACGTATTTCAAATTGTTGCACCTTTCCATGTGGATGAAATCTAGCTGCAAAACCTCGAATGGATGCGTTGGAGGTGCAAAATGACCAGCTGGAGTTGGGGTTCCCCAACCAGGATTGTATTTCAGACACACCATGCAATTCCTGATCACATTCTCTGCACACTTAGGAATTCCAGCATTTTGCCATACTGGTGCTAACAACTTACAAATCCCTTTCACACCGATATGAGCCATTCCATGGGCCATTGTCACCATTGCAAGCACATACGCATCAGGTAACAACCATCGCTGATGTTCTGACAATTCAACCCAACAACCATTTGCATCCAATTTACCCGTGCTCGCTCTCCACGCACTCAACTCTTTCTCTGAAGCTTCAGCTTGAATAGACTTCACACTCTCTATTCTATCTTCACACATTCCAATGTCACCAACCCATCTTGCAGGGCATGCAACATAAATTCGAATTATTACGTCTTTTGCGGTTTCTTTTGCGATTTCGTCAGCAAATGCATTTCCACAACCAACATCATCAGTAACCGTTTTGTGTGCACTGCATTTCACAATCGCAACTTGTAACGGCAAGGTCAGTGACTCAAGAAGCTCATTCACCAACTGACCATGTTGTATCTTAGCTCCATGCGAAGTCAGGAACCCACGTTCTTTCCACAATCGTCCAAAACTATGAGCCACACCAAAGGCATACTGGCTGTCAGTATATATGGTCACTCTAATTCCTTTCGACAACACACACGCTCTCGTAAGTGCAATCAATTCTGCTGCTTAAGCTGAATTATGTGGGATACGCGCAGATTCAACAATCGTATGCAAAGTCGTGACAGCATATGCTGCAGTCGTATCACCATTCGGAAGCTTAAAGCATGAACCATCCACCCATAAGGTTCCGTCACACTTCACAAGAGGAGTATCTTTTAAATCTACTCTCCCTTTCGTTTCTTCTTCTGTCCTGAGAAAACAATCGTGCTGTTCGATATCATCTGTTTCTACTGAAATCGGCAATAAAGTGGCTGGATTCAACGTATTGCACCTCTTTATGTGCACATGACTCGCTAACAGTGTCAACTCGTAACCTGACAAACAAGCACTAGTTAAGTGCTGTGTCTTGGTCCTGTTTAACAAAGTGTCCACCGCATGTGGAACCATCACAATCAACATAATATTCATCACTAATCCAGCAGACTATCAGATAGAAACAGCTGCTGCCGCTGTGGCCTTCAAGCAACTTGGCAACGCCTTAGCTACCGGATCCAAAGTCGACGAAAAATACGCGCATGGACGCTGTTTGTCTCTGAAAGACTGTGTCAGCACTGACAATGCACAACCTTCTTTCTCATGGACATACAGTGTAAAGGGCTTACTGTAGTCGGGGGTACCCAACACAGGAGCCAAACACAATGCATCACGCAATTCGGAAAAACTTTTCTGACAATCTTCAGACCGCGGAATGGGATTCGGTGTATCTTTGAAAGTTAATGCCACCAAAGGTTTGGCCAACAAAGAAAAATTCGGTATCCATTGTTTGCAATATGATGTAATGCCCAAGAAAGCATGTACTTCTCTCTGTGTCCTTGGCACACTCAATTTTGCAATTGCCTGAATTCTTTCTGGGGTCAGTTTCCTTCCCTCCTTCCATAAGAGGTGACCTAAGTAGGTTACTTCTTGTCGACAATATTGCAATTTTGAAAGAGACACTTTGTGATGCAAATCATACAAATGACCCAACAACAACAAGGTGTCTTGTTTACAAATCTCCTCAGTATCTGCAGCGACTAGCAAATTGTCGACGTACTGAATAAGGGTAGCGCCATCAGAAAAAACAATCAAGCTGTGTTTTTAAAGCCTGACTGTATATCGATGGACTTTCACAGTAGCTTTGAGGAGCGCGTTTGAAGTGGAAGCTTCAGCCTCCTAAACTGAAGCCAAAAATATCCCTGCTCTCCTCGGCAATTGGGATGCTGAAGAAAGCATTCTTCAAGTCAATCACCAAGAACCAAGTGGCTGAAGCTGGAATCATAGTCAATAGGGCAGTGATATCAGGGACAACGGGAAACTGTGGCACAACTATTTTATTTACCTCTCTAAGATCAATCACAAACCTGTAAACAGGTGGCTGGGAATTGTCGGTGCGCTTCAAAACAGGCAGAACAGGACTATTACAAACGTTGCCTCTTGTCTCTTCAATTACATCTTTTTCGATCAGATCATAAATGATTGCTAAAAACGCCCTTTCACCTTCTCTAGAGATCTTGTATTGGGGAATGCGCGGCATTCTAACATTGGCTTTCAATGTTACAATATATGGCGGTATTTCCAAAAGACCCAATTCGTTAGGACCAGTAGACCAAAGAGCATCCGGAAGAGAAGACAATTCTGTCGGAAGTGTATCCTTCGACAAATACATCGGGGAGACCACTCTCTTGCCCAGTGTAAGTTGTACTCACGAAGGAGAACAATACAACATCGCATATAGTCTTTTCAACAGGTCTAATCCTAGAAGGTTCTCCCCACAACCTGTTGTCAGAATAAGGGGTGCTTCAAATTCATAACTTCCAACAGAAAGAGACATAGGACTAGAAATCGTGTTCCTAACCGGGGTGCCAGATCAACCTACTGAAACATTCATTTCGCCAGACAAAGGTGCGCTAGGGAGTTTTGAGTGCATAATAGAACTCTTTGTAGCACCAGTATCCAACAGAAAACGCTCCGACACACCTGATGTATTCACCTCAACATAAGGTCCACTCTGATCTACTGGAACTGAAACAACTCCCTCTCTTTGTCCATGGCTGTCCTAACAATCATTACCATTCATTTCCTCACCTTCATTATAGTAATCGTCCGTATAGTACTGAGCGGTCTTACCAGATGAACCTCGCTGTTGATCAAAACTATTCATTGAGTTCTGTGGAGGTAAAGAAAGTACATTCTGTCCATGCCCTCTACCTCTAGGCGTTTGTTGAGCACCTCTACCTCTTATACCAGAAACACCATTCGTACGCTGCAACAAAACCGGACAACTATTTTTGTAATGACCCTCTTCTTTGCAATACGCACACTGATTAGGACCATATGGAAAACACTGTTGAGAAGACTTGTTTCTTTGCGAGTTTCTCGAATACTGCTGATTCTGCTGATAATCACGTTGATTATTAGTACGGGGTCGATAAGCTTGCTGTAGAAGAACTTTAGTTTTCAAGTCCTTAGTCTTCTTACCCGCTTTCTCTAACTCATCTTTGTGCCTATTTTCATAGTACTGGGCAGAAGCCAAAATTTGTGCTGACGTGGAAACAGCCCAAGCACTTTCAGAATCCTTCAACTTATTGCACAATTCAGGAAGCAAATTATGTACAAATTTGTCAACAATCTCTGACCGCCCTCTGTAGCCATATCCTGACCACTATGGTCGACGAAGGTCTCTTTGAACCTCGTGAAAAAGTCAGACACTGTTTCGTCTTTCTTCTGCTTACATGCAGACAACCTGTCCCAATTGACACACAATTCGGGCATTAAAGTCTTCATATACGTAATAATCTTATCAGGAAGTTCAGTAATCAAATCCTCAGGCTTAGCACCGCCTACTTGCCTATTGTCGGCATCTCCAAGATTAACCCATGTATCACCCAATTCAACCGCATGATCCGTATGACGGATCTTACTCCAAATAGGTTGTGGAACAACATTGCCGAACAACATGTCGATGTCCGCCAAATTCATAATACACGAACCCACAGTCTGAGTCAACTCTTTATAGTACCCTGCTGGATTTTTGCGTGGATCAGGCAAAGACTGCTTAATAGCTAAAACTTCAGCACGTTTCCATGGAACATGCACCCAGACACGCTGAAAATGAGCCGGTACAGCTGGCGGATTATTACCTGCACCAGCAACCACTTCTTCCTTCCACATCTTTATCGTGTTTTGCTGATGTCTTTACTTATTATGTTTATTCTTCAATAAAGCTTTCAAACACAAAAACAACATGTATACAGAATATTGTTCTACGAGTTTGCCTGTGAGGCTGCATTTTTCTAAGGGTCAGTATATTAAATAACTCAATGTCACCAAGGATGGCAGTGCTGCATTACTGAGCTTTTCTTTTATACTTTATATGTTTAGGTCTATCAGTTAAATTAGGTCAACAAAAGGCAGCTAAGAGTACAACGCGCTAAATTAATGAGGCTGTTACAAGAAACTCCAGAACTGGAACACTGCGTCTTGGTGACATGGGGTAACTTTAACTAGGGATATTCTGTAGAAAAGGTAATCGTGGGCCAGCACACAGATCAAACAGACGGAGATTCTACAAGAAGCAAAAGTTGCCTGGTTGCAGGGCAATGAGGAAGAATACTTTACTTTGACAGCAAAGACAATACATCAACCCTCGTGTTTCTTAGGTAACAGCGGACACATACGTTGTAGACCTGTGTTGCCTCGTGGCAGTGACTGCCATTTACAAACATTGAACCCACCACCACCACCCTGACGACATCTGTTCAGGGGGATCCACCATTCCTCACCAAGCGTCAAGATGATCATCAGCAAGGTCCAGAGTAGAAGCAAAGATGCATAATCAACTAAGCCACCTTATTTGATATGCAAAACCTTGGAGTCAGCAGTGCTTGATAGGAAACATTTTTGACATAGAAATTGCCCAGATGTATTTTTGAGCACAGCAGTTGAGACTTGTTGTTATTGTGCAATTTCTTATGTTGCATCATTATTACAAAATGGCTGCAGAATTACGAAATGCAAGGCAGTTCAGCGGTTCAGACAGTTCAAGCAGTCGCTATTGTCTTTTAAGAGGTACTTCAGTGACTGGAAATTTATACAGAAAAGGAGCCCAGCCTGATTGCAATAAGGAAAAAGCTTCGGGACAATGTGGGAACAATGACAGCATTGGTTTACCCCTTGGGGAGACACAGGGCTCAGTGACTTGCTAAAGTATAGCAATCTGAACTAACACTCCCACAGGGGAGGAGGACAGAATGGATTTTTTAAGTACACTGGCAATGTTCAATAAGACCAATGAAAAGGTGATAAAACTTTACCAGTTGGATAAGGGGTACTTCATACATATTCTGGAATATGTCTAGATGAAATTGGAGCCACAAACAAGTAACCATATGACAATGTAATCAGTGGTATAGCTATTAATTTATGTGCAACTGTTTCCTTCCAAGGGAGGTTCGTATCTCTGTCTTTTATTTCAGTCTTTGTGCCAATTATCAATTTTCTCATCAGTGCAGTGTGTGGGTTTAAACTTTGTTTTACCTCGCAGGGCACCTTTGCTTGCAATTGTGTGTTACTGGGGAACTGCACTTCATTGTTAGACATTGGTTCAGTGTGGTTATGCTCTATAGCATGGGTACTCGCAAACGTTTTCCATGGGGCCAAAAGGTGTTTTCTGTCATGTGACCGAGGGCCGCATTGATGCCAGCCTGGTGCGGCCATGCTGGTGGATGTAGGGGATATTGGCAGTAAAGTTGGTGTAAGTGAAGCAAAGCATATACATCTAGTTGCTTCCCCACTTTACCAAATTGTGTGATGATAGGCAATAGTTTTATTCCAGTTTTGCGTCTTTGTCTTCATTATCACATATATGAGGACCTCGAAATACATGACTTTAGGATGCATGGTATACAAACCCTTCTCCTGAGTTTGATTTAATAAACTATAATGTTTTACTTATATAATAGGAACCCAGGCCATTCAAACAGTGCACATAAAAACGAACTTGCCTCTTTCGTTCACTATTGGCATAGTTGTCAGAGTTGGGGGAAGATGTAATGTTTCTAAATTCATGTTTAAAAATTGTTCACTTTATAGTAATACTTCTCAATGCCCTGATATTATCTGATGTGTTGAAGTGAAAAGGTTCTGCACGTTAATTAAATACACTTTTGCATCTTGAAGACACTTTATCCTATTTTTATACTTTTGTTGTAAGATGGCTTTAAAAATCAAGGTGCTCCTGAGGGCTCAATAGTTACTTCCTTTCTTTAACACCAATTAACTTTTAAATAAATGCTTGTCTGTGTATTTAACATTGTTCTTATTGTAGGCATCTCTCTAGTAAGCAGCATCCAAATGCTGCTGAACGCCAGGGGGCCACATGTAAAGATCAAGAGGGCCGCATGCGCCCCGGGCCATACTTTGAGTATCACTGCTCTATAGGAACTGCATCTGTCTCGTAGGCAATGCCACCATATACTCTGGAAACAATAATCTGTTCAGGAGTGGTGTCCTGGGGAGTTGCTAAATGGTTTTCTGCAGTGGTGTTGTTAATACATCTAGTGTATTACTTATGACGGAGTCAGCCGAAAGCTGCATTTGTTGTCCATCAGGTTCTCTCTTATTGGGGCCTACCTGCTCAGTGGTTCCTCTCCCTTTGTTTTCTTTGACAACATTGGTTGGTGTTGCTAATTTCACCTCTTACTTATTGTTTAAAAAAACAAAACGTTTTTAGAGTTTTATATTGAATGAACTAGACCCAAAGATATCGCGTATCAGAGCGCTTTACATGAGCACCAGTTGAGTTACAGAGGGACACATTCATTTTTTTGGGTATGGGGATATTAAGTGATTTGCACAAAATCACAGGAGGTTGAGAGTCGTTGGGGAGACTCTGCCCTTTTCCCCAGCTTGGAGGCCAAACTCTCTAGCCATAAGGCTGCAACCTCACCCTTGTTGTGTGTGGGGGAGCAGGTGTGGAAGGATAAGTTAAAATCCATTTTGGGCATTGCAACCTGCAGCTCGCTAGTGACTGATTTGGCATCTTGACAGACAAGAACTAGTAAGTACAAAGTTCTGCTCTTATGTTACTGAGTGCAAACATACAAAATTGCTGATAGTGTAGTACGTAATACGAACTGCCAGCATACTACTCGCCAATTTTAACAGATGATAAGCCCCTTATACTTTCAAGGCCAATTATAGTCAATACACGGATCTGAGGTGGAGGTCCACTGGGGAGCCGCCCCCAGACATGTTCTTTAGCTTGTAATACCTGCTCCTTGAACCTATGTCGCAGAATCATACCATCTTTCATCATGGCCCTTCACATCTCATTATGCTGCTCCCACAGCAATCACATTGTACACAAATTTATCCAACAAAGCTTTTATTTTTGAATGTGATGCGCAATGACATGTGTACCCAAAGATGTTCAAAAAGCAGAAGGGCTTCCACCAGCACTTGCAGCTGTCAGTTGAAAACTTTGCCCTGCATTTTCTGTAGTAAAGGTTATTTGCCTATATCAAAAGAAAGGGGCGGGCCTGAATGTGACCCCATGATTCTCAATAAACAAAATAATAGATGCCAATTTTCAAATAATGGTCTTGCATAGTAAAAATACTCGCATTTTATTTTAGAATAATATTGGCCATGAACATTTGGAGTCATGGCAGGTATCTCACTTGAGTCAGTTGTTAGCTGCAGAGAGTGGTGTGACGCTGGCGTTGCACTTTAGCTGTGGGTGCCGGTCCTGACCTGTGGTGGTCCTGTCCTGATCAAATTTGGTCCATACTTGTCCTGATTCTGGTCTCCATCTGTCTTGTCCTATTGGCACCTGACCTATCGAAAGTCCTGTCCTTTGCCCCAGCCCGTGGCCAGGGTTGGTTTTCACACCATTCTAGGTAAATATACATTTGTGAGGGTATGTTATTGTACTGTTTCCCTTTTCTTACCCTTCCTATGTTTCAATGCTTAAAGAAAGTCTCGTAATATTTACACATCATTTTGCTTTGATTATTTTCTTCTTAATTGAACAAGCTATAATTGAATTGGTGTGGACTATGACATATAAGAATTTACATAGATTTTGGGGCAGATTTATGTTAACTGGCGCATCCCCAGGGATGCGCCAGTTAACATGCGCCACAGTGCGCGACAGCTCCGCTAGCCATGGTGCGCCGCATTTGTAATGCGGCGCACCATGGTGTAAAAACGGCACAGATGCGTGACGCATCTGTGCCGGAAATGTGTCGCATTGCTGGAGTTGCGTCGCAAGCGCGACGCAGCTCCAGCAAGGCTCGGGGGTGCCCCATTTTGACAATGCTGCGTCAAGACCTACGCCTGCTTCAAGCAGGCGCAGGCTTTTTCCGCAGCATTGGCTTAAAAGTGACTGAGTGAAATCTCATAGATTTCACTCAGCCACTTTTGCGAGGCGCACCTGCCCCGGAACGCCCACCCTGCGCCGGAACGCCCACAAGCGGCGCAGGGCTTTACAACGTGACGCATCTGCCTAGATGCGTCACGTTGTAAATCGTTCGTAGGGATGCGCCACGTTTACGCCGCCTTGCGTGACGCAACAGCGGCGTAAACGTGGCGCAAGGGCCTCATAAATCTGCCCCAAAGAGTTTAAATCTTTCCAGAGTCTGTGATTATCTTATAAATGCAAATGTTGATTTACTGCCTATTATGCTAAATCCCTTGATCCCTTAGGACTCTAGGTACCGGTGACTAGGATTGGTATGTCAATGGTATAGGTCCTAAATGGTTAATGGAAATCTGATTAAACATAGGTTTACCTGTTCAAAGTGTGTATCGTTTATGGGCCCAGGTGAGTATGGTAAAGCGAGCAGGTGAGCCGGCGCTCTATCAGAAGCACCGTTTGCTCTGATGATGCCATTCAAACAAGGATGCCATTTTAGAATACTGCAGTTTCCTGTTAAAATACCTATCGCTCGATGCAACTGGAAGTTAAACGCTGCCCATTTCGCTGTCCAAGATAGAATAATGTAATTTTAACATCATATGGTTTTCTATCTAGATAAGGCATTATTGCTCAATACTGCAAGCCATGGCCGAAATGTCTCCCAGACTTGCGAGTGGACTTTGTCCCTCCTGTTTGACCCGAGCACCTTCCACTTTATGGAGTACACTGGGAACCACTTGTGGTGCAAACAGGGTGCAGTTTACTAAATCTTGCATAACACATAGTGGCATATTATCAAACGCTTTATCTCAGCTTTATCTCGCTGCCAAAGCGGAGCTAATGCCATTGCCCTATTAACAAGGCAGCGCAAACATACATTAGCGCATGTTTGCTGCCTTTTTAGTAACACCTCGCTTTGCATCGCTAATGAGATGCAAAGTAGGCTTATCTTCAGGAAACAACAGGGAAATTGATCGCTAACCGCACATCGCGGTATCAACAAGCCAGGCCAGACCGCGCACAGCGATGAAAAAGCAGCGCTAACCGCTGACATCGCCAAAACTAACGTCTAGAAATTTTCGGCCTTAGCCTTGTGCATATTGGGTGGATTGTAAGGTTACATCCACTTCTCCCCATTATCAACATTTTACTAAGCGCAATGCTGACTTCGCTGGTTTTCAGGCAATATTGCTTTAAATTGCCGTATATCGAAGGTTTAACATCGCCTGTTAGCAAAGCGTTGTAAATTTGCCGCTAAGATGGCGATGTGAGATGGCGATGTGAACCGGCGATATACGGTGCTAATGCAAATCGCACTAAGCACAATTTGCAATGATTACTGCTGCCGCTTGTTGATATCCCCCCTATTTTATTAAAACACATTACTTTGTTTTTATAATACAGAGCACAAATGGAGAGTATTCACATAGTCATTGTCTTTACTAACAATTTACCAGCAAGACTTGTCCAGCCATGCCCGATGGCCCCTTAGAAGGTGTCTAGTGTTTGTAGCTTCCAGGCTTCCCTTGCTACCGCGATCTTTGTGGGTGGGCATCTGGTCTATTCCAGGCTGCAAGTGCTGTGTGGACACTATTTGAGCCACTCTTTGATCCTTGCTGACCAATGGCCTGATCCCTGTGACCTGACATGGAAGCAAGAGTGTGGCTCCTTCCGTCAATCTGTTACAGTTGTAAAGCTAGGCTGCAGTGACTGTAAGCTAGTTGGTAACTAAAGAAGGGACAGTGAACTTTTTATCGGGCAAGATGGCCGCCAACAGACCTTAGGAGGCAGCAGCTCCCGATCACTCTCCCGTGGTGAAACGCTGGGAATTCGGCTTTGATAAGGAGAGCAGAGCGATATGCTGCACTTTATGCAATATATGCAATACATGCAACAGAATTACGAAATTAATTAAGTTGCGGCTAAAAAGCGGCTTTAAGGGGTTAGGTACTACACAGCAGGATGCTCAAGGATTTGATCAACTGGTTTGACTTTGTTGAGTGGTCCATTACACAATCATCTGCTAGCTTCGAGAGAGAGCCATATACCTTTTGGCAGACAGATGGAGCAGCGATTGAAGAGGCGCTACAGCGATTCCAGAATACTTGGCACATTGGGAAACGACTCATGGCTCCAAAAGTAATGAGGGCAGTCAAGGGTATGGCCAGAAGTGAGGACGAGGATCTGCGAACAAGCGATGCTGAGATTCCACCAGTAAATGTTAGGGCGAAGGCGCGACACAGAGCCCATTTGCGGAGGGAGGCTGCCAGGATCCGCAAAGAAGAGAAACTGTCTGCTACGGAAAAGAGAAAGCAGGACAAAGATGCAGAAAAGAGGAAAAAGAAAGAAATAATTAGAAAGGGACTTACAAAAAGTACGGATGCCGGCTCTGAATCCTCAAGGGAAGCTACCCTGCGGCAGCCGATACTGTTTGAGTCATTCCCCGTGCTGAGAGCTGAGAACGCTGAGAATGCTTCCGTGAACGCTGCCGGACCGAGTGGTTGTGATGGGTCAGACGGTGTTACAGAGCAGCTGTCCGGATTGAAAGATATAATCGAGGCTGAGCGTCTAGAGGCTGCGAGGGGCCTGGAGGATGACGTCAATGAAGCGAGGAGCGTGGAGCAATCCGGAACGGCAGCTGCGGTGTGTCAGAGGGAAGAACGACATGACACAGCGGGAGTCAGCAGCGGCTTACGGAAAGGGTCGACGGCAGGCAAGGAGTCAGCCCTGGAACTCGTGAATGGAGCTGTTGTTTTAGAGCCTGAGGAAGAACAAAGTAGAAAGGAGTCTGCAGAGGCGGTGACAGGTCTGGAACGTATGACCGTGCTAACAAACGCAAACATAGTGCCTGGAGATGCAAGAAATGTAATGGGCGAAACAGAGCCACATGATAACATAATCGCAAGAGAAGCCTTCCCAGAGGCCATGCCTCTGTCTACAGTAACAACGCCTAATATTCAAGCCCAAGCGGGTAAGGAGCAAGAGGGGGATAGTCAAGTGGTGGAGAGCACTTTGACAGCTGAAATGACACAGCTATCTCCTGTTAATAAGGAGATAATAGACATGTCTACCGTAACTAACCCAGGAGGTAACCTTGCAGATATCTCAGCGGACAAAATGAGTAAGGCTAAAAATGGCATTAATAATAATACCTCTGAGGGTGTTCCAGATGGCTCTCAAGTAAGGACTGAGGGTGTGGATAAGGGGGGTGCTAACAATGGGATCGATTTCCTGCCTGCAGCTACTGGCTCACCTAGTGATGACTGTTTATTTACTGGGAATGATGATGACAAGGAGGATAATGAGGAAGAGGTTGAGTCCGAAGAGTCAGATTCAAGTCATAATTTATCTACTAATTTAGATGACACATCATCACCCATGGAAAGTGGCTCGGAGGTATCACAGATAGATACTTCAGAGCTAGATACTGAATCAGAGACAGAACATAATACTGTATTAAAACGAAACTTAGTGAGTAAGCCAAGTAGAACCAAGGGAAGGACCCGTAGAAGAGCAAAGAAACGGGGGAGTGTAATACAAGCAGGTGTGGCTAAAAAACTGGATTGGGATAATGCAGCCACCTCACAGTTGTACAAGGAGGGCGCAGCTGGTGGCTCTGAACAGCCAAATAAATGCAGGCTCAGGCCCAGACACAGGAGAAAGACTACGCAGCAAGCTTTGATCTCTTGTTTTCAACCCTAAAGCAGATTCAGGGGGAGGCTCGGCAGGAGAGTCAAAGAGCTAAGCACGCAAATAAAAAAATACAAGGGACTCTACGCAAGGTTGATAAAATGTATGCGGAAATGGCTGGCAGACTGGTGGAAGTGGAGGAGAGGACAGGCAAAGTAGAGGATGAAGTCGTAAAACTGCAGGAGTACAGAGACGAGCAAGAGAAAATATCATCAGATGTGTTGTGGAAGCTCGAAGATTTCGAAAATAGACAGAGGCGCAACAACATAAGACTGCTTGGGATTGAGGAAGGGAAGGAGGGGGCGGATGTACGTGCCTTTACTGTAGAATTGCTGAAAGGAGCTTTCCCAGAGATGGATAAGTGGGATTGGGACAAGGAGGTGCAACGCGCACACAGGTTTCCTTGGACGCAAAAAAAAGACGCAAGCACTAAATCAAGGGCCATTCTAGTATATGTGGGAAATTTCTTACTAAGAGAGGAAGTAATCAGCAAGGCAAAGCCAGTGGCTAAGCGCTCATATAAGGACATAACTTTCCTTGCTCGCCCAGACTTTTGCCACACTTACGTGGAGAGAAGGTGGCGAATGAGGCAGTTAATAACACCCTTCCAGAATGTGGGATGTGAGGTATACTTGATGTTCCCCTGTCGACTCAAAGTTGGCTTTAATGGCCAATTCAGGGTCTTTTTTTTGGAAATAGTGGCACAGGAATACCTGACTTATCTAAAAGAGGGGAAGGCACAAAGAGATGGCAAAGCGCAAAATGACAGGGCTGCAGCTATAAGGCAAACCGCTTATGTGACTCAAAAAAAGAAAAAATGAAATGGAGAAGCCAGACTAAGTGAGGGAGGGAGCAGCATGGATAAATAATCCCAGGGAAGCAGGTTTAATAAAAGGATATTGAGATTCTGGGAGAGTAGGAGGGGAGAGGCTTCCTGGGGGGGCTCGGCTGTCAGACATAGGTCAACATTGACCTGTTTGCCAGTAGGGGTGGGTGGGAGGGAAGGGGTCGGGGGGGGGGGAGGGGGGCATAGGGCATGGTACGGCAGCAAAAGGTAGAATCATTCACAGAAGCAGAGGTAGAGGTGGGGGAAAGAGGAGACAAGACAAGAGATTTGGGGATGAAAGAAAGGAAAAGTCTATTTGGTGAGGGGTACAGATGTGAGAAAACAGGAAATACTAAAAAAAGAAATACATTTTATAAGTATATGAATGTATATGGCAGCAAAATAATGAACTACTCATGGGGACTAGATATGTAACATGGAATGTGTGCGGGTTAAATGATGCTCAGAAAAGGCTAAAAGTTTCAGTGTTATTAAGGCAAATGAATGTGGATTTTATTCTGTTACAGGAGACACATGTTATGACCTCGCAAGAATTTTATTTGAAACAATTGGGCTTTCAGGTATTAGTAAGTTCACAGCAAAGTGTTAAAAAAAGGGGAGTAGCTATACTATCCAGAAACAAAAATTTGCTCCTGAGAAAAAAGGCACAAGATCAATGGGGGAGATGGGCAATGGTTGAATGTAGGATAGATGGGGAGTGGATCACGTTGATAACTGTATACGGGTCAACCGAGGATGACCCGGAGATCTTTCAATTTTTAGACGTGGAACTAGCTACTTGGGCTTCCAGAATTATTATGGCAGGGGATCTGAATATCAATGGTGCTGACGGTCTAGGTTTAGGTTAATTTGGTAAATACTCTGGCAGAAAGAGACGCGTATGTCATGCCCTACAGGGATTAGTGGTAAATAATGCTCTATCTGATGTCTGGGGGAAAAGAAGGGTAGGAAATAAGGGCTTTACATATTATTCGGCCCCACATAAAATTTGTGTAAGATTGGATTATTTTTTTGTCTCAAATGCACTTTTATCAGAATCAAGGATAGAAAGACTCCCAGGGATCTTAAGCGATCATAATCCCCTAATCCTTACAATAACAAAACCGGCAAAGCAAAGACAGTGGACTTTTGAAAGAGGATTATTGCAGGAAGATAAATACGTGGATCACATGAAAGTATGGATTAAAGAATTTTTTGAGAATAATAGAGATAGTTCTACTATAGGGGTAGTATGGGATGCTTTTAAAGCGGGGATCCGGGGGGAGACCCTGAGCTTTAATTCTCATAAGCGAAAACAGGAGCAGATGAGAAATATGGAACTTGCAAAGGCAGTACTCAAGGCTGAAGAGAAACTAGAGGAGTGTACTATGAGCGGTACCCCATTAGATAATGTAACCTTGGAACTTTTAAAAGTGAAAGGGGACGCTGAGGGAGACATCGCCAGAAAATCTGCAAAACTATATGCAACAAAAAAAGAAAAATTTCACGAATTTAGTGAAACAGTGGGTAGAACCTTGGCTGTTCGAACAAGGCAGCAAAAAGCGTTAGGTACTGTGAGGGAGATCAGGGATACCTTTGGTAGGATTCATACAGAGTCAGGGGAGATAAGGAAAGTTTTCAGAAATTTTTATGAGAAGTTATATGAGGAACCGATAAGGGGAGATGTCACTAAAATCAGAGATTATCTACAGGAAATCCGGGTGGCCAGATTTACCGATGAGGAGGCTGATAGTTTAGAAGAAGCTTTTCAGGGGGAAGAAATAAAAAATGCTATTATGAATCTCCCCTCTGGAAAAGCTGCAGGCCCAGATCAAATCCCAATAGAGTTCTACAAAATATTCTGGGACATTTTAGAAGCCGATAAAATCAGGACAATGCAACAGGCACAAATAGGTAAATCAATACCTGGGTCATGGGGGGGGGCTGAAATAGTGATAATTTTAAAAAAAGGGAAGCCTTCGGAAGAACCTGGGTCCTATAGGCCCATCACCTTGATGAATACGGATACTGAAATCTTTTCTAAAGTATTAGCAACAAGATATGCCAAGATAATAGATAGGGTGGTGAGTAAGAACCAGCATGGCTTTATACCCGGAAGGGGCACCACCCATCATACGCGTAAGGTAATAACCTTATTTGATGCTGCAGCAGTCTCAGGGGACCCAATGGTGATCATGTTACTAGATGCGGAAAAAGCATTCGACCGGGTCTCCTGGGACTATCTGTGGCATACCCTGGAAAGATCAGGAGTCAAAAAAAGGTATATTAAAGCAATCCAGGCGCTATATGTAGATCCTGTGGCCTCTGTGCGAGTGAATGCGGGGACTACAACACAATTTCAGATAAGGAGAGGTACGAGGCAAGGTTGCCCCTGCTCCCCATTACTATTTGCAATGTATATGGACCCACTAATTCGGAGAATAGAGACGTGCGATCTAATAAAACCACTACCTACACGAATTGGTCATTGTAAAATACTAGCGTACGCCGATGACGTTGCAGTAATCACACCAACTCCAACGGAGGCTATTGCCCAAGTGGAAATTGAAGCTTCGAAGTTTAAAGAAATCTCGGGCTATAAACTTAATACCACTAAGACCCAGATAATAAAAAATCACTATACTACCTGTACAGATAGCCGAGTTGCTCAAGCAGGAACATATCTGGGAGTGACTATATCAGCTGATTTAGATTGCTTAGTGGAAAAGAATGTAAGACCCTTAATTAATAAAGTACGGAGGGACCTGGATAGATTAGATAACTTACACCTATCAAATGTGGGACGAACGAACGTAGTTAAGATGCTGGTTTTACCTAAGTTTCTTTACTTTTTTAGAGCAATACCTTTATTATTTGAGGCCAAGCTGTTCAAGAAGATAGAATATATGATTAACAGATTTATAGGGGCAAAGGGGAAAACCAGGAGAGCACTTAGGTTTATGACACTTCCACGGGAGAGGGGTGGGTGGGCACTGCCAGATTTAAAGTTTTATTATTGGGCAGCAGCTCTGCAAAATATGGTTGGTTTGGTGGGGGGGGAGAATTTGAAGGATGGAACGAGTTGGGATCATTAGCAATTTATGGCTTGCTATTGGGGTCAGAAGCGGAGAATGTATTCTTAAAATATACCGAACCCAGCTACTTCAAAAGGACACGGTTTAAAACGCTCCTGGCGGCTTATACTGTGGAAGGCTTTCACTAAAAGATTTGGGTTGGGGCGGTATAATTCATACACCAGACTGAAAGGAAACCCAAATCTACCTGTGGAAGTTGTTCTGTATCTATACTTGCAGAATGGGAAAGAAAAGGAGTCAGAAGGATAGGAGACTTTCTGGGACAGCAAGGGGTCTACCAGTTTTCCAAATTACAAGCCAAGTATGCAATAGACAAAAGACAATTTTTTAAGTACCTACAAATAAGGAGTTTTCTACATAACAAAAAAGGTGGCTCGTCAGGATTTAGTAAAAATGCAATTATGGAAGTGATTGAAGCAGGGGAGGATTGTACCATAAAGAGATTTTATGCTGAGTTATTGACTTCAAAGGAGGATGATATCGAAAAATGGGCAAATAAATGGAAGTGTAGTTTGGAAGTCAGGGAGGAAAGTTTCTATATGTCTTTAGAAATGGGGTATACACTGTTATGCTCAGCGCCTCTTCAGGCACAACACTACAAAACACTATACCACCTTTACCATACGCCTGCAAATATAGCTCAATGGGGTGGCACAGCAGGAACCACCTGTTTTAAATGTGGAAACTCAGAGGCAGACTTAATACATGTATTTGCAACATGTCCTCACCTGTAGTTACTCACAAAAGACATAGAGGGTTTCTTAAACCGAGTATTAGGAACAGATATTCTCCTAACCCCCTCAATAATTCTTTTTGGGGTAAAAGAGGAGGAGGGTCAACAGCAGGGCGAAGGGGAATCCTTTTTATTCTTAGCTATGTCAGTTATGAGGCTCTGTATTGCATCTGCATGGCTGGACCCTTTGCCACCGTCATTCCATCAATGGTTGGCTAAATTATTAACAATATATAATTTGGAGATTGAGATCTATGCAAGGAAGGGGAAAAAGGGAAGGAAAACTGGGAAACAGATTTGGGATCCTATCACTCGCTGCAAAGAAGAGAGTATGGATTGAAAGGCTTGAATAATATATTTGTTTAATGTATATTGGACTGTCTAATTTATATTTATGTTTTTGATGCTTGCTTAGTTGGGGGAAATTTTGCAACTTTGTTTGAACTTTAAAATACTGTACTCTTTTCTTCTTCTTTTTTTCTTTTTTTTTTCTTTTTACCCTTTATCTCTAAGTGTATGATATGTCTTGTTATATGCAATATATTGCCGTGCTCTGTATGTAAAAGAGGGAAAAAACTTCTTCAATAAAAATATTTTTTTTTTAAAAAGGGACAGTGGGCTTTTAAACAGGTCGAGCACAAGGGCCCAAAGACAGTAGTTTCAACAAGAAGATGGATGGATACATAACATTTATTACAAGATCATGTACAACCACACATTCACTTTTGGCCTCCTATCCGCTGTCATATGTGGTCATGGAAAACTCAACTGAGGGGGCATGTTTCATGGTTAAGTTAAAAATTGAAAATTAGATAGGTGTGTGCTGTACATAAATTCAAGAATGATCAGGTAGGAGTAATGTGTAGTAATCTGGTGCATACCTAGTTTCGATGCTCCACAAGTTTGAGGTGCACAGAAATATTATCAACATCTTGTAAGAAGGAATTTTAGGAGCACAGAAGTGTAGTAGATCTTAAAATGAGAAAATGTATTGTTTGACGCTGTTTTAACTGTTTGATGCTCACAATACAATTGCTGAGAGACAGCTATTCACAGAGAATATGAGAGAATCCACCTATTGCAACTGTACTAATCTGACCTTTGTGATGTATTTTCTCTCAGCAGGTAGTTCCAGTTCTACCAGGAATTCGACTATCTAGTCCTATGGTTGATGTGAGTGTGCAGCCATAACACCATTCCTAAAGTTTTAGTTGTATATAGTTCCCCGTTATGGTCCTGACGAAGCGCCTGTAGACTATTCATTTTTGGCGAGAAACATGTTGACTTATTGCTTGTAAGAGCGCTACAACCTGAGACATTACTTCAGACTTGCACCTTATAGCTTTGTTTTTACTTAGGGTAGGAGACCCCTTGATTAAAGTTGTTTTCTTAGGTACTCCCAGCCCTATTTTATATTCACTTACGACATTTACACACTTCTATAGACACAGGGACACCCACCCGCAATTCAACAAACGGCTGTTGAAAAAAGATCCCTGATAAAGTGCCCCTACTATAGGAAGCCTGTCGGTTATTGCACGCCGACCTGCCGAGGTGCAGTCCGATGATGAAGCATGACACCCGACAGTGTGTGTGAGGGCATTACAATCAAATACAATGAATTCCCAAATTTGAACCTTAGTGGTCGGGTTGGTTTATAATTCCCTGTGTTTTTGTCGCTCAATCCATAGGAACAGCATATTCTTCTTGTTGAAACTACTGTAAGCTAGTTCTCAGCTTTCATCGAAGATCCGCAAAGTGCGCACACATTTCAGTTGTGCTTCTAGAAACATTCCCCAATATAATCTGCCTCCTCTGCTATTGACAACATGTGAGATGCTCGAAGTTCAGCCCACCAGTGCTCCACAAACTACAGCGTTATGCTCGAAATCTACATTCATGTTAAAGGTATTGTATATAAGTATCACTTCTAAAGCATGTTATTACCGTCACACGAAAATACGCTTGCTGTATCATACCTACCACCTATGAAATGTTGTAAGGGCAAGGAATATTCCTGTAATTTCCACTCTTCACCCCCAACCAATACTGGGATCACTGGGAGTTTTCACCACTCTGTAGCATTGCAGGGGAGCTGTGGTAGCCTCAGCCAGTCAAATTGGCTTAGGTTAAGTAGAACTGTGCAGCTAGAGAAGCGGGGATCTGAACCCAGGGCCCCCACCACTGAGCTACCTCCCCTCACATGAAATAATACTGTCACCTAAGGAAGCAGCGAGGCCTAACCAGGGACGTGTCCCAGGGCCTCCGGCTGTGCTTGATGCTCTATCGCTCCTCCCAGTGTACAGCTGCACCCAAAACTGATTTTAATTAACAAGGGATCTAATTGACCCCATCTGATCCCTTCTGGGGAATCGGTCACCTTAATGTGCAAATCAGTGTTTACCTCAGAGAACCGCCCCTCCTGTGATGCACAGGTACAACTCGTGCTTTTTTGGTCAAACTTGATAGAGGCATCCACGGCTCTGGGCACATTGTTTATTTAAAGCACGCAAAGCCTGCCAGCCGCCCCAGATCGAGTTATCTTGCCCCAGGCAGCCTGCTCCCCATAAGCACTGCCATTCTGGCTCCATGTGCATCTGGGCGGCCTACCCTGCTGGTCTGACTTTTCACGTTGCACTTTGAGTGCCCGCTGCCACCTTTGTCTGTTGCTGCTCCTGGGCACCATCAGTACAGATGGACACCTCCTATGAGACTTCCTTCCATGAGCTTCTTTTTCTTTCACAACTTCCGTTTGGGGAGATCAACCTTTCATGTGGAGCGGTCAAGTCAGTCAGAGGTTCCCTGTGCCCTTGCTTATGACCTCTTTCCTCCCTGCCCTTGCTCTTACCTTGGGCGATTCAAAGCACACCAGCAAATTGCTGAGGTGCATTTTCCCGGGCTTTTACTCTCTTGTGCCTGTGGACCCTGTTGTGCACTGGACAAAGGGCACTAGGACCCTGTGGCACATGACACAGGTCAGGGGACACCGGACACCAGTTATGGTCAGGGGAGGGGGACAGGACATTCCAGGTCAGGACCTCGGGGCAGGAGGTCGCTGTGAATGCTTGCAGCATATCGAACAACAAAGAATCAATAAATTGTTACCTGGTAAGCCCACCGCCTCCTGTGTCTGATTGGGGACGTGGAACACTACATCTGGCGACGAAGGCGGGATTCCAACGCTGTGCGCATCGGAGCACCATCGTGATTGATGCCAGGAGTCCACCCTGGATTGCGTCATGTAGAAAAGGAAATTGCCCCCAGGAGAAGAGCAACGACGCGGGAGCCCACCCCGACCGCTGCTGCAAGCTCCGGTAAGCGCTGTGAAAAAGCATGACTGAAAAAGAAAATGGTGCGAGCTCTCGCAAGATTCTCGGTGGTCATTTAGGGGTCAGGAGCGAGCACCAATAGCAGCGAAGGAAAAGAGGGTGGCCATTTTAAAGTCAGGCAAAGCCGCGATTAGACAAGAAGTCTCGCGAGATGAAGGTGGCCATTTTGAGGTCAGGCTAAATCGACCGATAGGAGCGGGTCTCCTAGAAATGACCTACAATATGTCAGAGAAGAGAAACATCCTGAAAGAGTACCCCAAGTTGCTGCAAGGATTAGGAAAACTGAAAGGGCGGCAAATAACACTACATACTGATGAAACAGTAAGGCCAGTCGCCCAACATCATAGAAGAGTACCAATACACCTGCAGCCACAGGTAGAAGAGGAGCTGGAAGCACTTCTTAAGCTGGACATAATAGAGCCGGCAGAAGGGCCAACGCCCTGGGTGTCACCAATAATGGCCGTTCCAAAGAAGGACACGTCAAAAATTAAAATTTGTGTCGACATGAGGATACCGAACAAGGCAATTGAGCATGAGAGACATCCTGGACCACACCTCAATGATATGATCAGCTGCCTCACAGGCACAAGGCGTTTCTCTAAATTGGATCTGTGTAAGGGTTATCATCAACTAGAACTAGATCCTCAGTCGAGATATATCACGACGTTCTCCACCCACTTAGGTCTTTTCAGATACAAACGCCTTTGCTTTGGGATCTCATCTGCAGCGGATATTTTTCAAGAGACAATACGCCAAGTAATAAGGCCAGTAAAAAACAGTTTGAATTACAGCGATGACATTCTAGTATTTGGAAAGTCAGATGAAGAGCACGACAAAGCTCTGAGAGGAGTATGCTCTCATTTGGAGCTAGCTGGTCTAACACTGAATGAAGACAAATGTAAGCTAGAGCGTGAGGAACTAGTATTCTTTGGCCACATTTTCTCCAAGAAAGGAATGAGACCAGATCGCAGCAAAGTAAAAACACTGGAAGGAGCGAAGCAGCCAAGTGATGTGGCAGAAGTAAGGTCGTTCCTTGGTCTTGCTAGCTACTGAGCAAGATATATTCAAGACTTTGCCACTGTAAGCGCACCGCTAAGAGAACTGACAAAACAGGGGCAAAGTTTCACGTGGACTGACAAATGCAGCAAAGCTTTCGAAGAAATAAGACATGCTGTGACAGCAGTGGATCACCTAGCATATTTTGATCTGAGACTGTGCACTGAACTAACGGTGGATGCGAGTCCAGTGCGACTAGGGCAATACTGGCGCAACACCAACCAGGAAAAGAATCCCCAAGACATGTAGTGGCATATGGAAGCAAAAGCCTGTCAGACGTGGAAAAAGGATACTCCCAGCCAGAAAAAGAGAGCTTGGCGGTGGTGTGGGCGTGTGAACACTACCACATTTTCATCTACGGAAAGCCGTTTACAATCATAACAGATCACCAAGCACTGATAACAATATTCGGAAATCCAAATGCAAAGATCTCACCAAGGATAGAGAGGTGGAGGATAAGACTCATGGATTACAACTTCAAGATAATACACAAGCCAGGGAAGGAACACAATCCAGCTGACTATGTATCAAGGCACCCTCTGCCACAGGCATCACAAGCAACAACAATGGCAGAGGAGTACCTGAACTTTGCACTGAAACACAGTACACCGGCAACCATAACGATGGAAGAGCTAGAACAAGAAACAAAACAAGACCGCACCATGCAGGTCACAATGGAAATAACAAAACAGCAAAGATGGAGACACGTCAACAGCAACAGCAAGTGGGAACAAGAAGTAGAAATAGAAGAGTTGTTGGTGTTCAAGAAGATAAGTGAAGAGCTCTCCGAAAGTGAAAATGGAATCATGATGAGAGACACTCGGATAGTAATACCGCGGGCACTGTGAAGAAGGACAGTAGACCTAGCACATGAGTCACATCGAGGGATTGTAGCAACAAAAAAAATGCGGCGAGAAAAAGTGTGATTTCCAGGACTAGACAACATGGTTGAGGAAATAGTAACGCACTGCCACATCTGCCAAATAACAGGGACCTCACCAAAGCAGCAGCCACTACAAATGTCCCAACTCCCAAAAGCAGTATGGACAGAGCTGGCAGCCAACTTCTATGGCCCCCTGGAGACAGGAAACTACCTACTGGTAATATTAGATGAGTTCTCCAGATTCCCAATTGTGAGACAAGTCGGTCAACCTCAGCAAATGCAACACTGCCAGTCTTAGATGACATATTCGCAGCATGGGGGTCGCCACAGACACTGAAGACGGACAATGGTCCGCCATTCTCTGGCGAAGAGTTCAAAAGGTTCATGGAGTACCTTGGAATAAATTATCGAAGAATAACACCTCTGAGGCCACAAGCCAACGGAATGGCAGAGCGGTTCATGGGAACGATCAAAAAAGGCGATACAGAGCGCAAAACTAACACAGGTCTCGATTGGACAAGCACTGTGTCAGGTGCTTAGGGACTATCGGAACACCCCTCACAACTCCACAGGCAGATGTCCTGCTGAACTGGTGTTGGGACGCTCAAGCAGAACAAGATTGCCACAAATGAAAGAGGTGGAAAGAGTGGAGCAAAAGGACATTGCTGCAAGAGACCAAGCAGCAAAAGCAAAAATGAATGCTGATCAGAGAAGGCACATGGCAAACACAAAAATAAAAGAAGGAGACACTGTGATAGTAAAACAAAGACAAGTGAGGAAATCAGACAGCGCCTTTTCAAAAGACCCATTGACAGTGACAGAGGTAAAGGGACCAATGATAACGGCGTCAGCAGGTCAATATCACATCACCAGAAATAGCTCGCACTTCAGAGAACTGAGGACTAAAGAGGAGGAAGTGCCAAAGCAAGAACGGAAGGAGGAGATGAACAGGGAAGAAGCACAGGCTGACATCGGAAGACAACAACCAAGAAGAGAGGGCAAGAAGACAAAAAGACTGATTGAGGAGATATAAGGAGAAAGGAGCCTGTGGAAATTTTCTATCACATCTCTCTCTCTCTCTCTCTCTCTCTCTCTCTCTCTCTCTCTCTCTCTCTCTCTCTCTCTCTCTCTCTCTCTCTCTCTCTCTCTCTCTCTCTCTCTCTCTCTCTCTCTCTCTCTCTCTCTCTCTCTCTCTCTCTCGCTCCCACTGTCTGACCACAGGCAGCAGTCGGTGAATTTGTTGGGGGGAGATGTTGTGCCCTGGACAAAGGGCACTAGGACCCTGTGGCACATGACACAGGTCAGGGGACACCGGACACCAGTTCCGGTCAGGGGAGGGGGACAGAACATTCCAGGTCAGGACCTCGGGGCAGGAGGGCGCTGTGTATGCTAGCAGCATATCGAACAGCAAAGAATCAATAAATTGTTACCTGATAACCCCACTGTCTCCTGTGTCTGATTGGGGACGTGGAACACGACAGACCCCGCCCTCAGTAGGCGTTTGTCATAGGCCCTTATGTGGTCCGTCTTCGCATTCCCGGCCCACGAAAAGTTCTGTTGCTCTTGATCCAATGCAAACTGTTATACTAAGTTCCAATGTTAACCACTGAGATAAAAATATTTAAAGGTGAAGTACGTTTTCTTTCAAGTAGGAGTCTTTCATTATGCTGCTTGCCCTTATCATTACTTCTTCCACTCAATAGCAACGTACCGTGCAGTCAAATTTGTATTTTAAAATCAAGTTGCTCCCTTTCTCAGGTGAGGCAGTGGCAACTCATTCTGTAAGTTAGAACAAAGCCTAGCCATCGCCCTACTAATTCGTCCCAAAATATAATTTGAGGATCAAATGGTTGTCTCACTCAGACAATTCATCGATTATTTATGCGCTATGTCCAACACTCTAGGGCATATTTCCAAGGAAGTGGCAGAGCACAGTGTTAGCCTCCTTGGCTTACCCTGTGCTCTGCCACTTCTGAAATGCAGGGCTGCACCATATTTACAATGATACAGTGCAGCCTTGCATTTACTCCTGCACAGTGGATAATTTAGCTACCTAGCACTAACGCACCCTAGGAATCTACGTGACAATCTACCATATGGACAGTTCTGCAGTCTCCCCAGGAACATTACGCAGAGGGTGGATTTCTTCAAGAAAACTGACCACCTTTTAACACAACTGCACAATAGGGGATACCCTAAAGTCTTACTCAAAAGATCAAGGAAGAGGGCATTGTATTGTCCACATGAGAACCTTTTAGAGGTTCAAACTGACTGGGAAGATTCCAGTACCAGAATAGTATGTGCAACAACATTTAATACCAAACGTAATGAGATTAGGAAAATCATTAACCAACACTGGTCATTAGTATCAGACGAGTTAGATACACATGAAAAACGCTTTATGCTTTCAAGAGAGGTAGGAACATGAAAGACTCTGTTGTTAAATCTTACCTCAAACCAGCCCGCACCAGATTTAAGGTTTCTTTTGCTGCTACCTTCATTAGTGGGTAATTTTGAATGCAGCAACTTCAAAGTTTGTGCACTTAAGATAGAGAGAAAAAACTTCACGTACACATATTAAAACACCACACAAATACGTATTCAGTCGATGTCATCTATGCTATTACCAGCCCATGTGACAAACTATATGAGGGCCAGACAAGACAGAGAGTCAAGGTGAGAATACTACAGAAGTGAGAAGTAGTGTGGCTCACTGGTTAGAGGCGGCAGACCCGAGAGCAGAGGACGGCCTGGGACCAGGGTTCGAATCCCGGCGCGGCAGGTTTCTGGGCCAGGGTCAGCGGACTCGATAATTCTCTCGCCTCGGTGCCCACTCTGATCAGCGATCACACTCGGCAACTCTGGGCATTAGCTTGCCTCATCTTCACTAACGGCCCCACCAGACCGCCGGGGATGCCTGGTCTCACCCTGGAGATACCCATTAAGGGACCATCTCTCAGGGAAGCCAGGAAGGGTTTCGCAGCGGTCGAAGCGCCTTGGGACCCTACGGGTAAGTAGTGCGCTATATAAATGCCAATACATTTACATTTACATTTACATTTACAACACTGCTCGAAGGTCCGCTGTAAAACACCAGGAGCCCCACTGGAGGACATTTTTCAACAGAATAACAACACAAAGGACAGTCTGAAATGGTGGATCCTGGAGAGGGTAGTAGGTAACACAAAAGGTGGCGGTGATCTGGTGGCCACTTTACCCTCAGGAAGTGCAAGTGGACACATTTGCTAGACACAGTAAACAATGGGCTCAGTGAGTCAAAGGCGATTTCAAAACAAGCCTCCCTCATCATAACTGGGTGAATGCTTCTGCATAACCAGTGTTTTGTATTTATGTAACCTATGTTCTTAAATGTATATATGCATTGTAAGACTGTACTTCTGAGGCAATGTGTAACCATAATGACTGTTTGTTTAAATAACAGATCACCCTGGTTAATTTAGAACCTACTCTACTTAAATGCTACATCAGATTTAATTATATGAATGTATACCACTAAGGTGGTTGTAAAGCAGCATGCAATAATTGTTTGTACAGAGCATCTACAGAGAATAAAGATTTTTTCCTTTGATTAGCTGTCACTATTCTTTTTGTAATATCATGATTTGATTAAATGTAACATGCCACTTCTATGTGATGTTAACTATGTGTCACAAAGAAGCAATGTTTAACTACGTATATCCCGCGCTCCCGGGACAAGCAGGCCAGTATACACTTGCCTACGTAATCCTGATGATGTTTCAATATTCTGCAAATCTGTATTAATGCAGCCGGCTCGTTTGTAACAAACTTAACAGCCATCCCATTCAATGCCATTTCTTAGACAACCTCTGGAGAGCTTTGTGAGTGGAGCTCCTTCACTGTAACCATGACCACCGTGCTTCCCCTCACATCATCGGGACAGGAACTGTCCATCCAAATGCGGCCGTGTCTCATCGGATGATTCAGCCAGCGTGCACGATGCTCCTGAGTGCATAAATCCTTCTAGTCTCCGGCCACACAGAGGTTGATTGCTTTTCCATGCAGCCGGACGTGACTGATCCGCTTTCTTTGGCATTCTGCTTACATGGTGAGAAAATACCCCAACTGCAATCAACAGACTTAGTAATAACTTTACCTTTTTGCTATCTTGATTAGTTCAAGATGCCTGTAGAAGACTTAACTTGCGGTGATTATGAATTACTTTTAATTCATTCGGGGCTCATACACTGTCGCTAAAAAAACTGCCTCTTACCTTTTATATAGAACCCCTACTGGATCACTGAGGTATTGGATATTTTACCAAACCTCAAGGGAATTGACTACAAGGGCCCCCCTCCCCTACTCAAACTGAATAAATGTAACTTTGTACAACCGTCCTGGTGCCCCTCTAAGACCATTTTTCTGGGGCTCCTCTCCCTCAAGTAACCAAAGATGATATATGTATATTTTTCCATACATTCTGAAAAATAATGTTATTCTCCCACTTACGTCACTTATCGTAGGGCAATCATCACGGAGAGGCCCATACTTATGATTTATACTTGAACCAAAAGTCGCACTACGCAAAGTTCTGCGAAACAGCAAAAAACTCTGCTCACGGAATACATTTTTGTGACAGGAGCATCGTGCCAGAATGAATCCTGCCCAGCATATATTTTGTATCCAAGAAGATGCCACCGTTTTGTGCAATACCGCTACTCAACTGGAGTACTACTGGCTAATCAGTAGGTGCTAACTCGTTGGGTAAATGTAAAGTGCCTTTCCTACACTACAGCTGAGATCCAGAAGAGTTGTCTCCAGTGACCATGTGTGCCTGTACCTTTGCCACCATGCTGAAAGGCGTTGGGGTCCCTTGAGTGAGCTGTCCATCATAATGGGTAAAGGGCAGGAAGACGTTACATAGCCCTACTGTATGTGAGGCGGGCCAAACGGGCAGGGCTTCTATGCGAGTTCACATGCCTCTTGTTTATAAAAGGTCAGAGACCGATCAGAGCAGCAGATGAGGAGAAAGAACCTCCTGGTCACAGGAACTATACAGGGATGGCCCTCTAGAAACTCATGGATGCAAAGACCTCCATCAAGCATCACAGCTAATTTTTGATGGTAAATGCGGGAAGAAAGCACACCTGCCCAGCCTCGACCGTGCACACAAACCTTTTGGGCTGAGTGATTAATGCTTTATTGAATTTGAACTTCAACTCGGTCACCTGCTTATCTGCAGGTGCTTCCTGTTAAGGTTTAATTTTTGTGACAGGAGCATCATGCCAGAAAGAATCCTTCCCTGAATATTTATCCAAGAAGATGCCACTGTGTTGTGAAATACCTCTACTAACTCAACAGGAGTACTTTGTACTGACTAATCACAGTAAGTGCTACCTCGTTGGGTAAATCTATAGTGCTGTTCCTACCCTACAGCTGCATAAAGGGCCAGCAGAGTTGCTTCCAGTGACCATGTGTGTCAGTAACTTTGCCACCACGCTGAAAGGCGCCGGGTTCCCTTGTGTGAGCTGTCCATCATAGTGGATAAAGGGTGGGAAGACGTTGCATACCGCTAGTGTATGTGGGGTGGGGCCAGACGGGCAGGGCTTCTATGCAAGTTCACATGCCTCTTGTTTAAAAAAGGCCAGTGACCGATCAGAGCAGCAGATGAGGAGAAAGAACCTCCTGGTCAAAGGAACTACATGGGGATTGCGCTCAAGAAACTCATCCATGCAAAAACCTCCATCAAGGATCACAGCTAATGTTTGACGGTAGATGTGGGGAGAAAGCACACCTGCCCAGCCTCAACCATGCTCACAAACTTTTTGGGCTGAGTGATTAATGCGGTACTGAATTTTAGCTTCAACTCGGGCACCTGCTTATCTGTAAGTACTTCCTGTTAAGGTTTAATTTATGTGACAGGTACATCGTGCCAGAATGAATCCTGCTCTGCATATTTATCCAAGAAGAGGCCACCATCTTGTGCAATACCTCTACTCACCGTGCTCACCAATTCTGCTACGCCATGGATCGCGGAATTTTCAGCAATTCCCTGTTCCCCACAAAACGCAGAATTTCCGAAATTTCGGAAATTCCGCCAGCGGAGCGGAATTTATTGCCCACCCTTAATGCCATTTACATGAGGTGAGATGGTCAAAGAACCAATTTCCCACATGACTAGGCAGGTTTAGAATTACCTATCACATTGACACTTATTATACCTTACTACACAGGCCATACTTTCATTTTCCCTTGTACTGATGAAGACCTGTGGTGATGCTAGATATGAGCACATAACTTAATTGGGCCGAAACATCGATGATAACTACAGGTGCTCCCTAACGCGATCAAGCATACCTCACATCCTAGCAATAAGGACATAAGCTTGAATCTATCAAAACTATTCCTGGACACCAACATTAAATTCTTTGTTATATTGTTGTGTAAAAATGTAATGTCTTATGGATTTAAATGTTTGTATTAGTGACACTCTGCACCTATTGTGTATCTTGTAGTCAATTTGCCTGTGCACTCTTTGTATATGTGAAATCAATGGCTATGTGGGATAGTGTAATACACACTTGGTATATGAATATTAATATACATTATTAGTCTTAAACGGTCTCTGGTATTGATTGCTCATTATATACATATTTCTGTAGATTCGTTTTTCTCTCCCTAAATCTGCCATGGAGGTGGCTAGTCCAAAGTAAGAAGGAAATTATGTGTATTATAAAGACATACCCTACAGAACCAACTACTTCTCATACCGCTTGACTTCCCAGGTTCTGCAGGATCCTGGGTCACCCCATTTGGTATAATATTAGCGCCAACACAGGCACCCTTGCACCATAGTACAAAGGTGCCTGTGTTGATGGTAATGATCGTTTTTGTGCACAAAGGTGTCCCTTCCTGCACATAAACAATCTGAAATGGTGTGTTGATTCTTCAATGTGTGCTGCTTGATGCAGCACACATAGAAGTTGCATAACGTCACTTTTTCTAACGATTTTTTATGTGCAGGAAGGAACACCTTCCAGCACATAAACAATCAATGGTGTTTTGCTGTGTCTATCGGTGCTGTAAAATGTAGCATACATCGAAACAGCAAAAGCAAGGAGAAATTAAACATTTCTCCTTGTTGCACCAGGGTAAGACCAGGTTTTCTCTGGTCTTAATTTCGTCTCTGATCCATATTTACGCCATCCTTTTAAATATGAGGCAGTGTCAAAATAAGTGGGTGCTTCATTGGAACGCCCACCACAACACCAATTGCCCGCCCCTTTCACACTAAGTATAGCGTGAAAGAGTGCCTTACTTAAGGTAAATGGTTTGAAGTTGCCTTGTAAATAAGGCAAAGCCTAAATCTCCACAGGAACGTCACTAAAAATGACGTTCCTGTAGAGATAGTGGCTTGTAAATATTCACCTCATATGGCAAATTATCATTTCAGTTCAGTTCAAACTATTTAACAAATGTAAAATGTTTGAACCAAAAACATCCCTAGGACTATTTTCATGCCTATGGCACCTTTCAATAAAATGTTTCTCTCTCTCTCTTTGATAATGTGTATCTTACATTATTCTATACAACTTATTTTAGTTTCACTGTCAAACAAATACATAAAAGCAACTCTTACTAACGGCACCTGCCTTCACTTAGCCTCAGATGATACCCATTTATGATCTAAAACTAAACGCAGCAGCCACAATCCTTTCTGAGGGGTTTCCCTGCACAGGAATAGGCCACAGCTGCTGAAGTCCTTTAAGCATTGACCTTGACCTTGGATAGCAAATTCCACTCAGCCATGAAGTTTGAGACTTTGTTAAACATCTAATCAAACCAAAGTTCAAGCAATTCAAGATTGACCTTTTCTGATTCATCTAGGACTAGAAACACAAGTGTAATGGGAAAAGGAGAGGGCTTTGTACTGCTCTGCAATACAACCAAAGAAAGCCTAGGCAGGCAGACAGAGATGTGCCATCAAAGATAATTTAGCAGATGCATGAAGTTGTCCTTTGGAGAGTCAGAAGAGCCCTTATAGAAAATCATCCATGCCAAAATCTGAAATCAATTAATAGGAAATACTTGCTACTATGGGTGAATTTTAGAGCAAGGACGTATTTTTGGCTTCTCACTAAAAATGTTTTTATATTTGTTTTAAAATGATAGATTGAAGATATATATAATTTCTGGCACATTTTTACTTTTGAGTATGATGTTTTGAAAGGTCATTCTTAGGTGTTACTTTACTATGGTGGGACTGTGCTATATGTGATAACATTTCCTCTCTGACCCTCGCTTGCTCATCATTTCACCTGAGGCGGAAGCCGGGTGTGAGTGACTTACATAGCGCTGATGACTAGCGGTTTTTAATTAGATTGTTGCACGTGTTTTTAACTTTTTAATTTTTTCCTTACCTACTATTGTCATGTCATGTATGCATAGTCTTCTAAGCTGACTACTTGCTTTTGTCTACTATTGCTTTTCTCCTCCGCACCTTGCACTTTCAGGTACCTGAGGCGGAAGCCGGGTGACCTTAGAGCTCTTCACACTCTTAATTACTTCCTCCTTACCTGCATCTCTTTCGCGCCGCGCTAACCTGCCTGCAGCCTTCCCAGCCCCCCTAACGGCACATAGAGGTGCTGAGGGAGCCCCGGGGACCTGCTGACGCACATTTGGTGGCGGCCATCTTGGGGGTAGGCTGTTGCATGGGTGGCAGTCTAGTGGTGCAGCTTCGCACCGGACGGCCAGAGACGCCATAAAACTAAGTACCCTCCTCTCCGCGCAGCAGACGCGCGCTGCGGAGGCGCCTAAGGAGCGCCGAAGGAAAGCTCGTCTGCGCCCGTCAGCGTTCCGGAGGCGCCCGGGTGCAGGCCACTTTCGTTGGGGTTCTCCTCAGGATGATTTCTTTCTCAAGGGACGAGCTCTTGGCTCTAAGACATACTAATAGCTCTTGTATTGCGGTCTTTCCTAAACCACCCTGGTCGATCAACAAATGTTTGGCCTGTGGCTGGCAACCTGGTGATCGCCGCATCTCCTCTCTGACCCCTCTCTCCTCTAGTACTAGATGCATGTTGCTTAACACTAGATCCTTAAGCAAGCATGCAGTCGATATTTACACCCTTCTGACAGACTCCAGTCCTCAATGTCTATTCCTGACTGAAACCTGGCTGGCGGAGGGCGCGGGAACGGACATTTCCAACGCCATCCCCCCGAGCCATGTGATTTACAGGAAAGATAGAGTCAAGGGGAAGGGGGGTGGTGTCGCTCTGATCATTGACAGGACCATTGCATGCTCCATTATTCCAGCGGACAACATCACAGGCTGCGAAGTTCTTGCCTTCTCCCTTTCTCTCTTCTCTCACCAATCTTGTATTGGCCTGCTGATCTACAGACCCTCTGGTCCCACGGGCACCTTCCTTGAAGAACTCCACGCACTGATCTCTACATTGTGCCTTAGAGCTGACCATTGTCTGTTGTTGGGCGACTTCAATATCCATATGGATAAGGTGGACGACCCAGACAATATTAAACTTAAAGACATCACTTCTGCCCTTCAGTTCCTGCCGTACCTCGGCCTTCCTACTCACTGCAAAGGACACATTTTAGATCAAATCTTTTCCACTGTCCCTATCGTCCTTACTTCCCTCGCCCCTGTATTGTGGTCAGACCACTTTTTAGCGGACTTTGAGATCCCCCGTATTACTAAGAAAGCTGCTAATGGCCACTGGCACGATGCGCTTCCTTCTAGGGCTTTTGAAAATATTTCTCCAGCCATATTGGCCAAGTCCCTCGAGACTCACACTTGCCCATTGACAGGATAGCTTGCTATCGACCTCGATCTTCTACAGGATTGGCTGACGCAGCAACTGGCCATCCTTGCCCCCCCTGTTCCGCCTAAGCCTCGTTCAGTGAGATCTTCTGCCCCTTGGTTCTCGCTGGCATTGGCCGCCAAACGTCGACAATGCAAACAAGCCGAACGGACCTGGCGTAAATTTTATGACGCCAGCGCCAAAGAAACCTATAGGGCATTGATCAGGGACTATCATCATGATATTGCAGCTTGCAAAAAATCTTACCTGGCCAGCAAAATTGATGGTGCTTCCAACTCTTGTAAAGAAATATTTAAAATAGTTAAAGATTTCATCTCACTTCCTTGGGTCACTCCCAAACTGACTCATTCTGAGCCCTGGATCATCGAACTGGCCAATTTCTTTACTAATAAAATTAGGACTATCCAGGTTTCTTTTGTAACCACTACCCAGGATCCCCCCCTTTTTAGGTTTTCCTGACCCTTCACAGACACCAACCACTCCCTCTCTCTGGAGCTTCCCTCCATTATCCCTTCAGTCCTCCCTTGACCTGCTCTCCAAATTAAAATATGGTTCCCCTCTTGACCCGTGCCCTGCCAAATTTTTGGCACGCATGGCCCCTACCCTTAATCATCCTATTAATCCTATTCTTAACCTCTCATTCAACACTGGTGTAGTACCCCAAGCTTGGAAGCAGGCCCTCATTCTGCCCCTTCTGAAGAAGGCTAACTTGAACCCGGATCTTCATCTTAATTATAGACCCATCTCCCTTTTGCCAGCTTTGGCGAAAGTGGCTGAAAAACATGTCCATTCCACCCTGTCCCACTTTTTGGAGTTCCATGACATCTTGTATAGATACCAGTCTGGTTTTCGCTCAAATTTGAGCACTGAAACAGCTTTGCTCGAGGTCACGGAGATGATCAGAGAGACCATGGACAGCGGAGGAAAAGCTATGCTGGTGATGCTTGACCTATCTGCGGCCATTGACACCGTCCCCCATGACCGCCTCCTATCTAGACTCTGGGAGATAGGTCTAAGGGGGACGGTGCTCTGATGGTTCAGGTCCTTCCTCACTGGCCGGCAGCAAACGATCTGGGCTCCACCTTTCTCTGCCGCAATGCAGCCTCTGGAGGTCGGAGTGCCGCAGGGCTCAATTCTGAGCCCCTCACTCTTTAACATCTACATGACCCGTCTGGCGGCACTTGCGGAGAGTTTTGGGGCTCAGATCGTGTCATACGCTGACAACACTCAACTCCTGTTCACTTGTGACAGGGGACAGGATTTCGACGGGGCCTCCATCTGGGGCTGCCTTGGGGCTGTGTTTGACTGGTTTAGTCGGCACAGTCTCAAGTGCAACTCCGACAAATCCGAGGTTCTTTTCTTTGGCTGCCCCGCCGACCCCGAATGGAAAGACTGGTGGCCGGCAGCCATGTTCCCCCCTACTGGCGACTCAGGGGCTGCAAAAAACCTGGTATTCAGATTGATAACTGTCTCTCCTTTGGGGCCCAAGTGTCAGGATTAGTCGGCAAATGCTTTGCCACTTTAAAGATGCTGAGGAAGTTCCTGCCGCTTTTGTCCCTGGAACACAGGAAGATCACTGTCCAGGCCCTGATCGGCTCCAGGCTGGACTATTCCAAAGTTCTCTACCTTGGTCTTCCTGATTACCTCCTATCGCGTCTTCAGGTGGTACAGAACTCGGTGGCCCGTGCCATCTTCGGCCTCCCCAGGAGAGCAAGGGCCAGTGAGCTTCTCAAGACTCTCCACTGGCTTCCCATGAAGAAGCGTATCATCTTTAAGGCCCTGACCATTGCATTTAAAGCTTTGCATGGTATGGGTGCCCGCTATCTTCAGAAATTGGTCTGTTTCTATTCTCCAGCCAGATCCTTGCGCTCTTCCTCTCAAGCCAAGGCAGCCACTTCCATGATCTGTCGTGCTCGCTGTGGTGGGCGCTCTTTTAAATTCCTCGCCCCGCAGCTATGGAACGATCTCCCTTTCTCCTTGAGATCCAGCTCCAATCTTCTGGCTTTCAGAAAAGACCTGAAGACATTCCTCATCCTGCAATAACATCGCCTGCGGATCTATGTTTCTGTCACTCGTCGGTCTTTTTTCCTCTCTGGACTTGCTGAGGCTCTTACAGCACCGGGACACTCCTCGGAGTAGCCGTGCGCTATAGAAGCACCCCCTTAACATTAGCATTAACATATAGCATGTACCATGCCAGTAGGCAGTTATGGTTAGAACCTAGTTTCTAGAGGAAAAGCATTTTTCTTTTGCCAATATCTTTGGCGCCATTTCACGAATCTCAGAATTTTAAAAACTAATGGGGCACTCAGGTCAGCTCCTGTCTTGGAAGTTTTAGGGTGATTCGTCAAGTGGGGGCCAAGAAAAAAGGGGGGTCCCAAAGCACATTTTCTCCATTGTAATTTCCATAGGAAATTGTTGACGCAGCTACAGCCCGATCTGCTGAACGGAATTACACCAAATGTGGCCGAAAGGCAGCTCTTGGTCCAGAGTGCAATCTTTTTTTTATTGGTGTAAATCCGTTTAGTAGTTCCTGTGAAATGCATATATTTACAAATATTAATATTTGGTGGCCGCAAAGGATCCGCGAACCCTCTGGATCAAGAGCCAGACTCAAATTGGCTGCCAACACTTCAAAACAGGAACTACTGGCAGCCATCTTGTCACTCAGTTGAACCGAGTCACAAGAAAAAATGTGAAAAAATGTGAAAAGGGGGCAGGGTAGAAACACACTGACCCACTAGGCCTGATGAAGGCGGGCAAAAAAAGCACTTTTCAAAAACATTTGGGCCGGATTTGCATACGGTCCGCAAATCCTGCTGAAAATTTTAAAGAAACAAATGCGGGCTCCACGCTTTGTTTTCTTGTAGCCCTTCGGTGGGCCAGGTTCCGGGGACAATGTTTAATTATGATGTGGGGACCTGTAGGGCTCCCACAGCCCCAGGGACCGCTACCTCCCCAGGGCAAAGTTAATGATATGCAAGGGCCCCGGGGATCATCACAGGGATTTTTATTTAAAAAAAATACATGGGGGTCTCCTGCCCCACCATGCTGCCCTGGAGACCACCACCTCCCGGGGCATCTAATAATTAAAATATGGGGGTCCGTTGTGGGCCTAGGGGACCACCAGCTCCCAAGGGCTTTAAACCTGATGGGAGCGGGGCCAAGCGGTACCCCTCCAGGAGCCCTTCTTGGCCCTGGGGACCATCACCCCCAGGGCTGGCTTCAGCAATGTCTTAGGGTGCCCACCCCCGGACATTGCAGTGTACTATGCCATCCATAGCAAACATCAGCTTCGCTTCATGGAAACAACAGCAGGAACACTGCTCTTGCTTCCATTAAGCAAAGCAGACTTGCTTTTTGTCAAAGAGAGCTGGATGTTAGCAGCTCCCTCTGCCCAAAAGCAATGCCGGCTCCCGAAGGAGGCAGGGAGCTGGCAGGGACCACGGGGGCATTGGGGGTCCCCCAAGGTCCCCAATGTCATGGCTATGTCCCAGGGGATGGGGTCCTTTGGGCCAAAAATGGCCACAGGAGGCGGGCCAAGTGGCCCCCATCCAAATGTTTTTTTTAAAAAAGGCAGGGCAGGTCCCAGGGATGGGTTCTATAGGGCCAAAACTGGGCCAGGGAAAGGGGGCCATGTAGCCCCCTTCTATAAAAAAAGTTTTGCTGGTTCCGAGGGGAAGGGGTCCCCAAGGCTGTAATTGGCCTCAGGAGGCGCTGCATGCTCTCCTGCCTTTTTCTTTTTAAAATGGCTCAGCCACCAGGGGATGGGGTCTCTGGGGCCATAAAGGGTCCAGGGAAGGGGGGGTCACACAGCCCCCCTTCCTAAAATAAAAATAGTAATGAAACTGGCAACTTGCTGGGGGCCCACCCCCTCCCAGCTCAACTCTGCAAATGTGCCTCCTGGCTTGCTCTGGGTTGAGAAGATAAAATCCTCTTCCCTGAAGAGGGAAATTGGGGGCCAATTAGCTCTCCAGGTACCTCCAGTAAGTCCCACACCGTGGGATTGCTGAAAGGTGGTAGGAGGCCATGCCCCTTTTTACACCACTCTGCAAACATGCATCTTGGCGCACTGCTAGCGGGGCGATGAGGTCCCCATATGTTCTAAGGACATCACGACTAAAGTGGACTTCATCGCGTAATCAGAAGTGCACCAGGAGGCTTGTTTGCAGAGTGGTGCAGAAATGGAGCATGGCCTCTGAGCACCTCTCAGTAATCCAGCTGGGTGGGACCTACTAGAGGTAACAGGAGGGCTAGTTGGCCCCCAGGGTCCCTAAAGAGGAAAGGGGATTTCATCCCCCAACCAAGAGCATGCCAGGCGGCGTGTTTGCAAAGTGATGGAGAAAGGGGACGTGGCCTATGACCACCTCGCAGCAGTCCCACTGTGTGGGACTTCCTGGAGGTAACAGGTAAGCTAATTGGCCCCTAAAGTCCTCCAGCAGCAAAGGGTACATCATCCCCCAACTAAGAGTGTACCAGGAAACGCATTTGCAGAGTGGTGGGCAAAGGGGGCGTGGCCTGCTATCAAAACTCAGTAATGCTGTTGGGTGGGACTTACTGGAGGCAATAGGAGGGGAAGTTGGCCCACATGGATGTTTTTGGGGGCCAACTGCCCCTCTTGTTACCTCCAGTAAGTCCCACACAGTGAATTGCTAAGAGGCCTGCGGAAGCCACGCCCTCCTTTCTCTACTACTCTACTACTCTGCAAATGTGCCTCCTGGCACATTACTGGTTGGGGGATGAAGTTCACTTTACTCGAGCGACTTTGGAATCAAGAAGCCCTCCAGGTACCGCATGTAAGTCCCACGCAGTGGAATTCCTGAGTGTTGGTTGGAGGCCCAGCCCCCTTTCTCCACCACTCTGCAAATGAGACTGCTAGTAAAAACCAGCATTTGCAACTGAATAGGTCTCGCATTTGTGAGAGTTAGAGCTGTTGGCGTTGTAAATATGCCAATAACCCCTCTTACTGTCCCCACGGTGATATTAAGCTTCTGCCTTACAATAATGATAGGCCCCAAGCCAGCACCCCATTAAGGAAGTTTCTTTTAAATTGTAGATCGCTCCCTAAACATTCTGTCAAATTAGTGCTACTAATAGATGAGCTCAAGCCAGATGCTCTTTTCCTAACAGAGACCTGGCTCCAGATTGAAGCCGATCCTGCTAATATCCAAAATCTTCCCCAATGGTATTCAATACTTAGAGTCGTTCGCAAGACCGGCAGAGGTGGAGGCTTGGCCATTATATTTAAAGACACTTTCAATTGCCGAACCACATTAAATACGCTATCAGATTGTGAGAGCATGGCCTTCTCCCTAGAGTTTTCACCTACGAGCACATTCTTTGGTTTGCTGATCTATCGCTGGAGCCTTAGGGCAATTCCTTCCTAATCTCTCTACCTTAGTCACCAATCTAGTACTGCCTCCAGCTAATTTTATGGTGCTTGGCGATTTCACTATTCATTTAGATGACCCGTCCAACCATGTAACCAGCGAACTATTACTGAGTCTCCTGGCGATCCAACTTAAAAAAAGGATTTGCTTCTACACATGTCAAGGACCATCTTCTCGATCAAGTATTTAGTAACCTGCACAACCTTGTAGTAGGTACCCCTACGCCACTGCCATGGACTGATCACCTTCTGATTTCCCTAAGTTGGGAGACTTTCGTGCCTTCTCCCCCCCATAGAGCAGTACCGATCCTGGAAAAGAAATGGTCTAGGCTCTCCTCCAATCATTAGACCATAGCTCTTGAAGACACAAGACCACCCAGCGATCCTAATCCCAATCTGGCCAGCAACAATTGTAATGTGTGGATTCAAAATTCCCTTGACCTTGTTCTCCCCAAGGAGCTCACCCACAAAAAAAGTGACAGAAACAGCCCTGTGGTTCTCCCCCAAAGTGATGGACTTAAAGCAATCATGTAGAAGACTAGAAAGAAGATGGAGGCACAATTTATCAAAGGCTAGGAAAGTGGACTATAGAAAGGCAATTAGGATGTATAAATCAGATATCCAAATAGCCCAACCACATTCTATGAAGAGAAAGTAGGTACTGCCGCAAATTCACCTAAGGAGATTTTTCGCATTGAGAAATCACTTACCACCTTACCCCAAAAACGCCTGATAATAGAGGGAGCACTAACTCGCTGCGATAATTTGGCAGCTTTCTTCCACCCAAAAATCCCAATAATTTATATGTCCTTCCATACCACAAAGATTGAGCCTGAGGTGATCAGAACAAGAAGCTCTCATTCCAATTCCAAATAATCGTTAGTGTAATTTCCTTCCCTAGATGGTGAGTTACTGGACCCGATCATCTCCAGAGGAACCTCAGGAACTCTGTCTTACCCTGCCCTCTGCAGGCCCTCACCTTAGTCATTAATTTCATTCGCCCGATTATCCTTGATATTTGAATTCTTCCATCACCTCCGGTATGGTACCCATGGCATAGAAATGTTTGATGGTTGCAGCCCCCCTGAAGAAACCTAACTGGATCAATCCAATCTGACCAACTATCGCCCTATTTCCCTTCTCCCTTGACTGAGTAAGCTGATTGAGAAACATATCAATATCACACTTCTTGACTATCTGGAATCCAACAACTTACTGCATAATTCTCAAACAGGCTTTTGTCCTTAGCTTGGGATGGAAACGGCCTTACCAGCAGTAATGGAGGAGGCAAGGAAGTTATTCGACCAGGGAGGTACGGCAGCAATCATCCTCCTGGACCTCAGTGGCACGTTTGACACTGTTAACCATAACATCAAGCCCCATAGACTTAAAAGCATGGAAAAGACAGGCACAGCACTAATCTGGTTTCAGTCCTTCCTCAGTGACCGCTTCTTCCAAGTCTGTGAAGGAGATGTGGTGTCCTCTAGTTTGCCTCTTAGCTGTGGAGTTCCTCAGGGCTCGCTCCTGAGCCCTATGCTTTTTAATATCTACCTGAGTTCCCTGGCAGAGATTGTCCATCCATTTGGTATCAAGATCATCACCTAAGCAGACAACACACAGCTAGTAGTAGCATTAAATCACTCTAAGGGGTCGCCTAGCACCCTTGGTTCCTGCCTAGAGGTGAAGGCCGAGTGGATGGAACTCTCCTGCCTCAAGCTCAACCGGGACAAGACGGATATTATGTTCCTGGGAAACCCTCCATCTTCCATCCCCGCTCTCCAGTGGCCAGTATGTCTTGGCCCTACTCCACCTCCAAAGGCACAGATCAAGAGCCTTGGCTTGTGGCTTGACTGATCCCTTAATTTTAACCATTAGGCCACCAAGCTCTCAGCCGCTTGTTACGGGCTGATAAGAATGCTGCGGAAAATCATCCCCCTCCTTCCCTTCCAGGCGAGAAGAATTATGGCCAAAACACACAAAGTACAGAGGGGTTAGAGGCTAAAACCCTCTTCGACCCCCCGCTCAATTGTTATATCACAAAAAGAAGAAGGATTTAAAAACTAAGTGGAGATAGATAACATGTGTGGAAATGCACCAATTTTGTAAAACTGCCCTCCCACACAGCAAGCTGTGTCATGCTTCATCATAGGGCTACTAACAGACCTCCGCGCCAGCCCAACGCTGGAGGTAGAGCAATAGGGAGGGGAAGACAATATAACACAAAATGTGAAAGTGGAATCACAGGTGAGATAACAGTGCAGAACAAGTGATGATATGTGATATAAAACTGGCACTGGGGGATCCTTATTACAATTTTAATGTTAGGTGCCCCGTCCAGAATTGTAAAACAAATACTTGGGTGGCATGTTGGACAGCTTATAATGAGATTCCAACCTCCCCACTCTGCACAAATGTCAAGATCTTTCAGCCAGCACAAAAAAATACCCTGGCTTTCTTCAGGACAACTGCAATCCCTATGTGCAGAACCTTCCTCCTCCCAATTTAGAGGATAAAGGAAATATTACCTTAAGTGGAGCCCCTCGCCTTTAGAGAGGATCCTATAGCGATTAAAAACAACAACAACATTATAATATATAAAGATTGATTAGTGAAATGTACTCCATCCCACTCTATACAATAACACATGTCACAGATATGGTGAATCTTGCCAAAACACACATTAAAAAATCTCCACAAGAAACATACTCACACCGCCCCTCGGGAAAGGGTGGCAGTGCTTGCTTCCAGTCTTAACGCCCTATAGCTGTTGTAGTAGCAGGCTATATACCCCATTAGAAAAGTTTCCAAATCAGGAGGTGCGGTTATATACATTATCGTAACAAACAATACTCAGAGCACCACAAAACGTACCCGGCACCATGCACTCCGCCAAACTTACCGAGTTTATTATATTCATAAACTCGAAATGGCCGGGGAGTGAGAACAGCTGCCTGCACACATTCTCTGTAAGGAAAAGGATGAGGTAGTGAAATAAAGTCAAGTAAGTTGCACAATGGTAGGGCTTCTATTATGAAGAGCCCAGCGGTCGCTTACTCTTCTATTAATTTCATGATTTTAGGTTTGTGTAATTGCACCCTGCCCCAAGTCTGCCTTATCTCTCACTCAAGGAGAGACCTCCTTGTCACATATAAATTAGAATCAAGGGTCATCTGTATTCTGGAGCACTGCCCCGACTCTGCCGCCACCCTTAGTCATCAGATTTTAGGGTGGAGTGCGACCGAAATTCCTCAATAGTAAAAGATATCCTATCAGTCTTAAGGTGCTAGCGAGACTAAATCCCCCGCCAGTGTAATTGGCAATGGGCCCATGTCAAACGCCCCACCACCTCAGAAATATGTAGTCCAGTGATGATTTTACAGACTAACTGCGGGGCACCTGCGCCCTGCTTACTGCTTTGAAGGCCAGCTGTTTGCATACGTAATTCGTCTCTCCTGCTCCGCTGTGTAGGGTACTGAGCTGGCTTTCTCTCGATGCTCTTGAAGATGTTCCGGCCACGCCCTTCATGGAGCGTCGCCCCTCGTGATCCACCGGTATCTCAGGCCTCAAAGAAACACTAGAGCGCTTGTACTCGGGTGCTTAGCTCAAGAACCCCGGTTCGAAGCACTCTTTCTCCCCACCCATCCTCCCTCGTGAGAAAAGTTTTAAATAAATAGAAATAACATATCTCCCTTTATATTATTATTTATTCATTTAATATATTTATATTGGAATGCAATATATATATTTTTAGCAGTTGGGCGCTTCAGTTTTTTTTTAAAAAGGAAAGGAGACAGACTCCAACAAAGTTGAATCCAGACACCCACTCATTCTGCCCCATAACCAATTAATGGTGTCAGGAAGCAAAAGGAATAAACAAGTAAGGAAATACTGGGTATTTTGTGATTAATATTATTATTACTAAGACCCACGTATAGGACCAGGATGACAAAAGGGAAGTAAAGCCATTAAAGACACAATAGGGGAAGATAGGACTGTCTCCACAGGAGGGCCCTAGATGTGATCAGAATGCTGTGAGGTTCTTCTACCTAACGTACTTAGAAGTCTTTTTTGTCATCCTTTTAGTTAGGGACAGAACTAGAGGGGTGGTGGAAGAAAAAACAATTATATCTCAAACTATTAAAACTAGTATCCCAGAAGAATTATGGTACTTGATTATGGGAATGCCCTATATCTCGGAGCTCCCCAATTTACCGTCCGCAAATTGCAATTCATTCAGAATTGCGCAGCTTGCCAACTTCTCCAGATTCCCCAGTGGCAATCTGCAAAACCAGCACTGAGGAGTCTTTACTGGCTCCCAATTCTGGCCAGGACACAGTATAACCCCTTCCTTGCTCATGACGAGCTCAGCTCGTCATGCAGTACAGTGCTCCTGTGCTTATGACGAGCTGTGCTCGTCATGAAACAATGTATTTCAAGGATCTGCAGCACAGCAGAGAAATCTCCTTAGTAGCGATGAAGTTAAAGCTATGTGCCTGGCTCACAGAGCCCTCTGGAAGACTGGCCCGGCTATTACTTATTCCCTGGTCACTCCCTATCTCCCTACCAGAACCCTCCGCTCTAGTTCTTCATTTCTGGCCACCCCAAAGAAAATGCAATGATCTAGATGGGGTGGACGCTCCTTTTCGTTCAATGCCTTCAAGATTTGGAACACTCTGCCTCCCATTTTACGGAAGGAAAATAATCTCTTGGCCTTCCGGAAACTCTTAAAAACCCATCTATTCAAGACACCGCTTAAACTCCACGGCTCTTCTGTTTCTCTGTCAACAGCGCTGGGAGGTCACAGGGTAGTCATGCGCTATATAAGTACAATTTCATTCATTCATTCAAATATAAATGTTTTTCCTAATGTTTTCTGGAGTGGAGTGGATGTATGTTGTGTGTAGTGGAATTATGTGTTTTTTTGTGCAGTGAAATTATGTGGATAGAAAGTATGTGGTATTTAGTGTTAAGGAATGATGTGAAGTGGGATTATGTGTTATGGAGAGTAATTATGTGGTAGGGTAGTCTGTGTTGTAGAGTTATAACCTCATCTTTAGTCTTCCTCATTTCCATAGAAGCTAAACTATAAACTCACTGATACACAAAAAAAGAAGCAACCACAGAGGAGCACTTTTGGACCTAGTTAGAGATATCAGCAGGCCACTGGAATTATGCAACAGTTTCGCCGTGACAATTTTTGCAAATGTATATATTTTCTGCATTTGCCACATAATCCTATATCTGCTGCACAATCTGCAGATTTAAATGAAAAATAAAACCCTTGTTTCTTGCCCAAATCGCCCAAACTTTACCAAAAATGCAGCAACAGTGTGTGGAAGGCCCCTTGCAAAGCTGGAATGGTCACCTGTTACTTATTGCTAAATGTGGGTGTTAAATTGGTACTAATGGTGTGCAAACCTCTCTTGTTTCTTTCTGTACCTCTCCTGCCTAATGCTGCACTTCTCAGGCTTCTTCCGGCTCTTTTCTTCCTCTTTCTGCAAATTTTTCCTCTTTCTGGAGTTCTCTTGCCTCTTTCTGCATCTCTGCTACTTCTTTCTGTAACTCTCTTCCCTCTTTCTATACCTCGCTTGCCTCTTTCTGTATGTCTCTTGCCTTTTTACTGTTCTCTTGCTTCTTTCTGTACCTCTGTTGCTCCTTTCTGCACTTCTCTTGCCTTTTTCTTTACCCCTCTTGCCTCTTTTTGCACTTGTGTTGTTTCTTTCTGTACTTCTCTTGCTTCTTTCTGCACCCATCTTGAATCTTACCACATACCTCTTTCTGCACCTCTCTTGCCTCTTTATGTACCTCTGTTCCTTCTTTCTGGACTTCCTTTGCTTCTTTCTGCATCCTTCTTTCTGCAGCCTTCTTCCTTCTTTCTTCACCTCTTGCCTATTTATGCACTTCTCTTGCCTCTTTCTGTATCCTTCTACCCTCTTTCTGTACCTCTCTTGACTCTTTCTGCACCTCTCTTTTCTCTGTTTGCACTTCTCTTGCCTCTTTCTGCACGGATCATGCCTCTTTCTGTACCCATTCCCTCTTTCTGCACTTCTCTTTCCTCTTTCTGCAGTTCTCTTATCTCTTTCTGCACATCTGTTGCTCCTTTCTGCACTTCTCTCACCTCTTTCTGCACCCCTCTGGCCTCTTTCTGCACCTCTGTCGGTTCTTTCTGCACTTCTCTTACTTCTTTCTGCTCATCTCTTGCTTTTGTCTGCACCCCTCTTGCCTCGTACTGCACCCCTCTGCCCTATTTTTGCACCTCTCTTGCTTCTTTCTGCACCTCTGTTATTCTTTCTATACTTCTTCTTGCTTCTTTCTGCGCCTTTCTTGCTTCTTTCAGCACCCCTTGCCTCTTTCTGCATCCCGCTTCCCTCTTTCTGCACCTCTTTTGACTCTTTCTGCATATCTCTTGCCTTTTTCTGCACCCTTCTTCTCTCTGTCTGCACCCCTCTTTCTTGCTTATTTATGCATCTTTCTCGCCTCTTTATGCACTTCCCTTGCCCTTTCTGCACCTTTGATGCTTCTTTCTACACTTCTGCTGCTTCTTTGTTCACCTCTCTTGCTTCTTTCTGTACTCCTCTCGCCTCTTTCTGTACTCCTCTTCCCTCTTTCTACATCTCCCTTGTCTCTTTCTGCACTTTTCTTGCCTCTTTCTGTAGTCAAATGGGAAGTGTAAGCTGTGAAGTTTAAAGGTCTGCGTGCTCTCGTTACTGAGATATATGCCTACTTGTACATTTATTCTCACATGTGTTATGCATACGAAGATGGTTGCTTAATCAGCTGGTAGCTTCTCCTAATGTTGGTTACATCTTCTCAGTTCTGGTCTGTCATTCGGTTGCAGAGGCAGACATTTTTACATATGTAGGTGGTATAGAGCCCTTCAAATATACAAGTGTATACCCATGTGCCCTGTATTATGAGCAGAAAGAAATATATACACCTTCTTGTACACAAATGTACAGATAATGCTGGTTGAAACACAGGTATTCAAGTATTTGTATCTTTATTTTTATGTAACATATCACTAGATAAAAGAGCAGACCCATGTATCCATACCTTCACAAACGTAGTGAGGCTTACAACAGTGATATGGTTAGGATTTCTGTTTTACATTTGGTATGCCTAACATTCTGAGCAGTCAATTAATAGTGAACCTTCAGGCATCTTGGGAGAAGGATTAGTGATTAGGCTACTTTGTATGTGACTGTGGAAAGGTACAGTTGAAATAGGCCACTTTCTGCACCTCTGTTGCTTCTTTCTGGACTTCTCTTTCTTCTTTCTGCACTTTTCTTCCTATTTCAGCACTTCTGTTTTCTTTTTCTGCACTTCTCTTGCTTCTTTCTGCGCCTTTTTTTCTCTTTCTGCACATCGTACATATGTGGGTATAGGTTGAAAATAGCATTAAAAAAACCTTAGCTATTAACAGGAAAAACACAGGTTTCAGGGATGTTATAGTTAGTAATTAGCATTTTAAATGTAGTAATTCACTGAAAAACCACAGGTTTCAGGGACGTTATAGTTAGGCTGACATTTCATTTGTAGAAAACCAGAGAACTTCAGCCATTATAGTTAGCTGAGCTAACTATAACTTGCGCCACCCGCAATGCATTGCTAATGACATCACATATTATATCAGTCATGACATGGTCAGTGACATCACTGATGACATCACTGATGACATCTAACATGACATCACTGATGACATCATCCACATAATATCTGATACACATACTTACACCCCACTATAAGCTATTATGTACCTATTCCAAATTTCAGACGTCCTTGAAACCATTGATACACCAGTACATACATATCTACAAACTGATTCATAGGTCTATATACACATCTACTCACTCACCCATACAGGTACTCATAGAGCCAGTCACTCACCAATACATCCACTGAGATATCCACTCATACACCCATACAGCCACTCATATACTGTCAGTCATCCATAGAGCTACTCACACACCTATGCACTCACCCAAAGAGTCAATCACATAGCCACTTTCTCACTCATATAGAGACACACAAACTCACTACTCATACAAATACTAACACATACTTACTCTCCATACAGTCACTGACAAAAGCATGCACTAAGCACTAACCCATATAGCTACTCCTAGAACCACTCACACACACGTACTGTCACGTATACACTCTAACGCTCACTTATACTGACTTTCAAATATGCAGGTATTTAGCCATTCACCAGTGAGACATCCATTCACTCACTGACACAGCCATACACAAACTCACTTACCCAAATAGTCCCTCACAGATGCACTCATGAACCCATGTGAATAAATGTGTCTTAGTGAATGTATGGGTGAGTGACTAATCTGTGTAAATGTGTGTATCAGTCTGTCAGTTGGTGTGTAAATGGCTGAACTGGTTGGTGAGTAGGTACATGAGTGTCTAAATGGGTAATTTATTAGTTGTCTGAGTACCTGATGGGTGCATGAGTGTCTGTGTGGGTGGGTGAAGAGGGCTGTGTGATTCCCTGCATGGATGTATGAGTGGGTGAATCCCTGGGTGTATAGGTTCATGAGTGCATCTGTGAGGGAATGAATGGATGAGTAAGTATGCATATGGCTGTGGTGGTGAGTGTATGGATGTCTCAGTGGTGTATGGGTGAATAACTATATATGTGAAAGGCAGTATATGTGAGTGTTGGAGTATATAAGTGACTGTATGTGTGAATGAGTGAGTGTGGCTCAATGGTTAGACCAGCAGACCCTGATGCAAAAGTCTAGCCCGGGACCAGGGTTCAATTCCCTGCCTCGGCCTAAAAAATTCCACGGACCTGATAATTCTCGCCTCGGTGCCTATTCTAATCATGGAGTCCCACTCTGCAACTCTGGGCAATAGCTTGCTTAATCTCCACAACAGCCCTCACAACGCTAAGGATGCCTGGCCTTCACCCTGGGGGTGCCCAGGAGTGGACGCCTCACAGGGAAAGCCAGGACGGGTTCCACAGCGGTATTCGTACAAGCACCTCGAGACCCTTGCAGGTGAGTAGTGCGCTATACAAGTATCAATTTACATTTTATCAATTTATAAGAGTGACTATGGGGCACATTACCAAGCAATTGCGATAATTATCGCTATTTCTTGGTTAGAGACAAAAATTTATTGCTGGTCTGCGGCGATTTTTATCGCAGATAAACCTTGGTATTACCAAGGTTTTTCACAAATGCGATAAAAATCGGCCGCAATGCATGAATTTCGCTGAAAAGTCAGCGATATTCATGCATTACCGAGCTAATGCTATTAGCCATGTTATCCACCTCCCGTTGGATAACATGGCTAAGAACTGCACAGGGCAGGTGTTAGCTTTTGGAGATATTCGCGCTTAGCGCGAATATCTCCAAAAGTTGGTAATAGGAGATAGCGATGTTAGCGACTGTTTCCGGTCGCTAACATCTTGGCACGCCCACTTTGCATGTCATTAGTGATAAATTTCTCTGACATGCAAAGTGGGGCCCAAGATGGTCGCTATCTCCTACTAGCTGTTACTAACTAGTGTTAGCGACAGCTAGGTAATAGGGAGATAATTTTATCTCAGCTTTCTTGGCTTTTAAATCCAAAAAAGCGGAGATAAAGCCCCTTCATAATATGCCCCGTGATTTGTTTATAACTGTATAGGTGAGCAAATGGCAGTGTGATTAATTCTTTGGGTGACTGACTAGGTGTATGAGTAACTCTATGATTGAGTGGTGGTGCGCAAGTGTCTGTATGGGTGTATGAGTGCATATATCAGTGGCTGTATTGATAAGTGACTGCATGTATGAGTAACTGTATGATGTGTAGACCTATGAATTACTGAGTGCATTAAATGATATGGATGTGTCTCTGGTTTTGAAAATGGTAGTCTGTATTTTAGAGTCAGTGATGTCATGAGTGATGTCACTGACCATGTCATGAGTGATGTAATATGTGACGTCATCAGCAGTGCATTGCGGGCGCACGAGTTGTAGTTAGCTGAACTAACTATAACGGGGGAATTTCAAATGTTTTTTATGAGTAAAATGACCAGCTAACTATAACTGGTGTGAAACCTATGGGTTTTGCAGTGAATTTCAAAGGTTTTTAAAATGCTAATTCCTAACTATAACGTGTGTGAAACCTTTGGTATTTTCGGTGAATTTGAAAGGTTTTTTAAATGCTAATTCCTAACTATAACGTGGCTAAAACCTATGTTTTTTCAGTGAATTTCAAAGGTTTTTTTAAATGGCAATTCCTAACTATAACGTAGCTGAAACCTATGGTTTTTTCAGTGAATTTCAATGGTTTTGTAAATGATAATATTTAAATGTATTAATTGTTATATTTTTAATACTGATTTACTACATTATTTTAAATTATTTATTTTGAAATATTTTATTTTTTAAATTACATTACATATTTTTAATATAAATTGAAAAAAAATGTTTTTACACCTCTCTGCAACGCAGCACTGTGGTGCGTTTGCAGAGGGAGAACGAATTCCCCTTGCATACTGGGGGTCCCTGGGGGCCAACTTGCCTACCTGGAACCTCCAGTATGCGCCAAGGGGGCTGCATTGCAGAGAGGTGCAATGAGGCCACACCCTTTTTTACTCCTCTCTGCAACGCAGCCCCTGGGCGCGTTTGCAGAGGGGGAACTAATTCCCCTTGCATACTAGGGTCCTTGGGACCAACTAGCCCACCGGGAACCTCCAGTATGCGCCAGGGGGCTGCATTGCAGAGAGGTGTAATGAGGATATGCCTCTTTTTACACCTCTCTACAACGCAGCCCCCAGGCACGTTTGCAGAGGGGAACTAATTCCCCTTGCATACTGAGGGTCCCTGGGGGCCAACTAGCCCACCTGTAACCTCCAATATGCACCAGGGGGCTGCATTGCAGAGAGGTGTAATGAGGCCACACCCTTTTTTACACCTCTCTGCAACGCAGGCCCTGGGCGTGTTTGTAGAGGGGGAACTAATTCCCTTTGCATACTGGGGGTCCCTGGGGGACAACTAGCCAACCTGGAACCTCCAGTATGCGCCAGGGGGCTGCGTTGTTTTGCCCCGGGGGGCAGCGGTTCCCGGGGCAGTGTGGGGGGATTGGTCATTTATCACTATGCTCCCGGGATTTGGCCCCCCCGGGGGGTAATTTATAAAAAAACAGACTGGGTTTAAAAAAACAATTGGGGACCTTGGGTGTCCTTGTGGGACCCCCTGAGCAGGCCTGGGGGGTCAGGGTGCTTCTACCCTGCCCCCTTTTTGAGTTCTACACGTTTGTTTTTCTGCTTTCTTGTGCCTCGGTCTACCGAGCACAAGATGGCTACCAACACTTCCTAGTTTGAAGTGTTGACAGCCAATGAGCATGCAGCTTTCTACATATTTATTTCCTTTTGATTTTCTCAGGAACTACAGGAGGGATTTACACCATTTAAGCAAAAGCGTGATCTGCGAATCAGACTCTACCATTTTGCCAAATTTCTTGTAATTCCGTTCAGCCGTTCGGGCTGTAGCCGTGTCTAATCGTCCTATCGAAAATAACATGGGGAAAACACGTTTTGGGATCCCCTTAAGTTATTCCCAATAGAATGTTGCGGATATCCAATGGTAACTAGGTCCTAACTATAACTACCTACCTATTTTTTTTTTCTTTATATATATATTATATATATATTTATCGGCTGAGTGGTGGAGACGATAATCTGGGTGACGTCAGCATACGACAGTACCCGGTACCTAAAAGATCGCACAATTTTAGCCAGGGGGGTCACGTAGATGTTAAACAGGAGCGGGCTAAACGCCGATGCCAGCGGAACCCCACATTGCTCGGAGTGGGAGGGAGACGGAAAGTAACTCAACTTTACTCTCCGCCGTCTTTGATGGAGGAAGGAGGAAAGGAGATTCAAGGCACTACCTTCCACCCCCATCCCCTTTAGCCTATCGACCAGGATTAGAGGGGACAGGGTGTCGAAAGCTGCCGTTAGATCCAGCAGCACCAGCAGAGTGGTCTGTCCCCTGTCCACCTCCGATCTGATATTATTGACCACAGACTCGGCAGACTCGGTGCTGTGGGCAGCACGAAACCCATGTTGGGAGAAATCCAGCAGTTTCACACTCTCCAGATGCGAGGTCAGATAGCGGTTGAGATGGGCCTCCAGCATCTTGGCAGGTGCTGGAAGTAAGGATATGGGCCGAAAATGTTTTAGGTCTTCAGGATCCAGGGAAGCCTTTTTCAAAAGCAGCTTAATAACTGCGGTTTTCCAGGGTACAGGAAAGCTCCCTTCAGTGATGGCCATATTCATCACCTCCAGCAGAAGGGGAAGGACCACCTCTCTACAAGCCTTTAAAGTTTTTAAAGGGCAAGGGTCCTGAGGAGAGCAAGACTTGGTGGCTTCAAGGAGGCGGTTTAGTTCTTCCAGGGACAAAAGAGGAAAGCTTGCAAAACAGGGACAGGAACCCGATTCCGAGGCCTCAACCAGGAAGGGAGAGGAGGAGGGGAGCATGGATGCCTGATTCGCGTCCAACTCCAAATTAAGGGTTTCAAGGGAGTTGTGTATGTCAGCAATTTTTGAATGGAAAAAGCTCGCAATGTTATCGCAGAGCTCCCGTGTCTCCACAACAGAATTGGCAGCTTTGGGTGTCGACAAAGTGTCGATGATTTTAAAGAGCTCCCTCGATGATTTTAGCGATGCAGTGATATTGCTAAAATAACTCATTTTTTCCTCGGCTATCGCCTTTTTGTATTCCTTTAGGGCCAGTTTATGTTGGGGCATCGGGTTGTGCATACCAGGATCTTTCTTTATGTCTGCACTTTTGCCATAGAAGTCTAAGACGGCTAGAGTACCAGGGTGAGGATGGACTTTTCCTGGCCGAGTAATGTTTTTTAGAAGGCGCTAGAGTGTCTATCGCGTTACACAGGGCATTAGACAGACTACTTGCAGCAGCATTAGGGTCTGACGAGAGGGAGAAACTGACCCCTGCCAGAAATGGGGCTAGAGAGCTGTTAATGACCTCTCTATAATTTCTTCTAGTTTCCCATATGCTCCTTTTCCTTTCGTTGGGGGCCGAAGAAGTGATAATAAGGTGGAAGGGAACTGCCCCATGGTCCGACCAGGATAGGGGAATCGAGGTTTCCGTCTCCAACCTGGTGGCATTAGAAAAAATGCCATCTAGCGTATGCCCAGCAAGATCTGTAGGGCCTTCTACTAGTTGGCTAAGCCGACAGGCAGTCAGACCCTCCACCAAAGACATCGTGTCTCTATCATCTGCCACCTCCAGATGAAAATTGAACTCGCCAAGGAGGTTTAAGTTTGGCCTTTTAATAAAGGGCTCTAGCATTTCGAGAATGTTGTGGTAAAAAGTAGGCCTAGGGCAGGGAGGCCTATAGCAGAGAATGCCAGAAAAGGAGGCTGTAGGGGCAAACTGTATGGAAAAATATACTGCCTCAAAATTATCCGAGGGGGACGAGAGGGGGTCAATGCGACAGGTGAAACCGTCTCTACATAGAATTCCCAGCCCTCTACCTCTGCACCCGGTTCTGTCCATTCTAACCAGGGCGTAGCCCTCAGGAATGGCATCAACCAGATCCGGGCCGGAGGATTCCGAGCCCCAGGTTTCAGTTATAAAGACCCAGGGGGGTTCCCTTTGTGATACAAAGTCTTTGAGTGCTACGTTATTTTTAACCAGTGACCTGGCGTTGATGAGAAAGCCAGCCTTCTTTACAGGGCTGTCGAGAACCTTAACTGCCACCGACCTAGTCTGGTGTTTTCTAAACTGTCTAGTGTAAGCCGGAATGGGTACATTATAGCCACAGTTATTGGATGATATATCCTCCGGAGATCTAGTGTAATGGCATGGCGGCGGGGGAGGTCTAACAGAGAGCAGGGTAGAGAGGGAATAGAGCTCACAATCGCAGGGAGTGGGGTGCGAGGGTCAGCCCCTCTAGCCCGTGGCGCAGTCTCAGCGCAGACGGGCGCAGACGGGCTAGACTCAGGCGTGACTCCGGCACAGGTCCGGCGCATCCGCTGATCGCATCCGCTGCCGGAGGCATACTCATCCCCTTTTATGCTCAGAGCTAGACTGCGCAAAACGCTTCCTCCCAACCCAAGATGGCCGCTCCGAAAATGTCCCCGGACTGACAGACTCAGCGCCTGACTCGGCTGAGAGCTGTCCCAGAATGCGGGGAAATGCGGGAAAACTATATGAAAGTTAAAAAAGTGCTGAAAATTCAAGCCAAAGTGCAAAGTGCAAGGACATTTAAACACTTTAAAACCTGGTTTAAAGTCTGTGGCACAGCAAGGGAGTGGTACAGAAAGACAGGCAGTACAATAACAAAGCAACCTCCCGGCTTTCCGCCTCAGGAGGGAAACACACACACAGCGAGGTCTCGCGCCCGACCAAAAGTGCCCCTCTTGTGCTCAGAGCTAGACTGCGCAAAGCGCTTCCTCCCAACCCAAGATGGCCGCTCCGAAAATGTCCCCGGGACCGACAGACTCAGCGCCTGACTCGGCTGAGAGCTGTCCCAGAATGCGGGGAAATGCGGGAAAACTATATGAAAGTTAAAAAAGCGCTGAATATTCAAGCCAAAGTGCAAAGTGCAAGGAGATTAAAAACTTTAAAACCTGGTTTAAAGTCTATGGCACAGCAAGGGAGTGGTACAGAAAGACAGGCAGTACAATAACAAAGCAACCTCCCGGCTTTACGCCTCAGGAGGGAAACACACACACAGCGAGGTCTCGCGCCCAGCCAATAGTTCCACTTTTATGCTCAGAGCTAGACTGTGCAAAACGCTTCCTCCCAACCCAAGATGGGCGCTCCGAAAATGTCCCCGGGACCGACAGACTCAGCGCCTGACTCGGCTGAGAGCTGTCCCAGAATGCGGGGAAATGCGGGAAAACTATATGAAAGTTAAAAAAGCGCTGAATATTCAAGCCAAAGTGCAAAGTGCAAGGAGATTAAAAACTTTAAAACCTGGTTTAAAGTCTATGGCACAGCAAGGGAGTGGTACAGAAAGACAGGCAGTACAATAACAAAGCAACCTCCCGGCTTTACGCCTCAGGAGGGAAACACACACACAGCGAGGTCTCGCGCCCAGCCAATAGTTCCACTTTTATGCTCAGAGCTAGACTGTGCAAAACGCTTCCTCCCAACCCAAGATGGGCGCTCCGAAAATGTCCCTGGGACCCACAGACTCAGCGCCTGACTCGACTGAGGGCTGCCCCAGAATGCGGGGAAATGCGAGTAATGTTTAAATATTTAAATATATGTATCAGTGCCTCACTTTGTTTATAAGTGGCTGCATGGGTTGGTGAGTAGGTACATGAGTGTGTAAATATATATATATTTTTTTGAGTATGAGACTGAGTGTCTGTATGGTCGGTGGGGGATATTACTTAGCGCACAGATGCATGAACGAGTGACTCACTCTTTGTATGTATTTTGAAGACAACCTGTGTTCAAGACTGTATGGGTGGATGATTGTGTGTATGGGTGAGTTAGTGAGTGAATGACTGTCTCAATAGTGTATTCATGAGTAACTACATATGTTTTAAACTAGTATATGTGAGTATTGATGTATATAATTGAGTATATGTGAGAGTGACAGTTTGGAAGACTACATATATAAATAAGTATTTTTTTTATAATTGATTGTTTAAGAGAGTAAATATGTGTACGTTTCTGTAGAAGTATGTGTAGTGGTGTGTATATAGCAGTATAATCAAGTAAATGGATTTTTGATTTTTTTTTGCATGTGTGAATATGTGTGTGAGAAACTATATGGATGAGTATTAGTGTGTAACAGGATCTCTAGGTGTTTGACTACATATAATGAGTAAGTACATGTATGAGTGAGTATATAGAACTGTTGGCAAATGAGTTGATGTGTATTCAGATATTGGAATTACTTAATAGGCTGTTGTAATTGTATTGATATCTCCATTTATTAGAAAATGTGAGTTTCTATTTTTGAATGTGTGTGTCAAAGGTTATTTTACGCTGAGAGGAGGTCTTTCACTTTGTCACAAGGATGATGTCATCAGTGATGTCATCAGTGATGTCATTTGACATGTAATCAGTGATGTCATGAGTGATGTCACTGACCATGTCATGAGTGATGTAATATGTGACATCATCAGCAGTGCATTGCGGTCGCTCGATTTATAGTTAGCTGAACTAACTATAACAGGGGAATTTCAAAGGTTTTGTATGAGTGAAATGTCCAGCTAACTATAACATGTGTGAAACCTATGGTTTTTTCAGTGAATTTGCAAGGTTTTTTAAATACTAATTCCTAACTATAACGTGTGTGAAACCTATGATTTTTTCAGTGAATTTTCAAGGTTTTTTAAATGCTAATTCCTAACTATAACGTGTGTGAAACCTATGGTTTTTTCAGTGAATTTGCAAGGTTTTTTAAATGCTAATATCTAACTATGACGTGTGTGAAACATATGTTTTTTTCAGTGAATTTGCAAGGTTTTTTAAATGCTAATTCCTAACTATGACGTGTGTGAAACCTATGTTTTTTTCAGTGAATTTCTATGGTTTTTTCAATGCTAATTCCTAACTATAATGTGTGTGAAATGTATGCTTTTATCAGTGATTTTACAAAGTTTTTTAAATACTAATTCCTAACTATAACGAGTGTAAAACCTATGGTTTTTTCATTGAATTTGCAAGGTTTTTTTAAATGCTAATTCCTAAATATGACATGTGTGAAACCTATGTTTTTTTAAATTAATTTCAAAGGTTTTTAAAATGCTAATTTCTGTATCAATTTTTATATTTTTTATATATTTATTTTTCCACAAACTACCTTTGTATGTTTCAATACATTGACTGTATCCTGTAATATGCAACGGCACTGCTACTTTTTATGATTTGGATAAAGTTGAACAGTATAGTCTACATCTTCAATCAACATATAAGCACTAAAATTTGTTATTTTTTCTTTTTTTCTCACGTGCTCGCAACGTGCGCGCACCTTTTTTTAATATATTTTTTTTTTTTTAAATTCTTTGCCTTTCAGGGTCCTTCAGGGACCCCCTGAGGAGGCCTAAGGGGTCAGGGAGTCTCTACCCTGCCCTCTTGTCACATTTTCCACTATTGTTTTTGAGTCACTTCTGCCTCGAGGATGCGTGCACCTCACGGTTTAAAAAACAAATATATGTTTTTTTTGCCCTTCGGGGTCCTTCAGGGACCCCTGAGAAGGCCTTTTCACGTTTTTAAAAGTATTTAAAAAAATCGGATAAAACGTCATTCATATACGATGGTCGCGCAACGTGCGCCCGCACGTGAAGACATGTGACTTGAAAACAAAGTCATGTGACTTGAAAACAACACTTTTGATTGGTTTATACTACTTTCTTTTCCAGAATCTTGAAAAACCCAGGCCACTTCTCTCACTATCTCTTCGACTTTCCTGAGAGAAGGATCTTTGGAGTTTTGTTCCTAGTTTTCACCTTGAAAAATGGCAGAGCAACACCACTCAGAAGAGACATTATATGACTTAGATGTGGAGTTTGTGGAAGATCAACCAGTTGCTAAGAACACAAAGGAGTCCTTTATCTGTAAATTCTTCACTTATCCAGAGGGGCAGAAAAAAGTTAATGCCCCCAAGGTAACCTGCAGAATATGTGGAAGTGTGCTTTCGAGGGGAAATCCGAGCAAGCATTATTCGTTTAGCATCCACACCATGATGCGACACGTTAAAAATGTGCATCCAAACAACTTTGCAATTGTTTCTACAAAAGCCCTTGCTTCCAATACTCCTGCTGCTGTCCCCAGCACCTCTACAGCAGGAGCATCTTCTTCAACATCAAGTTTAGATATCCGGCCATTTTTGGCTAATGTACATATTCGTTGTAATGAGGAAATAAAAATTTTACGTGGCCAGTGTGTCCCCCACATGCACCCTATGTATGTACATGTACCCCATGTATGTCCATGTCACCATGTAATTCCCTTCTCATGCCTGTAATAATAATGCCTCTGCATTTCCGTCCAATGTTAACATGTCAGTTACCATGCCCTCCATGAAAGAAACGTTAATTCCGTACTGAGGCCTATGTTGCCAATGCATTTACATGGTGCAAGTTCAAAAGTCGAGATGAACTCGTTTTTGTGGCTCAGCCGAGCCAGGACCCGAATTCAGGCTCCATGCCTCCTGACACTCTGAAAGATGCAGTTTAGCTATGTATCCCTGACCTCTCACATACTTCCTGCTCAGCCGAGAGGTGCCCAGCCTGGCCTGCCAAGACAGTATTTTGCCTACAGTTATCTGCTCTGCTCCACAGAAACACATTCCTGCTTATTGAAAAGGGTAAACATATTCCGCCTGCAGAAGATAGGGCCTAGCCTTTCTGTCTCCATTCAAGTGATTTACAGAACTCGCATCCATAGAAGGCCCATGGCCCCACGCAATGCACGAAGAAATATATGCACACACTAGCATTTAGTGATGAGCAGCCTTTGCTCGAGCGACCTTTAAGTCAGATAATAGATCCTCCAAACTCAAGATATCAGATAATACCAGAAGTGCAGGTCGTCCTGACATCCAGGAATCCTCTACTAGCACAAAAGTCAGCTCCCCCCAGCTTCCCCCAGTTACACGTCAATTCCACGTCATGACCAAATTGCGCGCACAAGTAGGGTAAAGGTTCCTGCTGACCATGCAGACCCCCTCCTTGTATCCATCCACCTATGACACATCTATGACTCATCAAGTGAACACCCACGTGTACGCCTTCTTACACGCCCTTTTTCACGCCCATGTGCTCTTATCTCTTTCTTTCACTTGCTCCGCCTGGAGCGCTCCACCTTCTTTATGCAAGTTAATGTATGTTTTAACTATAAAGAATGCACTTTGTGAATAAAGATCAGATGACGATCCTTCCTGATCCCTAGTGGTGATGGAACCCGATTCTCCCTTAACTCGAGTTACTGAATTAAAGCCCTTCTGAATCGGACACCACGGACTCTGCCTCTCATTATATGCATGATCCTTGTTAATGTATAGAAATTCTGACAGGGTAATTAATTTATTTACCACAGTAATTTCTGCAACGAGATCCTTACCTATGGAGAGCAGAGTTTGAATTTGATTAAAATGAAAATTACACAGCACTCATGCCCCCGCAGATACTTTTTTTTGTTCCTGTTGAACATTTTTCGGTTATCTGTTTATGTTTTTGTTACAAAAAAATATATATATATTTAAACTGTTCAAAAAAGAAAAAAAATATTTAAAACAGAAAGACAAAAAAAAACAGTTATTTTAAGAACTAACTTCACTTCTCCAAGAAGAGCTGTATTTCTCATATACTGTGTCATACTTTTTTTGAATGAATGTGTAGTGTATAAATGAATGACTGAAATGAGTGAGTGAAGGGGAGGAGGGGACTGAGAGAATGAATGAGAAAAGGGAGTATGATGAGTGAGGAAAGGGGAGTAAGGGAAAGTGAGAGATGGGGAGTGAGGGAGAGAGGGAGAGAGAAGTGGAGTGAGGGGATGGAGGGAGTTAGTAAAGGGAAGTGAGAGAAGGGGAGTAAGGAATAGAGTGAGAGAGGGAGAGCGAGGGGGGTGAGAACAAGGGAATGGGAACGTGAAAGGGTGAGAAATACAGACAGGAGGAAGTGGAGAGGGGGAAATGGAGTGACGGTGAGTGAAGGGCAGTGACAGTTAGGGAAGGAGTAAGAGGGTGATGGAAGATGAATGAGAAAGAAGGAAGAAAATTAACAGAGGCAAAATGAGTGAGGAACAGAGGAGTGATATAAAGAGAGAGGAAAGGAGTTTAAGGGTAAGGGAGAGAGAGGGACAGAATGAGAGAGAGGGAGAGCAAGAAACTGAGAAGGAGTGAGGCAGTTAGAGTGAGTGAGACAGAGAGAGACCGGGAGAGAAACATGGATGAAAAAAGTGAGTGAGGGAGTGAACGAAGGGGAGTAAGTGAGATGGAGTGAGGGAGTGACAAAAGAGGAATAAAGGAAGTAGAGTAAGGAAAAGGGAGTGAGAGAAACAGAGCGAGGGGGAGAGTTGGAAAAGGAAGCAGGAAAGTGAAGGGGTGAGAAATATAGATAGGATGAAGTGCAGAGGGGGAAAGGGAGTGACGGTAAGTGAAGGGCAGTGCCAGTTAGGGAAGGAGTATGAGGATGAGGGAAGATGAATGAGAAAGAAGGAACACAATTAAGAGAGAGGGAAAATGAGTGAGGAAGAGAGGAGGAGTGATATAAAGAGAGAGGAAAGGAGTTTAAGGGTAAGGGAGAGAGAGGGACAGAATGAGAGAGAGAGGGAGAGCAAGGAACTGAGAAGGAGTGAGGCAGTTAGAGTGAGTGAGACAGAGGGAGATAGGGAGAGAAACATGGATGAAAAAAAGTGAGGGAAGGAATAAACAAACAGGAGTAAGTGAGATGAAGTGAGGGAGTGAACAAAGAGGAGTGAAGGAAGGGGAGTGAGGGTAGGTGAATAAAGGAAAAGTACTGAGGGTGAGTGAAAGGCAGTAACAGTGAGAAAAGGCTGGTATGAGGGGGAAAAAGGGGAATGAGAGAGAAGGAAGGAGATTCTACACAACTAAAAATATCCCTTGCAATTCACTCAAATGATTACTACATGCTACAGAGAGAGTTGCTATGGCATTTGTACAGCACACCCAGGATCTTTATTACACAGCATGGAGACTATTTGGGAATTAAGAGGCCTGACACACATGCTGCTTTGGACTTTATAGCACTAAATATCCTAAAGCCTGACTCACTCCATGACTACATGCATTGCCATATTTTTAAACACATCAACTAAGCAAATTAATCTGCCACACGCTACTAAAACATTTCTATGGCATTTGTGCAGCACACCCAGAAAGTTTACTAGACTACAAGGAGACTATCTGAGAATTCTAACCCTGATATGCAAGTGTGTAAATGGTTAGACCACTTCATGAACACACTCTACATTTTTAACAACAGCACTGTACTGCAAAACAATATCTCCTCAAACACATTAACATACCAAATGCAACTATCACAATGTTTTTCCCAAAGCAGACAAATTCAGAATTAGACTCTATGCAAATAAACTCCTGCTTCCACGTTAGAATTTTTTTTTCTTATTAACTTAAAATGCACAACATAGATCCCCTTACAAATAAACAACTCACCTTTAAAAAGGCTTTTGTAGATTTAGAACAGTGACAATCACACACCAGATTTTCTGAAGCAGAATGATAGAGGTTGAGACTCTTGAGGCGGAAAGCCGGGAGTCAGGGAGGTTACCTTTTTAAATTGTAGGAACATTTGGACTTGTGTTACTCTTTTAATTTGCAGACCGCTGTGATCTTTGTGCATCTTTTTAAATCACTGTACACTCCCTTACCTTCACATTCACTCTCCCCAACGGTCTACGCATTCTCAGGCGGCCAATTTGGGTCACTTGGGATGCGGACCAGGCACTCGAGCGCATCAGCATAGGCGCCATCTTGGGTGGAATTGAGGTCGGTGGACTAGTGCTGAGGGTGATTTGGCCCACACACTATATATAAAGCCGAACCACACTAACGCTCATTGATAGAGGTTGAGACTCTTGAGGCGGAAAGCCGGGCGTCAGGGACATTACCTTTTTTAATTGTAAGAACATATGGACTTGTGTTACTCTTTTAATTTGCAGACCGCTGTGATCTTTGTGCATCTTTTTAAATCACTGTACGCTCCCTTACCTTTACATTCACTCTCCCCGACGGTCTACGCGTTCTCAGGCAGCCTATTTGGGTCTCTTAGGAAGCGGACCAGGCACTCGAGCGCATCGGCACAGGTGCCAGCTTGGGTGGAATTGAGGTCGGCAGACTAGTGCTGTGGGTGATTTGGCCCACACACTATAAAATGCCCCTCATAACTCGGACGCGCAGCGGGCATGCTGATGGTGCGCCGGAGGTGCGCCAGAGGTAAGCCCGTCTGCGCCCGTCCGCACCACACCGGGCCAAGGGCCCAGTACTTTACCCTCTAACCCCCACAACCCACTAGAGTATTCTAGGGACTCCATGCTCCAATTGAGACAGCTTTCCCGGCCGCTCTGCACCCATTCAATTACACCTGATGGCCCTCACAATCATTGTTTCCATTGCCCATTTACGTTATCCTCTGGTGAGCCGTGTCTTCCTTCTCACACCACACTCAACATGGCCCTGTAAATTGTAGATCCCTGCCTAAACATGCACTGGAAATTTCTATACTCCTAGAAGACCACCAGCTTGATGTGCTGTTTTTAACAGAAAGATGGCTTTCCCCAGACTCTGACCTGGACATCGTTCTGGCTCTGCCCTCGGGCTTTCTCATTCATCATCTTGACCGTTCGAAGGGAAAGGGAGGCGGGATACCTTCAACCCACTCATGTACTGGGGCATCTTTTGGACCCCATCTTTTCCAATATCTCTGATCTTAAAGTGTCGGCACCTATCCCAGTACCGTGGTCAGACCATCTCCTCATCCCGTTTAGCTGGTGGATTCCGGCCATTCACAGTCCTAGAGCAGCCCGCAGTAGGCTGGCACGCCCCTGGTCAAAACTGGATCCGGAAAAATGGAAACACATTCTGGAGCTCTCCCCTCCATCTTGTGAGATGGATCCTGTATCAGGGGACACCATGTTCTCTACGTGGATTGAAAACTCTTTGGACATAGTCCTCCCGAAAAAACCTGCACTTAAACCTCGGGGCAGAACCACCTCGCCCTGGTTTACTAAGGAGGTCCGACTCTTAAAAAACTTTGTAAAAGATCTGAAAGGGCTTGGAGGAAGAATTTTGACCCTAGTAGAAAGCAGGATTATAAACTTACGATTCTAAACTATAAGAAAGCACTTAAATCTGCACAAGCTGCTTTCTTTGAAGAAGAAATCAAATCGGTTTCTACTTCATCAAGATACACTTTTCAAATGGTGAAAAAGCTTTTAAAAACCCCAGACCCCCCATGGGTTGTGGATCCCTCCGATAGTCGCTGCAATGAGCTAACTGAGTTTTTTGCCCAGAAGATTAAAAAAATTCGGAACCTCCCCCTGCAGTCCATTGACAATCCACTAGAACCGCCTCTTCCAGTACATAAGCAAGTAGAGCCCAGATTGGACACGTTTGCTCCCATTACAATGAACACTCTTTCCCCCATCTTTCAATCAATTAAGAGTGAATCCCTGTTAAATTCAGCCGCTCTGAACATCTTACAACTAGTCGAACCCACCATCCTTACCCCTATGGTGAATCTGATCAACACATCCCTATCACAGGCCGTCGTTCCCCCGAACAGGAAGAAGGCCATAGTCAAAGCTCTACTTAAAAAACCCAATCTTGACCCTTTGGAACTGAACAACTTTCAGCCCATCTCTCTTCTTCCAGGTATTAGCAGGGTGGCAGAAAAATGTATCAACCGCCAGCTATCTGACTACCTTGAATCAAGGGACCTTCTCAAACCCACACAGACGGGTTTTCGCACGGGCCAGGATACGGAGACCGAAATGATTGCGGTAGTCGAAGAGGCGAGAAAGATCATAGATTCAGGGGGATCAGTGGCATTGATCCTCCTGGATCTGAGTGCAGCCTTTGACACCGTGAACCATGGCATACTGGTCCACAAGCTCAGAGACCTGGGCATTTCTGGACTGGCCCTCTCTTGGCTGACATCCTTTCTACATTGCTGCTCATTTCAGGTCGCCGAGGGCAATTTCATTTCCATTGTCACCCCGGTACACTGCGGCGTCCCGCAGGACTCATCCTTGAGCCCTACACTTTTTAATGTGTACATGTCTCCTCTTGAAAAAATCGTCACTTCATATGGCATTAAACTCTTGACCTATGCCGATGACACCCAGCTCATTGTATCCCTAAGGCAGCAGGACCACCCTTCCATCGATCTCTACTCCTGTCTTGGGGATATAGCCGGCTGGATGGACAGGTCCCACCTTAGGCTTAACGGTGACAAGACGGAGATTCTGGTCATAGGTAACCAGTCACATTTTCGCCCTGAGACATTGTGGCCCCCATGCATGGGTCTGCCCCGACCCCGAAGTCTGATATTAAAAGCCTGGGGATCTGGTGGGACCAAGGCCTTACGCTTAACAGCCAAGCAAGGAAAACCTCTGGAACTTGTTACGGCCCTCTTTGTACTTCCCGCAAAATTCTACCTCTGCTCCCCACTCAGTCCAGAAAGCTTCTGATCCAGGGCCTCATATTGTCCAGATTGGACTATGGGAATGCCCTATACCTAGGTGTTCCAAAGAAAGTGATTGCTAAACTTCAGGTTGTACAAAACACCGCTGCTCGGCTCCTTACTGGCACCAACAACCGAAGCTCAGCAAAACTGGCTCTCAGGTCACTTCATTGGCTACCCATTTTGGAAAGAGTTAATTTTAAGGCCCTTTGCACGACTCACAAAATCCTTCATGGCAAGTCCCCCCTATTCTAAAATATCTTATCGTCCTCTATAAAACCAATAGAATCCTGCTGTCTACCCATCTTCATCTGACTTTGACAGCCAGGATCAAGAGGGCTCGATCAGGAGGCCGCCTTTTTTCGTATAATGCCTCTAAACTGTGGAATTCTATTACACTGGACATCCGTGCTCAGCCTAATCTTCTTTCTTTTCGTAAGCTTCTGAAGACCTGGCTTTCCCCCTAATCACCCTCTATTGGCCTTGCAGGCTCTATCACTAGAGCTGGGACGCTCACGAGCAGCCATGCGCTCTAGAAATCAACAAACATAAACATAAACAGAATCTCTCAATTGTGCACCAGTCACTGGAATCATAGAATGACATTGCTTCCCTCTCATTTCACACACATGTTCTTGTGGATAACCAATGAAATATCTTCCCACACAAATACAAAACCAAACTAACATTTTAATTGGTTCTACATTGCAACACTTTAAATCTCACATAATATTCAACCTTCCCCCACTGCTCTCTCTGCCGGTTACCATGGTAACACTCCATAGAACACCTAACTGAACACACAGGTGAAAAGTTCATATGCAAACTAAACCAGCAAGGGTGTTTGACTTTTCAATACACCAACCTATCCTGTGCAATGTTCCTTTCAATGACTTTTTCTCAACCATTAGCATTTCTCCTTCAAAAAAAACAGTAGCATGCACCCTAATTTTCAATGTTGAATTTTAAGAAACCACCAATCACTTCTTTTTTTTTCAAATGCACTGAATCTCATCCACATTTTTTTCTAAACTCCTACTTTTCAAACTGCCTTTTCATTTCCAGAGCCCATCTGAGTACAGCCAGATCTCCCTTCAAGATGTTTGGAGTGTGGATTGTAGGACACAGCTTTATTTTCTGGACTGAAAGGTATGCAGCAAATAGATGCTTTCTCAACCTTGATTTACCAAATGTGGATATTATGTGGATTGGCCAGAGAGGATTGAGATGTCATCAATTGATGCCATTGGTAAAATCCTTTTTGCATCTCCCACACCCTGACCTCATAATTGTGCACTGTGGTGGCAATGACCTAGGCACTTTGACTCGGGTAGGACTGGAAATGCTTTTAAAGGACACATTTTGGCAATTGATGTAACTTTTCCCACAAACTGCCTTTGTATATTCTAATATATGCCAAAGGCAAAAATGGAACTGGCCCAACCAATATTGTCCGCAGATTGAGAAAGTAAGGAAACATGTGAATAAGTCTATTTCTGCTTTCCTCAGAGACTATTGTATGGTTTCTATATATCACAACAGCTTGCGTTACAACATGCAAGGCATTTATAGAAGAGACGGTGTACATTTCACAGATGAGGGGAACAAAGTCTTCCTCCTGAACTTTAGACTCTGCATCGGTACTTACTTGTAGGTACAACAAACACTCAATGAACACAAAGGCTCTTTTTAGAGCCAACCAACATCTAAACACTCAAACTTGTTATTTAACTGTATTTCGTTTTCTTTTTTTTTCTGACCTGTTTTTTTTACCTTTGGGGTCCTTCAGGGACCCCCTGAGAAGGCCTAGAGGGTCAGGGAGTCTCTACCCTGACCCCTTTTCACGTTCTCCACTTTTGTTTTTGTCTCTCTTCTGCCTCAGAGACACAAAATGGCAGCTAAAGGGTGCGTGCACCGTGCGCGTATCTCGTGAATGTTTTAAAAAAAAAAAGTTTTTTTTTTGGCCTTCAGGGTCCTTCAGGGACCACCTGAGAAGGCCTCGGGGGTCAGGGAGTCTCTACCCTACACCATTTTTACATTTTCCACTTTTGTTTTTGGCACTCTTCTACCTCGGACAAAAAATGGCGGCCAACACTTCCTGATTTCGACCGATTGGAATGTTGACCGACGTCAAACAGCAAATTCCGCTCGTGAACAGTTGATGCGTGCAATCTGAGCGCACAGGTGCACGCACGGTGCATGCTTATAGATATATATATATATGTTTTCTTTTGATTTACTCAGGAACTACTGGAAGGATTTAAACCATTTAAGCAAAAGGGTGATCTGCGAATCGGACTCTACCATTTTGCCAAATTTTTTGTAATTCCGTTCAGCCGTTCGGGCTGTAGCCGTCTCTATCGTCCTATGGAAAAAAACATGGGGAAAACATGTTTTGGGACCCCCTTTTTTCTCAGCCCCCACTTGACGAATCCCCCCAAAACTTTCAGGGAAGGAGCGGAGCAGAGCGGGCCATCTTCTTTGAGAAATTCGCGAAGATTCAACAACCGGCGCCAAAGTTATTCCCAATAGAATGTTGCGGATCTCTTATGGAAAGTAGGTCCTAACTATAACTACCTACTGGCGACAACCAGTAGGTAATATATATATATATATATATATATATATATATATATATATATATTACCTACTGGCGTGTCGCCAGTAGGTATATATAGTTAGGATTTTTTGTCTATGGAACTTTTGAAAATTCTATGTCTAATAACTTTGGCGTTTGTGGACGGAATCGGCTGAAATTTTCAGGAAAATGGCACATTTTGTTCCTGAGCAGCCCCCAAAAATTTGGGGGGGTTTCGTCAAGGGGCGGCCGAGAAAAAAGGGGGGTCCCAAAACGCGTTTTTCCCATGTTAATTTCCATAGGGCCTTTGGCCTCACTTTTAGCTCGAACGGCTGAATGGATTTGCACGAAACTTGGCAAAATTGTAGGGACTGTTAGCCCGATGTGCCTTTGCTAGGTCTCAATATATGTGCTCCAGTGGATTTTGAGAAATTAACGTTCAAAACAAGATATATATCTGTAACAGCGCTCCGGGCTGCGCTCCGGTCCGCTTACTTTTCGCGAAACAGAACTTTGCGATGCGAAGCTGATTGGCTCCCCGGTGTCTGTCAACATTCTAAACAGTCCGGAGCGGCCGCCATCTTATCTCTCGGTAGGATCGAGAGAGAAGAAGAGGTGAAAAACGAAGGGGGAATTTAATGAAAGGGGGCAAGGTATACCCCTCTTGACCCCCTAGGAATGTTGTTGGGGTTATTAAAGGGTCCCGTGGGGAAAATAAAAAAAAAATTATTTTTCACGGTAGAAGCGCTTCCCGGGCCCCGAACTGGGCCGCAAACTGGTAGCGAAACGGGAATTCGCCATTTTGTGCTTCGTTTTAATTAAATTACTAGGTATAAGGGGGTGCGGGAGACCATTTTGTGCTTCGTTTTAATTAAATTACTAGGTATAAGGGGGTGCGGGAGACGTATCCTAATCCCTTATGTTTTCTGAGGGTGGCTGAGGAGGCTCATATATGTTGATACATGTCTTCCAGCGGCTGTGCGTGAGCTTTTTTTTTTTTTGCTGCGTGACGTCTGTTAACGTTTGATTCGATGGAAATCAGGAAGTGTTGACCACCAATTTGTCAGTGCGATAAAATATTTTGTTATAAATGAATCCTTATTGATAAACATTGTCTGCGCCATCTTGCCTTTTTTCCAATGCCACAATTTTGTTGTGCACGGCAGCCATTTTAGGTGCCAGGCCGGTCCCAGGCTATCACCTAGCCCTGCGGATGTAGTTTATGGCCCCAGCTGTAGAGAATCCAGACATGCCAACCCTCCCGATTCAGGCGTGAGACTACTGATTTCAGTGCTAGTCTCCCGCCTCCCGATTTCTGCAAGCAAAAACCCGGGGGCATATTACCAACAACTAGCGACAATTTTTGTCTCTAATTTGTTTAGAGACAAAAATTATCGCCGCACATCGGCGATTTTTATCTCAGATAAACCTTGCTATTAGCAAGGTTTATCGCAAATGCGATAAAAAACGGCCGCAATGCATGAATATCGCTGAAAAGTCAGCGATATTCATGCATTATCGAGCAAATGCTCTTAGCCATGTTATCCACCTCCCATTGGATAACATGGCTAAGAACTGCTCAGGTCAGGTGTTAGCTTTTGGAGATATTCGCGCTTAGCGCGAATATCTCTAAAAGTTGGTAATAGGAGATAGCGATGTTAGGGACTGTTTCCAGTCGCTAACATCTTGGCACGCCCACTTTGCATGTCATTAGTGATAAATATCACTGACATGCAAAGCGGGGCCCAAGATGGTCGCTATCTCCTTTTAGCTGTCACTAACTGGTGTTAGCGACAGCTTGGTAATAGGGAGATCATTTTATCTCCGCTTTCTTGGCTTTTAAAGCCAAAAAAGCGGAGATAAACCCCCTTGATAATATGCCCCACGATTCCTCGGGGGTTTCAGCTGACAGGGCTTGGTATTGTGTTACGTGGTAATTTTTCTAGGAAACGTCAGAGGGTCGATGCAGGGGTTCTAGAAGGGGTGATAAACCATTTAAGCCTCATGAACAAGCGCATGGTCTTTTAAACATCTGTGAAGTACTCGGGGCGGCGGTGTGTGTGTGTCCTCTTTCAGGAGCGGGCGGGGGGGGGGGCACTGCCAGCAACTTCCAGGCCAGGCAGTGTTCAACACTTGCATCACCCTTTCTCTGCCTGCTATTGCGTTCCATGCTTCGGAAAGGTAAGAAAAAGAACGTGCATTTGAGTTTGAAATGTCCGATCCTGTAGCAGTACACTTGCAAAGCCCACACATGACAATAACCCGATTTAAGGCCCCATTCACCCGTTTTAAAAAAAATATATAACACTCCAACAAAGTAGGATTATAAAACTTTATTAACTTTTAAATATAACGAACGGAACAAAAACTGTAAAAACATTTAAACATTTTTCACAAAAAAAAGCAACAATGGTCAGAAGCTGTCTTTTGTGCGAATAGTCCCAAGGCAGCACAACGTGCTGAGTTCTGGACGGCACCCAGGTGATGTCACCTGGGTGCCGCACTGGTTTTTGGGATCCTACAATGCAGCAAAGAAAAACAGCGTGGGGCGTCCAGGGTGGTACGGAGGGAGGCCTCGTCAGTAGCGGTCTGTTGTGCGAATAGTCCCAAGGCAGCAGAAGGCGCTGAGATGTTGATGGCACCCAGGTGATGTCCAGTAAACTGCCGCACTGGTTTTGGTATGCTACAATGCTGCTCCGAAAATTGGCGTGGGGCGGCCAGGGGGGGGGGGCGTGGGGGAGGCGGCGTGAACGGGCCTCCCCAGGTGGCGGCCATCCAGCTGAGTTGCGCCCGCTCTTGCGGCTACAGCGTCTCGCTCACCATGTTGTTGAGTTGCTCCCACTCTTGCAGTGCAGCGATAGGCGGCTGCCACATGACTCTTAAAATGGCGGACGGCTCTTCGGTTTTGGGCCTGGTCCACTAAAATGGCCCTGGGACACCTTGGAACTCGGACGCTTGCCTGCTAGGGCTTGGGCTCCATTCTCGAAAGCGTCCCCTCAGCCGTGAAGATTCTACAAAAGTCTTGGGGGCCCTCGACTCCTGCAGGCTTCCGGTGGGGAGCGGCTGCCATGATTGCTCGCGGAATGACCACGACGGAGCCACGAGATGGTGGTCCTCTCATGCTGACGCCAGCTTCAGTCTGAATCATCCAGAAACAAGGTGGGGCTTTCATCGTTTGGGAAAAAAAAATGTTCTAAACCAATGAAAAGTGTTATTTTTAGGTCATATGACCAAGCCTTCCATTTTTAGGAAACCAAACGTAAAATGAACCAATGAAAAGTTTTATAAACAAGTCACATGACCTGTTATGCGGCATAGGGCTACAAAAAGCGTAGAAAATCCGTTGGCACGTGAGGCGGCGTCAGTAGCGGACCGATGTGCGAATAGGCCGAAGGCAGCACAACGCGCCGAGATCCGGATGGCACCGAGTTAGTGTCCAGCAAGTTGCTGCACTGGTATGGCTATCCTACAATGCTGCGCCGAAAGTCAGCTTGGGGCGCCCCGTTGGCCTGTGAGGTCGCGTCAGTCAGTGGGGGCTGTGCGTCTCCCCCAAGATGGAGGCTCCTCGGCTGCAGTGCGGCGCCCCTTAGCGTTTCACTCGCCGTCCAACTGAGTTGCGTCCGCACTTGCGGCTACAGTAGGCCGAAGGCAGCACAACGCGCCGAGATCCGGATGGCACCGAGGTGGTGTCCAGCAAATTGCCGCACTGGTGTGGGCATCCTACAATGCTGCGCCGAAAGACGGCGTGTCCAGCTGAGTTGCGGTCACTCTTGCGGTACAGTGACTCGAACGCGCCGAGATCCGGATGGCCCCGAGGTGGTGTCCAGCAAGTTGCCGCACTGGTGTGGCCTTCCTACAATGCTGCGCCGAAAGACGGCGTGTCCAGCTGAGTTCCGGTCACTCTAGCGGTACAGTGACTCGAACGCGCCGAGATCCGGATGGCACCGAGGTGGTGTCCAGCAAGTTGCCGCACTGGTTTGGCCATCCTACAATGCTGCGCCGAAAGTCGGCGTGGGGTGCCCCGTTGGCTTATGAGGTGATGTCAGTAGTGGACCGATGTGTGAATAGGTCGGAACCAGCACAAGGCGCCAAGATCCGAATGGCAAGCCCTGGATGTTGAGTGCCATAGTTGAGAGTTCTGAGCAGTGCTTGTAAGACTGTCTGAAGCTTATTTGCACCTGCTGCAGCTTCACTATTGCCCTGGTGTGGCCAAAGGTCGCACATGACATAGGCGGCCGGCTCCCGAGGTCCGGCGGATCTTTTTTCCTTTTCCTTTCTGCTTCTTGTCCTACAATCCGTTTCATCTGAAGACACGACCAGGTCCCTGAATGTGTGCAGGGGGACGCTATTGATTGAATGAAAATGGCGGCTTGACACAAAGCTGACTCAAGCGTTGCTGTTGATGCTATACAGACAAAAATTGGTTTTCAGTTTGTACATTCTTCAGGATTTTTTTTTCCATCCAAGGCTGATTGAGAGTTTGTAGAAAAATGGCTTCAGATTTTCCACATACTACTCTTCAACATTCTTCCTAAATGTAACAATGTGAGACTCACTAGGAGAACGGCTGTTTATGTTTCCTTTCAAAATGCTGCGAACAATATTTTCTGAATGGAAGACACCATCTTGTAGCATAAAGGGCCGAAAGGGGTTCTGGTCTGGCCGATGGTTGGTGGAGACATTTTGACTATATCTTGGACCTGCCCGGCCTCGCCCAAAATGGCGCCGGTATAAATGGGACTCGTAACTCATTATTGTGTACTGGTTGAACAACCTTGATATTAAGCATGAGCGAATTTTGCGGATCTCGCGTTCGCGAATTTTGCGGATTTGCGGATTCGCAATCCGCAAAATCCGCGAATTCCCGCGAATTTGCGGATTTTTTTTTTTGTGTTCGCCCGTGTTTCTGCCAGTTCGCGAGGGTTTTTACAATTTCGCAATTTGCGAACTTACCTGTCGGGTCGCAAGTTTTGCGAACTTGTTGTTTCTACGTGTCCAGCCTGTTTGGGACACTCTTCTTCATCACTGCCACTCTCTGTCACCACTGCCACTCTCTGCCTACTCATGCCACCCTCTGGCCCACCCATGCCACCCTCTGTTTCATCACCACACCCTCTGGTTGTCCAGTGTACATTATTTTCGGCAAAGCAAAGCACACCTTCCCTGCCTCAAGTGACCTGAATTAATTTGGGGCTGATTAATGTGTCACAGAATATTTTTTTAGCTGGCACCTGCTTCCTTAGTGCGCCCTGATTAGTGATCTTTTGCACTTGCTAAGTGCTTTCATTGTTGCAAAATTAGTTACAACACCTGCCCTGCCCCAACTGACAATAATGAATTAGGGGCTGATTAATGGATTTTAACTTCCAGCCTGGCTCCTGCTTGTCTCCCTTAGCTGTAATTCAGGACCTTTGTGGCATATGTGTAACTATTCTGAGGTTCAGAGCAGGGTCACATAATAGTTTCAACTGGCAACTGAACTCTGGAGGGGCCCCTCAGGAAGCACTACAGGAAATGGCTACTAATGATGAGCCTGAACTTTTGAACCTGGTAAGTAGTTACTTTCAGTTTTGCTAAGATCGTATTTCTGCAATTTTGCACTTATTCGCGGGGCGCAAACTCACGCGAACAGTGCGAGCAGTGCGAGCAAAATCCGCTGCTCGCGGATTTGCGGATTTTGCGGGAGATTCGCGAATCTCGCGGATTGCGGATTTCCCGAAAATCCGCAAAATCCGCGAGCGGAACGGATTTTCCGCCCATGCCTACTTGATATCACGAGATATGAATGCAGTTTTGATGCTCATGGCGGGCGGGGACGAGAATTGATTGAATATTTCGACATCCCTATTGATATTAAGTTCTGATGTGTTATTGATTACTGTACTATTGAAAGTTCGAATTAACGTCACCCATGGTACTTGCACGCAAATGTATATCTAGATAACTTTTTTGTAAGTGGCCCTGTCGTATTTTAATTACAAAATGTACGTCCACCGATTCCGCAACTGTTAGACACCTTAGTTCTTGCAACCTAATGGCTCGTTCGTTACGTTCCTCTATAATGTAAATGTCTCCTCATCATATACGATTCCAGTTTGCTCCGTGGCCGGCCCACGTGGTTATAGGCCCGTATTTGTATACTGACATTTTCACAATAAAGGTTTTTAAAACAAAACATGGTAGTAGTATTTACATTGGTAAAGTTTTTACTTTTAGTCACTGTTTTCGAATCAGTAAAAGGCAAGTGAAATAAAGTAGTCCAATTACATGACGGATAAAAGGTATAATATGTAGGAACGCAGTAAAGATAAATGGTCAAGGGCAGTTGTGTTTTCCACTTCTGCAACATAAAGTGATCGATAAGAATCTGATAATCAGGCGTGTCGGCGACTAAGACAGCAGGCCGAGTCTCTTTTACTCAACGTCTCCGTCATGGAACGAAGAAACGCCCTTTTTTCTCGAAAAAGGAATATATTTTACTTGCAGGACAGTTGTAAATTTTCCGGGAAAGTACATTAGCCTGGAATATTATAACATATATGTTTTTTAAAAAAGTTTGAAATCAATAAAAAGCGTATTTTTTAGGTCATATGACCAAGCTTTTCATTATTAAAATAACAAAAGTAAAATGAACCAATAAAAAGTTTTATTAACAAGTCACATGACCTGTTATGCTTACGTTGCGCGCTGCGCGCCGCGCCCCGGATTACTTCCGGGTGCGCTAACGCGGCGTGTCATATAACGCATTACGCGACAACGTAGGTCAAGAATATAGTCAAAATGTCTCCACCAACCAGCGTTCGGAACACAACCCCTTTCAGCAGTCCAAAAAGTTCTGTAAAATGACAACAGAGGGGACAGGCAACAAGAACCATCAGTCAAAGAGGGGAGGGCAAGTTCTTCTCTACCGGGTCATGTTGGGGCGCTACCGGAACTGATCGAATTGGTAGTCTACAGTGTTTCTGGATGTTTCAGACTAAAGCTGGCGTCAGCATGAGAGCACTACCATCTCGTAGGTCCGTCGTGGCCATTCCATGAGCAAACATGGCAGCCGCTCCCCACCAGAAGCCTGCGGGAGTCGGGGGCCCCCAAGACTTTTGTAGAATCTTCACGGCTGAGGGGACGCTTTCGAGAATGGGACCCAAGCCCTATCAGGGAAGCGTCCGAGTTCCAAGGTGTCCCAGGGCCATTTTAGTGGACCACGCCCAAATCTGAAGAGCCGGCCGCCATTTTGAGAGTCCTGTGGCAGTCGCTTATCGTTGCATCGCAAGAGCGGGAGCAACTCAACTACATGGTGAGCGAGACGTTGTAGTCGCAAGAGCGGGCGGTAAACAGCTGAATGGCGGAAGAGGCACAGTGTAGCAAAAGCGGGCGGAATGGCAACTAAAACGGTAAAGGGGCGCCCCACTACAGCGTGTCTTCAGGTCAAACGGATTGTGGGAAAAGGTCCAGAATAGAAGAGTCATCAAAAGGCAAAAAGTTCCGCCGGACCCCGGGAGCCGGCCGCCTATGTCGGGGGCGATCTCAGGCTACACCGGTGCTATAAGACTTGGGGAGGGGGTCGGAGCCAAGCGTCTTCTCCGAGTCCATGGCCATCACACCGCCCCTCGGGGGCCTCCGTCAAGCGGTTTAGGAAGGTAACATATCACATTGTTTTCAAATGCAGTCAGGTCCACAAACGACACTCACTTACTTTGAGAATAGTGAAGCTGCAGTAGGTGGAAATAAGCTTCAGACAGTGTTACAAGCGCTGCTCAGAACTCTGAACTATGGCACCCAACATCCAGAACTTATGCCATTTGAGAATGGCAGTGACATTGAAGCAACTCAGGGACCAAAACCATTAACGTACTTTCACGTATGAAAATCTTACTTGGGGAGGGGGCAGGAGCGAAGCGCCCCCTCCCAGTCCGCGCCACCACACCGTATGTTGAAAATCTGAAGCCATCGTTCTACAAAGTCAACCAACCTTGGATGGAAAAATCTAGAAAAATGTACAAACTGAAAACCAGTTTTGGTCTGCATAGCATCAGTAGCAACGCTTGCTATCAGAGTGCATGAGTTTCATGCTCGATCGATTGAGCTAGCCGGATCGGGCAATAAAAAGTATAAAATAGTTATGTAAATAGTTATTTAATAAAATGTTTTACCCTGTTTCTTTGCTGGTGTGTTGTCTATATTTTTAATATTTGCATAGGGTTTGCCGTTATTTTGGGCGGGGTGGGTGACGGAGCCGAGCTGTCTTGCAGCCCTCATGGTGTGGAGCTCAGTTCATCTCACTATTTTCGTATTTCTCATGAAGGGTTGTTCATAATATTTCTATTTTAGCGAGGTCAAAAAGAGATCCAATTAGTGGCCTACTGATTTTGCTCGATTACTTTTATTTTTTTACACGATTTTTCACGATTTTTCACTATCTGCAAAGACTAAACAGAGTATTGCGACTTTGTGCTTGTTTGTAAATAGAGAATGAACCAAAGAGAATCAATTGTAAAACAGTAAATGCTTGGATAACAATCAATCAAATGGAGAGACAAGCAGGCACAACGGATTACAACGGGGGTAAAGGCCTGCGTTAACTACTCTTCACTATCTGCAAAGAGAGAGTACTACTAAGAGAAAAGAGGGGAGGGGGGCAGCGTTCAAAGCACATCAGCGTGCATAAACACGAAAAAGTTTTTATCTATCACGTACTTGACATTTTACAGCTTTTGATATTTGCTATTAAAAAACCAATGAAATTCACTGAAAAAACCATAGGTTATAGGCCATATATAGTTAGGAATTTGCATTTACAAAACCTTGAAAATTCACTGAAAAAACCATTGGTTATAGACCATATATAGTTAGGGATTAGCCTTTTCAAAACCTTATTTTACTCACACAAAACCATTGAAATTTCATATATAGTTAGTTCCACTAACTATATATCGCGCACCTGCAATCCACTGCTGATGATGTCACATATTACATCATTCATGACATGGTTAGTGACATCACTGATGACATCACTGATGACATCTCAAATGACATCACTGATGACATCTCAAATGACATCACTGATGACTTCTCAAATGACATCACTGATAAAATCACTGATAACATCTCATTTGACATGACTGATCACATCACTGATGATATCATTCATGTGATAATACCATGAACCTCTTCAGACTCTAATATAACCTTAGATACAATCAGTGTAAATAGACAGTCATAGACTGTCACTCATCCATGGAGTTACTCACACACCTAGTCAGTTATGCAAAAAATCAATCACACCTCTATTTTCTCAACTATACAGTTATACACACCTTACTTATTCAAACATATACTAACACATTTACTTTACTCTCTTATACAATCCCTGATACATGTTCACAATGATCCATACAGCCACTCACACATTCACTGGCTCTTATGCACAGTTATTTATATATGTCAACTCTCACATGTACTGTGTTTTACATATGTACTTACTTTGACATGTAGCACTGAGATATCCATTCACTCACTAATACACTCATGCACAGTCAACCGCCCATACAGTTGTTTGCACATGCACTTTTGAACCCATACATATAGTGAATCAACTACTCCCACATCTATGTACAGAGTCACACACCTCCCAGCCACCCATACACACACACTCAGTTTCCCATACAAATACTTGGACAACCAATGAATAACCCATACAGTTACTCATATAGCTACTGATCAACATATGTAGCAGTTTGTAGAACAACAGATATAATGATGCACAAATTAAAACAGTTTAGTCACTAACCCATGCACTCAGTGAGACACATTTAATCACTCACTCATACAGTCAGTCATGCACCTACTAAATCCTTCATCCAGACACTTATACATCCACTCATTCTTCAATATGTAAGACATATTTTAACTTTACAGAAACATACAGTCACTGGATGTTGTCATCAGTGATGTCATTTGAGATGTCATCAGTGATGTCATTTGAGATGTCATCAGTGATGTCATCAGTGATGTCACTAACCATGTCATGAATGATGTAATATGTGACATCATCAGCAGTGGATTGCAGGTGCGTGATATATAGTTAGTGGAACTAACTATATATGAAATTTCAATGGTTTTGTGTGAGTAAAATAAGGTTTTGAAAAGGCTAATCCCTAACTATATATGGTCTATAACCAATGGTTTTTTCAGTGAATATATATATATATATATATATCTCGCTCCTCCACACGCCATAGGCGGGGCACTTCCTGGTCGGGTGCAGTAAACGCGGTGGCGTACCGCGATATAAATCCCAGCTCCAAACTTCCCTCTTATCCTTCAGGAAAGAAAAGCACTCGCGAGGATTCTGTAGCTCAACAGCAATTTATTCAGGACAAACGCGTTTCGGATTTACATCCTTCGTCAGTGTCGTAAGTTCTAAACAAAAATGCTGGCGGCCATATTTTATTAAAACATCACATGTCACGTGTCTCGGGGTAATAGAGGACGGACTTGGCGTCATTGTAATAATATGGGCGCCATTTTAACACGGTAAATACCGGTCAACAATTGTTCCATTTCATAACAAAACCCACTAAGGTTAACGGTTAGAAATTTCATTTGTCATGCATTTCAACATTTAACAAATTCATCAATAAATATGATATTCATTTAACATAATCAAGCCGTGGATCGGCAATGCAGCCTTATGAAAAGACTGCTAAGGTCCTGTGTTACCCACATACAATTATGCCGTGTATCGGCTAAAGCGACATGTTTAAAAGCGAAACATTTGCAGACAGTGTCTCACAGGTCATTTTCAGATGTCATAGTATTTCATTTATTCAGATGGATGGCCAATTCCTCCCCACTGTTCAACCCTTTTGGAATCTTGGTTCCCAGATCTATAATATAACGTGACTCCAGCCTCCTGAGTTTAAGTAGACGATCTCCCCCTCTGATGTTTGCTGGTAAATAATCCAAACAATAATACTGCAACAGGTCCCTGTTGCTGTTATGTTTAATGGAGAAGTGTCGTGCTACAGGATAGCTGAAGTCTTTGTTTTTTATGGCCCGCATGTGTTCCAATATCCGCAATTTAACCATATTTATGGTGCTCCCCACGTACTTCAGTCCGCAGGGGCACACAAGGCAATATACTGCATAGCTAACTAGCTATTATTGTTTGGATTATTTACCAGCAAACATCAGAGGGGGAGATCGTCTACTTAAACTCAGGAGGCTGGAGTCACGTTATATTATAGATCTGGGAACCAAGATTCCAAAAGGGTTGAACAGTGGGGAGGAATTGGCCATCCATCTGAATAAATGAAATACTATGACATCTAAAAATGACCTGTGAGACACTGTCTGCAAATGTTTCGCTTTTAAACATGTCGCTTTAGCCGATACACGGCATAATTGTATGTGGGTAACACAGGACCTTAGCAGTCTTTTCATAAGGCTGCATTGCCGATCCACGGCTTGATTATGTTAAATGAATATCATATTTATTGATGAATTTGTTAAATGTTGAAATGCATGACAAATGAAATTTCTAACCGTTAACCTTAGTGGGTTTTGTTATGAAATGGAACAATTGTTGACCGGTATTTACCGTGTTAAAATGGCGCCCATATTATTACAATGACGCCAAGTCCGTCCTCTATTACCCCGAGACACGTGACATGTAATGTTTTAATAAAATATGGCCGCCAGCATTTTTGTTTAGAACTTACGACACTGACGAAGGATGTAAATCCGAAACGCGTTTGTCCTGAATAAATTGCTGTTGAGCTACAGAATCCTCGCGAGTGCTTTTCTTTCCTGAAGGATAAGAGGGAAGTTTGGAGCTGGGATATATATATATATATATATATATATATATATATATATATATATATATATATATATATATATATATATATATATATATATATTTATATATATTACCTACTGAAGGTCACCAGTAGGTAGTTTTAGTTAGGACCTAATTACCATAGGAAAATCCAAGTATTCTATTACCAATAACTGGGGCCAATTGACGAATCTTCGCGAAATTTTCAAAACAAATTCTTTTTTGATATCAGCTCCTATGTTGAAAGTTTGGGGGTGATTTGTCAAGGGGGGCCGAGAAGTAGTTTGTGAGAAATATAGAAATTTACAGATAACGATATTTGGGAATTCTGCCATCTGATTGGCTGAGGCGTTACGAGCACGAGCTTGCTGCTTATTGGCTGTGAGCGGTGCAAGCGGCTGCAACTAGGAAGTGTTGGTTGCCATTTTGTGATTGTGTTGAAGCGAGTAAGGGGAAAAAAGGGGGAAAAAAGTGGGAAATAGGAGGGTAGGAGCCCTGTAACCTCTGTGGGGTGTTTAGGGTGTGCTATTGAGGGGGTGCGAAGTGAGGTGTTCACTCCTACGAAAGTGGTGGGTAACGGAAATTAAGTGAGATATTGCCTAGAGTCTGTTGCTGGACCCCATTTTGTGGTCTCTGAGGTATGCAGAGAAAGCTTTGTTGACTTTTCTGAGATTTTTCAATCTGAGGACAAAATTTTTGGACTATTTCCACTTCTGTCTTTGGCAATGTTGAAAAGGACATTGTGACGGGCTTCCGAGAGAGCACTGCAGAGGTGAAGAACTTCGAGGCAAGGAGCAAACTACATATCCCACAATAACTTGCACTGAACTATAAACGCTGCGCCCAGTAGGGGGCAACAACAAAGGATGTTTAAAAACACTATGGCTGTGTGGAGAAGCTGTTTGCTACGTCGACCTGCGAAGTTTCTTTTCCTCATCTCTGACGAAGGTCACGGAAGTGACCGAAATGCATTGGATTCAAAACTATCAGAACGTGCTGTTTGCAAATAAATACTTGGTAAAATCGGATGGAGTGGCAACTCATTCCTCTCCCGTGTGGAGGGGGTTGTTGTAATATATATATATATATATATATATATATATATATATATATATAGGAATATACAAAGACAGTTTGAGGCAGTTTGAGGCAAAAGTAACATCAATTGTTCAAAGGTGTCCTACATAAACATTTCCAAACCTACCCCAGTCAATGTGCCTAGGTTGTTTCTACCACAGTGCACAATCTCGAGGTCAGGGTGTTGGAGATGCAAACAGGTTTTAACCAAAGGCAACAATTGGTGCCACTTCAATCCTCACTGTCCAAACCATTTAATGTCCACATTTTGTAAACCGAGGTCTAAGTCAATACGTCTCTGTTCTGCGTACCTCTTGCACCAGAGAACATAGCTGTGTCCTACAACCACACTACCAATTCGAAGGTATGGCTGGAAGGTATGGAAAGATGTCTGTAGCTCATACAGTTCCTTCGTAGAATAAGAGATAAGTTTGAAGATGGGAAACTAGTTTCTTTTCACATACAAAACAATATCTGATTGGGAGATGAAAAGCATTGTTTTTTAAAAGTAGGGTGCACATTCGATTTGTGGAAAAGCATCTTTTTGATTGGTTAAGAAAAAGCAGTTTGAACGTGGAGTATATATCATAGGATAAAATGTAATCAACTCAACCACACCTGCTACTTGCATTTGGAATGCAGTGTTCGAACTTAAAACAATCCTTAACTTTTAACCTGCACGTGCTGTTAAATGTTTGTGAAAATGTTGCAAAAAAATATCGTTAGGTTTAAAAAAAAATTATGAACTTTTAACCTCAACGTGTTGTAGAATGTTCTAGAAAGTGTGTTGATAGAAAATGTTGCATTTCTGAGTTCTGTGCACTTGAATATGAAATAAACCATTGACCTACTGACCCCTACCGGTCTGAAAGGGCTGGGATGGAAATTAAGTGTTTATATGGAACATTAGAAAGACAGTAATAGAGAGAAGTTTTGAAAGCTAAAAGAGTCAAGGAACTATTCCAATTTGTTCTTTATTACCTACTGGCAGTTGCCAGTACGTAGTTATAGAGTTAGGACTGAGTTTCCATCGGAAGAGTATGTTTTGTTTTGCTTATAACTTTGGCGTCATTTGATGGATCTTCAGGAAATTTTATAAAATAATTATTTGTTCATATCAACTCCTATGTTGCAAGTGTGGGGGTGATTCGTCATGGGAGGGCTGAGATAAAAGGGGTGTCCCAAAGCTTGTTTCCTCCATTTTAATTTCCATAGGACACTTTAAACAAAGCTACAGGTTGAACGGGTGAAAGGAAATACCCAAAGTTTGGCAGGGAGAAGGGTCTTGGTATAGAAAGCACGCTTTAGTTTATTTGGTGAAAATCTGTTTAGAAGTTTGTGAGAAATATCGAAATTTACTGATATCGATATTTAAGAATTCTGCCATCTGATTGGCTGAGGCGTTTTGAGCACGAGCGTGCTGCTTATTGGCTGTGAGCGGTTGCAACAAGGAAGTGTTGGTCGCCAATTTGTGATTGTGTTGAAGTGAGTAAGGGGAAAAAAGGGTGAAAAAAGTGGGAAATAGGAGGGTAGGAGCACTGTAACCTCAGTGGGGTGTTTAAGGTGTGCTGTAGAGGGGGTGCAAAGCGAAGTGTTCACTCCTATGAAAGTGGTGGGTAACGGAAATTAAGTGAGGTATTGCCGAGAGTCTGTTGCTGCTAAGGTGAGCTGGTGCGAGACTCTGGGATTAGAGCATGAGCTGAAATGTTGTGTTATGCTTTGAAGTCATGTGCCGTGGCCACTGCACTACACGTGTGGAAGTAGTGTCAGCATGTGTTTATACCTACTAGGAGGAACTACTGACCTGTATTGGTCTGAAAGCCTTGGGGTACAGAAAATTTGTGAGGTATCATCTGGAGTCTCATGGTGCTAAGCTGAGCTGCTGCTGGACTCAAAAGCGTGAGCCTAAACTGTGTGTGCTATGCTGTGAAGTCATGTGCTCTGGCCGCTGTGCTATACCTGTCCAAGTAGTGTGAGCATGTAGTTATAGCTACTTGGATGAACTTTTATTTCGAACATTGTATCTTGTGTTTTGTGCTTAGGAGGTGCTTTAGAGGGAGTGCAAAGGTAAATTAGCTTGTATCAAATCAATTTGTTATTTGTAAAGTGAAAACTACTTACTCCTATGGATCTGATGGCGCTGGAGGCTTAGCTGACTGACTTAGAGTTAGGCCATTGACCTACTGACCCCTACCGGTCTGAATGGGCTGGGTATGGAAATTAAGTGAGGTATTGCCTAGAGTGCCATGCTGCTAAGTTGAGCTGCTGCTGGACTCGGGGATGAAAGCGTGAGCCTAAACTGTGTGTGCTACACTGTGAAGTCATGTGCTCTGGCCGTTGTGCTATACCTGTCCAAGTAGTGTGAGCATGTAGTTATAGCTACTTGGATGAACTTTTGTTTCGAACATTGTGTCTTGTGTTGGTTCTTAGGAGGTGTTATAGAGGGAGCGCAAAGGTAAATAAGCTTGTATCAAATCAATTTGTTATTTGTATAGGGAAAACTACTAACTCCTATGGATCTGATGGCGCTGGGGGCGTAATCTGACTGACTTAGAGTAAAGCCATTGACCTACTGACCCCTACCGGTCTGAAAGGGCTGGGTATGGAAATTAAGTGTTTATATGGAAAATTAGAAAGACAGTAATAGAGAGAAGTTTTGAAAGCTAAAGGAGTCAAGGAACTATTCCAATTTGTACTTTATTACCTACTGGCTGTTGCCAGTAGATAGTTATAGAGTTAGGACTGAGTTTCCATAGGAAGAGTATTTTTTGTTTTGCTTATAACTTTGGCGTCATTTGATGGATCTTTAGGAAATTTTGAAAAATAATTCTTGGTTCATTTCAACTCCTACGTTGCAAATTTGGGGGTGATTCGTCAAGGGAGGGCCAAGATAAAAGGGGGGTCCCAAAGCATGTTTTCTCCAAACTAATTTCCATAGGACACTTTAGACAAAGCTACAGGTCGAACGGGTGAACGGAATTACCCGAAATTTGGCAGGGAGAAGGGTCTCAGTCTACAAAGCACGCTTTAGTTTATTTGGTGTAAATTCGTTTAGTAGTTTGTGAGAAATATCAGAATTTACAGATATCGATATTTAGGAATTCTGCCATCTGATTGGCTGTTGCAAAAACCACAGTTGTGGCATTCCAGCCCGGCTGAGGACGGCTGGAATGCCAGCAACCGGTCCTCGAAAGCTTGTTTCTGGTCCAGGGAAGGCATGATTTGGCAGTTCGGGCTGGACTGTTCCCATGAGGCACAGGGTCAGACTGATTTGCATATGGCCATGTCTGAACTGGGGTGGTGTGGAGTGCAAAAAAAACGATGGATTTAGGCCCAGAACTCTGTACTGGGGTGAATGTATGACATTGTTCAGCATTCTGTCCATCAACTGTGGTTTTTGCATTTGTCACCCCGAGTGGGATGGGTATGCTCAGACGTGAGTCCCATGCACTCCACACCACTGGATTCAACAAGCCGGGCTTAAGATGGCTGGAATGCCACAAACTGGCTCTCGGAAGCTTGTTTCCGGTCCAGGGAAGGCATGGCTTGGCAGTTCGGGCTGGATTGTTCCCATGAGGCACAGGGTCAGACTGATTTGCATATAGCCATGTCTGAACTGGGGTGGTGTGAAGTGCAAAAAAAACGATGGATTTAGGCCCAGATCTCTCTCCTGGGGTGAATGTAGGACATTGTTCTGCATTCTGTCCATCAACTGTGGTTTTTGCATGTGTGACCCCGAGTGGGATGGGTATGCTCAGACGTGAGTCCCATGCACTCCACACCACTGGATTCAAGCAAACCTGCTAAAGACGTCTGGAATGCCAGAAACCGGTCCTCGGAAGCTTGTTTCCGATCCAGGGAAGGCATGGCTTGGCAGCTCTTCCTGGACTGTTCCGTTCCCATGAGGCACTGGGTCAGACTGATTTGCATATGGCCATGTCTGAACTGGGGTGGTGTGGAGTGCAAAAAAAACGATGGATTTAGGCCCAGATCTCTGTACTGGGGTGAATGTATGACATTGTTCTGCATTCTATTCATCAACTGTGGTTTTTGCATTTGTCACCCCGAGTGGGATGGGTAAGCTCAGACGTGAGTCCCATGCACTACACACCACTGGATTCAAGCAAGTCGGGCTGAAGACGCCTGCAATGCCAGAAACCAGTCCTTGGAAGCTTGTTTCCGGTCCAGAGAAGGCATGGCTTGGCATATCGGGCTGGATTGTTCCTATGAGGCACAGGGTCAGACTGATTTGCATATGGCCGTATCTGAACTGGGGTGGAGTGGAGTGCCAAAAAACGATGGATTTAGGCCCAGATCTCTGTACTGGGGTGAATATATGACATTGTTCTGCATTCTGTCCATCAACTGTGGTTTTTGCATTTGTGACCCCGAGTGTAATGGGTATGCTCAGACGTGAGTTCCATGCACTCCATACCACTGGATTCAAACAAACCTGCTGAAGACGTCTGGAATGCCAGAAACCGGTCCTCGGAAGCTTGCTTCCGGTCCAGGGTAGGCATGGCTTGGCAGTTCTTCCTGGACTGTTCCGTTCCCATGAGGCACTGGGTCAGACTGATTTGCATATGGCCATGTCTGAACTGGGGTGATGTGGAGTGCAAAAAAACCGATGGATTTAGGCCCAGATCTCTGTACTGGGGTGAATGTATGACATTGTTCTGCATTCTGTCCATCAACTGTGGTTTTTGAATTTGTCACCCCGAGTGGGATGGGTATGCTCAGACGTGAGTCCCATGCACTCCACACCACTGGATTCAAGCAAGCCGGGCTGAAGACGGCTGGAATTCCAGAAACCGATCCTCGGAAGCTTTTTTCCGGTCCAGGGAAGGCATGGCTTGGCAGTTTGGGCTGGACTGTTCCCATGAGGCACAGGGTCAGACTGATTTGCATATGGCCATGTCTGAACTGGGGTGGTGAGGAGTGCAAATAAAACGATGGATTTAGGCCCAGATCTCTGTTCTGGGGTGAATGTATGACATTGTTTTGCATTCTGTCCATCAACTGTGGTTTTTGTATTTGTCACCCCGAGTGGGATGGGTATGCTCAGACGTGAGTCCCTTGCACTCTTCACCACTGGATTCAATCAAGCCGGGCTGAAGACGGCTGGAATTCCAGAAACCGGTCCTCGAAAGCTTGTTTCCGGTCCAGGAAAGGCTTGGCTTGGCAGTTCGGGCTGGACTGTTTCCATGCGGCACAGGGTCAGACTGATTTGCATATGGCCATGTCTGAACTGGGGTGGTGTGGAGTGCAAAAAAAACAATGGAATTAGGCACAGATATCTGTACTGGGGTGAATGCATGACATTGTTCTGCATTTTGTCCATCAACTGTGTTTTTTACATTTGTCACCCCGAGTGCGATGGGTATGCTCAGACGTGAGTCCCATGCACTCCACACCACTGGATTCAAGCAAGCCGGCCTGAAGACGGCTGGAATGTCAGAAACCGGTCCTCGGAAGCTTGTTTCCGGTCCAGGGATGGCATGGCTTGGCAGTTCTTCCTGGACTGTTCCGTTCCCATGAGGCACTGAGTCAGACTGATTTCCATATGGCCATGTCTGAACTGGGGTGGTGTGGAGTGCAAAAAAAAACGATGGATTTAGGCCCAGATCTCTGTACTGGGGTGAATGTATGACATTGTTCTGCATTCTGTTCATCAACTGTGGTTTTTGCATTTGTCACCCCGAGTGGGATGGGTATGCTCAGACGTGAGTCCCATGCACTCCACACCACTGGATTCAAGCAAGCCGGGTTGAAGACGGCTGGAATGCCAGAAACCAGTCCTCGGAAGCTTGTTTCCGGTCCAGGGAAGGCATGGATTGGCAGTTAGGGCTGGACTGTTCCCATGATGCACAGGGTCAGACTGATTTGCATATGGCCATGTCTGAACTGTGGTGGTGTGGAGTGCAAAAAATACAACGGATTTAGGCCCAGATCTCTGTACTGGGGTGAATGTATGACATTGTTCTGCATTCTGTCCATCAACTAGTTTTTGGACTTGTCACCCCGAGAGGGATGGGTATGCTCAGACGTGAGTCCCATGCACTCCAGACCACTGGATTCAAGCAAGCCGGGCTGAAGACGGCTGGAATGCCAGAAACCAGTCCTCGGAAGCTTGTTTCCGGTCCAGGGAAGGCATGGCTTGGCATATCGGGCTGGATTGTTCCTATGAGGCACAGGGTCAGAATGTTTTGCATATGGCCGTATCTGAACTGGGGTGGAGTGGAGTGCAAAAAAAAATGGATTTAGGCCCAGATCTCTGTACTGGGGTGAATGTATGACATTGTTCTGCATTCTGTCCATCAACTGTGGTTTTTGCATTTGTCACCCGAGTGGGATGGGTATGCTCAGACGTGAGTCCCATGCACTCCACACCACTGGATTCAAGCAAGCCGGGCTGAAGACGGCTGGAATTCCAGAAACCGATCCTCGGAAGCTTTTTTCCGGTCCAGGGAAGGCATGGCTTGGCAGTTTGGGCTGGACTGTTCCCATGAGGCACAGGGTCAGCCTGATTTGCATATGGCCATGTCTGAACTGGGGTGGTGTGGATTGCAAAAAAAAAGATGGATTTAGGCCCTGATCTCTGTATTGGGGTGAATGTATGACATTGTTCTTCATTCTGTCAATCAACTGTGGTTTTTGCATTTGTCACCCCGAGTGGGATGGGTATGCTCAGACGTGAGTCCCATGCACTGCACACCGCTGGATTCAAGCAAGCCGAGCTAAAGACGCCTGGAATGCCAGAAACCGGTCCTCGAAAGCTTGTTTCCGGTCCAGGGAAGGCTTGGCTTGGCAGTTCGGGCTGGACTGTTTCCATGCGGCACAGGCTCAGACTGATTTGCATATGGCCATGTCTGAACTGGGGTGGTGTGGAGTGCAAAAAAAACTATGGATTTAGGTGCAGAAATCTGTACTGGGGTGAATATATGACATTTTTCTGCATTCTGTCCATCAACTGTGTTTTTTGCATTTGTCACCCCGAGTGGGATGGGTATGCTCAGACGTGAGTCCCATGCACTCCACACCACTGGATTCAAGCAAGCCGGGCTAAAGACAGCTGGAATGCCAGAAACCGGTCCTCGGAAGCTTTTTTCCGGTCCAGGGAAGGCATGGCTTGGCAGTTCGGGCTGGACTATTCCCATGAGGCACAGGGTCAGACTGATTTGCATATGGTCATGTCTGAACTGGGGTGGTGTGGAGTGCAAACAAACCGATGGATTTAGGCCCAGATCTCTGTACTGGGGTGAATGTATGACATTGTTCTGCATTCTGTCCATCAACCATGGTTTTTGCATTTGTTACCCGGAGTGGGATGGGTATGCTCAGACGTGAGTCCCATGCACTCCACACCACTGGATTCAAGCAAGCCGGGCTGAAGACGGCTGGAATGTCAGAAACCGGTCCTCAGAAGCTTGTTTCCGGTCCAGGGAAGGCATGGCTTGGCAGTTCGGGCTGGACTGTTCCCATGCAGCACAGGGTCAGACTGATTTGCATATGGCAATGTCTGAACTGGGGTGGTGTGGAGTGCAAAAAAAACGATGGATTTAGGCCCAGAGCTCTGTACTGGGGTGAATGTATGACATTGTTCTGCATTCGGTCCATCAACTGTGGTTTTTGCATTGGTCACCCCGAGTGGGATGGGTATGCTCAGACGTGAGTCCCATGCACTCCAAACCACTGGATTCAAGCAAGCCGGGCTGAAGACGGCTGGAATGCCAGAAACCGGTCCTCGGAAGCTTGTTTCCAGTCCAGGGAAGGCCTGGCTTGGCAGATCGGGCTGGACTGTTCCCATGAGAACAGGGTCAGACTGATTTGCATATGGCCATGTCTAAACTGGGGTGGTGTGGAGTGCAAAAAAAACTATGGATTTAGGCCCAGATCTCTGTCCTGGGGTGAATGTATGACATTGTTCTGCATCCTGTCCATCAACTGTGGTTTTTGCATCTGATTGGCTGTGGCGTTACGAGCATGAGCTTGCTGCTTATTGGCTGCAAGCGTTTGCAACTAGGAAGTGTTGGTCGCCATTTTGTGATTGTGTTGAAGCGAGTAAGGGGAAAAAAGGGTGAAAAAAGTGGGAAATAGGAGGGTAGGAGCACTGTAAACTCCATGGGGTGTTTAGGGTGTGCTATAGAGGGGGTGTAAAGCGAAGTGTTCACTCCTATGAAAGTGGTAGGTAATGGAAATTAAGTGAGGTATTGCCTAGAGTCTGTTGCTGCTAAGGTGAGCTGGTGCGGGACTCGGGATTAGAGCATGAGCTGAAATTGTGTGTTATGCTGTGAAGTCATGTGCCGTGGCCGCTGCACTATACATCGGGAAGTAGTGTCAGCATGTGTTTATACCTACTAGGAGTAACTACTGACCCATACCGGTCAGAAAGTCTTGGGGTACGAAAAGTTTGTGAGGTAATGTCTAGAGTCTCGTGGTGCTAAGCTGAGCTGCTGCTGCTCCTCTACAGACCCCCTGGACCCCACACACACTTCAGCGAAGACATCGCAGACTTCATCAGCTCGCACGCCCTCCCCTCCGCCGACTACATCTTACTAGGGGACCTCAACTTCCACCTGGAGAACAACAATGACTGCAACACCACCACCCCACTGGACAACCTCGCCAGCCTCGGACTCAAGCAACTGATGACCACCCCCACCCACTACACCGGACACACGCTTGACCCCCTCTTCTCATCCAGCAAGTACATCTCCTTCAGCCACGCCACCGGACTTCACTGTACAGACCACAGCTGCGTCCACGTCAGCTTCCGAAAGACCATGACCCACCACCACCCACAACAGGTTCCCCGCAGGAGCTGGAACAAGATCACCTCCGACCAGCTCACCACATCCCTGACCCAGATCACCACCGCCAGATCAACGGACCCCAGCCAAGCAGCCGACAACCTCACACAGTGGATCACCATCTGCGCAGATGACCTGGCTCCACTGAAGACCCCCCCCAGCAGACCCGGCAGCAAGAAAGACCCCTGGTTCACCGACGAACTCAAGAGCTCCAAGAGGAACTGCCATACCCTCGAGAAAGCTTGGCGCTATGACCCGACTACAGACAACATGACCACCCTCAAGCACGCCACCCGCAAACACAACCAGCTGATCCACACCACCAAGAAGACAGCATTCAAGGAACTACTAGAAAACAACGCCCACAACAGCAAGGAACTCTTCAGCATCGTCAAAGAGCTCTCCAACCCCAGCGCCGGAAACAACGACATCACTCCCTCACAAGACCTCTGCAACGCACTCGCCTCGTTCTTCCACAGCAAGATCGCAGACATACACAACAGCTTCAGCACACAGCCCACGCACCCTGCCACCAAACCGACGCCCCCCACCACCACCCTCCGCGCCTGGACCTCGATCAGCACCGAAGACACCATTCGCACGATGAACACCATCCACTCCGGATCACCAACCGACCCTTGCCCCCACCACGTCTTAAACGAGGTCGACTCCGTCATCGCACCCCATCTCCGGGACATCATCAACTGCTCCTTCAACACCGCCACCTTCCCGGAGAGCTGGAAGCATGCAGAACTCAGCGCCCTACTGAAGAAACCATCAGCGGACCCCACTGACCTCAAAAACTACCGCCCCATCTCGCTCCTCCCTTTTCCTGCTAAAGTCATTGAGAAGACCGTCAACAGACAGTTGGCCGCCTTCCTCGAGATGAATGGATCCTTCGACCGCTCGCAATCCTGTTTCCGAGCCAACCACATCACCGAGACCGCCCTCATCGCAGCCACTGACGACATCCGAGCCCTACTCGACAATGGGGAAACAGCTGCCCTCATCCTCCTGGACCTCTCCGCAGCGTTCGATATTGTCTGCCACCACACCCTAGTGCAGCGCCTCAACAACATTGGAATCCAAGAGAAGGCACTGGAGTGCATCATCTTGTTCCTCACCGGAAGTACCCAAAGAGCTCACCTCCCCCTTTCAGACCCGAGGCCACCAAAGTCATCTGCGGCGTACCACAAGGATCATCTCTCAGCCCCACCCTCTTCAATATCTACATGAGCTCCCTCGTGGCCATCGCAAGCCAACACAACTTCAGCATCATCTTCTACTCCGACGACACCCAGCTGATCCTCTCCCTCACCAACGACCCCGCCACCGCCAGAACCATCCTACACGAAGGAATGAAAGACGTTGCCGAGTGGATGAAGAACATCCGCCTGAAACTGAATTCAGACAAGACGGAAGTCCTCATCCTGGGATCATCACCCTCTGCCTGGGATGACTCCTGGTGGCCCCCTACCCTGGGCAGCGCACCCAAACCAACGGACCACGCGCGCAACCTGGGCTTCATCCTGGACTCCTCCCTCTTGATGACCAGACAAGTCAACGCCGTCTCTTCGTCATGCTTCAACATCCTACGCATGCTCCAAAAGATCTTCCGATGGATCCCCACCAAAACCAGGAAGACGGTCACCCAGGCACTCGTCACCAGCCGACTGGACTACGGAAACACCCTCTACGCCGGAAGCACAGCAAAACTGCAGAAAAGACTCCAACGCATCCAGAACGCCTCAGCACGACTCATCCTGGACATCCCCGACACAGCCACATCTCCGGACACCTGAGAGACCTGCACTGGCTCCCCGTCAGCAAAAGAATCACGTTCCGACTCCTCACCCATGCACACAAAGCCCTCCACAACCTGGGACCCAGGTACCTCAACAACCGCCTGACCTTCTACACTCCCACTCGCCAGCTACGATTGACCAGCCTCGCCCTTTCCTCCGTTCCACGCATCCGAAGAGCCACCACGGGAGGAAGATCCTTCTAATACCTGGCAGCCAAGACTTGGAACTCCCTCCCCATCCACCTCCGCCTGACCTCAGACTACCTCTCCTTCAGGAAGCAACTCAAGACCTGGCTGTTCGAGCAGTAGCGGACACCCCCTACCCCAAGCGCCTTGAGACCCTCCGGGTGAGTAGCGCGCTATACAAATGTTATGATTGATTGATTGCTGGACTAGAAAGCATGAGCCTAAACTGTGTGTGCTATGCTGTGAAGTCATGTGCTCTGGCCACTGTGCTATGCCTGTACCAATAGTGTGAGCATGTAGTTATAGCTACTTGGATGAACTTTTGTATAGAGGGAGCAAAGTTAAATTCACTCGTATCAAATCAATTTGGTATTTGTAAAGTGCAAACTACCTACTCCTATGGGTCTGATGGTGCTTGGGACGTAAGCTGACCGACTTAGGGTAAAGCCATTGACCTACTGAGCCCTACCAGTCTGAAAGTGCTCAGTACGCAAATTAAGTGAGGTATTGCCTAGCGTGTTCTGCTGCTAAATTGAGCTGCTGCTGGACTCGGGGATAAAAGCGTGAGCCTAAACTGTGTGTGCTGTGCTGTGAAGTCATGTTCTCTGGTCGCTGTGCCACACCTCTCCAACATGTATATGGTGCTTAGGTGGTGTTGTATAGGGAGTTCGAAGGTAAATTAATACGGTATTTGTAAAGCACAATCTACTGACCCCTATGGGTGAGTAGAGCTGGTGATCAAAGCGAGAGCTCTGTGCTGTGAAGGGAGATAGTCTGGCCGCTGCACCACAGCTGTGTGGAGAATACATTTGGCGAAGGTCCGGGAGTTGCCGTTATCTGGCCCTAAAATAGCAGGCCTATGTTGTAAGTTATAGTGTGGCTTTAAAAAGAGCCCTTGTGTTCATTAGTTGGAGATATACATAAGTGCGGATGCACAGCTTCAAGTTATCACAAAAATTGGGTTTCCCTGCTCTGTGAAGTGTACTCCATCACTTCTGTACATATCCGCCATATCAAAACGCATATTTTTGTTGTATATGGACCCATTTTGTGGTCTCTGAGGTATGCAGAGAAAGATTTGTTGACTTTTTTCCGAGATTTTTCAATCTGAGAACAAAATTGTTTGGACCATTTACACTTCTGTCTTTGGTATATTTTGGAATATACAAAGACAGTTTGAGGCAAAAGTAACCTCAATCGTTTAAAGGTATCCTCATAAGCATTTCCAAACCTACCTCAGTCAATGTGCCTAGGCCGTTTCCACCATAGTGCACAATCACAAGGTCAGGGTGTTGGAGATGCAAACAGGCTTTAACCGGTAAACAGTCATAATATTGATTCCAAAATATAGAATGGACATAATATCGAAGTAAAAATATAGAATGGACAAAATATCGAATGGACACAATATAGTGGTTAAAAATATCGAATTTAAGGTAAGTAATATTGATTTTCAAAATATAGAAGTCAAAATATCGAAGTATACAATATAGACATTAAATATATCGATTTTTTAATAATATCAATTTTTTAAAGTGTTTTGTATGGTAGTATATGTGTGAAAAGTGTATATTAATGTTTGTAATGTATGTTCAATGTATTTTAAGTAATGAATTTTATGTTATTTAATTTTTGCGTAATTTAATTCTGTAGCGGGTTGTGGGTTTATAGGGGAATAGGGTGGGAAGTAATTTAATTGTAATTAATTAAATATTTGTATATATTTATTGGTATTCATTTTGAATTTATTGTTATTTTTTAATTGGTAATTAATTGTTATTAATTGCCAATTAATTTGTATTAATTGATTAATTGTTAATTATGTTAATTTTCTAAATTAATTTTCTGTAGCGGGTTGTGGGTTTATAGGGGAATAGGGTAGGAAGTAATTTAATTGTAATTAAGTAAATCATTTTATTCATTTATTGGTATTGATTTTAAATGTATTGTTAATTAATTTTTAATTGGTAATTAATTTCTATTAATTGGCAATTAATTTTTACTAATTGGTAAATATTTTGTATTAATTAAATATTTGATAATTATGATAATTGTATTAATGTATTTTCTGTAGTGGGATGTGGGTTTATAGGGGAATAGGGTGGGAAGTAATGTAATTTATAATTAATTACATAATAAAAATACTTTTTGTGTATTGATAATTAATTTACTGCTAATTTTTAATTGGTAATAATTTTTATTATCAATTAGTTTTTGTTATTGAAAATTAATTAGTTGTTAAATAATTATGAATAGGATATTAATTTTTAATAACTAATATGTAGTTGTATTTCTAATTAATTATTACATAATATTAAATTGGTTATTAATTTCAATTATTTTTTTATTGGTATTGATATTTAATTTATTTTTAATAATATATTAAATCATTACTTTCTTTACTGTTAAACTCACTGGAGTGGGAATAGTAATTTTCACCCTCCCGCTATCCAACGCTTTCCCTACTGTTGCACTCTCTGGAGTGGGAATAGTATTTTTTACCCCTACGCTATCCAATGCTTTCCCTACTGTTGTACTCTCTGGAGTGGAAATAGTAATTTTTACCCTTCAAATATCCAACGCTTTCCCTACTGTTGCACTCTCTGGAATGGGAATAGTAATTCTTACCCCTACGCTATCCAACGCTTTCCCTACTGTTGCACGCTCTGGAGTTGGAATAGTAATTTTTACCCTCCCGCTATCTAACGCTTTCCCTACTGTTGCACTCTCTGGAGTGGGAATAGTATTTTTTACCCTTATGCTATCCAACACTTTCCCTACTGTTGCACTCTCTGGATTGGGAATAGTAATTTTTACCCCTACGCTATCCAACGCTTTCCCTACTGTTGCACTCTCTGGAGTGGGAATAGTATTTTTTACCCCTACGCTATCCAATGCTTTCCCTACTGTTGCACTCACTGGAGTGGGAATAGTATTTTTTACCCTCCCGCTATCCAACGCTTTCCCTACTGTTGCACTCTCTGGAGTGGGAATAGTAATTTTTACCCTTACGCTATCCAACGCATTCCCTACTGTTGAACTCACTGGAGTGGGAATAGTATTTTTTACGCCTACGCTATCCAACGCTTTCCCTACTGTTGCACTCTCTGGAGTGGGAATAGTAATTTTTACCCCTACGCTATGCAACGCTTTCCCTATGGTTGCAGTCTGGAGTGGGAATGGTATTTTTTACCCCTACGCTATCCAACGCTTTCCCTACTGTTGCACTCACTGGAGTGGGAATAGTATGTTTTACCCCTACGCTATCCAACGCTTTCCCTACTGTTGCACTCACTGGAGTGGTAATATTAAATGTTACCCTCCTGCTATCCTACGGTAAAATATTGTACATTTTTTATTAATAACTTAAATAAATTATATCTTAATTTTAAGGTTGTTTGAGTATTTTTAAGTATGTTTTAGTTAATTATATTTATTATTTCATTAATTTTAAATTACTTTTAAGACATTTATAAAAATTCGATATTTTGACTGACTATATTTTTTACAGACTATATTTTGGATTCGATATTTTTGTACTTACCTGTTTATAGATAGGAATTCGATATTTTGGCATTCTATATTTTGGTGACTATATTTTGGCAAGTCTATATTTTGTCATTCTATATTATGTCAGTGATCCGTTTTAACCAAAGGCAACAATTGGTGCCCCTTCAATCCTCACTGTCCAAACCATTTAATGTCCACATTTTGTAAACCGAGGTCTAAGTCAATACGTCTCTGTTCTGCATACCTCTTGCACCAGAAAACATAGCTGTGTCCTACGATCCACACTAGTATTTTGAAGGTATGGCTGGAAGGTATGGAAAGATGTCAGTAGCTCATGCAGTATCTTCGTAGATTAAGAGATATGTTTGAAGATGGGGAACTCGTTTCTTTTCATATACAAAATGATATTTGATTGGGAGATGAAAAGCATTGTTTTTTAAGAGTAGGGTGCACATTTGATTTGTGGAAAAGCATCTTTGTGATTGGTGAAGGAAAAACAGTTTGAACGTGGAGTATATATCATAGGATAAAATTTGATCAACTCAACCACACCTGCTACTTGCATTTGGAATACAGTGTTCAAACTTAAAACAATCATGAACTTTTAACCTGCACGTGCCGTTAAATGTTCTAGAAAATGCTGCAAAAAAACATTTAACCTCCATGTGTTGCAGAATGTTCTAGAAAGTGTGTTGATAGAATACGTTGCATTTCTGACTTTTATGTGTACTTAAATATGAAAAAAAACTGTTTGTATGGAAAATTAAAAAGACAGTAATAGAGAGAAGTTTTGAAAGCTAAAAGAGTCAAGGAACTATTCTAATTTGTTCTTCTACTGGCTGTTGCCAGTAGGTGTTATAGAGTTAGGACTGAGTTTCCATAGGAAGAGTGTTTTATATTTTGCTTATAACTTTGGCGTCATTTGATGAATCTTCAGGAAATTCTGAAAAATAATTATTTGTTCATTTCAACTCCTATGTTGAAAGTTTGGGATTGATTCGTCAAGGGAGGGCCGATATAAAAAAAAGGGGTCCCAAAACGTGTTTTCTCTGTTTAATTTCCATAGGACACTTTAGACAAGGCTACAGGTCGAACAGGTGAACGGAATTACCCCAAATTTGGCAGTGAGAAGGGTTTTGGTGCAGAAAGCACGCTTTTGTTCATTTGGTGTAAATCGGTTCATTAGTTTTTGAGAAATATCTAAATTTACAGATATCAATATTTGGGAATAATGCCATCTGATTGGCAGAGGCGTTACGAGCAGGAGCTTGCTGCTCATTGGATGCAAGCTGTTGTAAACTAAGAAGTGTTGGCCGCCATTTTGTGATTTTGTTGAAGCAAGTAAGGGGAAAAAAAGGTGAAAAAAGTAGGAAAGGAGGGTAGGAGCACTGTAAGCTTTGTGGGGGAGTGCGAATCGAAGTAGTCACTGTTACTCGTTCGAAAGTGCGGTGTTGCTCAAAGTGAAATGGTATTGATATGATATGGTGCTACCCTCGGGTATGAAACCGAGAGCCTAAACCGTGAGGTCATTGCTCTAAAGTGATGTGGTCTGGTGTTTGTAGCATACGTGTGCAAGGAGTGTTTGTAGGCGTTTATACCATGCAGGAAGTGGGAAGCGAACTACTGGCAACTATTGTGTGTTTATAGTATGCGGGAAGCAAAGTACTCAGGCCTAGCGGTGTGCAGACTTGGGGATGAAATTGAGGTGATTGCTGTAATGGGATGGGCTCTGGGCACTGAAGTATACGCATGCAAGTAGTGTTAGTAGGCGTTTATACCATACAGGGAGTGGGAAGCAAACTACTAACCGGTACCGAGCATTTATACTATCCCGGAAGTGGGAAGCGAAGTACTCATGCCTACCGGTGTGAAGACTTGGGGATGAAACCGAGGTGATTGCTGTAAAGGGATGGGCTCTGGGCGCCGTAGCATACCTGTGGAAGTAGTGTTAGTTTGAGTTTATACAATATAGGGAGTGGGAAGCGAACTACTTACCCCTACCGGTCTCCAGACTCGTGGATGAAACCATGAGCTTTTTGCTGTAAAGTCATGTGCTGTGCATAGTATTTCAATGTCATACTAGAATGTTAGTATGTAATTCTACTAGAATCTCAGTATGTAATGTTAGAATGTAGGGCTGTCATGAGGGGAACCTTGCAGAGTTTGTGCACAATGCTAGTGAAGGCGGTTGCCTTGCTGGCTGCTCCTGCTGATGGCTGTTTCAGGTGTCTTGTTTTCCTGTAATAAATCTACTTATTGGATCCACTGCTGTCTGCCTCTTCACTACAAAAATTTGTCGAGGAGCGGGAGAAGGTAAAAATAAGGCACCACTCACCAATATTTCAAAATTGCTTGCGTTGCGCTGATGTCCTGTTTTCTTCATGTAGCTGTCTCTACTCATGCCAGGGTCGTGGACTCATTGAACTATGTTATCCGACTTCTGGTAGGATTTATATTTTGCGCTTCTTCACTACATTCTGGTCGCTGTACTACACATGTGTAAGTAGTGTTAATATGCGTTTATACTAACAAATGCATCATGGTCCCAGGGAGGGAGACCTCTCAGGCGCAGCTCATACAATGTCCCGGGGTGTTCATACGCGGGACATTTGTGTTTGCTATTAGAGGGCTGGTGTATGGCTTCCACCCTGTGATAGCAAATCCCTGTTTGACTACTTGAAGCGAGAGGAGGAAAACCTTGTTTTAATAGAGGGGATGCAGATGGTAAAAATGGAGAGAAAAAAGAAACAAAAGAAAAAAACTGCGGGGTGTCACCCGTTCATTTAAATGAGGCTCCTGGTGGGTAATGTTCCATGGCCAATCAATTATTATATTGCGGGGTCTCTGTAGGACTGGGGATCTTAATCTCTCATGTAAATTAGGCGTTGAAGGGCACAGAGACGTTTTGGAGCCCAGGGGACCGCCACCTTCCCGGTTATTGTTTACTAATTGTTCGGGGGTTCGAGGCCAACTGAAGTCCAGGGATCGCCAATCTCCGGGTCTTTATTTATATATGCAGGGTGGGCCTCGGCAGTCTCTGAAGCCTCGGTGGTCCTGGGCAGTGCCTTATTGGTTCTGTAATCACACGGGCAGTACTCATGGTGTTATAAATTGATACACTCATAGAAGTCTTGCAGGTGTAGAATTACCTAGGCTTCATTTGTGTAATAGTCAGTTAGATTATGTTTGGTAGGTGTACTGTAATATTGGAATAGTTTGCCCTCGTAATATCCTATAAACAGATGATTTTCACAGTAAACTATAGATTAGTGTTGTCAGAAAAAGAAGACTTATACACTCAGTTATTTATTTGAAAACAAGTAACCTTTATTAAAACACAAATAAATAGAAACGTAAGTTTAATAGAACAAACAGTATAATATAAAAAACATGGGTTGGACTCCAGTGGAAGCAGTGTGGAAAACCTGCAAGACAAAAATTAAACATAAGTATGTGTGCTATGTGGAAGAGGTAAAGAAAGGTAGTACGAATTAAAGGACAATAGTGAGAATGAGAGGGAGGGGGAGTGGGTGGAAGGGAGAAGGGGAGGGAGAGTCAAAAGAAGAGAGGGAGGAGGCTTACTGCACCCAGCCCTTAGTGTTTACCCTCCCGTCACCCATTTGTCTAAGACACTGTGGTCCGCGAGAAAGAGTGTGGTCCAGCAAGTCCTCAAAATGATACACATGAGGCCAGAGATGAGGGGTCATATTATCAAGGAACGGCGATACCATTATTGCTATTTTAGCAGCCGGAAACTGCTGCTAAAGCGTGATAAAGGGCTTGATAATATGCCCTTGTGAATTCCCATAGAAGCCTAGGTTCTGGTGCGAACATGGCCTTTTATGGAAATTCACAGGGGCATAATATCAATTCCTTTGTCGCCACTTTAGCAGCAGATTCCTGCCGCTAAAGCGTTGATAATGTTATCGACCTTCTTTGATAATATGGAGCAACATTATTAGCTACGGGGAAATCAGAAGCCTGCACCTGTGCACCCAGGGTGCTGCACCCCAACCCCTTCCCCCGCACTTTGCTCAATTGTAGGTCCTGCACACCGAGGCTTCACTGCTCACCTGCCACCACCGGTGTGTCCCACGACGTGTTGGTGAAAGCTCCAAGCCCGCGGTAGCTTTGTACTGTAAGAAACCAGGTCTCCGTTCGGGGATAGTGTCTTGATACCACGATGGAAGGCGTCAGAATGCTCAGGGAGGGCATCATTGAGGGTAGAGTTCCCTCTCCTCCCTTCTTGAGCCAATCAATTGTATGTCTGAAAAGGGAGAAATAATTTAATGGTGGAAACATCTGGAGGTAAATGAAGGTTTATTTCAGGCTTGATAGAAAACAGGAGTTTAGTGCATCCTTCGTTTTTGAAGTACGAACTACCAACTGTTAGTGGTGATCATGGTTCAAAAAGGAGTTGGAGTGCTCAAGAATTCACAAGGTTAAATAATAATACATTATACAAAAGTTGATATAGAAGGAACAGAGTGCATGATAGAAGCATAATGTGCGCGTGTAGTGCAGTGGTGGAACGCTGTGTGCATGTACACTTAGTAACGAGCTCACTACAGTACCCTAAAAGCCAACAGTATGGTCCAGCAGGTCCTTAAAATGAGACAGATGTGACCAAATGAGGTCAGAGATCACATCTTTACACATGGCACCATTGCTGTTTTGCACTCAGGGTGATTCACCCTACCCCTCCCGCAGCACCATGCTCAACAGGTGTATGTAGGGCAGTGCTGCCCGCTGGGTCAGGCCTACAGTACGGTCCAGCAGGTCCTTAAAATAAGACAGACATGTGACTGAATGTGGTCAGAGATCACATCATTACGCGTGGCAACTGCTTATGCGCAGTCAGGGTGATGCACCCCACCCCTTCCTGCAGCACCGTGCTCAACAGATGTTTGTAGGGCAGCGCTGCCAGCTAGCTTGGCCCTACAGTATGGTCCAGCAAGTCTTTAAAAAGAGGCAGATATGAGACTGAGTCAGTTCAGAGATCACATCATTATGCACAGCAACATCGTTTGTTCGCACCTGCGCAGCCAGGGTGATGCACCCTATCCCTCCCTCCCTCCGCTCAATTGAAGGCCCTGTGCACCCTGGCCACTCTGCTTACCTGCTGTCATTGTTGTGTGAGCAAACACTACGGGCAGCAGTGCTCACAATTCAGGTGGAGTGATGATTTCAGTATGGTGTGCAGCTCATGGATCCCTTTCAAAGACGACGGACAGTAGGGCTCACAATTTAGAGCCAGTGTTGATTGCCAGGATTCTGTATACCTCATTGGGCATTGTGATATCTGAGGCAGTGTGGAAGAATGGGGACGTGTGGCGTTGTGGTTATTGTATGTATACGTACACAAAGTTGGATGTGCTTGAGTACACCAGGCCAGCGAAGGAGTGTGAATAATTATATTATGAGGACCTGGGTGTTGTTCAGTGCCTGTCTGGCAGGAAGTGTACTTATGTGTGTTTCTTTTGCAGTTTTGACCTTGCAGAGTGTGCAATTTACATTAGTGTAGCATGTGGTGTGGTGCGCAACTATCGCTAATGAGATGGTGTTTGAAAAGATTGAATGGTGAACATCACATGTCTTCGTCAAGGTAGTGGATCTGCGCAGACACGTATGTCAATGGTGTGCGGTATTTATGAAAGTGTTCCTATCGCGAAGCGTATACATGTGAATGTGCTCGGATGGAGGGAGGATCAGCAGTGAGGCTACCTCATACACAGTGATAACGCTTATTACAGTCAAGCAATGCATGTCAAATGTGAATCTGAAAGTCTCATATATAACAAACTACTATATTGGTAAAGCCTGCCAACAGAGCGTACAGCAAAAGAAATCTACACATTGTTGTTTACTGTTTGTTTCATGTGATCTAGGATGTGCACTCTGCTCGCGGCTCCTGATACTTCCTAGAGCCATGAATACCCAGACCGAAAGAGAGCACAATAATGTGCACACAAACACAACAGGGGCATTGTGTAAGACATATTTGTTTTTTGATGTATCGTTGAGGTGCATGGCGATCACACGTGGAAGGCTAATGTACAGACCATGAATATTCATCAAGGTGATCGTTGCATGTTGTGTGTAGTATAAGATATGTGTACACAGCAAAAAAACTTTTCAAAAAAGCTCTCTAAGCAGAAGAGGTGTCTCTCATCAAATGCAGTAGAGAGAATGAGTAAAATGGGTGGAGTCGCCCAGCTGTTACAATGGGAAATGTTATGAAGCAATGAAATGCTTTTCTTTCAGTTCACATGGCAATCGTGCACCGAGTGTGCAAGGATGCCGCACCCGACGCGATTTTGACAAATACATTTATCATAATATAGGTTTATTACAGTTAGAAATAGATAAATGTTTAAAATATTTTATATTATTGCTTGTTCTCATATGCTGTTTAAAGTTATTTCGATATACTTTTGAGACAAAGAAAAAAAACGAGGGAATGGCGTACCTGGTCCCGACACTATATGTCTGGGACGTAACACAGGGCCTGCAAGGAAAGAGAGGCATTGCATGTAATATGCAATCAAATGATGACGATTTTTTTGGAGACTTGAGTGTGGAGAAATCTTCTTTATTCTTGTATCTCGATACACACAGCCAACGCGTTTCACCCATAAAGAGCTTCTTCAGGGCTGTTAAGATAACAATAAAACATCTTATACAGATTCCATCACATGTTCCATCAATATACAACCCAAAATCACAATTCACATAAAATAAGCACTCACTCCTTTATAGTGAAGTTATCATGTTTGTGCCCTTGACCAAGAACAAATCATGGCATGTCACCCATCATGTCTTCCATCTACCAATTAATGTGACTTGCCATGAAAGCACCCACACTCCAAACAAATAATAATAATATTAATAATAATAACAAATAATAGAAAAAGCCAGGGCGGAAAGAAAGAGACCAAAACCATACACATAAAAATGAGCACAAAGTTCAAGAGCTTCAAGTCAATAGAGTTCAAACCCAACAACCAGAGTTATTAACTCAGTGTTGTTTATTCTGCAAAAATAATATTTCACGACCAACTCATGTGGGGGAAGAGGAGATGAGAATCAAAGAAAGCCACCCAAGATGCATTGAAGCAACATCGTGTTTCAAACCACACCCATGTACGTGCTAGTCATTATCGAACAAAAGTAATATAATAAATATACTTCAATTACCTAAATAAACAATGCTTTGTTGCAAAATCCTGTGAACGAGTAATCTGTCTTCATGTATTCAATATTCTAAATGGTTCTAAAGCAGAAACCAAACTATGGTCAACATACATTCAATTGTCGGCCATTAAACATCACGCTATTCCTTTGTTACCCATGTGATCCAATATTTGGACACATTTAGTATAAACCGATCCCATAATAAAATAATGTTTATTGATAAAAAATACCTTAACACTTCATCTCTATTGAAAGTAAGTATTTGGTGAGGGGTTTTAAAACTACAAATAAGTCGTCAATAGGCTGAATGTCTATTCCTCTCAAAAGTCACTCGGGACGTTCATCAATATATTCTAAAAACACAAATGGCAAGACAAAAAAAAATATAAAGAAATGTTGCATGCTCCATAGACGTCTCTAGCAACATCACAAAATATTGCATGCATCCCAGCATACAGCATCCACAGAGTTTTTGATCAATGTCATGTATCTTCAATGGTGCTACCTTATTACGGGGCTTACCCTGAAACCACGACATTTAGATTAGATAACTTTTGGTAATCCTCCTGTTCCATTATTATATAATTACATCTTATTTTACACTTTAGCCAGGGCAATATTCTGCGACTTATCTAGAGGTCAGTCATACTGAGTTATACGCATTCAAAATTACCCAAACAGAGACCGAAAATGCACGCCGCCCATCATATAGTAAAAACGGAGGTACTTCAAATGCTGCCATGGTCATAGACTACACCCACATTCAGCGAGATTAGCCTCCATCCTGCTACAGCATAGCCTTTACAAAATATCAAGGTATATGCGCAATATATATGCGCTATTTTCACTCACCCGTATTTCGGGAACCCTTGTCAAACACAAGCGGAACCGCGATCCAATTGCCGTGTAGTTCCAGTCCGAAAGCACATAATGTCCTGCTGCCAGTATGTTTTAAACTACCATAGACCAATCCACACTTGTCAAGTCACCAGCAATACACCTATTATGTACACCGTCACTTGAAACAGACCCGTCACGGCCAATAGCCGCATTACCTACTATGCTTACGAGTTACGTGGTTTGTGGAGCGGATCACGTGTAAAAATGTAACCAATACTGTGTTTGTTAAAACGTATCCTAGGCCGGGAAAACCAACCCACCTACCTATTGCGCCAGCGTGATCACTCTATCTAAACTTAACTTTATTGTTCCTCACACTCGTACTATGAACAGAGTCTAGAGGAAATCAATCCACTACAACACCGTAATAACAATAACTGAAGCGGTACCGTATGATCCATTTACTCTTACATTGTCTATGTCATGTATCGCTAAACAATGTATTCCAAACCTCCCTTTAGTGATACTGTGATAGTCTTTACAAGATTGACAAACACTAAATGCCCAGAAGTCCGTGACATGTGGGTGCTCATATGGCAAGTAAAGTCAGCTCTTAAATATCAAGTACCCCTATTATGCTGGGACCAGCAAACCTTCTCATTGAGCATGTACATTCCATCCATATAAGTCTGGTCACCCAAAATACCATTATTAATACATTACATTACTTAAACATGATGTAGCCAATTCCCATTAATCAACATTACAATTGGATGCTATAATTGTACATCTATTCAGAGGACAATTTCTGCTCCAACCATTGCATCTATTAAGAGGACAATTTCTGATCAAGCCATTGCATTATTTTTAAATTAATATGTAACTACTAGTCGGATTCTCATTAGGACAACAGTAAACTGTCATTGAAGTAGCACTATTAATACAATTTCATTGGAAAACGCTAACACCAAATTGAAGATTTGGAATTTGGTGCATATTTCATAATACATACATAATTCATCTTGCACACAAACAGTATCCATGCAATGTATTTCAGGGGAAGAAACAAATGCACTTCTACACTTGTAAAGGGTAGGAATAAATCTAAACCCCATTTATTATTACTAATTGCCCATTTAATGCAAGACTAACACGGATCCCCACGGTAGTCGATGGGCCAAGTTGATATCAAAGAACCACACCTTGTACGGCTCTACACCTATCTCTAAACAAGAGTAGTTAGGAAAAGGCCAATGTTGTACTCTCATTCGGTTGGTATCTATAAAGGTTACCATTTTCAGACAAGACAAAATGAGACAGTGACCCATAGCGAGATGTCACAGCAAGAAGTGCAGGTCATTGTCACTATTGATTCCAGCAGATACTGCTCTTAATTTACAGATGCAACGCGCCTCCTCCTGTCTTAAGCGAAGCTCTCTATCTCCTCTTCTTCTATCTTGTGATACACAGTCAATAGCATAGAACTTGAAATTGCCCTTGGAAGAGCTGGAGCTACACACATTAGAGCACATCACATATGATTGGTCATTATTAGGCACAGCATGTTGATGCTCCTGAATACGGACCTGCAACTGTCTAACCGTGCTTCCCATATATATCGTCGAACAATTGCAAACAATCACATAGATAACATAGGTTGATTGACTATTTATAAAGTGTTTGACTTCATAGACCTTCCTGTTATTGTATGAGAAACTTGTTGTTTTGTTTAGACCCAGATGGCAAATGTTGCAATTGCCACACATGAAAAAACTTTGGGACGTTAAAGCTGCAAGCTGGATCCCTGTGACCTAACAGCAGTATAACTAGGACACAGAACTTCCCTTAGTGTTTTTGATCTTTTGTATGTCACAGAGGGTTCATCATACATTAATGGACCCACACTCGGTGCACTTTTTAGAATGTTCCAGTGTCGGTGTAGGATTTTATACAGATCCAGATTTAAGCCTGAATGGGTGGTAATAAAGGCCAAACGCTCATTCCAGACTTTTCTTTTGGTGGTCCTAAGTGTGTCCTCTCTTCTCACCTTACGCATCCGCCCAAGGGACTGATTCAAGTCTTGACTCTTATAACCTTGCCTTTTTAAATGGTTTAATGACCCCGCGGCCCGCTCTTCAAATAACTGATCAATGCTGCAGTTCCTGCATACTCTAGTTAACTCTCTATACGGTATAGATCTTTTTGTACTGTGAGAATGGGCACTGTCATAGTGCAAAATAGTTTTGACAGATTTTATACAGATCCAGATTTAAGCCTGAATGGGTGGTAATAAAGGCCAAACGCTCATTCCGGACTTTTCTTCTGGTGGTCCTAAGTGTGTCCTCTCTTCTCACCTTATGTATCCTCCCAACGGTCTTATTCTAGTCTTGACTCTTATAACCTTGCCTTTTCAAATGGTTTAATGACCCTGAGGCCTGCTCTTCAAATAACTGATCAATGCTGCAGTTCCTGCGTACTCTAATTAACTCTCCATACGGTATAGATCTTTTCGTACTGTGAGAATGGGCACTGTCATAGTGCAAAATAGTTTTGACAGCAGTGTCTTTTCTGAACATAGTACTGTGTAGCTTGTGATTTGATATGAAAAAACTCCAGATCCAAAAATTGAATCCTCGTCTGGGACATATTCACCATCAGTTTTACATTAAACACATTATTATTAAGAAACTGAAAGTCCAGAAAATCTTTTTCAGTTCCTTTCCAGATTAGGATCATATCATCAATGTAGCGTCCCCAAAAATGGACAAAATGTATCTATTTCGCTGCACTAGGGGGCCAAGCATGACATTTTTCATACCACCCCATGAATAAATTTGCATAGGATGGTGCGATTTTTGATCCCATGGCCATACCCTGTTGTTGATGGTACCAATCATGGTTGAACTGATAAATGTTATTGCATAGGATTAGATTGATCATTTCAATAATCATATCATTATGTTCAAGATATGATGCATTTCTGGAGGACAAGAAATGTTCAATGGCTAGCTGACCGTATTCTCTTTTGATGCACGTATACAAGGACTCTACATCCAACGTTACCAAGTACATAGAGTCATCCCACTGCAGGTCCTCAAATTTGTTTATTATGTCTTTCGTGTCCCTGATATAGGCGAGTAGGTTAACCTCCAGGGGTTTCCAGAAGGTGTCCAAAAATTCGGACAAATGCTCTGTCATAGAGCCATTGCCCAAAATAATTGGACGCTCTGCCGGGAAAGCGGCTTGGCAGCGTGTACTTGTCGCATACACAACGCGCAACCCCCATACGTACATGGCATAACTTGTGGCTTGGTACTGTGTACCTGTAGGATTCCAAAGTAGCAGCTGTGGTGACTTCATGCGTGTATGATGTTACGCGGGATGCGGTCCCACAAAGTCGTCAAATACGAAATGCGCATCATTTACGAGTTTAGCAACATGGCGGATAGGATTTGCGTGGTGATGGAGCTTGGTACGCTACCGGTATGGGAGTGCAGTTTTCTCTAGAAAAAAAAATATATATACATATTTTATTGGGGTAGATATAAAACATTACATCATTTTTAAAGTTAAAAAAAAGGATAATAGAGTTTCAAAATATTTAAAAAAAAATTCAAAAAAATATTGGTTTTAGAAACATTAAAATATGAAATTAACATATAAAAAACCTTTGAAATTCACTGAAAAAAACATAGGTTTCAGGCATGTTATAGTTAGGAATTAGCATTTAAAAAACCTTAGAAATTCACTAAAAAACAAATAGGTTTCAGGGACGTTATAGTGAGTTGGACATTTGAGTCATATAAAACCAGAGATATTCCCCTGTTGTAGTTCGTTGAGCTAACTATAACTTGCGTGCCCGCAATGCACTGATGATGATGTCACATATGACATCACTCATGACATGGTCAGTGACATCACTGATGATTTCATTGATGACATCACTGATGACATCTCAAATGACATCACTGATGAAATCCCTCATGATATCCAGGTGACAATCTGATGCACATACTGATACTCTAATATAAACTTTGATACACCCATTCTAAAATGCAGACTACTATTTTTGAAACCGTACACAGAAGAATGCCCTGTGCTACATAGCACTCACTATTTTCTACGTCTATACACACATCCAGTCACTTATACTTGTAGTTACTCATCAATACAGGAAAATATTATGAACTCATATATCTATTCATGCAGTCACACTCTGCCACTCATCCATTGAGGTACTCACACACCTAGTCAGTAAAGCAAAGTATCAATCACATACCCATTTAGTTGTGTATACAGTTATACACACCAACTTTGTTATTTTTAGACATACCACATCACTTATTTATACAGATACTAACACATATTTACTGTCTTATGCAATCACTGATAGAAGCAGGCACTTATTTATACACTCACTCTTCAAATAACTTACTCTCATGTAAAGTCATTAATATACTCCAACACTCACATCTACTGCTTTAAAACGAATGTAGTTACTCACAGACATACCGCTGAGACATTTATTCACTCACCAACACACTCATAGACACACTAACTCATCCATAAAACCATTCACAGATGCACTTTTTAATCCATACAACCACTGAATCACCCACTCAGACATTTATGCAGAGACTCATACATCCCCCCACGCACCCACCCACAGAGACACTCAGGGACTCATACAGATACTCAGAACACAAATAAATAACCTAAATAGACACTCATGTAGCTATTCAGTTGCGCACACACCAACGGAGAGACTAACACAGACTTTTACACAGTTTAGTCACTAACACATGCATTTAGTAAGACAGGATCAATCAGTCACTTATACAGTCAGTCATGCACCTACTAAATATGCCTTTATGCATTTGTAAATGCATTAATTCTTCAATACACCTTGGAATATATATATATAAAACATATTTAACCTTTACAGAAACACACATTCACTGGATGATGTCATGAGTGATGTCTGAGTGATGTCATTTGAGATGCCATCAGTGATGTCATCAGTGATCTCACTGACCATGTAATGAGTGATGTAATATGTAACATCAACTTTAGTACATTACGGACCCGCAAGTTATAGTTAGCTCAACGAACTACAACAGGCAAATGTCTTTGGTTTTATATGAGCCAAATGTCCAACTAACTATAACGTCCATGAAACCTATAATTTTTTTGTGAAGTTCTAAGGTTTTTTAAATGCTAATTCCTAACTATAACGTGCCTTAAAGGAGCATAAATTGAGGCGCAACCAAGGAGGTGATTTCATAAGTTTATTTCGCAAAACAAATGGGCCGACAGACGGGTTTCGGCTACACGCCTTTGTCAATGTCGGGGAGGTAGTGATTCAAAACATTTTTATAAACAAATAAAGTTCATTTCGTGAAAAAAATCTCTCATGTTAAAATTCATTGAAACCGATGAGTGACACTTAGGTCGAGCTTCCATATGTTAACTCTGGGGGCCATCTTGTAGTGTATACGTGGTTCAATTAGATACAATGTTGCTCCACATATGATTCATGTTTTAAAAAACATAATTACAAGTAAATACAGATAATTCCACCAAAACCAAATACATTTAAAGGTTCACAGTGTAGGTGGCTCAACAAGCTATTGCAAGTTGCAATATATATATATATATATATATATATATATATATATATATATATATATATAAATATATATATATATATATATATATATATATACATATACATATATATATATATATATATATTCAATGAAAAAACCATTGGTTATAGAACATATATAGTTAGGAATTTGCATTTACAAAACCTTATTTTACTCGCATAAAACCATTGAAATTCCATATATAGTTAGATGCGCTAACTATATATCGCGCACCCGCAATCCACTGCTGATGATGTCACATATTACATCATTCATGACATGGTCAGTGACATCACTGATGACATCACTGATGACAACTCAAATGACATCACTGATGACAACATCCAGTGACTGTATGTTTCTGTAAAGTTAAAATATGTCTTACATATTGAAGAATGAGTGGATGTATAAATGTCTGGATGAAGGATTTAGTAGGTGCATGACTGATTGTATGATGGAGTGATTAAATGTGTCTCACTGAGTGCATGGGTTAGTGATTAAACTGTATTAATTTGTGCATCGTTATATCTGTTGTTCTGTAAACTGCTGCATGTGTTGATCAGTAGCTGTATGAGTAACTATATGGGTTATTGATTGGTTGCCCACGTATTTGTATGGGAGACTGAGTATGTGTGTGAGTGGCTGGGAGGTGTGTGACTCTGTGCATAGATGTGTGAACAGCTGATTCACTAGATGTATGGTTTCAAAACTGCATGTGGAAACAGCTGTATGGGTGGTTGACTGTGTGCATGAGTGTATTGGTGAGTGATTGGATATCTCAATGCTACATGTCAAAGTAAGTACATATGTAAAACACAGTACATGTGAGAGTTAACATATATAAATAACTGTGCATTAGAGCCAGTGAATGTGTGAGTGGCTGTATGGATCATTGTGAACTTTTATTAGGGATTATATAAGAGAGTAAATATGTGTTAGAATATGTTTCAATAAGTAAGGTGTGTATAACTGTATAGTTGAGAAATTGGAGGTGTGATTGATTCTTTGCATGACTGTCTAGGTGTATGAGTAACTCCATGGATGAGTGACAATCTGTGAGTGTCTGTTTTCACTGAGTGTATCTAAGGATATATCAGAGCCTGTAGAGGTTCATCATATTAACACATGAATGATGTCATCTGTGATGTTGTCAGTGATGTCATTTGAGTTGTCATCAGTGATGTCATCAGTGATGTCATTTGAGATGTCATCAGTGATGTCATTTGAGTTGTCATCAGTGATGTCATCAGTGATGTCACTGACCATGTCATGAATGATGTAATATGTCACATCATCAGCAGTGGATTGCGGGTGCGCGATATATAGTTAGCGCATCTAACTATATATGGAATTTCAATGGTTTTATGCGAGTAAAATAAGGTTTTGTAAATGCAAATTCCTAACTATATATGTTCTATAACCAATGGTTTTTTCATTGAATTTTTCAAGGTTTTGTAAATGCAAATTCCTAACTATATATGGACTATAACCTATGGTTTTTTCATTGAATTTCAATGGTTTTTTGAAAGCTAATATTTGTATCTGTAAAATGTATTCTTCTTTAAATCTTAAAATATATTTTACATGTTGTTGCGCTCCTAGTCCGTGAACCGGTCAGCTTCCCGTTAGCTCAATTTAAAGCCGCGACTTGGTGCGCGAACCGGTAATCGTTCCTTTAGCGTAACTGTTACGTTATCATGACGTTTTGACTATATTCTGAACCTGCATTGTCGGGTAATGCGTCATATGACGCGCCGCGTTAGCACACCCGGAAGTGCTCCGGTGCGCAAGGCGCAGCCTCCCGGAAACGATCCAGAGCGCGCCGCGCAGCGCGTAACGTAAGCATAACAGGTCATGTGACTTGTTAATAAAACTTTTCATTGTTTCATTTTACTTTTGTTTTCCTAATGATGTAAGACTAGGTCATGTGACCTAAAAATAACACTTTTCATTGGATTAAAACATTTTTTTTCCCAAACGATGAAAGCCCCACCTTGTTTCCGGATGTTTCAGACTGAAGCTGGCGTCACCATGAGAGCACCACCATCTCGTATCTCCGTCGTGGCCATTCCGCAAGCAATCATGGCAGCCGCTCCCCACCGGAAGCCCGCGGGAGTCGACGGCCCCCAAGACTTTTGTATAATCTTCAAGGCTGAGGGGACGCTTTCGAGAATGGAACCCAAGCCCTGGCAGACAAGCGTCCGAGTTCCAAGGTGTCCCAGGGCCATTTTACTGGACCAGGCCCAAATCCGAAGAGCCGGCCGCCATTTTAAGAGTCCTGTGGCAGCCGCCCATCGCTGCACCGCAAGAGTGGGAGCAACTCAACTACATGGTGAGCGAGACGCTGTAGCCGTAAGAGCGGGCGGTAAACAGCTGAATGGCGGAAAAGGCACAGTGTAGCAAAAGCGGGCGGAATGGCGACTGAAACGATAAAGGGGCGCCCCACTACAGCAGACGAGCCTCCGCCATGTGCTTCAAAACTGCATACGTATCTCGTGATATCAAGGTTGGGCAACCAGTACACAACAAGCAGTTACGAGTCCCATTTACACCGGCGCCATTTTGGGCGCAGATGGGCAGGTCCAGGATCTAGTCAAACATAACAAATGAGGCTGACGTCTCTGAAGCAGTTGACGAACAGCAGGACATAGCAAATAAACATGAAGTCTCTAAAGCTGTTAACTCACTGCAAGACAAAAGAAGTGAACCTGAAACCTCTGGAATAATTGTCGCTCAAAAGAACAACACACAAAACTCTGTAGAGCCTGAAGAAAGAAAAACAGAAGGGCACTGTAGTTTCAGTCACACTTAACACTAATGACTAAACAAAGATATCGTCTGTTTATGAAGCAGTTATCATGTTCACAGAATTGGCAAAGAAGTGTGCAGACACCAATGCTATCAAGAAACACAAGGAAATCCCTAACGCATCAGCATTCTCGGAAGAGGTTGACACAGATAACATCTTAAGAAACAAAGAAAGACAAAATAAGGATGAGGAAGTTATCACTTTAGTTTTTTCATCAGCTAGCGACAGCAAGAAACATATTGTAATGGAGATTAGAGAGGCTACGGATGGATTATCAAAATTATCAAAAGAAATGGCTACTCCCCCCTTTAGCAGATTAGCTAAATGTTTGCGTAATTTAGGCATAAAAGTTATATTATTGTTGTTGTTGTTGTTATCGTTATAGTTCTGGTTAATTTCAAAAAATGTTTAAATATATTTACAGTTTTTGTTGCGTTCGTTATATTTAAAAGTTAATAAAGTTATATTATTGTTGTTGTTATCGTTATAGTTTCCGGAGAAGTATAATTCACCAATAGTTTTCTTTGTAGATGTTTTTCCATTAACAATCCCAGTTCCATCACCCGCCCAGGATATCACCACTGTTCCCCATGTCATAAAACCTTAGGATGTTCAATAACTGAAACAGCTAATATGTGTTTACTTACAGGGGACATCTTTTGTTCTGTTTTGTAAAGTAAAACTATTGTGAACGCAAGTATTATACATAGCAAGTGTTTAATATAGCATTTGTCAGTCATTGGTTAAGCAGCTAGGACCTGTTCACTCTTGACACCCCAGGTGCTGTGTATGTTGCACTATAGTGCTGCATCGAGAAAACGGACAACCCTATTGATGTTGATTTTTCATTATTGATTATTGTAAAGAAATGGCGACTCCCCCCTTTAGCAGATTAGCTAAATGTTTGCGTAATTTAGGCATAAAAGTTATATTATTGTTGTTGTTGTTATCGTTATAGTTCTGGTTAATTTCAAAAAATGTTTAAATATATTTACAGTTTTTGTTGCGTTCGTTATATTTCAAAGTTAATAAAGTTTTAAAATCCGACTTTGTTGGAGTGCTATATATTTTTAAAAAATCGGGTGAATGGGGCCTTGAATCAGGTTATTGTCATGTGTGGGCTTTACAAGTGTACTGCTACAGGATCGGACATTTCAAACTCAAATGCACGTTCTTTTTCTTACCTTTCCGAAGCATGGAGCGCAATAGCAGGCAGAGAAAGGATGATGCACGTGTTGAACACTACCTGACCTGGCAAATTGCTGGCAGTGCCCCCCCGCCCGCTCCTGAAAGAGGGCACACACACACCGCCGCCCCGAGTACTTCACAAATCTTTAAAAGACCATGCGCTTGTTCATGAGGCTTAAATGGTTTATCACCCCTTCTAGAACCCCTGCATCGACCCTCTGACGTTTCCTGGAAGAATTACCACGTAACACAATACCAAGCCCTGTCACCTGAAACCCCCGAGGAATCGTGGGGCATATTATCAAGGGGGTTTATCTCCGCTTTTTTGGCTTTAAAAGCCAAGAAAGCGGAGATAAAATTATCTCCCTTTTACCAAGCTGTCGCTAACACCAGTTAGTCACAGCTAAAAGGAGATAGCAACCATCTTGGGCCCCGCTTTGCATGTCAGTGATATTTATCACTAATGACATGCAAAGTGGGCATGCCAAGATGTTAGCGACTGGAAACAGTCCCTAACCATCGCTATCTCCTATTACCAACTTTTGGAGATATTCGCGCTAAGCGCGAATATCTCCAAAAGCTAACACCTGCCCTGAGCAGTTTTTAGCCATGTTATCCAATGGGAGGTGGATAACATGGCTAAGAGCATTTGCTGGATAATGCATGAATATCGCTGCCTTTTCAGCGATATTCATGCATTGCGGCCGTTTTTTATCGCATTTGCGATAAACCTTGCTAATAGCAAGGTTGATCTGCGATAAAATTCGCCGATGTGCGGCGATAATTTTTGTCTCTAAACAAGTTAGAGACAAAAATTATCGCTAGTTGTTGGTAATATGCCCCCGGATTTTTCCTTGCAGGAATCGGGAGGCGGAAGACTAGCACTGAAATCAGTAGTCTCACGCCTGAATCGGGAGGGTTGGCATGTCTGGATTCTCTACAGCTGGGGCCATAAACTACATCCGCAGGGCTGGACAATCGGACACAGAGGAAGAGGAGTGTCAGAGGGTGCGGTAGTGAATAGGGTGAAAGGGAGGTGTCGGGCGGGCACAGAGTGTGATTCTCAGGGAAGAGCAGCGCAGATGGGGGGAAGTATATGGCCGATGCATGAGAGAGAGAGCGGGGGTGACCAGTGCGTGGGGGAGATGCTTGCGAGGGTGGGGAGCCGTGCTGAGAATCGACGGCGTGTAGAGAGTGGGTCTGGTCAAGGCATTTAAAATGGCTGCCGTGCACGACAAAATTGTGGCATTGGAAAAAAGGCAAAATGGCGCAGACAATGTTTATCAATAAGGATTCATTTATAACAAAATATTTTATCAACACTTCCTGATTTCCTTCGAATCGAACGTTAACAGATGTCACGCAGCAAAAAAAAAAAGCTCACGCACAGCCGCTGGAAGAGATGTATCAACATATATGAGCCTCCTCAGCCACCCTCAGGAAACATAGGGGATTAGGATACGTCTCCCGCACCCCCTTATACCTAGTAATTTAATTGAAACAAAGCACAAAATGGCGAATTCCCGTTTCGCTACCAGTTTGTGGCCCAGTTCGCGGCCCGTAAAGGGCTTCTACCGTGAAAAATCATTTTTTTTTATTTTCCCCACGGGACCCTTTAATAACCCCAACAACATTCCTAGGGGGTCAAGAGGGGTATACCTTGCCCCCTTTCATTAAATTCCCCCTTCGTTTTTCACCTCTTCTTCTCTCTTGATCCTACCGAGAGATAAGATGGCGGCCGCTCCGGACTGTTTAGAATGTTGACAGACACCGAAGAGCCAATCAGCTTTCTGCACGCAAAGTTCCGTTTCGCGAAAAGTAAGCGGACCGGAGCGCAGCCCGGAGCGCTGTTACAGATATATATCTTGTTTTGAACGTTAATTTCTCAAAAACTACTGGAGCACATATATTGAGACCTAGCAAAGGCACATCGGGCTAACAGTCCCTACAATTTTGCCAAGTTTCGTGCAAATCCATTCAGCCGTTCGAGCTAAAAGTGAGTCCAACCGCCCTATGGAAATTAACATGGGAAAAACGCGTTTTGGGACCCCCCTTTTTTCTCGGCCCCCCCTCGACAAAACCCCCCCAAATTTTCAAGGGCTGCTCAGAAACAAAATTGCCATTTTCCTGACAATTTCAGCCGATTCCGTCCACAAACGCCAAAGTTATTAGACATAGAATTTTCAAAAATCCCATAGGGAATAAATCCTAACTATATATACCTACTGGCGATAGCCAGTAGGTAATATATATATATATATATATATATATATATATATATATATATATATATATATATATATATATAGCAAGGGAAGGTGAAGAGACGGTGTCCTTCACACGGACCTACGATTTTAAAGTGTTGCAAGAAAGAATTGAAAGAGGCAGCAGGTCTTTTGTTTTAATGAGCAATATAATGGTGCCTTGTGAAGTATGTGAAGTAAAAGCCATGAATGCAATGTCCTCTATTAATGGAATTATAAGTGGAAAACAAATTGCATATTGAAGGCTAATGAATTATGGGACTGTTAAGGTGCATTTTGATGATTGTAGTACTAAGGGACTATCTGGAGATCAGTAGTCTCAAGCAGGCGTATAAAAACAATGTGGAGTTATACTGCAATCACATGAAAGCTCACCTGTGATCATGGCCGAAAGGTGGCCAAAATGCATCAGGACTCTATGAGATTTTAAGCAAATCTGTCCTCCTTGATATGCTTGAATAAAGCACCTTACTGTTGGAAGTCCGGTGTGTGGCGTGCTTCTTTGAAAAATGTACAAAGGAGCCTTGTTGGATTTAAGTGGGACAGTCTGCCCCCACACGCTGAGGCCGGCCTGGTGACATTGAGGCTCTCTCAAGGAGTCTAAGTGGTGGATGTTTAGTAATGAGAGCCTGCCCGCCTACAACGCACCAGAGATAGGTACAGGATTGTTCCAACCATTTAATTGGAGGTGAAATGCGTGGCAAGGGAAAGTGAAGATACTGTGTCCTTCACATGGACCTTCGATTTTAAAGTGTTGCAAGAAAGAATTTAAAGAAGCAGTGGGTCTTTTGTTTTAATGAGCAATATAAGATCACCTTGTGTAGTAGGTAAAGAAAAAGCCACTAATGCAATGTCCCATATGAATTATAATTGGAAAACAAAGTGCATATTGAAGGCTAATGAATTACAAGACTGTCAAGGTGCATTTTGCTGATTGTAGCACTAGTGGACTATGCGGAGACCAGAAGTCTTAAGCAGGCATATAACAACGTGAAGTTATACAGCACTCACATGACAGCTCAGCTGTGATCCAGGCCAAAAGGAGGCCTTAACGCGTCAGGACTATTTGGGATTTTAAGCAATGCTGTCCTCGTTGATATGCTTGAATAAAGCACGAAACACAAGATGGCGGACTCCCGTTACGCTACCGATGAGCTACCCGGTTCGCGTACCGGGTAGCGCTTCCACCGCGAAAAATAAAAAAAAAAATATTTTATTTTTTTGCCCTGCGGGGCGCTTTAATAGCCCCCACATCAATCCTAGGGGGTCAGGAGGGGTCTACCTTGCCCCCTTTCATTCATTTCCCCCTTCGTTTATTTCCACCTCTTGTCTCTCGATCCTACCGAGAGACAAGATGGCGGCTGCTCCGGACTGTTTAGAATGTTGAGAGTCACTGGAGAGCCAATCCGCTTCTCCTCGCGAAGTTCCGTTACGCGTCTGGTACGCGAACCTGGGCGCTAACCGGGACGCTGTCACAGATATATATATTTTTTTTAACGTTAATTTCTCAAAATCCACTGGAGCACATATCTTGAGACCTAGTAAAGGCACATCGGGCAAACAGTCTCTACAATTTTGCCAAGTTTCATAGAAATCCATTCAGCCGTTCGAGCTAAAAGTGAGTCCAACTGCCCTATGGAAAACTCAATGTTAAAAACACGTTTTGGGACCCCCTTTTTTCTTGGCCCCCGCTTGACGAAACCCCCCCAAACTTCCAGGGGACGCTCAAAAACAAAAGGTGCCATTTTCCTGAGAATTTCATCCAATTCCATCCATCAACGCCAAAGTTATTCAACATAGAATTTTCAGAAATCCCTATTCAAAAAAATCCTAACTATATATACCTACTGGCGACCGCCAGTAGGTTATATATATATATCTATATCTATATATATATATATATATATATATATATATATATATATATATATATCTATATATATATATATATATATATAGATCGATAGATATATATATATATATATAACATTTCTATGGCAAAATGAAACCCCTCATTTTGTTCCTTTTCAAATTAAATGTATTAATTTGAAAATGACTTCAAGTGTGCCATACTTTTGTCATAAGTAAGACTGTTAGCGCTCTAGTTGTTCTTTAGAACACTCTGGGACATTCTGTCATTGGGCTATAGTTGGGCTACATCTGGCTGATATTTGGGCTACATTTGTTTTTTTTTGTCTCTGGTGGCCATCTTTGGGCTACATTGGGCTACATTGGGCTACATTTGGGCTCTAACATATATATAGCCCAATGTTGCCCAATATATATTTTTCAAAGTTAATTTTTGTAAAAACCACTGGAGCATATATCTTGAGACATAGCAAAGGCACATCGGGCTACCAGTCCCTACAATTTTGCCAAGTTTTGTGGAAATCCATTCAGCCGTTCGAGCTAAAAGTGAGTCCAACCGCCCTATGGAAAACTCAATATTAAAAGCACGTTTTGGGACCCCCCCTTTTTTCCCGGCCCCTGCTTTATGAAACCCCCCCAATCTTTCAGGGGACGCTCAGAAACAAAATGTGCCATTTTTCTGAAAATGTCAGCCAATTCCGTCCATCAACGCCAAAGTTATTCAACATAGAATTTTCAGAAATCCCTATTCAAAAAAATCCTAACTATATATACCTACTGGCGACCGCCAGTAGGTAATATATATATATATATATATATATATATATATATTCACTGAAAAAAGCATAGGTTTCACATATGTTATAGTTAGCTGGGCATTTCACTCATACAAAACCATTGAAATTCCCCGTTATAGTTAGTTCAGCTAACTATAACTCGCGCACCCGCAATGCATTGCTGAGGACGTCAAATATTACATCACTCATGACATGGTCAGTGACATCACTCATGACATCACTGATGACATCTCAAATGACATCACTGCTGACATCATCCGGTGAATGTGTGTTTTTCTGAAATATAAATATTTTTTATATATGTATATCTAATGGTCGATGGAAGAATAAATGGGTAAATAAGTGTCTAAATGTTTTTTTTTTGTAAAATTGATTGTATAACTGACTTATTAAGTATATCTTAGTGAATACATGTATTAGCGAGTAATGTTTAAATATGTAAATATCTGTATCAGTTTCTCAATTTGTGTATAAGTGGCTGCATGGGTTAGTGAGTAGCTACATGAGTGTCTATATGGGTTATTAGTTGTTTTTTTGAGTATCAGAATGAGTGTCTGTATGGTTTGATGGGGGTATTACTTAGCGCACAGATGCATGAATGACTGACTCACTGTTTGTATGTGTTTTGAAGACAGCATGTGTGCAGAACTGTATGGGTGGAAGAGTGTGTGCATGGGTGTGTTAGTGAGTAAATGACTGCCTCAATAGTGTCTTTATGAGTAAGTGCAAATGTTTCAAACTAGTATATGTGAGTATTGATGTATATAAGTAAGGATAGGAAGAGTTCCTGTATAAATAAGTATGTGTTTCTATTAATAATTGTTTAAGAGAGTAAGTATGTGAACGTTTCTGTAGAAATAAGTAGTGGTGTGTGTAGAGCTGTATATGCAAGTAAATGGATGTTTGATAGTTTATTTGCATGTGTGAGTATATGTGTGAATAACTCTATGTATATGTGTAGGTGTGTAACAGGATGTATAGGTGAATGAGTACATATGATGAGTGAGTACATGTCTTAGTGTCTATATAGAACTATTTGTGAATGAGTAGATGTGTATGTAGATTTTGGAATTACTGTATAGGTTGTTCTAAGTGGCATTGGTATCTCCATTTGTTTTGAAAATGTTAGGTTCTATTTTTGAATGTGTGTGTCTCAAATGTTATATTAGGGTGAGAGGAGGTCTGCCACTCTTTCACAAGGATGATGTCATCAGTGATGTCATTTGAGATGTCATAAGTGATGTCATGAGTGATGTCACTGACCATGTCATGAGTGATGTATTATATGACATCATCAGCAGTGCATTGCGGGTGCGCGAGTTATAGTTAGCTGAACTAACTATAACGGGGGAATATCAATGGTTTTGTATGAGTGAAATGGCCAGCTAACTATAACGTGTGTGAAACCTATGGTTTTTTCAGTAAATTTCTAAGGTTTTTTAAATGATAATTCCTAACTATAACGTGGCTGAAACCTATGGGTTTTTCAGTGAATTTCAAAGGTTTTTTAAATGCTAATTCCTAACTATAACGTGGCTGAAACCTATGTTTTTTTCAGTGAATTTCAAAGGTTTTGTAAATGATAATTTTTAAATGTATTATTTGTTATATTTTTTTATACTAATTTACTACATTGTTTTAAAGTATTTATTTTTAGATACTTTATTTTTTAAATTACATTACATATTTTTAATATAAATTGAAAAAAATGTTTTAAAAAATATTGATATATGCATATTGGGGTTCCCTGGGGGCCAACTAGTCCATCAGAAACCTCCAGTATGCGCCAGGGTGCTATGTTTCTGAGAGGTGTAAAAAGGGGCGTGGCCTCTTTACACGTCTCTCCAAGGCAGCCCCCTAGCGCATACTGGAGGTTGCTGGTGGGCTACTTGGCCCCCAGGGACCCCCAGTATTCAAGGGGAATTATTTCCCCTTCTGCAAACGCTCCAGGGGGTGCATTTGCAGAGTGGTGCCTTAATGTTTTTTGGGGGGATTGGCAGGGTACCCTGCATGTATCCTGGGATTTGGGGTTGGCCTTGGGGTTTCTTGTGGGACCCCCTGAGCTGGCCTAGGGGGTCAGCAACCTCCAGTATGCGCAAGGGGGCTGCCTTGCAGATAGGTGTAAAAAGGGGCGTGGCCTCATTACACTTCTATGCAATGCAGCTCCCTGGCGCATACTAGAGGTTCCTGATGGTCTAGTTGGCCCCCAGGGACCCCCACTATGCAATGGGAATTAGTTCCCCCTCTGTAAACGCACCAGGGGGCTGCGTTGCAGAGAGGTGTAAAAAGGGGCGGGCCTCATTACACCTCTGTGCAACGCAGCCCCCTGGCGCATACTGGAGGTTCCTGGTGGTCTAGTTGGCCCCCAAGGACCCGCAGTATTCAAGGGGAATTAGTTCCCCCTCTGCAAACGCGTCAGCTCACCTTTGTTCACACATGCTGCTGCACCAGCATGGTGCAGCAGCTGACCCACCTGGGCTTCTCTTCACGACCGAGTTGATGCAGCATTAACATCAAACCAAGCAGGAACCCATTTGAAGAGACACGCTGCACAAAGGTAAATATCAGCTCTGTTTAATTCATTGACAGCCTGCCAGCTGGAAACATTCAGGAACAGCATAGCTCAGTATATGCCAGACACGTTTCAGGTACAAACCTTTCTTCAGTGGCATTCAGTTTACACAAAGACTCGAAGCACTGTCGGGAGTGCACAATTTATATTCCATCACCTGTCCTTGTGGGCGTGGCCATCCTCATGGCCGTATGGGTGATGTAGTGCAGTCCTTGTAATACCCAAGTGGGTGCACGGCTTAAAGTCTTTAATTAAAACTTGTTAATCTTGCAAAGGTCCAAAACGGGACCAGCCCACCTTTATGACTGCCAAACGGAGCTCCGAGTTGGAAGGGCGCTAGCTCACCTATGTTCACAAATGCTGCAGCACCAGCGTTGTGCCGCAGCTGACTCGCCTAAGTGGCGGGCTTTGCTTCACGACCGGTTTGCGGCCGCCTCAACATCGAATCAAACATTTGAAGAGACACAAAGGTAAATTTCAGCTCTGTTCAATTCATTGACAGCCTGCCAGCAGGAAACGTCTAGGAACAGCATAGCTCAGTATACTTCACACGCATTTAAGGTATAAACCTTTCTTCAGTGGGGTTCAGTTTACGCGAAGACTCAAAGCTCTGCCACGAGTGCAACATTTATATGCCAGCACCTGTCCTTGTGGGCGTGGCCATCCCCATGGCCTTATGGGTTATGTAGTGAAGTCCTTGTAATACCCAAGTGGGTGCATGGCCTAAAGTCTTTAATTAAAACTTGCAAATCTTGAAAAGGTCCAAGACAGGACCTGCCGCGCTTTATGACTGCCAAACGGAACTCAGCGCTGGCCCCCCCTGTAAGGGCGCCAGCTCACCTTTGTTCACACATGCTGCAGCAACAGCATAGTGCCACAGCTGACCCACCTAAAGTGGTGGGCTTCTCTTCGCGACCGGTTTGCGGCCGCTTTAACATCCAACCAAACAGGAGTCCATTTGAAGAGACACAAAGGTACATTTCAGCTCTGTTTAATTCATTGACAGCCTGCCAGCAGGAAACATCCAGGAACAGCATAGCTCAGTATACACCAGACGCATTTCAGGTATAAACCTTTCTTCAGTGGCGTTCAGTTTACACAAAGACTCAAAGCTCTGCCGGGAGTGCACAATTTATATTCCAGCACCTGTCCTTGTGGGCATGGCCAATCTCATGGCCTTATGGCTGATGTAGTGCATTCCTTGTAATACCCAAGTGGGTGCATGGCTTAAAGTCTTCGTGTAACTGAACGTCACTAAAGGAAGGTTTATAACTGAAACGTGTCTGATTGTAACTATACTTTGCGGCAAGGAGTGTAACTGCATGACATTGTGTGCAAAATATGAATTGTCAAATACAATGGATTTTATACCAGGTTGGCAGACAAATGAGAGTAGGCATTCTTAGCTTTGCACAATTCCATTGGATATGTCTTAAGAGATTTTAAATGCCACTGGTAACCTGTTTCTTAACAACATTGTTTTTATCAACTGTGATTTTCATTGTCTTTACACATTATTTATCCATTTAATTTATTTTATATTCATGTATGTATTCATTATAATTTTTATGACCATATTTATATACTTATATATTTATCATCATATATATTTTGAATGTGTAACTTTTGCACATGCATTGAACCTCTTGCTGATTATAGTAACTCTTCAGTTGCTTTGCACTTGCACTTTGATCTCATTGTGTCATTTCCTGCATTTGTCACTTTAAATGTCGACCAAACCAAAGGCAATGCATCATGTGATCAATACCCGAGTTGGGGTCGAAACGCGCAATGGTGGACTTGCTGGGCACGTAAATTAAAGTCACTTGATTTGCACAAGGAACCTTGGGTCCGCTTTTCGTCTTTTCCTGCATGGAGCAGCTGCTTGTGGCGAATCCTGTACATATTGCTTCAGTGGTACAAGCAGAAACCCTTCCCCTGTTTGGGCAAGGCAGCCGGAAGCAGTCGATTTCGCTAACCCGGAACTGTTTTTCGTGACTCCGGCGAGGAGTAAGTTCGAGTGCCCCTGGAAGCTGCGAATTGTCCTGCCTGTGTGTGGAGGTCGGCGTGACCTGTGTCGGACGACCGGATCGAGCGCCAGGCATTCTGCGAAGGTAGGACTTGGCAGACATGCCAGTTGGGGAGTGTGCACGGTACGTAGTTCGGACATTGTTTCTGTGAACTAGCAGCCGTTATCAACTGCATTTTCTATTTTTAAGCCACAACTTTCAGCAACGATGTCCACTGACGCATTGCATAACCGCGAAGAGGCAGCCACTGCAATGTTTATGACTCCCCGGCTGGGGGGGTCAGCAACCGATGTATACATGAGTAATACACCTTTGGGAAATTCAAATGCCAGAGACATGTTTAAGAATCTGGTGAAACTCATGCGCCCCAAACAATCCAAGTACTGGGAGCACAAATGATTATCCCGCTACTTGGAGGTCCGAAGAACACCTAGAGGCTTGTGAATCACCTTAGCACCAAGCTATGAGAATCCAGATCCCGCAATGCTTGCTGAATGGGCCGACTGCCATTTAGAGTCCTCGAGCAAGCTGGTCAGGATACTGGTGAAGTATGCGGAAACTCAGAAAGCGACTTTGCAAAGTTGCAAGTCCAGCTAGAAGTGTTGAAGGCGGAGATTGAAAAATTGGAAAAGACAGAACAAATTAAAAAGCTCAGGGAAATGATGAATGCAGGTTTGCACAAAGATGAAGATATTATCAAAAGACTTAAGGCTTTTAATTCTGAAAGCGATAAGGCTGACTATCAGAACGGGCAGGTGTTTACTTTCGCCCGGAAATATGATGCAGTGAAGGCAAGGGGTAACCAAGCTTCTTATAGAAATGCCAGTGAGGTGACTGCAGCACCCACCTCGGTTTTATATTTAAGCTCGGCGCCGGAAAGTGAACCGGAAGGTGAGACACCCAGGACACCGGCTTTGGGTTTACCAAGTTGTCCCTTGCACAGGAAGTAGATTGCCTGTGTCAAGATCGAATGGACACATTGAGACCCCGAGGACAGTCTGGGCCAAAAACAAAAGAAACAATTTCAAACGCAGCCAAAGAAGATAGTGCTACAAAAGAAGGGAAACAAACCAGCAAAAAACCAATGAGAGGAAGATGGAATCACTATTAAAATCAGAATCAAGCCCAGGCGCCAATTCAGTAGTGAATTTAACTGACCTTCAATTAACAATGGCTGAAAAATGAATACTTGGCTTGGGGCTTTCTTACAGTCCGGTTTGCAATTTTAACTATGCGGACACCAGTATGGACACGTTTAGATTTGTAAGAAAACTAAAACTTAGAAAATGCCACCTATTACAATCAAAGAAGAAAAAAGTACCTGCTACAGAAAGATCAAACGGTTGGCCTTCACTCCTAAAAGCTGGAGATTTGAGCCTTCCCCAGGATGTTTGGTCATTGCAAAATGAGCAACTGATGGAAACTTCTGCTGTGGACTTGGAGGCTTTAGATTTTAGTGGTACAGTCAAAATCCCATTCAACCCAAATTCAGTTTTCCAGCCCATTATGCTGCATGACAATTTGGATGTGTACCACGTTCTAGTTACAATGGACTTGAAGAAATTGTACACTGCAACCAATAAAGCCCGCCATGGAATTAATAAGCAAAATCTCTGTTACATGCAATTGATGAAGAGATTACAAAATGATAACAACACAATTGTGAGACAGGCGGATAAAGGCGGCAATGTTGTCCTATGTCCCCACCAACTCTACATGGAGGAAGCTGGACAGCAATTGGCTGATTCCGGAAAAGTAACATTCATATTGTCAAGGCAGTATGGAATGAACACTATTGTAAAGTATTTCCCTGGAAAAGTGGGGGTTTGATTACAGATGACGAGAATAGATTTTTGAAAAAAGAACATCTGGTCATCCCTACGCTGTATCTCCTCCCAAAAATCCACAAATGTGCTAGCAAACCCCCTGGGAGACCAATAATCTCCATGATCAACAGCATAATGGAAAACACGTCCAAATATGTGGATTATTTCTTGCAGGATTGGGTTAAATGGTTGGCATCCTACATTCAGGACACATCAGACTTCTTGTGCAACATTGATCATATTGTATGAAGTTCAGACATGCTCTTAATTACTCTAGATGTAACATTGCGCTATACTTCTATTCAGCACTGTGATGGCCTTAGAGCTGTTGAGTATTACTTGAATTTAAGACCAATGACTGTCTCTATACATACCAAAATGTTGATCTCTATGATATCGGCATGTTTGAGAGCTAAACATTTTCTCATTTGACTATCAGATCTATCAACAGATCAGGGGTGATGTGATGAGGGCCTGCTTTTCCCCCAGCTATGCATGTTTGAATGTGGGGCTGTGGGAGGAGCAGGTTCTTATGGGGCAGCACAAAGATATAATGGATCAACATGCATTAATTTGGTTACAGTACATAGATGATCTGTTTTTAATTGGAGAGGATCAGAAACCAGTGCAAAGGAATTTGTGGGTCTAATCAATAACAATTGTCTTATCCTCCACTTTACTTCGACTATTAGTACAACATTGGTCTATTTTTAGGATGTGGAGGTATATATGGATCATAGTACACTTGCTACTAGATTATTTAGAAAGCCTACCGCAGGCAACACAGTCCTGCATGCGAGCAGTCATCATCCGCATCACCTTATACGCAGCATCCCTTACGGGGAGATGCTGCGCATCAGACGTATCTGTAGTACAGATATAGACTTTGAGGCTGCACAAGGGTTGAGCAGGCTTAGATTTATAGCAAGAGGATATGCCCCTAGTACCATAGACAGTGCGATTAGAAAGACTAGGAACCTGTCTAGAAGGGAGGCACTTGTACCCAAAGCTAGGCAGATTTTAGACAGCACACCCACCACAGAACTCCAACCAAGGATCATACTCACCTATAATAGTCAACACCAGGCACTCATAAAAATCTTCTATCATAATTGGAACCTGATACAAGGTGACCCAGTCCTTGGATGGCTTTTAACATCCAAGCCAGCCTTGACTTTTAGGAAATCAAGGTCAATGAGCAATGCCTTAATCAGGAACAGTCCGGAAGTGCAATCACCGACTAACTGGATGGCACTTTGCAAAGGGTCTAGAAAGTGTCCTAGTAGCAAAGCTTGCTAGTTTGGTTGCAATAAGACTCATTACTACAGCCCATTCAAATCTAACCCCATACTGATCAACAAAAAACAGACCTGCAGAACTGAATTTGCGGTGTATGTGCTGGAGTGTCCTTATAGGCTGAGATATATTGGCAGTACTAAGCTGCCGTCACACAAATGGATACTCTACCATATCAGGGCAATAAGTAGTAAAGATAAAGCCTATCCTGTTGCTAGGCATTTTGAGGAAAAGCATGAGAGCAACCCTGTGCATCTCCAGTATTTTGTAATAGATACAATCTTACCACTCAAAAGAAGAGGAAACCGGGATGCAAAATTGTGCCTCCTGGAAACACATTAAATATTGGAGTTAGATATTAAGTTTCCATCAGGATTGAACGCCAGCGAAGATTTCTATACTTGGCTCTGATGTTATATGTTCTGGATAATTTGTCAAGAAGTGTGCTCTGTAGGACGATTAGCTGCTATGTATATACAAATGTCTTCTTCATATTTTTTGATGTAGGGCACATCTCCTCGTGTGTATATGAAATTAAGGAAATAACTGTTCTATATATTTTTTCAATTATCTCTTCTATAGCACTATTTTTTGCGCTAATTAACGGTTGACTGAGTGGTTTCTTGCCGGCTATCTATCGGGTGAAGTAAGCTTCACGATTGCCCACTTGGGCTTTATTGTAACTATACTTTGCGGCAAGGAGTGTAACAGCATGACATTGTGTGCAAAATATGAAGTGTCAAATACAATGGATTATATACCAGGTTGGCAGACTTATCAAATGAGAGTAGGCATTTTTAGGTTTGCCAATCAAAGGTTGGGAGGTGCACTACAATGTTAGTCAATAGTTTAGGCTTGAGTTTGGTAGGTGGGTAGGGTGCTCTCCCAGGTGGCGTCACCGTCCAATGACGCTAAGAATTATAATGAAGTTGTGTGCACGCATAAATGTGAGTGCATCCCTGGATGGAGGTACAACGTGGGGTTCTAAAGAGTTAGACTCCAATCAAGTTTGTGATGGTTTCTTTGCATTTTATTTCATGAAGAAAAAGTTTTTTTTGATATTAATATCATATCAAGTTCATTTAATGTTCACAAGCGTCTTGCATATGGGTTAATTAATTCCACTCCCTATGCATTTCGGGTGGAGCCCTTTGTCAAGGGGTATCTACAAGGGATGAAGAAGAATGGGATATCAGTTACCAAGATGTAGAGGGAGGGTATGTGCATTCAAGGATTATAAACAGTGAGGTGCCTAAAATAAACACGAAAAACAAATGTGAAAATATGTGTCATGCTGAACAGTGAAGGATGATGCAAACGGGTGATGTGTACAAAGAAGAGAAGGTGGGAGACACAGGGTAAGTAACAGCAGATATAGGGTGATGTCCGTAGTACCTGACGGTGAATAACATGCTCAAAGCCATAAAGCGTAACGTAGGTAAAACGTGGGGAAATGGAGTTAACATAAAAAAGTGCAAAGCTATCATGCGGTAAAACCAAACGGGTGGGTTAATGGTGGCGGTGCTTAGTAAAAAAGCTGCTGGTTGAACACTCACGGTTTGGGCTCGAGACGGGCCAGCTTTGGCGTGATACTAAAAAACGGGATAGAGATCGACTTAAGTAAAGTGCACTAGTGGAGCGGAGCTCCTTAGCGTAGTTGTGAATGTTAGATGGGGCTTTCACTTACATGAGGTAGACAGCGTGGTTCGCTAGAGTCCGGGGTACGAGTCGGAGAAGAGTGATTCCCCTGGAAGGTTAGGTGACGAGCCGGTAACCGGTGATATGTATTAGTAAACTTGCGCGTGGTAGGTTAGAATGTGTGCACTAGAAAAGAACGATGGACTACCAGGAGGAGGATGCAGTGGTGAACCAACCACCCATAGTACTAGGGCAAGTATAATGACGGAAAAAACTTCAACAAATGCTACAGGCAGGGGAAGCAGGAGGATAGATTAGATAGATACTAAAAGTTGACACTAATTGTATGTACTGCGCTTGGTAGTGCTACTATGCCATAATGTACTGTTGAATTCATTTTGAAGAGTTTCAGTTACAATTCTGTTTCTTTTTTTATAGATACTCATACTCCTTCCCAAAAACCATCAAGGAAGAGTTGGCAGCCAGGGCCCGGCAACGGAAACTGCAGTCCATTGTGGAAGAGTACCGCCGGCTGGTGGCCAAGGAGGAGGAGGAGGAAGAGGCGGCGGTAGCAGCTGCTGCCTCTTCCAATGCGTCTGGCCCCAGCAAGGCCCCACCTGCAGGAGTACGGCGCCGCGGCCAGGCAGCCGTTCACCGCCGGCATTTAACATCTGCCACCCCCTCACAGCATGGATGCAAATGTAGGTGCTGTGCATTTCGGCAACAACTTCTCCTCCAGGTGGCCAAGCTGGAGGACCAATTAGAGGAGCGCGTAAAGATCGTTGTGGACAAACACCTCAAAGCCCGCCACTTGAAATGGACCCTGTTGATTTTCCCCTTTTTTAATACTTTTGTTGGTGGGTGGGATTTGGGTGTTGGGGTTATTTTTGTGGGACTTCTTTGGACTTGGACATTATTTGGGGTTAGGGTGGGGATAGGGGTGGGATAGGAATACGATATTTTTGTATATGAATAAATGTTATTTATTTTCAACTTACACATATGATGTTGTTTTGTGGTGGGGTTACTGTTGTACGTCACAAGGTTTACTCTAGATGCAGGGCAGCGGCCAGTGTTTGATTGAAATACTTTATTAATTGACCACATATGTAACATGCAAACAGATAGATGCGGTACCCCTCACTCAGTTATATTTGTCCTATCAGTACTACTAACAGCCTGTCCTCCATTATACCTCCCATCAAACTTCTCTTCTTACCTGTGATTGATGATGATTAAGTTTGGCACCGCAAGGGCTGCATGGTTTCCAAAGACAACGGAGAATAGGCCGTGGTTGTGTGATGGTAGTAGTAGACTAGACACTGGCACTAGCATTGGCAAACAAAAACAAAGACAGTCATTTTCCTGAGAGAGAATGTGGGAGAAGTAGAAAAATTAAGTACATAGGACTGACAAAAAAATACAAACAATATTGCAACTGCTGAACGAACTCAAAGAAATCAATGGTGTTGGGGACTGCCAAGTACAAGAAGAAAACTGTAGTTGTGTTGGAGTCAGTAAAACACAATCCAATTTGTAAACTTAAATGCTCTAAAATTAAATTCAAACAATGCCAGCAATTATTTAGATTTATTCATTGGGTCACTTTGGGAAATTAATTGCCTTGTACACTAGTACATAAAGTGAGCTTGGGTGGGCAAGCAGAAGAAGATCCTCGCCCTGCCTCGTTGACATTTGATTTAATTGGTGTTGCTTTCTCCTCATCTGCCCCAGCAAGCGTGTGATCAATTGTTGGTGTAGATTTAATGTAGTAACATCACACCTCAATATAAAACCACACAGCCCGGGGGAAAAGGGTTAGGGTTTGATGAATGGATGGGAACGGGGGTTTGGGGAAAGGTATGGCAAAGAAAAACAGTATGCATGGAGACAACAAAAGAAAAACAATGAAGACAATGATTGATGATCCACTACTACCCAATAAATCTAAAGTTCAGAAAAATGTAATGCATGCATGATGAAGATAAGTTATAACTTGATGGTTACTAAAAAGTGGTACTTAACTACTACTACACAATTCAAAGGAATAATTTCTTATATATGATATGAATATGACTTTTGCCTAGGCTGTATGCCCTCTGAGAAACCGTAATACCTGCTGTAGCGGGCTGAAAGCTAGCAAAGAAAAGTAAGCAATAGTTTAAGTGAACAATCAATTAACAAACACAAGCGTAAAATAAATGAAGAGGAAAAAGGAATCCAAAAAAATTACGAAAATGATACTAAAGTTAATGTATGGCATCATTCATTTCATATACCTGTCTTTCTCTTCCTTGTGACTGTCAGATCACAGATGCAGCAGAGCCTTCTGAAAGCGATGACGAGTTTACTTTGAAGTTTGACATTGAAGAGTTGTGTATGCCAGTGCAGACAGAGGTGGTAGCCTTAAGACAGTGATGCGTTTCAGATTGGAAACAAAACAGAAGATGGCTATAGTCACGTACCTTTCACTTGTTATGGAGGGACTGTTAGGCGCTACATTATTGTACTATTCTCCATCTCCATTCGATGTATGGCAAGATGGAAATGTATTTTGGGTGAGTCAGGAAGATGGAGCAGGACTGTGAGGAGTGGAGTGCACAGTTAAATGCACAAATGTGCAACTCCAATAGGTAATTAAAAAGGTAAAAGGAAGGATGGTGTTGGTTTTGAAGTTTGAACAAGAAAGACAGATACACACAAATAAAGGAAGGGAGAATGTAACAATTTAAAAGTCTAGTTGTCAGGGAAGAGGAGCTTGTCCTCAAACCCTGGTGGTTCTTCTGACAGAAGTAGGTCTTGTAACCCCGTAGTTATGTCTTCCGACTCGCTCTCCTCTTCCAGGTATGATTCACGTATTTTGTAGTCTGGTGGTATGAAGTGGCGATTCATTTTGATCATGGTTAACCTCTCCACGCTTTTGGGCAGAGAGACTGGTCCTTTTCACAGTTACAATGGCACCAGCAGCACTGAAAACACGCTCAGAAGAGACACTTGCAACAGGGCAAGCAAAATACTTTATCGCCAGCCTGCTGAGCACTGGCCAGTCGTTTCTTTTCCTATACCAATACACCAATGGGCTTTGCTCCATGAACACCTCTGTTGTGTCATCCAGTTAGGCCTCGTCCATCCGCTCAATGTTCAGTGGTGCTCCGGTTTGCTTGTCCTCTTTTTGCTTTGTGACAGCAACTGACTTACCCATCCTTTTCTGTAGAAACCAAGCAGCTATTTTTTTGGTTGTGTCTGATGAATCAGATCCTGTTGGTGCTGTTGTTATTGGTAGTGTTGGTGACTGCTGGGAAGCAAACGCACTGCTCTCATGCTGTGAAGAGGAACTTAACTCTGTAGGATGCTCAGTAGTACTTGCACTGTCCTGGGCTGGCACTGGCAGGCCTCTTATTGAGAGCCGTTCGTTTTCTAAATCAGTGGCTTCCTCAGCTATTACAGTTTTGTACTTGGCAACATTCCCTTCTGAAAAAGGAATTACTGCATTACTGTTCACAAATAATTTGTACCGTGGATCCAAAATTGTGGCAGTAATGTAATGTTGATGTGACACAATCTTATTTGGAATCCTTGTATTCTCAGATAAGCGGCCGGCTAAGACCTTTGCCAAATAACATGCTTCAAGTTTTCCTTCAACACCTTCGTATGTTTCAGACACCTCCTTCAGCTCTTGTTCTAGCATGTACAACAATGGGATAGCTTGGCCCATAGTACAGTCATCCCTGCTGACTGCACGTGTGAAGACCTCAAAAGGAAGTAGCATCTCTGTCAGGCATTTAATGAGGTCCCATTGCCACTTCTCAACGGTCATGGCTTTAACAGAAGGCAATTAAGCCATGAACTTGCAATGTGTTTGATAAATTGCGGAAGTTGGAAAACACTTTTATGTGTATGGATTGAACTATTGGTTTACCTCAGTTTTATGGAAGAAGACCGCTGGTCCCCACACAGTGGTGCTCAGAGGTGCTCTCTCCCAAGAGGGGGAGCTTTGTAATAGTTCTTGTGGATTTCTCTCTCTGTCAGGCCAGACAGTGATTCCCTCAGAGCACACTACAGAACTTTACCACCAGTTAAACTTGGATAACAATTTTGCTGTGCGCGTTCCACCCCTTTCCAATAGTAGTAAGCCAACAGGAACAATGGCAAGACACAGGCCAATTTGTCAAAAACAAAACAGCACACTACCACCACAGCTCCCAGCCACATGGGCACATATCACATTCACAGGTACATGGGTAAAGGCCAGAAAAAAATAAACTCAAGCAGACCTATATACCTATATGGCCAGAAAAAGGAGGATGCCTGTTATACATCACAGCTTAATGCACTAAAAAGAAAATATCCATGGCTAAAAGGTTTGAAAGTTACACAACAACAACACAAACAACAAAGGCATTTACAGTTTTTTTTACACATACCCAAACAGTTAACTACACCCCAAACACCACATTTGGGAATTCAATGTATTGCCATCCATGCCCTAAATGATGTTAAATTCAACAGACAAAAGGGAAACCGCTACATCAAGCACCCCCGCTGCGCTGACTACCTCGGGGACTCTAGGCCTACTGGCAGAAGAAATCACAAGTTTGTAGGCCTGCGACAAAACTGAAGCACGATGGAAGGTTACACAAAATGGCCGCCCCCACATGGCCTGGCCATCCCCAACAACATGAAAAGAAAGAGAAGACAGACAATACATTCCTACGGCAAAAGGACAATGCTTGTGTGAGAAGTTGGCCTGGTATATAATGCTCACTAGTTCTAGTGATCACTCTGTACCATGCCAAGCAACCCTTATGATGATGGTTGTAATTCAACCTTGTAGACCAGTTATCCTAGTGGTAACGTGGACAAAGCAGTCTTAGGCTAAACTCTGAAAGGCATGTGAAGCCAGCTGTTATACCATACACAACCCCCTTGAATACCAAATGAAAGGGACACCACACAGATATATATTGAAAATATATATTGATTTATTAACTATTAAAATCCCCTGGACTCTTTATGAGCACAGAAGCACAAGCGTAAAATCACAAGACAGTTTAAAATACACAAAAGTTGCACAATATGGATGAGCCCTAGGGGCCACCTAAACCATATACTAAATAAGTGGTATAAGGGATACCAGGAGGAAAGTGAAGAGGCCTAGGGCCTGGGGAATCGCTGGAGCTATTCGAGACTGGAGTTAGCTAAGTCGGGAAAGGCCCACGGGACTCGGGTGCAGTGTCCAAAGTGCACGCACTTCTCAATACAAAGTCTATGGTGCGTAAAAAGCACAAAGTTAGAAAGTTAGGAACCTTCCGAGTGACCTACGGAGCTGAAACTTAAAACACAGGCCCTTGGGATGTGTACCAGTGCAGGAGCACCGGCGGAGCTGAGTTACCTCACCCACAGGAAGCGGGTGCACAGGGTCGAAGATATGTCGGGTTTCGTCACGCTGGTCGATGGTGCTTGGAGCAGGAGATGCTGCAGGCGGCTCGATGAGAAGAGTTCCGGTGGATCCAAGGGTGGATCTGTAGATGTGAAGACCTGAAAGCAGAGGGGACAGTGTTCAAAGTCACTAGCCAGTGACTGCCGTGGAACCAGAGTGGAACCAGGTGATGTCGGGTGCAAACAGGCGTTGTCGGGTAGCTTCTTTCTGCAGCCACGTGGATACCCGGGGTCGAGGACGTCCAGGAGTCGGTCACGAGCTGTCCCACGTAGGCTTCTCGCTGTTGGCGGTGTCGGCGACCTGATCGGAGCAAACAGGCCTTGGCAAATGCAAGCCACACAGAAGTTGAAAGATGCTGTTCACTCGGACCAGCAAGGTCAGAGCGGGTGCTCCTTTTCACAGGAGCTTGGGTAGGTCTGGAGCAACCAGACCTGCTGTTTAAATCTTCGGGTTCGTCGCCAAGATGGCCGCTGGCCGCGTGGCTAGTGGCCGGGATGGCGCGTCGAGTGGCACAGTGCAAAAGGGCCCCACGCAGATCGTGGAGATGCTGGGGGGCTGATCTTCGGTGCAAGGGCTGCTCGGTGGTGGGGGTTCTCAATCCCCAAAGCACAACGTCGAGGATGCCTCAGAAGCTGCGCAGTCAGCTTTTCGGGTGTCTTTCAAGAGGTCCGGTCCCACGTCACTCGGTGCCTCCACGGGTCCCTTCTTTGCAGGGACTGTGGATCGGGCTCTGAGAGGTCTGGGAATCTGGTTCTTGTCGGGCTCTGGGCTCGGGCTCCGGCGGGAGGCGGCGGCAAAGCAGACGTCGAGTCGCTGGTTGGTACCTGTGTTCACAGGGTGGTCACTCCTTGGCCACAAGGGAGATTCTTCTTCAGTCTTCTGTGCAGCAGAATGTCGAAGTCCAGTCTTCTTCTTAGTTTTAAGTTGATTTCGGGATGATCTGCTGTGCAATGGCACTGCTCCCTCTCTTATTCCAATCTGAGGGGTGGATCACCTACTAGGTCCCTCCCCTATGGGTGGGACCAGGAAGGGGGGTGGTTACACCCCCTCTCCTTTGTCCAGCTCCTCGCCAGGACTGGGGCTGGAAAGCCCCAGAACCGGTTTGGGCTGGCTTATGCACAGGGACACCTTGTGTGCCCCAGGCATGTCTCAATCTATTCAGCCCTGTCCTACCCAATACACAAAACCCTGTCTGGGGTGGTGCTCGCACCTCCCCAGGCAGGAAACCCTTTGTCCAGGCCCTCCTCGCTGGAAGGACTCCCAGCAGCAGGAGGTCAGACATGTGTCTGTGGTGGCAGCATCCATTTTGTGATGCTGAGGCTCTGTTTAACTTTAACCGGGGTTAAGGCTACGCACATGTCGTGTCCCTCTAGAAGGGTGGAATGCTATCCCCGTCGCCAGAATTGGCGAGGGGATAGTATTCCAATTCGTATGACACCTTACTCGACATGTTTTGATAAAGCCAAACCAAAGTTAGCATTTAACCGCGAGGATTATAATGCACTTAAGAGTATATGGTATGGCAATATCCCGGACCAGCTTAGGGAGTTGTTCCCGACAGCTGCAGACAGGCTCAGCTCATGCCAGAGCACCATCTCACATATTTCCAAGCACTCTGCCTCCAGGATTGATGAGGCCTTCCATAGGAGTGGCTGATAGGAACATATGTGTCCAGTTTAGGGTTAGGCACAGGCATACTGTACCTAAGTAAGAGGTGATTACACCAACTTACCCCAGCTGAGTGATCAGCCAGTTGTGTCAAATAGGGAGGCCAGGCCAGGGGTGGCACAATACATGCTGCAGCCCCTGGTAGGCCTTGGCTACACCTATGCCCTGGGTACCTATGGTACACTGTTACAGGGGCCTATAAGGTGAACCAATTCCAATTGTGTTATGCACCTAAGGTACATGGAGTCCATTTTAAGGAGAGAGCAATCAGCCTGGGGCCCTGAATAGCAGGATCCCAGGCCAACTAAGTCAAAAACCAGCTAAACACCAGGCAAAAAGTTTGGGGGTAACCATAGTCAGATATCCACCTTCCTACATAACCCCCCCCCAAACGAAAGGAGATAAGGCTATCCTTGACCAGGTAAGCCTATATTGCCTAAGTGGCCATATAAGGAAGTACCAGCTCTGGCTTGGTAACCCCCTGTCTCATGGTCCACTAAGCAATCCCTCACCCTAAGGGTATCTGAGGGTCTCCACCATAGGGAATCTCTACCTGTGGTGTGTCTTTGCAAAGTCAAAGGCTGGTGTTGAGATGGAGTACTGAAGTGAGTTTCCTCTGTAGGGCTCAGCTTCCTCCAATCACTCTCCACCATGTGTGCCTTTCTTTCTTTGACTGAGTTGCACTGTGCTCTCAGGGTCAACCTCTGGCTACCTAAAGCTGGAGGCTGAGTCCCTCTGTTTGGCTTACTGAAGGGACAGTTCAGGTTTGGGCCCTTAGGGTCCCAGGTTTGGCTGTGCCCAACAATATCCATCTGGGGGAGGTCCCTAACTACTTTTAAGGGGGATCCCTCAGGAGTTTTTAAAGTTTGCACCTCACTAGGGCTACTAGTTTCGGTGCCCCTAATCTGTGGATGGGGGTGCTTTATTTGACAGGGGGGCCTTTGGGTCTCACTGTCCTTCTTGTCCTCTGCAGCCCTGGGCTGAGTAAGGCAAGGTAGAGAGGGGCAGGTTACCTGCTCCAGACTGGGTCCCACCTGAGAAGGGTCCACTGCCATCAGAGGCTCTGTTAGGCAAGGCCTAACAACCTCTGGGACAGTTCCTTCATCAGGGGTAAGGTCAGTTCCCTGAGGAGGCTGATCCTTTCCTAAAGTCTGGTGGGAGGGAGATTTCTCTTCCTCCTCAATGCTCTCTGTTTGGGTGGAGTGATCCATCATTTCAGGCTTCACTACCCATGTATCAGTTTGAGTTTGGGCTGTGGCCATCACAGCCCCACCAACCTTTTCAGGAGGAGACTCAGTTTGGGTATGGGCTGTTACTAGTACAGCCCTGCTACTCTTTCCAGGAGGGAAGTTATCTAAAGATGGGGCTGAGGTTTGCTCAGCCCTCCCAACCTTTTCAGGAAGGACATCTTGAATTGGGGCTGTAGCCATTACAGCCCCACTAACCTTTCCATGGAGATTTACCATTCTAGAATGGGTTTGCTGTTCAACCTCAGCCCAGGCTGAGATTTCCAAATCATTACCCAGTAGGCAATCTACAGGCAAGTTTGCTGACACTGCCACTCTCTTTGGGCCAGTGACACCTCCCCAGCTAAGATTGACTACTGCCATGGGATGATTGGATTCTATGCCATCAATGTTTGTCACCTGATATTTGGCATCAGGTAAAAGTTGCCTTGAGGGGACTAGACATTCAGCCACCATGGTGATGCTAGCCCCTGTGTCTCTGAAGGCCTCAACTTTCAAACCATTGATGAGGGGCTCCTGTCTATACTTGCTCAAAGTGTTTGGGCAAGCTGTGAAATTGGCAAACCCCATGCCAGTCTCATAGACAAGAGTATCTGAGTTAGGGGACCTGGATAGGCCAGAGTCCACCTGTCCTCCAAAAGTAAACCCACCCAAATTCTTGGGGGTGCTCCCACCACCTGGGGGACCACTGCTAACAGTGACAGGAGGTGTTGGAGCCTTACCTGGAGGTATATTCTCCTTATTGCCATTCTTGGGACAACAGCTATCTGTTTTGTAATGCCCCACCTGTTTACAGGTATGACAATAAGGCTTTTTCTGGGATGCAGAAGTGTCTTGGGACCCACCCCCATTCTTGGAGTTTTGGGGCCCTGGGGAAGTCTTTTCCTTACTTTTATCCCCACCCTTCTCTTGAGGCTTGGTAGTCTCTTTCTTTTGGTCACCACCCTGGTTCTTAGGCCTGATCCTGGTTCTGACCCATTTGTCTGCCCTCCTACCCAATTCTTGTGGGGAGGTCAGATCAGAGTCAACCAGATGCTGATGTAGAAGCTGATTTTGACAATTACTTAAGATTTGCTCTCTCATAATTAAATTATACAATCCTGTATAGTCAGTAACCTTACTTCCCAGCAACCAGCCCTCCAGAGCCTTAGTGGCACACTCAACAAATTCAGACCAGTCCTGAGTCTGTGTCTTCTGGGTATCTCTGAACATTAACCTGTACTGTTCAGTGGTTAAGCCTAACCCATCAATCAGAGCACTCTTCAGGACCATGTAGTTTCTAGAATCCTCATCACTAACTGTGAGGAGTCTGTCTCTGCCTCTACCTTCAAAGGAGAGCCACAAGATTGCTGCCCACTGCTCCTGAGGGATCTGCTGTACCATGCAGGCTCTCTCAAGTGCAGTCATCCATTTGTGGATATCATCCCCAGCTTTGTAGGGGGGCACAATCTTACTCAGGTTTCTTGTATCAAAGGACCTGTCTTTATCCTTCTGGATATTGCTGCCACCAGTGGGTTCTATTACCCCACTCTCTCTAGGCTGTCTTGCTCTAGCAAGTTTCTCCTTAGCCAGGGCAACCTCTAACTCTTGCCTCTGGATCCTAAGCTCAGCCTCTCTCATCTTGGCCTCATGTTCCCTTCTCTGAGGGCTAGTCATCTCCTTTCTGGAGTGACCATGAGAGCCTCTAGAGACATGGGAGGTATTGGATTCACCTGAGTGATGCCTCCTCCTCCTATGGCCCTGGTTAAGTCCACCTGAGGGTCTGAATGGGTTGTTACCTGATTCATTCCCAAGTTGACTTAAGTTAGCCTGGTTCAGTCTACTGACCAGCACCTGACTATCTCTGTCATCATCTGACTCACTGCTTTCCACCTCCTCCTCCTCTTCTTCTTCCTCTTCCTCTACATCTACTTGAGGAGCTCCAGTGGTGGAGGCTTCCTCATCTACTAGGATGATAGGGGTAGGGGTGTCTACAGTGTCATCCTCTGAAGGATGGCCTCCTTCAGCATTCCCTGTGGGGTTTGCTTTAGAGGTCTTTAGAGCCTCAGACTGATCCAAGAGCTCTCTTAGGTGGTCTGTAGTAGGGGTAGGCCCTGTCTTCAGACCCCTTAAGACACAAAGCTGTCTTAATTCCTTAAAGGGAAAAATAGCAAACTGGGATGGTGCCCTTGGAGGGTCACTCTCAACAGGAGTAAGTCCACTGGACCCCTCTGTTCCAGACATTGCTCTAGTGTGGGTGGATGTGTTGCAATCTACCTACACTGGTGTTTACCTACTAAACCTATCTAGTAGTTGTAGCTAGGGTGTGCTACTCCCTTTGCTCTACAACGACTAAGTTCAGTAGAACTTAAGTATACTAGTCTTGTTTTATATGTACCTAGCAGGTACCTGTATGATCTTTCAAATGATAATCTCAAAGATTGTAATGGTAAAACAACAGCAAGCTCAGATCCCAATCCGCTGCTCACCAATGTGAGAAGTTGGCCTGGTATATAATGCTCACTAGTTCTAGTGATCACTCTGTACCATGCCAAGCAACCCTTATGATGATGGTTGTAATTCAACCTTGTAGACCAGTTATCCTAGTGGTAACGTGGACAAAGCAGTCTTAGGCTAAACTCTGAAAGGCATGTGAAGCCAGCTGTTATACCATACACAACCCCCTTGAATACCAAATGAAAGGGACACCACACAGATATATATTGAAAATATATATTGATTTATTAACTATTAAAATCCCCTGGACTCTTTATGAGCACAGAAGCACAAGCGTAAAATCACAAGACAGTTTAAAATACACAAAAGTTGCACAATATGGATGAGCCCTAGGGGCCACCTAAACCATATACTAAATAAGTGGTATAAGGGATACCAGGAGGAAAGTGAAGAGGCCTAGGGCCTGGGGAATCGCTGGAGCTATTCGAGACTGGAGTTAGCTAAGTCGGGAAAGGCCCACGGGACTCGGGTGCAGTGTCCAAAGTGCACGCACTTCTCAATACAAAGTCTATGGTGCGTAAAAAGCACAAAGTTAGAAAGTTAGGAACCTTCCGAGTGACCTACGGAGCTGAAACTTAAAACACAGGCCCTTGGGATGTGTACCAGTGCAGGAGCACCGGCGGAGCTGAGTTACCTCACCCACAGGAAGCGGGTGCACAGGGTCGAAGATATGTCGGGTTTCGTCACGCTGGTCGATGGTGCTTGGAGCAGGAGATGCTGCAGGCGGCTCGATGAGAAGAGTTCCGGTGGATCCAAGGGTGGATCTGTAGATGTGAAGACCTGAAAGCAGAGGGGACAGTGTTCAAAGTCACTAGCCAGTGACTGCCGTGGAACCAGAGTGGAACCAGGTGATGTCGGGTGCAAACAGGCGTTGTCGGGTAGCTTCTTTCTGCAGCCACGTGGATACCCGGGGTCGAGGACGTCCAGGAGTCGGTCACGAGCTGTCCCACGTAGGCTTCTCGCTGTTGGCGGTGTCGGCGACCTGATCGGAGCAAACAGGCCTTGGCAAATGCAAGCCACGCAGAAGTTGAAAGATGCTGTTCACTCGGACCAGCAAGGTCAGAGCGGGTGCTCCTTTTCACAGGAGCTTGGGTAGGTCTGGAGCAACCAGACCTGCTGTTTAAATCTTCGGGTTCGTCGCCAAGATGGCCGCTGGCCGCGTGGCTAGTGGCCGGGATGGCGCGTCGAGTGGCACAGTGCAAAAGGGCCCCACGCAGATCGTGGAGATGCTGGGGGGCTGATCTTCGGTGCAAGGGCTGCTCGGTGGTGGGGGTTCTCAATCCCCAAAGCACAACGTCGAGGATGCCTCAGAAGCTGCGCAGTCAGCTTTTCGGGTGTCTTTCAAGAGGTCCGGTCCCACGTCACTCGGTGCCTCCACGGGTCCCTTCTTTGCAGGGACTGTGGATCGGGCTCTGAGAGGTCTGGGAATCTGGTTCTTGTCGGGCTCTGGGCTCGGGCTCCGGCGGGAGGCGGCGGCAAAGCAGACGTCGAGTCGCTGGTTGGTACCTGTGTTCACAGGGTGGTCACTCCTTGGCCACAAGGGAGATTCTTCTTCAGTCTTCTGTGCAGCAGAATGTCGAAGTCCAGTCTTCTTCTTAGTTTTGAGTTGATTTCGGGATGATCTGCTGTGCAATGGCACTGCTCCCTCTCTTATTCCAATCTGAGGGGTGGATCACCTACTAGGTCCCTCCCCTATGGGTGGGACCAGGAAGGGGGGTGGTTACACCCCCTCTCCTTTGTCCAGCTCCTCGCCAGGACTGGGGCTGGAAAGCCCCAGAACCGGTTTGGGCTGGCTTATGCACAGGGACACCTTGTGTGCCCCAGGCATGTCTCAATCTATTCAGCCCTGTCCTACCCAATACACAAAACCCTGTCTGGGGTGGTGCTCGCACCTCCCCAGGCAGGAAACCCTTTGTCCAGGCCCTCCTCGCTGGAAGGACTCCCAGCAGCAGGAGGTCAGACATGTGTCTGTGGTGGCAGCATCCATTTTGTGATGCTGAGGCTCTGTTTAACTTTAACCGGGGTTAAGGCTACGCACATGTCGTGTCCCTCTAGAAGGGTGGAATGCTATCCCCGTCGCCAGAATTGGCGAGGGGATAGTATTCCAATTCGTATGACACCTTACTCGACATGTTTTGATAAAGCCAAACCAAAGTTAGCATTTAACCGCGAGGATTATAATGCACTTAAGAGTATATGGTATGGCAATATCCCGGACCAGCTTAGGGAGTTGTTCCCGACAGCTGCAGACAGGCTCAGCTCATGCCAGAGCACCATCTCACATATTTCCAAGCACTCTGCCTCCAGGATTGATGAGGCCTTCCATAGGAGTGGCTGATAGGAACATATGTGTCCAGTTTAGGGTTAGGCACAGGCATACTGTACCTAAGTAAGAGGTGATTACACCAACTTACCCCAGCTGAGTGATCAGCCAGTTGTGTCAAATAGGGAGGCCAGGCCAGGGGTGGCACAATACATGCTGCAGCCCCTGGTAGGCCTTGGCTACACCTATGCCCTGGGTACCTATGGTACACTGTTACAGGGGCCTATAAGGTGAACCAATTCCAATTGTGTTATGCACCTAAGGTACATGGAGTCCATTTTAAGGAGAGAGCAATCAGCCTGGGGCCCTGAATAGCAGGATCCCAGGCCAACTAAGTCAAAAACCAGCTAAACACCAGGCAAAAAGTTTGGGGGTAACCATAGTCAGATATCCACCTTCCTACATACATATATATCTGTGTGGTGTCCCTTTCATTTGGTATTCAAGGGGGTTGTGTATGGTATAACAGCTGGCTTCACATGCCTTTCAGAGTTTAGCCTAAGACTGCTTCGTCCACGTTACCACTAGGATAACTGGTCTACAAGGTTGAATTACAACCATCATCATAAGGGTTGCTTGGCATGGTACAAAGTGATCACTAGAACTAGTGAGCATTATACACCAGGCCAACTTCTCACAGCTTGGCTTCACAAAATGGCCGCCCGCCACCCACATGGTCAGGCCACTCTCAAACAACAAAGTACATAGAGGACAGAAACAGTAAGTGGTCCATGCTCCAAAAACTACAACCAAATGACAACCTGAGGAGTTTCTTTAGCAAAATGAACAGCATCCACATTTTTGAGAAGGTTTTATGCAGCTCGAGACTTATTGCTCGCGAGATTGCAAAATCGGCATGTTCGGCAGCGCGAATTGTACAAAACATCGTTATAGCGTGCCCGAGCACGCACATTGAGCACGCGAAGAAGACAAAAACTGTAAGGTCGCGTTGTCACACTGTGCAAAGTTACCGAACCTACGCGAACTGAATTCCAGGGTTACCTAGTGCGCAGAAAAATCCATAATATTCAACACACACCCAAAACCTGCAATTCAACACCAAACACACATTTTGCTAATCAATCCAAAGCCATCCATGACCTACATGATGTTACACTTACAACTTAAACACCACAATAACAGTTGAACAACGTTCATGCACCCATGATGATGTTTCTAGTGGTACCCTTGGGCCTGCTGGCAGAGTAGGCCACAAGCTTGGAGGCCTATGGCAAAAACACAGTGACTTAAAATTCAAAATGGCCGCAACCACCTGGCCAAGCCACCCACAGAAAGTAAATGAACTCAAGCAGGCCTACACTAACTACATGAACTACTAGGGTTACCTAATTTTTTTTGAAAAAAATTAAATTCCACTACAACAGAGTTTGCAATTGAATCCAATGCCATCCATGATGTTTTACAGACACCACAGAAACTTGGTTGGACCCGTGGGTACCTCTAGGCCTACTGGATGTAATTTCAAAGACATACAACTTGGCCCCTCATGAAAGTACAGGCCTCCCTCAATAATAATTTTTAAGAAAGATTGAGAAGCACAGAAAAGTGTAGTGAAAAAAACCCAAAACAAACAAACATTTACAGAACACCAATTCTCAAACTTACTTGTAAAAGAAAAGTTCAAATCCTAAAGTCCTCAATAAATCCAATCAAATGCTATGATGCAGCAGACATACACAAAGAGTGATCCTTCCAGCTCCAAATCCAAATGAAAGTGAACATCACATGGACAAAGCACTGGGAGGAGCCTGGTGGGCAGGAAGAGGAAGTTGGAGACTCAGAGGCACTTCCTTTCTCTTGAAAAAAAAAGTAGAAACAAAAAGAGGAGTCCTTGCCCAAAAAAATACAGCCAAATGACAATCTGAGGGGTTTTCCTGAACAAAATGATAATTTTTGATAAGGTTTTAACATGCTCGAGAGATATTCTGTGCCAGATTGCAGTTTCTGCGTGTTTGGAAACGCGATCTTAGCTACATGGCGCTGCAAGGAAGATTGCGCGTCCTAATGACGTGTTCGCGCTTCCAAATGACGTTATCGCGTTCTCACAGTCGGGTGGGATTGTGCGGCCGGATTCCAAATATCGTAGTGAACGCGAATGGGAGAGAAAAGTGAGAAAACGAACGCAGAACCACGGTAAGTCATTACCGCGCACGCGAGAATGCTATTGAGCGCGCGAGGAAGTAAAACTACTGCGCTATGCTGTAGATTGCGAAGTAGTCGACAGCTTCGCACTCGCAGCGAAGTGCGAAGTTGCCGAAAATTCGCAAATTCCGTGAACGGAGCGTAGTTCTCCGCACAAGGTTAATTCTAACTGAGAAACCCAACATTTCTCCTTTAACCTGAGACTTGTCCACAAAAATGCAAGCATGTAAAGTGAGTTGTTTATCACAATGCTGTTATATATTTCGAATAAGTTAACAATCAGCTTTCACTTTCATTTAATCACTAATAATGTAGCCTTGCACATTATTAGACTTCATTAAAGTCATTGATCGAACTAAAAGCCCTGATTAACCTCATTCCTTTTTTACTGAGCGCATATTTTCAATAATAACTGCCAACTTGGTTCGTTGAATGAATGCAAAGTCATCAATAAAAAGGTTGGCAGCTTTACTTTAGACTTCACATGTACACTCCTCATGTTCATAGAACATACAGGACTATTTTATTGATCTAATACTTTTTTAATGCGCACTGGGATTCCTGATAATAAGTGGGTTCTTTAATGGGTTTTATTTAAAAAAATTGATTACATATTTTTCTGTTCAAAATGTATATTTAAATTGATATGTTCTGTTTTTCATTTTTATAATGGTACATTATCATCTAACAATGTTTACTTATACTCATTAGGTTAGTAAATTAGGGCCAGGAGTACAACCGTTACAATTTGCGAGTCACGAATTGCTTCGCCTTGCGACTTACAATTTGCGGCTCGCAATTTGTGACTCACAAAATGTAAGTTAGAACAGTGTCTCAGACACTGTGAGCAATTCCTAATGGGGTCCCAAATTGCCTCCCTCATTTATATTCATGAGGCCGGTGCAAGTTGCGATCCAATTTGGAATGGCTAGCACTTCCACGGATGGTGGCCTGCTGGGGTCAGCTGACCACCATTCTGTAACTGCTTTTTTTTAATGCAGCCCGTTTTCCTTAAAGGAAAATGGGATGCATTTAAAAAGGCAAAATGTAACGTTTCTGTTTTATTTTTTAAGAGAAGGCAGTGGTCCGTGGGACCACTGCCTGCTCTTAAAATATACTTTTGCACATATTCACAAAGGGGAAGGGGTCCTCTGGGGACCTCTTCCTGTTTGTGAGTGGCTTACCACCTACTTGAAGTTGGTGGTAAACTGCAAGTGTTTTGCAGCCACAATTGAGGTTACAGAACACTCATACATTTTAGTGAGACTCTCTATTAGGAGGGGACACCCTTTGCACGCCCTTTCCTAATATCGAGCCGCAAACCCTATTTTGAGAGCCGTAATAGGCTGCTGACTCCCAAATTGGGTTTGTACATGGGGCAGACCAATTTTGCGGTTGCAAACGGGACGATTTCCCGTTTTCGACTGCAAAATATAGTCGTACATCTGGCCCTTGGTCTCCTACTCAGTTATAAAATTGTAAAGTTGAAATGAATGCATGAAGCATAAAACAGCATTGTTATTTAGCAATGAGCCAACATACGTGTACACTACATGATCATAAGTACATATTATAAGATTATATTATATATATATACATTTTACCTACTTGGGGTCACCAATAGGTGGTTTGGACCTAGTTTTCATATGATTTTTTTATTTATTCCGCTAATAACTCTGGCGTTGTTTGACGCATCTTCACAATATTTTTAAAACAAGAATGTCTCTCACTTCAGCTGCTGTCTGGAAAGTGTCGGGGTGATAGGTCAGCAGGGGACAAGAAGAAGGGGGGGTCCTAAAAGCTAGGTCTTAGCCCAGAAGTAGTGCTTTTTGCAATTTTTAGGGGTGGGCGGAATTTGCGTAGTTGCGCTATGCCGAGCTCCGTGAAATGGTAAAAAATCTCCGCGAGCACGCAAAAGTTCTGCAAACACGTGGAGTTGCTTGTTCCGCCTGTTCGCAAATGCTGTTGGCGCGCTCGTGGAGAAATAACTTGCGAACAGGCATTTTGAAAGCACAAACAAGCGGAATGCGAAATTAGCCAAATTCAACAGGCGGAACGGAATTTACCACCCAGGCCTAGTAATTTGGTGTAAATCTTCTCTGTAGTTTAGGAGTTATTCAAGAAAAAACATGTATGTATGTCTAGAGGCACGGATCTACTGCCAACAGCAATGTTGTCATTGATGGCCCGCAACCTGAGAAAAAATTTGAAGCTGACATTATGTCAATTGGGTCATGGTTCCTGTGAGATAGAAATAGGATATAAGGGATCAGGATAGAGGTATGTTGACCTCATGGGACTGCTGGAGGGTTCGGTGAGGGACCACTCATGGAGAAGAAATTGCTGACTTTTTTTGGGGGGTCGTGCGAGCATTTATGGACCCACCACAGCACTCAGCATGGTCCTGTGCCTGGATTCATGGCAGATCTGTGGATCCGGACCCCAATTAAAAAACTACAGCCACTCACAGACCCACTGATACACTCTCTAACACACCAACACAACCACTCACACATCCACTAACACATCCATACACCCACTCACACACCCATACAGTTACTCACACCCCCTCACAGTCAATGATACAGGCCCATTTACAGACCCAGAAAACTGCTCGCACTCTTACTCATAGACCCAAACAGTCACCCACACACTTACTCCCACTCCCACTCACACACCTACATATTCACCCGTACAGCCACTTACATACCCACTTATAGACCCATGTAGCCTATTACACATCCACTCGCACATCTATGTAGTCAAACAACTGACACACCAACTCACACACCCATAGAGCCACTCACACATCACTCAGCGATCCACATATTCACTTACATACCAAATCATACACCTTCCCATCATACACTCACAAACTCACTCACACACCCACACAACCACTCACTCCGATACCCATACAGCCACTTACACACCCACTTGCATACCCACACAGCCAATTACACATCCACTCACACACCTATATAGCAAAACCAATGACACACTCACACACCCATAGAGCCACTCACGTACCACTCAGTGATGCACACATTCCCTTACATACCACCTCATACACCTACCCATCATACACTCACACACCCACTTACAAACCCACACAACCACTTACTCACATACCCATACAGCCACTAACACACCCACTCATAGACCCAAACATACACTGACACTCCGAGTCAGAAGCCTAGAAAACCTCTCACACTCCCATGTACACACTCATACAGCCACTCATACACCCAGTCACTCATCCACATAGCCACTCAAACACCCATACAGTCACTGATACATCCACTCAGAGACCCGGAGAACCACTCACACACCCAGCCACAGACTCACACAGACAAACACACCCACTGAAAGACTCACACACTCACTTACACAGCCACACAGCCACTCACACACACAGAGCCCTCCGGTGCCTCATTCACTCCATGTGGATGCACAAAGAGGGGTACAACATGTGCCCCCTGTGTGCATCCACACAGTACCTGCACAGCATGGACTGCAGCAGTTAACATAAGGTTAAATCAGGAGAAATCTAGTTTGGCACAACACTGGAAGGAGAGGCAACATACTATTCCCCAGCTAAGATTTACTGTACTGGAGCAGGTGTTAGTTGAACCCCACGTGGATCCTAACATTAGAATAGCTCAGAGAGAAACATTTTGGATGAGACATCTGAATACCGTAAAACTGGGTGGGCTAAATGACAAAATTGAATTTGCGTGTTTTTTGTAATAATTGGTTTGATTAACATCATTTTTTCCAAAATTGTGGTAACATGTTGAGTTGTCAATACAGGATTGAGCTTATACTGAAGTATCATCAACGATTGAGTACATAGTGAATTCACAATTAGAATTTTTTAATTCACCCCCTAGCCTATTTTCGTAGCAGCGATTAGGAGATACAAACATTGTTGTTTATAATACAATGTAGAAGTAGGCAGAAGAGTAGCACAAGTTGAAGTGGATGAGAGGTAGTTAGATCCGTCCTCTTTCCATAACCATGGATGGGAGCTGTACATAACTCATATTATTTTACATCACTTTAAAATAATGTTCACTGGTGTACATTAGCGTACGTGGTTACATATTTTGGAACTTTCGCTCGCAAATGAGCAGTTTAATAACGGGTATTTGGAAAAACATTAGTAACCTTCAGGGGGCGGGGACGCCTGTCCCGTTTTGATGACGGGTTTAAATAGACCCGGGTTAGACACGTGGCCACATGGCGTTGTCAGTGTTGTTGGAGTGAGCGAGGTGAACAGGGCGTACGCATTGGAAGGAAGGCAGACGGTAAGAGTTAGAACGCGTAGTACATTGAGTACGCTGTACTTTAAGGTTATGGAGAATGAAAGATTTTTTCTGACAGTGGGCTCCTTTTTGTGCTTTCAGCATTCAGCGCAGTGTATTTAAGAGGCTCAAGACATACACCAGAATATTTAGAAGTAAGTGATACGCTATTGTGACGTTGTAATGAAAAGCAGTTAGAGAGAGTGTGCATTTACGTGAACTCTTGATTTTGGTTTGTAGGACTTTTGGCTCAATTCACAGCAGTTGAAGAAAGTACTTGTGCTTGATTTCAGGGTATGTTTCTCCCCTTTTTCATCTTATTTGTTGTAAGGCAGGTAGTTAAGTACTCATATTATACACGTTGATTATACTTGGTTAAACTCAATAGCATGTATAGGGAATACCACAGTGGAAGTGAACATTGCTTGGATAGCTGGCTGTGTTAGATCAAATAACATGTTCAAGACACAATTACTATGTTGTCTCATGATTAAAAATGGTAGTATGCGAATAGAAGATGAAAAATTGTTAATATGGTTACAAAATTCGTATTATTTATTTACGCAGTGATTTCCCCTGACGAAGATGCGAGTGCATCGAAATGCATTGGGAACCGACACAAGCACAGATGAAAAGGGTTTTTCTTTGTATTAATTTGATATTCGCCACATGGGAATTGTATCAGCAGTGATAACCAATTGCGAAACAGTTTGAAATATGTGTTTTGTAGAGTATTGACATGTTTTCATCAACTGAAGTAAAGAATAAGGAGTGAAGACATTTAAGTTGTGGTTTTGTTTATATTAACGACTCTGGTAGAAAATGTTGTTTGGAAGATAAGCATTGAAATGTTTAATAATTTACCATGTTTGTTTACTTATGAATAAGAGTCATACATAAGGGTTGCACCTGAGCAAAATTGAACAGTGCATTCCTGCACGTGACACAATTGTGTCGGTGTTTACACTATGGAGAGAGGCATTCAGCATAAAGAGAGGGGTCACTGTATATTAACAGCTTGGGCTCTATCTGACAAGAAATTGCAGGGATCTCCCTCAGATTGGGCATCGGCCGATTGCCGTCCTGCTCTAGGCCAATGATACTGTCCTCATGTCCTGCATTCCTTTGGGCTTACAGTAGCTACTTGCTTGCTTTGTCAATCACTTGCAAGGCTTGGGTCTAAATGTGAATCTGGGGAAAGTTCTATTCTAATTCAAATAATTCTAATTAAGGAAGAGGGGCCTTGAGCAAGCACATAGCCGGATCTTCTACCACCCCGGCCGCTACCAGTGCCATGCTGGTATGAGCGGAAGACTCCAAATGTTGAATGACGATGGGCAGTGGGCCTTTCCTCTCACTATCGCCTTCACTGATGCCCTCCACACTTTCCAAAGACAACCGTAGTCTGCTGTCAGCCATAACCCTTGCAACCATAGCTCTTTATGCCTGAAGACACGGTTCCCTGCATACTATAGTGAAGCAGGAGGCCGTGGCTAAGAAGGCAGAACAGGTGATGCCAGAGATGGAGGTTCAGGAGCACACAAGGTGGGCCATACCGTTAAGTCAGGCAAACAGGTGTGGTGGGAGCAGATGCCAGTGAAAGAAGCCCTCAAGCCTCCTCTACTGCCACAGAAGTTCACAGGCACCACACAACTTGACTGGCCAGGATTTCCCCTTAGAGGCAGAACTGAATAAGGTAATGCCAAGTGGCTCATAAGCAACTTCATGATCTTGCATGAAAGATAAACATAACTAATCTAAAGAAGAGTAAAACACACAATATAGTGAAAACGATATTGGAATGTGGGCATTACATTGGTGAATAGGGGCTGGCCAGGAACTTTGACATGGCTGCTGAGCAGAGCGGATGTGCTTTGCCATGTTTTATTTCCATCTGTGCTCAAACACAGTGCAAGTATTGCTGTCACTTAGTGGCACCACCAAATCAATCTGTGGGTGGTCTGGTGCTCAGTGGTGAAGACCCCGAGAGGCACTGACTGGGCATTGCTTGGCGGTGCTTGTAGCCTGCTTGATGCTTCTTGTCTCTCCAACCCCCGCCTCCTCCCCCTGCTTTTCACATAGTCTATAGCAGGGGAGAAGGTTATATTTGTGATCTGACTGGGCCAGGCTGGTGCTAAACTGGTGAGTAGAGTTTTGGCTGATGATGGTGACAGTGCGGTGGGTTAGTCCCTCTGCAAAGTGTGTGCCCTGTGTTTGTGGAAGTGGCCCAGCTAGGCTAGGTGCAGCTTGCTTTCTGGCTGCACTCATCCACATCTGCAGACCTTTGTAAAGCGGCCAGTAACTGCTGTTGCATGCATCATCTGCAAGTAATAGCATAGTAACTTTTTATACTGCTACCATGTAAAAGATCTCCACAGAAGGACTTTGCTAATTTCTGCCAATTTCTGCGTCACTGACCTGCCCACTGAAATTGCACTCCAACTTGCAATTAGGCATCACTGACCATGCCAGGAGGTGCCTATTTCCTGTACCAGTGTACTCACAGCTGCGAGCCAGAGGAGCCGGTGGGGTAGGGCCAAAATTCAAGCTGAACAATATGCCCCAGTCAGCCCTGCTCCAGCATCAGTGACCGCACCAGTCTATATTCTGGTTTCCGCTATTGCATCCGTCCTATGTTTTTGTAATATTCCCTTTGATTTTATCAGTTGACCTCAATATGGATAACAGGAAAATAGCTTTGCTACAACCTCATTCCCCACATAGGACCACAGGCATAGATAGAATGCTACAGCAGGCTGTGGATATGATTTCAACAGAAATCGAATTAATTGAGAGAAGATTGTCCATGGATACACCTTTTAATACCTGTAGTGGGACTCCCCTACTATTGGAAACCTCCAGGGTTGATAATATGGCTGATAATATGGCAGTCTCCATCACTTGTGTCTGGTACTCGATTGGGGGCTAGGCAAAAGGTCAATGCAAAACCAACTTGAGTTGGGAGAAGACTATTGGAGAATTGCACTGCTCAGCCCAGTCTAGATTCTGCTAGGCCAACAAATGAACCATTTAGTATGGATGCCCCTGACCTGATTTTTTTACAATCTACTGTGGTAAATGACACAAAGGATTTATTAAGCCCTCCTCCTTTGGCAGTATTAATTATGAAATCACTTTATGGGGCAATCAAAGACATGCAGACCAAAGAAATGTTCCCCTCTTCTGGAACAACTATCTTTTATTGAAAAAGTTCTGGGTAACTTTGTTGTGAGTAAAACCAGCTCAGCCAACTCTTGATTAGAAGGGGCTGTTGGTGCCCATGCCCCACCTTTTGACTGTCATTCTTCCTTGACTAATAGGCCAGGCAAGGTTAAGAATAGGGATATGCCAGGAGTAGCAAAGGCTAACCATGTTTTACAATTGAGTAGACAAAAGTCTGGCATTATGTGTCCTTCGCATGTTAATGTTGGCCAGCTTCCTGTTCCCTCCATTTATGCTGTGGACAGATGGGAAAAACAATCCCTAATATCTCTGACAGATTAAAGGGCCTCTAAGTAATAGATTTACCACCTGCCTCCTACCGCTATATACTTGTGGACGATCAGAAAGGAGAACCAGAAGAATGAAAAAGTTGTATTTGTGAGCCAATTCTGTGAAAGGAGTAATCAGATAAAGAATATCCTAAACAGGAATTGGAAAATTCTCAATGATGGGCAAAATCTGAAACTAGAGAAGCCACTCTTTACCGATTCGAAGAATAGAAATATCAGAAATAGTTTAGTTAAAACCTATATAGACTGTACCAAAGAGGTGCATGGCACATTCCAGGGCACAAAGGGGATTGGCAACCACAAGTGTGGTACATGTTCAATTTGTGAATATTGTATAGCTGCAAAAAACATCACATTCAATGGTCAAGAGATTAAGTGCAGTGGTTTGAGTAACTGCCAGAGTAAGAACCTAGTATACTTACTGATCTGCCCGTGCGGTTTAGGTTATGTAGGTGAGACGTGTAGAAAACTCAGGTTCGGGGTACAAGAACACAAATCAGCACTGAGAATAGGCAAAGAAAATGCCCCGCTAAGGGAGCACTTCTCGAGTTTAGGTCATGGCTGCAATGATTTGCGGTGGTTTATACTTGAAAAGATATCCGGCAATATGAGGGGTGGAGACCTGAATAAAAAAAGAAAACAGAGAGTACAATGGTTCATTAGTAAATTTAACACTGTTCAAATGGTCTAAATTCTTGTGAAGACTGGATGTCAATAGTCTCCTAAGAATGCCTATATATGTAATCAAAAGCTGTAAAAGAACTAAAAAATTCATAAGTACATATAGGATTAAATAAAAGATGACTTACACTTGTACTTTTTTTCCATGTTGGATCTATATTGGGAGTGATAATATAATCATGCAATACGGCCAAAAATGGGACTGACAATAGACTAGGCATAGATAGGTCTGTGTATCAACTCAAACTGTCAGGCTATCATCCTTAAAAATTATACATTCTATGCCAATGGATAAAAGATGATAGTCTGTGAGATAGGGCCACTGACAATAATATTTTAAGAAAGGACAGGTGCAGAGACAATTCTTATGTTAGATTGCGGACTATATACCTCATCTATGTGCCGAAAGATTGTGAGGTGACTATTCATTATATGACACGTGTTAGAGAGGTGGAGGAGTAGAATCAGAAATATGGGGCTCATTATGGCAAAACACAGGTAACAACAGAATGAGAGAGAAGTCAATGGGGTAATATTAGTACTTTATTTAATAATATTCCCAATAAAGCTTTCCTTGTTGATAAAGAACAACAAAACAGGAGAGGGACAGAGGAAACGTGGAAGCGTTGCTCTGGAAACACTCATCGTCCTATTACGTATAGATGAGGTAGGCACAACACTCATGTGATTTAAATCATGCCAGAAGAAGTATTTAAAGATCGTGTGACTTTAGAAACCTGAATATGGCCCAAGGACGGACGTAATGAAACACCGCCGGTTTTCCATCTGACATTGGAAAGGTGAGAATGCAAGGATAGAAGAAATCCTTACTCCTTAATGCAGGGGGTTGTATTAAGAGGGCCGAAAGAAAGCTTGTAAGACTACTACGGGAGGCTGTTAAAGTTAAACAACAAGGACAACATTAAATTTGAAATATAGTGACATTCTGCTACTCCGACACTCAGAGGACTGAGAGTGAGATATAAAATCATTTGGAGACACTCAGCAGTTCTTTGGTCTATTTTACTAATATGTACATATTACTTACAAAGGCCTCCTTTCCCCTTTTTTCATTTCAGAGCTTGATATATTTAAAAAGCTCCATTTCAAGATGGAAGCGCATATGAAATGTTCCTTTTTATCATTGCCCGCAAGGAATAGATAAAATTCACCCAAGGGGCAGTGAGATATTGTTTTTAAAATAAGGTATGCATGAGTAATTAGGAAAAATAATAAGCTAAAACATAATAAAGATATAAGTTTAACTAAAATTACAAACTTTATTCATGCAGTAAATACCAGGACCCACGCGATTGCTGTGATCCCCAAATTAAGACTAGTCCATCACTGTGAATCAGACGCCCAATTTCTGCACAGAGTTTATAAAGTAAGCCCTGAGGAATTTTTCTTTTAAAAAGGCCATTAACTACAATAAGGGGTAGTGAAACAGAATACAGGGATTAAATATTGTAAAAAGAAAAAAAGTGTCTTTCTTTTTGTTCCCAGATAAGAAATTGACTAACTGGGACATCTTCTTAGGAAGTACTTCTGAGAATATATTGTCCGCATGACTCTGGGGCAGACTTGGTTAACAGCGCCTCATGTAAGTTACAACACATCATTTTATGTAAACCATGAATTGAGGGTATAGACATTTATGAATTGCATAACACATGCTCACAAGGGGACATTCTTTCTTATGACCCCAGGAGTGGAGAATGGTAGAGTAAGTTTGATTGATTGCTTATGAGGCTTAACATATAATTGGGATTTTTGTGGGTTTACAGTATTGGCAACAAATATTTATCCTGTTCCTCTATATATATGTATATGTACATGTAGTGCTTAGAGAACTGAAGGTGTTACAAAGAAGGCTTTAAATTATATATGTACATGTAGTGTTTAGAGAACTTAGAGAACTGAATGTGTTATAAAGCTGGCTGTAAATTAGATGAAGACATTGTAGATTTATTTTAAAGATATTTGTTTATGTTTATAGATTTCTGAAGAACGGGAGAAACAATACCACTGTCTTGAAAAAGAAAGTGTTATGTGAACATACCTTCGAAACGCGTCGACGTTAAGATTGTAGCCACAAATCCGTCTGTTTCAATATTACCTTAGATGTATTCGACTCTTAAGACATCAAGTTGTATGCGGTAAAATCCTGTTTTTAGATTGTGGCACATTGATGACAAGGTTTACTGTCTGTTTTTAAGCTTTTGTGCAATATGTATTGCACTTTAACCAGGATCCATTCGTTTTTATATTGAATGTATTGTAATTGTTCCATTGTGACTTTTTTGTTAGAATTGTTCTTATTGTGTAATGTCTTGAAAAACATATTGTTTTAATACATTTCAACAATCATTTCACTAACTGTAGGTTTTCTGTGCCAATACTTAGCAGACTCAAGGTTTGGATGGTCGGTATGATTGGATCTAAATTTATGTGACTTTGATCAGAAGTGTGAATTAAGGTTTGGACATAAAATATTCCCAGAGGACGCATTTGCAAAAAAAAGTACCTGTGTTACATACATTCCATTGTATCCCTTGCAAACCCATTACTGCTATGGTAAACTAACTAGATTGACCACTGAGTTATTTGTACCTCTATTTTGATCACCTCTGACCTTTCACCACCATTGATACCCCAGATCACAGCAGCAACATATGATAAATGTACATTTTTTAGTTCACCCAATGTCACCTCCAGATATGTAAGACATTAATCTGCTCATTAGAGAGCAAATTCTAAAATTGCAAGACTGACCCTGTGTCTGTTACACAATAATAATAACATTAATTTTTTTCCATAATTATGAGCGTAATTATCTTCCTTATTTGTGGCCTATTTCGGATATCTACCAAGGCCCAAATTCAATTAGCCTCCGATAATATGCATGGTTTCCGCATAACACACCTGTTTGTAAATGCAGGCTTAACTTCTACTTGCTGTGATTGTAAATTCACACCCTGTCTTGTGCTCCACCTGGACGCATGCCTGCACACGGGTCCTGTGACCTACGTGCTGGATGTGGCCATTCCCCCGACCCCCAGGGAGATAAGGAGACACACATGCGCGCGGGACGTGGACACTCCCCTGACTTCCGGCAATGCAGCATTAAACAGCAGGATGTCGCTGCGCTTCGATACCATTGGGATCCTGAGTAGGACTCCAGTAGGTATCGAGGGCAGGTGGACATTCTTGATGAAGTAAGTTTTTCCTCTAAGCTCCTTCTGAACTTTCCTCTCTATTGTCCTTACTTTCCTCTGATAATCCCGTGACCGGAGGGCTCATTCTTTTCATATTTTTCTCACCTGCAGCATGTGACTACAGGCGTCCGCTACCCCCCAGGATCAGTTTGAACTACTTAACCTTTGTAGGCCTTGTAAGCCACACTTTTTGCCATTTTTTACATTTTGTAATTGAGTGCTTATTCATGCCATATCTGAATCCTAACAACTGCTTCAGTTAAGGGCTTAATAGGCACATTTTTTACCTACTTGCACTTTGATACATGCAACAATAGGCCGTTACATGTTTGTTTGGCCTCACCACGGTCAGCTGCCATCACTTGTGTATATCTCTTCACTAGGTGGCATGCTCCTGTGCACTAACCACTTTGCGTGAATATGCATACAAAAAGTGCATTTATGCATGCCCGTGTGTGAAGGTGGGTAGAGTAGATCCCGACCTCGATATGGATGGCTGCACTTGAATGATGACCACCATCATAAATTCACAATCCATTGCGGGTGCCTGCACCTCCACCATTAGACCCGATTTTATGATTTATTTGTAAGGTTGGTCCGTTTTTCATGTTGTGCTTTGTTGTTCCAGATAAAGTTCCTGACGGTGGGAACCATAAGTACGGTAACTTCACTGAATCACAGCACACCTTAGAGTGTGTGCTGATTTCCACACTTTGTTCACTTGATTCTGTCCTCAAGACAGCCTCTGCACCCTTGACGCGGCTGAACCATGTCGACCACTAAAAGTGGGATAAGGAAGACCAATTTTATAGTCCCAGTATCCCCGCTCTTTTTTAACCGTGCCCCTGAAACTCAAGAATCAAGATAGATATTGCTTATTCTAGAGGTACTTTTAAAACACTTCCAGCACGCCCTTTTTTCACACATTCACCCCAAAAAAACAAAACCTACTCTGCTGTAGTTCAGGCTTCGCAGCAGAGCTGAGTTGCAATTGGCAGCCCATCTGGGAACCCAATGATGAAGCATGCCACCAACTAAATTAGTGGGTGAGGGTTCTTTCAAAAAATGAACTTTTTTTTTCATTCCTGTGTATGACAGTGGGTTATCCTTATATTTGGATCCACTACTGGATCCATCCAGGTTGTTGTTTATTATTCTAATCAGGCTCCACTTGCGAAATTATGCACAAGTGTGGTGTGGAACATCAGGCTTCTTAACAGCTCCTTTCTCTGTGGATTTGTGGGGTCAGGAATGGATGTGTGCTCGCTTACACCCTGTTTTACCTTAATACTGAACCTATTTCACATTTCATTATACATTAATTATGACCTGCATAATCCACACAGTGAGACATCATAAACAAAAAGACCTCAATCTTGTCTAATCTATTTGCACATTGATATTAGTCGCCAGTGGTCAATATATTAACTTAATATTTGCACCCTCCTTTTGGCTTTTATTCAATTGTGCTTTTGGCTTTATTCAATTGTGCTCCTTCTGCGTCGAAGTTTTAACTGGTACGTCACATCTGTATGATTTTCACCCAGTCTTCCCTTTAATTTAGGCCCTTTTCAACTGTGTTTGAGCGACAAATAAACCACTGATCTCTTTTTTCCTTTTGTGGTCAATGTCACCACCTCGTCGAGATGTTAAACTTACTATACAACGCTTTATCCATTAGTGGGAGACAAAGAGAGAGGGGATCAGTGGTAGCAATAATACTTAGATCCTGGAAGTATAATGAGGGGTTCTGAATGTAGCAAGACAATAAACTAATTTATGTATTTACGTATTTATATTTGCTTGTAGGAACAATTTTTGAGAATTTGAGAGACAACAATGTACCATTATTTGTCTTGAAAAAGGCGGCATTAATTTAGGAGAAACCGCCGAAACGCGTCGACGCAGAAGGAGCACAATTGAATAAAAGCCAAAAGGAGGGTGCAAATATTAAGTTAATATATTGACCACTTGCGACTAATATCAATGTGCAAATAGATTAGACAAGGTTGAGGTCTTTTTGTTTAAGTTGTCTCACTGTTTGGATTATACAGGTCATAATCAATGTATAATGAAATGTGAAATACGTTCAGTATTAAGGTAAACCAAATTATTTTTTATGATTTTAATTGTATGTATAAAAGTGTTACTACGAATGAATTGGATGTATTGACAAAACAGTTGTTTCTCTTCTGTACATGATTTATGGTGAATATAAAGCCATAATCTTTTTAATGATCAAGCCAATTTGGCAGTTAAATAAAAAACATATGTATTTTTAATTCAGTGTTATTTAGTTTTTCAAAACCGACATTTATTAATTGATGTGTTTCTACTGTATTTTGAATGTATTGCAGTGTGTTTTAGAAGCTTGTAATCCACATAGGATACATCTTAATCAAGGGAATTGTCTCTTTGTGCTTCCTTGTAGTACACCACTAGTCCCCCTAAAATTATATTTTGGATTAGGACCCACCTTAGAGGAATTTGTCCTTATGCCCATTTTTTTATGGCGTCGGGTCTGGGCCACAAATACACTTTTATCCTATTTGGATGCCCTTAAGGATGTGCTGGGGAATAAGGGCGTAACAGGCATCAGGCATTTCTACTGGAGGTTGGAAGTGTGGGGCCAGTTTTTTAGAGGTAGTGGCTGCTTTTGTTACTGGGGGCCGGTTTTACAGCAGTGCTGCAATATCGGCCCCCAGTAACAAAAACAGCAGTTGCCCGAGGAGGCTCGTCTGACAAAATAGCCAGGGCTGCTTTGGGTTCCCAGTCCGGCCCTGTGGAGAATCCAGGGACAAGTAATATACCCTGGTTCAAATATGTGAGAGATACTCTAGGTAAGAATGGATGTAGAGATTTGTGGAATGTTTGCAAGGAGGCCCCAGTTACCAGTGAATTCTTGATTAAAACAAGTTACAGACAGTTTAAACTAGGCCAGATTTTGTCAGCATGTAAATTAGGTTCTATATCTGATCAGTTTCTGGAAGTTAAACTTTTCGAAGAATTTCCAGATGCCATAGAGCCTCCTTTAGCTCGCAGACTGTCCTTGCAATTTAGGCATGGAACCCTACAATTAACTACATGTACCAACAAATGGTCTCAAAACATTAATCTCTTAGATTCCCACTGCCCGTGCTGTGGAGCAGTGATGGAAACAATAGAGCACATGTTCATTTTCTATCCAACCTTTTCCCTATCTAGGAAGAAGTGACTTATGGCAATTTTTCGGGCCCGGGGCACACTATCTTATTCTATTGCATTCAGAATCCTGAAAAATTATGTAAGGTATCTAACTGTATTTGCAGTTTCTCCGTTTTTAATGGCAATATGGAGATTGAGGCAGTGGTGTCTGGAATATAGGACAATATTAGTCCACAGTGTATAGGTTCTAGTTTTAACAATTTTAAAAATAGATTGTGCTAGTCAATGTATTTATTATTTTTAGATGTGTGCGTTTTGTCTGCAGATATAAGCTAATTATTTAATGTGTCTGGAATCAATGTATATGGCTTAATACACTATCCTTTGTCCTAACTCTATATGGTTATCTTTTCTGTACCTATTATATACAAGTATTTTATTGCTATTTTTATTGTGTACTTTTATGGATTATGGATTTGGTGCATAAAGATACTGATAATGAAAATGAATCTGAGGAAAACTTTCATAATGATATATGGAAAGAAAGTAATGAAATGTCATAACTCTAGCATTGATGACATTAACTTAAGCTTTACTCCCACCTTCTATTGACTGGGAATTCTGTTTGAGGAAGATAGCTCTTTGGAACAGGCTGTCAACTCCAGGAAGTTGTACTTCATAAAAGCCATTTCAGCACTGTTAAACCCTGCCGCCTAACATGGCAAAAGACCCTTGAACTAAATTGTAATCATGTATAAGGCCAAGTGTGTGTAGACAGCCTTGCATGCGGTGGGAGTTTGGGGATGCAGCTGAATTCACACTCTCCAGTTGGTTGTGAAATCCATTTTTAGGAACCTTCTTTCAGTTCCTAAAAGTTGTTCCTCCTTTGTATGTCATACCAAACTTGGGCCTTTCGGGCCCGATTCACAGAATAAACTTAAGACTCAATCCTAAACTTACTACTGTTTTGGTATTCACAGATTGCACTTACGACTTTTGGTATTCACAGAATGAACTTACTACTTTTGGCATTCATAGAATGCACTTACTACTTTTGGTATTCACAGAATGAACTTACTCATTTCGGTATTCACATAAGTTAGGACTCCTAACTTTAGGACTCCTAAATGCCTTCTGTGAATACCGAAAGTCTTAAAATTTGGATTTTTCTCAATTTAGTAGTAGTAAAGTTAGGACTACTAACTTTAGGACTCCTAAATGCCTTCTGTGAATACCGAAAGTCCTAAAATTAGGATTTTTCCCAATTTAGTAGTAGTAAAGTTAGGACTCCTAACTTTACTACTACTAAATTGAGAAAAATCGTAATTTTAGGACTTTCGGTATTCACAGACGGAATTTAGGAGTCCTAAAGTTAGGAGTCCTAACTTTACTACTACTAAATTGAGAAAAATCGTAATTTTAAGGCTTTCGGTATTCACAGAAGGCATTTAGGAGTCCTAAAGTTAGGAGTCCTAACTCCTGTGAATACCAAAATGAGTAAATTCATTCTGTGAATACCAAAAGTAGTAAGTGCATTCTGTGAATGCCAAAAGTAGTAAATTCATTCTGTGAATACCAAAAATAGTAAGTGCAATCTGTGAATACCAAAACAGTAGTAAGTTTAGGATTGAGTCTTAAGTTCATTCTGTGAATCGGGCCCCTAGTATAATGAGGTAACACAGTGCCCCTCAGAACCTCGGTGTACAAGAATATGGAGAATGTTGGTTCTGTCCGGTACAGAATTGATTCTTGGTTACCAAATATTAAACAAATAAAAACAGTACCCAAACCTTTTAGTACCAATCAATGAAAAGGAAAGAGAAGGAAAAACAAAAAATACACCAAAAACTGAATAAATCGAAAGTTGTATTGAGGGATCAATCAATATATTCTTTTACATTTTATGGTGTCAAGATCACATTAGAAGGCTGTCACAGTTAATGAACATACATTTTGTTTAAACGGCACAAGTGATATGGTGACAAAAGTGCGAAAAAAGTGCTAAAGGTGAACAATATATATATATATATATATATATATATATATATATATATATATATATATATATTTATATATATATATACACACAGTGCTGTTCGGATGCTTAAAACAGGTCATTCAAAAGACATCCATCCCTAGGTACATAAATCTCTGTGTCACTTGTGATTTAAATTTCCATTTCACGGGTCTTCCTCAGGACAAGGCGAACTAAAGGGCAGCCCAAATAATAAAAGGATGGTCTTCAGGGTACGGTCCACCGTAGGTTGGCTTCAAAGAAGAAATGACTGAAGTGAGGACCTTGATGTTAATGAATCACTTCAAGGGGGAAGCACAGTTCTGTAGCTCTCCGGCGCTGCTTGGGAACTGAGAAGTCTTTAATTTGGGCAGTCCCTTGGTTCATCTTGTCCTGAGGATGACCCGCTGTGCCTTCTAGTCAATCACACACATCTCTGGGTCAAAAAGTCGATGTGCTCATCATAATCCTGACCCTACTCTAGCCGCCTCACATGAAATGGAAATTTAAATCCCAAGCGGCATGGATTTCCTTTGAATGACCAGTTTTAACCATCCAAACAGCACTGTATATAACTTGTTTGCACGTTTTTCGCACTTTTGTAACCATTTTGCATGTGCTGTTGGCACAATTCGTATGTTCATTACCTGTAACAGCCTTCTAATGTTATCTTGACACCATAAAATGTAAAAGAGTATATTAATTTATTACTCAATACAACTTTCGATTTATTCATTTTTTTGGTGTGTTTCTTGTCTAACCTTCTCTTCTCTTTCCTATTCATTGATTGTTACTGAAAGGTTGGAGTACTGTTTTTAGTTGTTTAATATTCCGTAAACCAAGAATCAATTCTGTACCCGGCAGAACCAACATTCTCCACATTCTTGTTTACTGAACTTGGGGCCCCGTTTTTAACCAACACAATCAGAATTCAACACATTTTGCTATGGCTTAAGATTTGGACTTGTGAAGACACAATTTCAAATTGCAAGATTGACAATGATTGTCTTAAGCTTTGTTTGTTCCTTCAAACTCGCTACCTTAAATATATAAAACAGACCTGTCTAGAAATAGGACACGTAGAAGGCTTCAAGAATCCTGATTTGTTACATCACATTAGTAGGAGAGAGTTAAAAAAAGTAACTTTTATCTCCGCTTGAAGAACACAGACTATCTATGGAAATAGCATTTCCTAGCGTTGTATAAACCAAATCGAACGTGTCATTGAAGGTATGCAACCCTATCTTAACCCTATACAGAACAGTCATCATAGGTTTGCTTTGACACGATTTAATTTCATATATTTCTTTTTCATCAATAGGCAACATTTCCCAAACCCAATGACTGATCAGCTATTTTAATCAAATGTCTGTGTGATAACTTATCCAACCAAAGCACCCTGGACATAATATTTCTTTTGCACGTTATAAGGTTCCACAGAAATGTTTTATATTGCCCATTTTATATGATTATCATTTTAGACAATGTCACCCTGCAATATTGTCCTGCAACAATTACACACTTTACCGATTGCCAGCTGTTTGTGGTCTGTGATTCATTTTAGGAAATAACTGAATACCCAATATGAATTAATTGTGTAGTGGCGACTGTTTTTACCATTGTGCAATATTGTTATGAGGACTATCTTTTGTAATGTTGTTACCTTTTTAATGTTTGTTTTTAATTGATATTGATTTATATTGATATTGGTATGCCTGGACATTTTTAACTACTTGAATGGGAGGGTTTGATCACTTTGTTAATTTCCTGTTGTCAAGGCCTGCATGGAATCTGCATATTGTGGCCTGTGGCCATGCTATGACCTATCGGTCTTACATACTTTCCATACTTTTTTTTGGAGGAACAACAATGTTAATTGTGCAAATCCACATTTAGGTCACATTAAGTACCATATACTGAATGCTATACTGCTGAAAATATTTTTAGCTTATACATTAAGCATGTATATTTTCTGTAGATCCATAACTGTTGTAGTTGTGAAACTTACATCTGAAATGATTCAAGAATTCCGTAGGAGTTGTAAATTGCTCCAGGGGAGCATTTCTCTTCAAGCATATTTACGTCCACTGCACTGCAGTAACATTGGAGTGCTTACTTCTGCTGGTCTTCAAGCACTTTCCCTCTAAGTTAGTATTTCTTATGCTTTCTTTGACATTGACTCCCACTTAGATGAGTCGATCCGTGCTCTAATTATGCTGTCTACAATATAACAAAGTGGAAAAATAAGCATCAGTCATCACGTTGCTGATATTCTTGCAACTTTTATCACATTTGAGTCTTTATCGTTCCTACTATTTTGAAATGAACATTTTTAGTCTTAATTATGCAATGAATTGCTTGACTTAGCATCTTCATAGTAACACTTTTGTCTTTCATTAACTTCAAGGGATGAAGTGTCTTAATGGATTGCTTTGCTAAAACACTAAAGCTGGGTTAATCACATGAAAGTCTTTATAGCTTAAAAAAGTCAGTCTGCACTTTTTGTTTTCAATATCCTTGCACCACTGACTTTGCAACAAAGGCATTAAGCGAAGAAAAATGAAATACTGTCTTTAAATTCCTTTGAGGACTTAGCTTTCAAAAATGTTCTTAGACAGTGATTAGGAACGGTTCAATGGGTGAGCTGCATTCCCCTTTTCAGTACGATATGCGAACATGTCTTTTCCATTCAACTTACTCATCTGACTGCCTATTCTTAGCATTTGAAGCATTGGGAGTGTGTCACATATATTACATCTCACTGTTTCCCCCTTTAGCCTGATGTCATTCTGCAGAGAATTCCAGGATGGCTTTACCATTAACATTGAAAGCTGAAAGCCATTTCTTACTCCCACGGAGAGTTGAAGCAGTCCAGATAACATAATACATAACATTACATTGTTATTCGGCAACCAGGAAGCAACATTTATAACGCCTAGAAAGTTCAAAACTAGGATTTGCATAACTTGACTAGAAAAGCAACATCTGCAACCAACGGCTAGTTCAAAAATTGCATTCTGACTCAATCGTTCTTCTCAGATGTCACTTGATGCTTATGTTTTTTTAAAAATATTTCTTTATTGACAATATACAATATTCGACAAAAATAATCAATAACCACAGCAGATATTGAAATACTGTATATCCCAATGAATAAAAAGGGAAGCATACGGGTCACATTATAGAAATACAGAACAAAACATTAATCATGTATAGGATATAGGTGTCCCATCACTTGCAAAGTTTAGCAGTACTGTAGTCCAATCGACTATGGTGCTGTAGAATGCAATGGTTTGGTCAAAACACAGAACAAGTGTTTATAGTCTAATATGAATATATCAACACTAACAGTTACCAGACAAGAGTTAAGGCGTAGATAAGACTTTTCCTCACCGCCCAAACCTTCCCCCTGCATCTTCCATGTAACAGCTGAGCACTGGTTAGGCAAAAATATGCAAACTGTTCTGAGCCATGTTATCCGGACTTCATAAGCCATATGTATCCCTACTATCCCGAATAGCTGCCATTCTCCTCAAGCCATAGCATCACCCCTGTTCAATTGGGCAAGGGATGGGTGGTCCAGCCAGGGGTATTACAGCAGTGCTTTAGTCATAGCGCTCCAGGCTAACAAGACATCCTGCCCTTTTGCATCTCTTCTGGTCCTTCGCATGTGTGCCTGGTCCGCTCCTCCCTTTCTAGCAAATTCTTCTCCAAAGTGCCCCTTGTTGGGTATGTGAGCCACACCAATTAATATTTATGTGCCTTTTTCCCACCGTTTGGCCTAGTATTGTAAAGTGCCGATTTAGTCATCATTTCAAATCCTTGGGTAGGAGCCCCTGCATACACCCATTAACTGTGGAAGGAATAACCCCCTTGTCGCAATCACTTGCAAAAAATCCACCTCCATGGCTCCACAGCGAGTACATTGTGGATCTTTTGATGGATAGAAAGTGTATAATCGTCTCGCGAAGAGGTAGGTCATGTGCAATATATTTTTCTGTATCTTTTTAAACCTGGGACTCACCAACACCCTCCGGACCGCCATATGGATCCTACACCAATCTCTGTGGGAAGATGGGGTCATCAATCAGACTGCCACCTCTGCTCAACACGTAGTGTCCTCAGGGGCCTATCAGCCCAGAAGGAACATTAAAGATGATTTATAAGTCTGCACCCTTCCACCAGGGACAACATAATGTCAATTGTCTGTGTGGGTTTAAGAGCCGCAGGGAACGACAGCCATTTTCTAACTGACATCAACCAAGTCATCTTCTCAAGAGGGTAAATCATCCACAGATTCAAGTGAGGGGCAAACGGTGCCTGTCTTATCACCCGCTGTAACGCTCACTCCCACAGCTAACCCATCAATCAAATCAAATGAGGAATTTCGATGGGCATTTCCCCACCTCGCATCTAAAGCATCTTAATTGGTGTCCACTGTGGGTGCCCTCCAACAGTGACCTATCCCAGTTGGGGTCACTGTCCAGCCAGTGCACAACGTGCTGCAAGTGGGCTGCCAAATAACAGATTTCCAGGTCAGGTACGTCCACAGTTATTGTTTATGTTGATACAATATTTCACCAGCTCCAGTGCAATAAAACAAAAAAAAATGACATATGTATTTTAAAGTTAAAATCTAAGCTGCGTTTATCCTAATCTGGCCTTTGTGTTTATATTTGACTTTCAAGTAGATGGAATTATCAGTTTGCGTACAGATTAGCCGCGCCCCATACAGGCCAGAGTGGTGGAGCGGTGGAGGGGGGGTTGGGGAGGTTCGACAAATGACCACATGGGAAAATTAAATAAATATTAGATTTTCCCTGGTGGTGGTAGGTCAAAATCTGCCCTCTCCCACCCAACCCCACCTCTCTTAACTGCACAGGCAGTGGCTGAGCGAAACACTAACTCTGACCCTTTAACCTTTCTGTTAGGTGCTTCCAGATTTGATGCTTACCCAGTGGTTTATTAATCTAATACCTAACGTTAGCACCTTTCTGAAAATATGGTCCCATTACACAAACTCATTCGCAACCTCAGGCTTTGGCATCAGGGAGACTGCTTCAGAGGTAGAGTTCAATCAATCAATCAATCAATCACTCAAGATTTGCAGAGCACAGATGCATCACCTCTGAGGGCCTTGAGGCGCTATCTGATATCTACCTGTTCTCCTACCAGTTAAACATTTATGTCTGGAGGATGAAGTTCGACATAGTTTACATCCCTGACTCTTATAATTTGGATAACGAGCACAGCAGCACATGTGGGATGTATGACGTTACAATGCATACCATTACAACGCAATTTTTACAACGCAGGATCCTTTACAACAAATGCCTTTACAACGCATGACATTACATAGCACATGCTATTACAACGCATGCCATTACAACGTAAGTATAGGTAAGTACATAATTTTTAAAAAAAATGTAATTAATAAATATTTAAATAATTTAATTTATTAAATAATTTTTTTAAAGAATTTGTAAATATATATATAAATATATGTTAAAAATACCCCTGTACCCCATAACCCAAACCTAGCCCAGAACCCTAAAAATACCCCTGTACCCAATAACCCAAACCTAGCCCTGAACCCTAAAAATACCCCTGTACCCCAAAACCCAAACCTAGCCCTGAGCCCTAAAAATACCCCTATACCCCAAAACCCAAACCTAGCCCTGAGCCCTAAAAATACCCCTGTACCCCATACCCCAAACCTAGCCCTGAACCCTAAAAATACCCCTAAACCCCAAAACCTAAACCTAGCCCTGAACCCTAAAAATACCCCTATACCCCAAAACCCAAACCAAGCCCTGAACCCTAAAAATACCCCTATACCCCAAAACCCAAACCTAGCCCTGAACCCTAAAAATACCCCTGTACCCCATTACCCAAACCTATCCCTGAACCCTAAAAATACCCCTATACCCCAAAACTCATACCTATCCCTAAACCCTAATTTATTTAATTTATTTTTAATATTTATTAAATTAATTTAATAAATACATTTTTTAAAAATTAAATAAATGTTTAAAAAAAGATAAACTTACCTATACTTACGTTGTAATGGCATGCGTTGTAATAGCATCTGCGATGTAATGTCATGCGTTGTAAAAACATGCGTTGTAATGTAAATGTGTTGTATTTGCATAGCGCGAACAGTAACCCGTAAGCATCCCGGCGCTTGTACTCCTACCACAAGGGAACCCCTCCTGGCTTTTCCTTGTGAGGTGTCCACTCCTGGGCATCTCATGGTGAAACCAGGTATCCCTTGTGTATCGGGGGCCGATGGGGAGAATAAGCAAGCTATTGCCCAGAGTTGCAGCGTGGGGCCCATGCTTAGATTCGGCACTGAGGCGAGAATATCCGGTCAGAGGAATTTAAGCCCGATCCCGCCGAGGCGGGAATCGAACCCTGGTCCCTGGCCAGCACTCTGCATCAAGGTCTGCCGCTCTAACCATTGAACCACACTTCTCCACTTTTGTAAATACACTTGCGTTGTAAAAGTTTCGTTGTAATGGTAGTGCGTTGTAAAAGTTGCGTTGTAAAGGTTGTTCACCGCACATGTGCTGCTATTGTTAACCAATATCAACAAGAACAGTTGTCTTCATTTCAAAATACCTTAAGGGTTTTGGGATGGAACTGCTGTAAACAAAATAGCAGTGGATCAGAATGATGGACGGGACACGACTCTATCAAAGACAAGACTACAAGCTTTTAATATTCCTCTTTTGTCCTTTTCTATTGAGTGTGGGTGGCACAGTGTTGTGGTGTAGGGAGGAAAAGTGGGAAAAAACAGTTCTTGGGCACAGCGAACTGCAAAGTGAGAAGTCTAATTGTGATTTAATTTTGGCATCGAGTATTACGTTTTTTGATTTAAACGAGTGTTTAGAAATGATTTGGATTTTGAACATAACCCGAAATATTAGAATAAAGGGAAATTTATCTTGAACTTTTCAATGGCAACGAAACTCTTAAGAATATGTTCTCTAAATGTATCAGGACTTAATATTGTGAATAAAAGGCAGAAAGTCGCTGCTGAACTAAAGTATATAGGACCACATATAGTATGTATTCAGGAGACCCATTTACCTAGGTCTAAGAGATTGGTCGTAAGAGAATTGGGATATACACTTGCATTCGCTACGGGTCAAACTAGTCTGATTAGGGGTGTAGCTAAAAAAGGTAGATGGGCAATAGTGGAAATAAGTGTAGACGGTAAGAATCTAACGCTTTGTAATATTTACGGATCAAATTTAGATGACCCAGAGGTATTAGCGGAAATGAATACTGAGCTAACTACATGGGCCCAACCTATAATTATTTGTGGGGATATGAACATAAATCTGACTAATACTGCTATAAAGGAAGAGCGGGCCATGTATAAAGGCCATAAACCAAAAGTATATAAGGCATTGGCAAGCTTGTTACAAGATCACGGGTTAGTGGATGTGTGGGGACAACTAAGACCACAAGATAATGGGTACACGTTCTAATCCTACCCACATAAAAAATTAGTTAGACTTGACTATTTTTTCTCTCCTAGTTCAATCACTTCAGGTGCAACTATTTCTATATATCCTAGAATATCATCTGATCACTCCCCGCTATTATTAGAGATTGATATGGAATTAAATAAACCCAGACAAAATAGTTTTACATTTGACAGGAAGTTAATTTTTAATGAGGAGTTTCAAGAACATATAAGAAAATGGATGAAGTTATATTTTGAAGAGAACGAGGGATCCAGCTCACAAGCTATAATATGGGACACCTTCAAAGCTGGATTTCGGGGAGAATGTATAAGCTTTTCTTTCAGGGCTCAGAAAAAAGCTAAATTAGAGCTAGATAGTTTATACGATCAATTAATCTTGTCTGAAACATTATTAATGCAGGAGGTAATCAATAAGGGCCCACGTCTAACTATATTGGAGAATAAAGTTGCCAGGGACAAAGCGAAAATATCAGGTATTTGGTCTCAGGAAAATGCTAGGAAGTATCTTTCTTTAAAAATGGATAGTCATGAATATGGTGAAACAATCGGTAGACGGTTGGCGACTCAATTACGCATCAAAGAGTCGGCCAGAAATATTGCTCAAATCAGAGATTCTGTAGGGACGATTCAGTCGACACCACAAGAGATACTTAAGATTTTCCAACGATTTTACTCTGAGCTATATGAAGGACCATTTGGTCCTGGATTCAACTGGAATACAATATTTGCAAAGGGCCTAAAAACGGTGGACTCAACTGTCTCTCTGGGCCTAGAGGATATAATTACAGAGGAGGAGCTGGATAGGGCTGTTAAAAGTTTAGCAAAGGGTAAAGCTGCTGCCCCCGATAGACTACCTAGTGAAATATACATACAATTTTATCAGGATATTAAAAAAGAACTTCTAAAAACAGTGAGGGAAGCTCAGGTGGGAAATCCCCCAAGAACATGGGCAGAAGCTACTATTGCCGTCTTTTGTAAAAAAGGTAAACCGGCAGACTGTGTTGGGTCATATAGACCGATTTCGCTGTTAAACTCTGATAATAAAATTTACTCTAAAATTTTAGCTAATCGGTTTTCAGATTGCGTTACCCCTTTAGTTTCACAACATCAACATGGCTTTATCCCCAGAAGGGGGACGACAGAACATGTAAACACAGTTATATCTCTCTTTGATACTGCTTCAGTATATAAGAATGACCTAGCACTGATTCTGCTGGACGCGGAAAAAGCGTTTGATCGAGTGCAATGGGAGTATCTCTGGCAAATAATTAGTAAAATGGGTTTTGGGGGAAGATTTATTAGAGCAATACAATCTTTGTATTTAAAACCTGTAGCAAAGATATCAGTTATGGGTCAACTCTCTGATAATGTCATTATAACACGAGGTACACGACAAGGATAACCATGTTCTCCCCTTTTATTTGCTCTTTACATAAACCCTTTTATTGAGTTATTGAGTCAGAATATTTTGATCCCCCCTATAAAGTTTATAATCTTTATTTTTCGGTGTTTGCATACGCCGACGATATAGCAGTGGCAACAACTAATCCTGCAACAGCAATTAAAGAAATTGAACGATTAGCACAGATTTTTGGACTGATAGCAGGCTATAAATTGAATGAGACTAAAACTCAAATTCTCTGTTCTGACACAATTGCTTGGGCCGATAGTAGGGTGGTTAAAGAGGTGACCTATTTGGGAATTCTAATCAGGGCAAATATGGCAGAAATAGTGCAAATTAACTGGAACACACTAATGGCAAAAATTACGTCATCCCTGGATAGATGGGAAAGGTTGTATTTAACCATCATTGGAAGATCAAATGTGATAAAAATGAACATACTGCCAAAGGTATTGTATTTGTTCAGATCGATAACTTTAGAAATTACTAAAGATAAAATACAGAACTTGCAATCTAAATGCTGGAAATTTATATGGAGCCCGGGGAGTCCTAGAAGGGCAATGAAATACATGACGCTGCCAGTTTTAAGGGGAGGAATGGGGGTACCTGATTTTTTTTTTACTACGTCACTTGTTTTCTATTGAAAATGAAAATTCTAATAACAGGAGTTAATGATTCGGATGATTTTAACATGCCAAACATTTTTGATATACAGTTAGGGGCAAATGCAAAACGTATTCTTGTAAAAGAAATTGACGGGAGCTATTTCAAGCGAACAAGGTTCAAGGTAATCATGGGGGCTTTCAAGGTCTGGAAATGGTTCATGAAAAACATGGAATTACCAAGAGTGTCATACTATACTCCGTTCAATGCACATAGGATTTTACCAGGCATTTTTTCTGATGTAATGTCTAATAAGTGGCAGCAGAAAGGCATTAAGACGTTAGGACATATGGTTAACAAGAATGGGAAGTGTAAATCTTTTGAAGAGATCAAGGATGAATATTCACTGCCCAGATGATACTTCTTTAAATATCTCCAAATACGGGATTATTTAACTCGAAGGGGTGGGAGATTAATTCAACATCAAGTTATTGAAGAAATTCGTAGATCAGTCAAAATTGGAGTGATTTATCAATCCTTGATCTCTGCTAAGAAAGATGATATAGAAAGAGTGCAGTTGAAATGGAGAGAGTTGTTAGGAGTCTCCGAGATTAACCTAGAAGATCTTTTAATTTTGTCTAAGGAAGGGCTCATGTCGGCAAATTTGAAAGCTCCGTTTTTTAAGTCATTATATGATTTATATTATACGCCCAAGCGAATGGCGAAATGGGTAGTGGGAAGTCAAGGCAAATGTTTTCACTGTGGTGAGGAGGATGCCGGAGCGATACATATTTTTTATAATTGTCTTAAGTTAAAGGGATTTATTGAACATTTGGAAAAGTTCATTTATTTAATGATTAAAACTACGGTAGTTATTTCTCCAGCAATGATGCTGTTAGGAAAAATTCAGAAAGACAATAATTTGGACACACTTTTTCAACACCGGCATTTTATTTTTTTTGCAATGACAGTTGCATGCCTTTGTATCGCCTGGGAATGGCTACAGGAAAAACCACCGGACTTTCTTCAATGGCGTGCTAAAATGCTGAGCTTATATAATTTGGAGTGGAGTTTATTCTCAATTAAAGGATTAATGAAAAAAAAGACTGGGCATTAAAATCTGGGGTTCCTTCCGAGACTATTATGAGGCATGAGTTTATCTCTCTTGAAAGCTAAAATATAATTTGCACTTTATTATTGCATAATGTATATGTTGAAAGTAAACTCGAGATGTTATTTTCAGTTTGCTGTGCTAAGAACAATAAAAATAAAAAAAAAATAAAAACAAAGTAATGGTAGTGCGTTGTAAAAGTTGCGTTGTAAAGGTTGTTCACCGCACATGTGCTGCTATTGTTAACCAAGATCAACAAGAACAGTTGTCTTCATTTCAAAATACCTTAAGGGTTTTGGGATGGAACTCCTGTAAACAAAATAGCAGTGCATCAGAGTGATGGATGGGACACGACTCTATCAAAGACAAGACTACACGCTTTTAATATTCCTCTTTTGTCCTTTTCTATTTTGTGATCACTTTTGAGTTCAATGTATAAAGTTGTCCTTCCCATTCATTCTCTTTACTACATCTCTTTCCTTTTATTGGTTTTCTTTGCCATCACATTTCTCACCTTCATTAAAATATTGCATGTATTTGGTTCTTTGCAGTAGAACACAAGTGTTTCTTTGTGCTACCTTGGTGAAAAGCAGGCTTCAACCACAATTGTATTAATATTTCTCACATCCCTTCTACTATTCTATAGTCATTACATAGCAAATGTGTATCCCCTTGCCTTGAATGAAAGTGTCAAACCAGCTCTGCTTTACATCCTAAAATATGTTGAATTCTTGGATTGGTACTTTTAGGTTCAACATTTTCAGTATTGTTGAATATTGTCTGCGCTGGTTAAGCGGCGGTGCTATTCCGCGACAGGGCAGGCCGCATTTCATGGAAAGAAAAAGAGTTGCCCCTAGTTAGAACGCACCCGCAGGAGACTAGTGAAAGTCAGGGGAAGTTTCTTCACAGACCTGCTTCCAATCCTGGGAGCAGATCTTTATGGACCCTGAATACAAGTGAATTCTACGACGTGGTGGCCGCAGGTCACATGGATGCTATGACAGGACTTCAAATCCCAAGATACCATGCAAATCACAGGATGCTGTGTAAACTCACCTGTTATTAATGAATGCACTAGAAATAAAAGAGGGAATATGTTTGAAGCTCGATGTTTGCTGTTACGCCGCAGCTCACCTTTGATAAAGGGATAACTCCCGAAACGCGTCAGGATTGGCTGCAGGTCCGTGAGAAAACTTCCCCTGACTTTCACTTGTCTCCTGCGGGTGCGTTCCATCTAGGGGGAACGCACCCGCAGGAGACAAGTGAAAGTCAGGGGAATTTTCTTCACAGACCTGCTCTCAATCCTGGGAGCAGATCTTTATGGACCCTGAATACAAGTGAATTCTACGACGTGGTGGCCGCAGCCCACATGGGTGCTATGACAGGACTTCAAATCCCAAGATACCATGCAAATCACAGGATGTTGTGTAAACTCACCTGTTGTTAATGAATGCACTAGAAATAAAAGAGGGAATATGTTTGAAGCTCAATGTTTGCTATTACGCCGCAGCTCACCTTTGATAAAGGGATAACTCCCGAAACACGTCAGGATTGGCTGCAGGTCCGTGAGGAAACTTCCCCTGACTTTCACTTGTCTCCTGCGGGTGCTTTCCAACTAGGGGCAACTCATTTCCGTGAAATGCGGCCTGCCGGTCGCAGAACAGACCAGGCCCTTTTAGCAGGTTCACCCAGAGACTTTTTGCTTTTTCCTAGCCTGTTTCTGTGACCTGGTGTTGGTGATTTTAGGCCTCTGAGCACTTTTTCACTGTGGTACAGTGTAAAGTGCGTGAGCTCTCTGTGTATGTGTGGTGAGTGACCTGCCCTCCCATAGGAATGCATGAGGAATATGTGTCACCATGGTAGTTCCTGATGTGTGGGGAGTGCAGGGTCGAGTTTGGTATGTGCGAACCCGTGAGATTGAATGCTGCGCAATGAAATATGCGGCATGATTGTGTCTAGTGTAGAAGTGCCACTTTTAGAAGTTGGCATATTTGTGTAATTTGTGTCTGGTGTGTGATTGGCTGGTGAGCCTGGCTCCAAGAGTCTGGGAGGGTCTGCCCCGGTGGTGAATGGAGTGTTTAGCATGCTGCTGTGAGGGGAGGGGTGCACCTGGTCCTGAATAGGGCTGGGCTTTCCCCACACAATGCTGGCTCCACCCCCTGTGGTGCGTCTGATGTCCCTAGCCTGGCCTGTGAAAGGAGTTCCCTATAACCAGTTCTCACATTGCCTGCACCCTGCTAGACAAAGGATTTTATGGCATAAAAAGGGGCTGTGTCCCCTTACAAAATGTTCTTGTTTCTGACTTGAATCCTGCCAGGGGAGTGCTGCTGATTGGGCCCAGGGGAAGGCTTTCCTCCCTGGGCCCTGCACAGCCCCTGTATACCTGAAGGACTGCTGATGTCCTGGACTCTGGAGACCTTTTTCTGGGATCCCCTGCTGGATGCTGGGACCCCTTTGCAATGGGAGTCTTTGCCTTGGGGGCTTTATGGACTCTGCCCCCCTTAGCGCCTGGGAGAGCGCTTTATTTTGGTGTTTCCTTCTAGCGCTTGGGAGCGCTGGATTTTATTTATAGCGCTGGGTGCGCTTTAATTGTCCCCTAAGCGCTTGGTAGCGCTTTGATGCCCCTTTCGCGGCTGCCCACGCGGCATATTCACTTATATTATTTAATTCACGGGAGCCCACCCCGTTTATCTGCCCCCCTCAGCGAGTGCCCACCTCGCTGCTACGTTTATTGATTTTCAAGGAAGCCCCCGAGATCCAGAGAAGCCGGTGCCACCGTGGCGGCGAAACCGGAAGTCAGGAAGGCCGGCCCGTGACGGGGCTGGGCCTGCAATGAGGCGGAAGTGGTGTCATGTGAGAGGAGTTCAGGAGCCCACCCCGCCTCCTCGAGCCTGGGAAGAGAGGAAGTTGCATGCTCCCACGGCACCGGGGCTCCCGTAGCTGTGGAGAGCCCCAGGGCCGCCAACCAGAAAGTGTGGCCGGTCCCGCAGCCGGAGAAAAGAAGAAAGCGGCTGGAAGAGCAGACAGGGCTCCAGTGCTGAACAGGAGCCCCGCGCTGCTGAAAGGACATCCTGGCTGCCGGGAGACCCAGCGAGGAGAAGCTCTGCCGCCCAGAAGAAGAGAGGCCTGCTGGAAGACCTGGATCCCTGCGAGCGCCCCTGAGCAGCCGGTGAGTGGGGCCAGGGGGTCCATTCCTAAGGAGGAGGGCGTCGGGGCACATTGCCGGTGCCCGCCCCTCCCCTTCAGCGTGAGGGCCTTGGTGTTTTGAGCCAGGAGGCTCAGGGGGCATATCTGTTCTCGAGTCCCCCAGAGGGGGGGACTCCACCGACCGGCCATATTTGCGTAGAGCCCTGAAAGGGCTCTGGGGGCCATTGTGAGTCTGAGTCCCCCGTGAGGGACTTCTACGACGTGGCCGCATTTCTTTACTTGGAGCCCAGAGAGGCTCGTGGCCGCATTTCTTTGCTTGGAGCCCAGAGAGGCTCAGGTGCAACCAGTTGATCAGAGCCTGCGTGGCTCCCGCGTGGCCCCATCATTGTATCTCCAGCTGCCCAGCACTTAGTGGGCAGCTGCCACGTTTAGGCCCCTGACATTGGGACACAGGGCGTCCTAGCCCCAACAAGGCCAGCTGGCCTAGGGACTGCCACAGGTGGTGGCTTATGTAAGTTTTGTGCAATTGTGTGGTTTTATTACACCTCAGAATGTGTTTTCATGCATCATGTGTCTTTGCGCTATTTAGTTGTGTTCTGGCACCTCCGAATGTTTTTATGCATCATGTGTCTTCCTTGTTCTTACACCTCTGAATGTGTTGATTTATGCATCATGTGTCTTCATTCCCTGCACCTCTGAATGTGTTTTTGTTGCATCATGTGCCTTGTTCTTACACCGCTGAATGCATGTTTTATGCATCATGTGTAATGTGTTCGTGCTCATACCCCTAATAGTATTGTGATACTTAGGTGGTTGTTCTTTCTAGTACAGGTGGTCCTAGTGAGGTCCTGGTTCCCTGCGTGACATTCTACTAAGGTGGTTAGGGTTGCGTAGGTGGTACTTACCTGTTACCAGTGGTTACTGGTAGTGTGCTATATTTGCTAATTTGTGCTACAGTGATTTTATATCCTATATTCTATGTTCTAGAAGTGCTATTTTCTACTAAGTGCTGATTCTGACAGTGGCCCACGTGGCCCTGTCCTGTGTAAATAATCCCTTGTGAATATTGCCCGTGCCAGTTGGCACAATGTATATTGTATGATTACTATCTGATGTGTTTTGACAATACAAAAGTTATTTTTATATAACCTTGTGTGGAGTTCCTTTGGTGGTATGCCTAGGATGTTGTTGCTGTTGTGTGTGTGCGCAAATGCTTTACACATTGCCTCCGGGATAAGCCTGTCTGCTTGTGCCAAGCTACCAAGGGGGTGAGCAGGGGTTATCTTGGCGTGTGACTCCCTTGCCCTGACTAGAATGGTGGTTTCTGCCTGGCTTTGGCGTAAGCCTTAGCCAACCAGAAATAGCCAGTTCTAACAATATATATTTGCTTGCGAATGTATGTGTACATTACTGTACGGTACACTTCTGCTAAGGGACATTGCCGATCCACGGCTTTATGATGTGTATTTTACATTTTATTTTTCAAATGCCCATTTCTTTTGTGAACATACCGACTCTCGGTATTATTTCACATTGGTTCTTATCTTTTGAACCCGTTCCAAGATGGCACCCATTCAGGTGTTTAATGTTTGCTGGGCTGATCCCTTATCGATGTTTACCTTTTCAACATAACTTTATTTAAACCGAAATGATGTGTTGATGGTTGGAAACACTGACGAAGGCTAACGCCGAAACGTTTGTTTTGTGATTGCATAAACCGCTGCTAACTGCTGCCTCAGGGGTGCTGTTTTCCTTTCCCTTGACTGGTGTGGGAGGATTCTGAGTGTTTTTATATATATATATATATAGGCTGTCCGGAATTCGGTTAAAACCGATTGTCAACGAAAGTACACTACCGGCTGAAAATCAGCTGACTCGGTTTAAACCGAGTATCGCTGATTTTTTACATTAGTTGCATTTACAGTTATTGCACTGTTTGGCCACTTGAGGGCGCTAAAGCAGTACGAAAATACAATCCAAGCTACCGTCGGTAATTGCAATAAACCGTCCGCCCTCCTCCCTCTGTTCATGGTGCTGTTTGGTCCCTTCCTCCTGCTATCTGTGGCCTTGCTTTCCTTTCCCGCCCTCTTCCCAGTGTCCATGGCTTTGCTGCTCACCATCCCGCTATCCTGCTGTGCTGACTGTTGACCTATGGAAAATTAAGTTATGCTTTCCCTGCCGAGATCGGACCTGCCGGCTGGACACTGATCACTGCAGCAGGCGCCTTGATCACAATTCAGCTGAGCTCTGCTATCAGGTAGGGTAATTAGAGTGCTCCTAGCTGTGCAGTTGTCTCCACACCTCCTCTGCCCCCAGTTTCTTTTGTTGCCGATTGCTCGCCATCAGTTGTTACGAAAGGCACCATGCACAGCCCAATGGCTTTGGTTCAGTTGATCACCCTGGACAGAGGCGCAACTAAAGTCGAATTCGGGGGGGGGGGAGGGCTAAGAAAAATATTCGTTGGGGGGCTGATTGTTCCAACAAAAGGCAGAGTGGAGCTGCAAGGGCTCTAAGCAGGGGGGATATTAATGCCACCTTAACAAACAAAAGGTCTTTAAAAGACCTGTTAAGTGCTCGGGTGCGGCTGTGTGTGTGCCCAGAAGCCGTCTGAGCCAGGGCTGCCACACACGATGGAAGGGGCTAGGGGGGCTGGGGGAGATTGCAGAAGGCTGAAGCCCTTTGAATTCCATTGGCGTTGCGCGCCTGACTCTGGACATTTATTCGAATCGAGGCTCATGTTACACCAACAGAGCGAATTTTTAGGAGCGCAACCTCATGTGCATGTGACCAGGCCATTAAGTTAATCAGATAAGTCCCTGAGGAAGCCAGAAAGCAAGACTGGTGATTGCTTTCAATATAAAAGTTACACGAAAATGTGAAACTTGAAAAAAAAATGTTTATCTACAGGGCAATGTTACCACTTGTTCAAGGTCTCATTTAGCAAAATGTGTTTATGAATGCCAATATTAAAAAATATAAACAATGGAGAATCTGTGAGGAGCCATACACGGAACATAAAAATAAATCATGGGCTGAATTCCTAAAGTAAGTTACGTTTTACCTGCTGGCATACGCCCTTGCATATGGTGCAGGTTTACAATTTCGTGCATTCTCAGGGTTTTACAGAAGTAGACCTGGAACCCTAACTCCAACTAAACTTGTGTGAATTCGATATTTGCATGAGGAGATATACATGCGTACATTTGCATATGAAAACTTTTGCTCACTGATTTCAAATTCCCTTTCCCTACACCCCCTTTTCCCCACCATGGAAAAACTTTTACTGCCGCCCTTGAACATTTCCTGTCTTTTCCACTGTGGAAAGAGATTTCAGACGAGTTGCAAAATAGCCTTAAAGATGTATGTTTGAGGGTGTGCATCCCGGGCTGACACACACGACGGGGAGGGGGGGGAGGGGGTTTAAGGGAGGGGGCTGAAGCCCTTGAGTCCAATGGGCGTTGTGTGCCTGACTATGATCATTTATTGAAATTGGGGCTTGTGTTACACCAACACAGCGAAGTTTTAGGAGCGCAACCTTATGTGCACGTGACCAGGCCATTAAGTTAATCAGATCACTTAAGGAAGCCCTTGCCTCACACACCAGGATACTTCTTTTGGACGTTGGCTCGAGGCAAAGACAGCTGTTGCACAAATGAGCATTGTGGGAGGTGCAATGTGATTAAATGGTGCAAACTGACGCAGCATTTCAGCTGCTTTTGCTCGTCTTGCATGAAGGATGGGGCCTTTTAGTTGTTCTACATCTTCCAGGAAGGCAAGCATGTTTTAGTTGGTAATGGTTAGCAGCATTTCATGAATTCAATGTACGTCTTACAGGAAGGAGGGCTTAATGTGTTTCAGTTAGTACTGGCGCTCATCATTTCAACTTTATTTGCATGTCTTTTCCCCCTTCCACTCATAAAAATGAATTTCACTATAAACCTCGCCTGTTAATGCCGCGTGAATAAGAACAGAGATTAGGAAATATTAATAACATGCGCAGACAGGATTTTGGGTGCATTTAAGGTGACATCAGTGCATTCTATAGCACCTGGAGGCAGCCTCAGGCCAAATCAAACACCATACAGGTAACCACATTGTCCTTAGAGTATACACGCAAACCGGGGACATATTAGAAAGTGCAAACACAGCAGAGAAGCGAACCTCTATTTAAAAAAAAGAATATAAAAGAAAGTCAAAAGATAGGGGCCCAGTACAATATATTAACTAGTCACTAAGGGAGCATTGCAGCATCGAGGCACATCACAAAAAGGGGTACCTTACAATGTACATGAAAGAAACAAGTGAAGGTTTAGTTGTGAAATATGGGCAGCTCAAAAGAGGAGTGCTGAACAATGTGCTGGAACCCCAATAGAAGAGTTTTATAACACACAAGTACAGCGCAAAACGTGCTGCTTTATAACTCAAGAGAACCACAAAAGCGGCACATTCTATATAGGGGCACATTAAAAAGGTACATTTGAATATATATATATATATCAGTCTTGTGATCGAAATAAAAGAGGAGAGGAAAATAGTACAGATTTTAACTTTAAATAAATGAAATTGAAGCATGAGCACAAATAGCCACTCAGTCTGACAGTTTCAGTCTGCACCTTTATATCAGCCAGTTTTCCACCAGTCACTGAAACGTGTGTGCACACTGAAACATGTGTGCAGATCACAATTATAATTGTTTCACCTGATCACTGGGCATTTACAGGTTATAATCTGATGCAAGAGTTGCATTACTTACAGACAAACAAATGCAGAGCAGTATTTCCCAAAATATTGGGATAGCAGAGACACCTCGGTGATCATGATCCTGGAGTTTAAAGTGCCTGTTATCCATCACAAGCACAATTTGCTTATATAGCACATGCCATGTTTTTTTTAACCAAATCTGTGAGTGACATGAGTGAAATAAAGATACCCAACAGCAGCCCCCCCCCCCATCAGCTGGGCACCACCACATTGCAGAATATGAGACTACACAAGATAATCTGATGGGTTAAAAGTTGAAAATTACAGCTATAATGAAGATTCGGTATTCTCAACAGCTTGCAAACAACACATGCATGAATATTGGCAGCAATGACCAGGGCGATGGGTGGTGCAACCTGCAGTGGCCTCCTGGTCAGTGCCCTGGCACTTAATACTTTACAAATTAGGCACTGCTAGTCATACAATCAAACACATGGTAAAGAAGCGGTGGTCCAGGGGACAAATAAAAGAAGGAGGAAAGCCATTGAACAAAAGCACACAAATGAGATTGACAAAAAAGCCAACCAATGATCAGCAAAGGGCCGCCCCAAAGCCTACTGTAAGTATTGGTATAGTACACACCAGGTCTTTTGACACAAACAGCTAAAGCTGTGGAACGGCAAGACCTAAGAATGACACACTATTCTGAATCCACAAACTCAGATGTTTTTTCAAAACTAAAGAACTTCATATAAAACGAAAACTGAATTTTCCAATGCAGCGCTTATTTCCACTTGTATGAATGTGGATAGATAAACAAGCATCAGGCTCTGAAATTACATCATTTGGCAACTTAAAAAAAAAGAGTGCAGTTTTGTCATAACAACTAAGTGAATGACGAACCTCTCAAAGTTAACCACTCCTCTTTGGGTAACAGTTGCACCTCTTGTTTACATTTGAGTGGCTTACCCATTGAAGGTCACAGCCCGCCCCCTGGGTCCGAGCCCAGCTTCAGTCCCATGGAGCACCCCGACTCATGGCTCCACCTCTTTGTTCAGTCTCACTCCTTGTTCACGTGGCTTAAATGTCCAGAGAGGCATCAGATCTGTCCTGGCTCAGACACTCCTTACCTCTCATCCAGTTACTGAGGACTCTTAGGCTAGCTGTCATAGGGCAGCATGGTTCCTACAGACACCAACCTAGAACCTACAGTCTGGTCCAAAAAGGAAAAGGAAGGCATGCGCTGCAGGGTTAGGGCTGCTCCTGGTGTGAGGAAGATGACTCTGTGAGGATGGTATGGATGAGCGTCAGGAGAGTCAGAAGAAAGAGACAAGTCCTACCCCTTCTAAATAGAATCAAAAAGGACCATGGGATAGGGATGACCAGCACACAAAAGGGCGAAGACTACTCGTGAGATGGAGCTGGAAGGTAAGACGAGGACAATGCCTTCGAGCACAGGATTGCAAATAACAATGCCTTTTATTTTTGTTTTTGTTTTTTGAAACATAAATAAAAGGCTTTGTCATTTACAATGCCAATAGCTTAAACTCGCATAAATGCGAGAACTATTGAATTGCAAATGCTTGTTAAATCTGAGCTGCAGAATCAAAGAACAATGGAAAGTATTTAATGACTTTATTAAGCTTCTGAAATGTAGAGCAGTATACAATTTCTGAAAAAAAATTGAATAAGCAATCATAAAAGCAAAGCGTTCCATAAACACCGGCAAAACACCGTTTCAGTTGTTTTTTACGGCGCGAAAATGAGTAAACACTGAAAAGCACTGTTTTTTTTAGGTATGGAAATAACTGGAAAACACTGAAAAAACACCACCAGAATTTACCAGAAATAGAAACTGAAAACAGGAAAGCCTATATATATATAAAATATTATGATTCCATATTTCACATTGTCCTTCTTAAATTACCTGAAGCCATGCGATTTTTTGCACAGGCAGAGGATATCTGCACGATCAGCTGCTATGAATATTGACCATACCAGTTTTGCACATTAGCATATTTGCACAGATAGATGGGGGATAGTATTCCTGATCGGATTTGTTTTGCACTGATGCGATATTTGCACAAATAATTGTACTGAACGCGACACTTGCACATCAAGAATCATGCATATGCACTTTATACATCTATTGGTCTAGCAGGATGAGAATTGTAAATGATATCTGTATATATATATTTTTTAGGACTAATGAAGATATTGTATCCTGAGTTGAGTGGAAGTTTGAAATATACAGCCTACTAGTACAATGTATTTAACTGTGATACCTCGTTTTAGCCACGATGTTACAAATGTCAACATTCTAATTCAATGTCAGGCGGGTATTTGATGCTAATCTGGTATTTTACAGTGATTTGTAAAAAGCAACTGAATAATGTCTTTAAAAACATAACTGTTATATAAGCTCAGTATGTTTTCTATGTCCATACACAGTCCTCACATGTGACGTTAATTAACCTATCACTGGCACTTTAAAAGTGCAAACCTTGCATTAGAACATCATCATGTGAACAAGGCTCATGTGAGCCGAAACGTCATGAGACTACCCTGCACTAGGAAATAAAAAAAAGCAAGCACTTAACTGGTCCGTGTCCGTGTACTTCATATCCTGGCTGGTGTGACACCAGAGGGTGAGAGAAGTGGCGGAGAATTTGATATATAGCCGTGTTGTTTCCGAACCGGCTTATACACGGGACACTTCTCAGTAACGGACGATGCCCCAATCGGATTGCCTCCTTGGACTTGGTTTTGGGATTTCGCGACTCCGGAAGGAGTAGGGCGCCTGACCCCCACTAACCGGAAGAACTTACGAAGAGCGGAAAGACTGGTCGGAGCAAGCGCCGCTCGTGTAGCGGACCGGGTGATCAAAGGACCGATGCAGCAAATGCCTGACCAAGTAAGCTCTGAAAACAACTTGGTGGGTGAGAAGTTTAGTGAACGGGCAGACTTTTGATACCAGATATTTATCGAGGATATCGAAGACGCCTAGCGGATGAACACTAGTATTGCAGGGATGTCTGCTGACAATGTTTGGGATCAGGAAACATTAGCAGCCACGATGTTTTCTGACAGTACCCCCCTCCCCGCTGACATCCATGGGAGGTCCAACAACGACGCCAGTGGTGGGAGTTCATCAGCAATGGGACCTATTCAAAACTCTAGAGAAAAAGTCCCGCCAAGAACAAGCAAAGTGGTGGGAATCTAAATCCTTGCAGCGGTATATTGAAGCAAACCGCATACCACGAGGACTACGAATTCTTACAGCCCCCACCTACGAGGACCCAAACCCTGAACTCATGAGGAAGTGGGCGGAGTGCAACCTCGATGCATCACGTCGACAAGTACAAATTCTAATAAAATATGCAGACATTGATAGAGCTAAATTGCTGGGTGAAATAGCAGCCATCCAAGAAGAACTGGAAACTTTGGGGGAGGAATAGGAAAGAACAAAATTAGCCAAAGCAATGAATGAGCGCCTCAAGAAAGAGGAAGCAAAAATTGTTGAAAGAAAAGTATATACATTTCAAAGGGACCGTAGTGATTATGAACTGGGACAAATTTTTACGTTCTCACGCAAATACGATGCCCTTCGCAGAGATGCAGTAAAACCTCAACCCAAAGTGAAAAATGTTCGGCAGAAACAGGGGCAAAATGTGCAAACTGACTCCTCTAACTCCACTCTTAGCTCTGACTTAGAAGCAGAATCGGATTCTGACCGCCGCAGGCAGGAACAGGCGGAAGGAATTCCCAAACCCTCCCCAGGCCAAGAGATCACTTTTTTATGCCAGGAGAGATTAAAAATCCTGAGGCCCCGCACACAGTCTGGACAAGGAAACAGCGGGCAAATTACCGGCGGCGCCAGAGATACAGGGCGGCCAAGGGGAGGGTATCAAAAGAAGAGAAGAGGTGGAAGGGGACAGGGACCTGTCACCCCACAGGAATAAAAGGAGCTAGTAATCACACTATTGTGACATTAACACCACTTAAATTAACGACAAAGGAAGAAGAAATTTTAAAATTGGGACTTACTTTTGCCGCACCCTGTGATTTTACCTATCCTGCAACATGATGTGATGTCTATAAAGCAGTGAGGAAGTTAAAACTTCGAAAATTCTATGCGCTAAAGGAAAAATCAAAAAACACCCCACCACACTTAACTGTTGCTAACAGCGATACAATTAATGCCTCTCAGGGCACACAAACTATCACAGAACTTTGGGAAACTGAAGGGGTAGGCTATGAGGAGTCGAACATGGTAATAAATGAATTCAATGAGATTGACCAAGGGGGCAATAGAGTATCATCGAACACCCAATTCAGGCCACCCTCAATCTTTAACCCTGTTTTGTCACGAGACAACATCAATATGTTTCATGAGAATGTGGTTGGGGATTTGAAAGAACTCCAAAAAAATATAGGAAAAATAAAAAGAAAATATGATGGACGATCACAACAGTACACAGCCCTTACTACCAGACTATCCAAGGAAAAAGATATAATAGTGAGGAGCAGTGACAAGGGCGGAAATGTAGTCTTGATGACAAAGGCAGAGTACGACAAAGAAGCATATATACAGCTAAATGACCGAACTTGCTATGAACGTATACTGGCTCATGCACTAACATCAATTAAAACAGAATACCATCGGAAACTATCCAAGTGGAAATCATCTAAGCTGATCAGCGAGGCGGAATTCAGATATTTGAAAACTGATAATCCCATCACGCCCATATTATATTTCATCCCTAAAGTGCATAAAGATCCTCTACACTCACCGGGCAGGTCCATTATTTCTGTCAGAGGCAGCCTTCTTGAACACACTTCTGTCAATGTTGATTATTTTTTACAGAGGTATGTGCACAAGTTACGATCATACATACAAGACACTGGGGATTTTTTAACAAAAATAAGAGACGTGGAATGGGTCATAGGAGATTAGCTTATAGCATTGGATGTGTCATCCTTATATACGAGCATTGCACACAGTGACGGCATCAGAGCAGTCGAACATTATTTATCAAGAAGGGATCCTGAATTCAATGATCACAATGTGATGCTTCTGACTATGTTGCAATTTTGTCTTGATAATAATGTGTTTTTATTTAACCAACAACTTTATCGTCAATTACAGGGAGTGGCCATGTGGGCCAGCTTCTCCCCTAGCTTCGCATGTTTGCACATGGGGGCTTGGGAGGAGCTGGTCCTGGGCCAGGAATACCAACATAATATCCGCAATAATTTAGTTGCTTGGTATCGTTTCATTGACGATTTGCTTGTTATTTGGAGGGGGAGCAAAGAAGAAGCATTAAAATTTATTGATGACATTAATGATAATGAATTAAACTTGAGATTCACTGCTACCCTCAGTCAGGACACTGTTACGTTTTTGAATACAGAATTGTACATATGTGATGGGCACCTAGGGCCATATGCATGAACACATTTTCCCATAGACACAGAATGGGCAAAACCCTTTGATGCATCTGGCCCTTAGAATCTAGAATTTACTGAAAATCCACTGCTGGAAACAGCATACTGCATGCTGCGAGTGCACATCCTGCACACTTGGTGTCTAGCATCCCCTATGGGGAGATGCTACGACTACGGCGAGTGTGCAGCAACCCAGCTGACCTAAAGAGGACACAGGAGGAAAGCAGGATATGTTTCCTGGAAAGAGGATATTAAAGCCAGTTGATCCATAAGGCCAAAGAAAAATCTATGCTACCATCTAGGGAGGACCTATTGACCAAGAAAACTGATCAACAGGCAACAGCCATAGTAGAGACGGGAGGTAGGAAGAAAAAGGAGAGTACGAACTTCCGGATAATCACTGGATATAGCAGACAACATCAGCAGATATATAGGATCATGAACAAACATTGGTCCTTGGTAACCAATAATACCATTATAGGTACCAACCTTCCCAAAAGCGTGTCTTTAACTTATAGCAGGGCACCCTCCTTACGAGATCATCTGGTAGAAACCAATCCAGAACCATATGTCAAGTCTGCTTGGTGGCAACAGCATAAGGGCTTTTATCGGTGTAAAACCTGTAAGGCCTGCCTCCATGGAGAAAATACTAAGACCTACAGGGATGGGTTTACTGACAACCAACATCCCATCACGCAGATATTAACCTGCAAGACTGAATTTGTGGTGTACATCCTGCAATGTCCCTGCCTATTAAGATACGTGATTTACAAAAAGGGGGTGGTGATGAACAGAGTGTCTGAGTTAAACAGACCACTCTTACCCAGTCCAAAGATCAGGGCTTGATCCATCACCGTTATTTATCTCACTGCCCCATCCCAGCTCAGAACCTGGCTATATGCAAATCAGTCTGTCCCTGGCCCAGTGCATCATGGGAACAGGGCAGACTAAACTACCAAGCCAATTCTTCACCAGAAAGGAGACAAGCTACCGGGGACCGGTTTCTGGCATTTCAGCCTTCTTCGGCCCGGCTTGCTTGAATCCTGATGGAGCAGTGAGAAAGGGACTCATGTCTGAGTATACCCTGCCACACCTATAGTGGCCAAAACGATTTACAAAAAGGGGGTGGTGATGAACAGAGTGTCTGAGTTAAACAGACCACTCTTACCCAGTCCAAAGATCAGGGCTTGATCCATCACCGTTATTTATCTCACTGCCCCATCCCAGCTCAGAACCTGGCTATATGCAAATCAGTCTGTCCCTGGCCCAGTGCATCATGGGAACAGGGCAGACTAAACTACCAAGCCAATTCTTCACCAGAAAGGAGACAAGCTACCGGGGACCGGTTTCTGGCATTTCAGCCTTCTTCGGCCCGGCTTGCTTGAATCCTGATGGAGCAGTGAGAAAGGGACTCATGTCTGAGTATACCCTGCCACACCTATAGTGGCCAAAACGATTTACAAAAAGGGGGTGGTGATGAACAGAGTGTCTGAGTTAAACAGACCACTCTTACCCAGTCCAAAGATCAGGGCTTGATCCATCACCGTTATTTATCTCACTGCCCCATCCCAGCTCAGAACCTGGCTATATGCAAATCAGTCTGTCCCTGGCCCAGTGCATCATGGGAACAGGGCAGACTAAACTACCAAGCCAATTCTTCACCAGAAAGGAGACAAGCTACCGGGGACCGGTTTCTGGCATTTCAGCCTTCTTCGGCCCGGCTTGCTTGAATCCTGATGGAGCAGTGAGAAAGGGACTCATGTCTGAGTATACCCTGCCACACCTATAGTGGCCAAAACGATTTACAAAAAGGGGGTGGTGATGAACAGAGTGTCTGAGTTAAACAGACCACTCTTACCCAGTCCAAAGATCAGGGCTTGATCCATCACCGTTATTTATCTCACTGCCCCATCCCAGCTCAGAACCTGGCTATATGCAAATCAGTCTGTCCCTGGCCCAGTGCATCATGGGAACAGGGCAGACTAAACTACCAAGCCAATTCTTCACCAGAAAGGAGACAAGCTACCGGGGACCGGTTTCTGGCATTTCAGCCTTCTTCGGCCCGGCTTGCTTGAATCCTGATGGAGCAGTGAGAAAGGGACTCATGTCTGAGTATACCCTGCCACACCTATAGTGGCCAAAACGATTTACAAAAAGGGGGTGGTGATGAACAGAGTGTCTGAGTTAAACAGACCACTCTTACCCAGTCCAAAGATCAGGGCTTGATCCATCACCGTTATTTATCTCACTGCCCCATCCCAGCTCAGAACCTGGCTATATGCAAATCAGTCTGTCCCTGGCCCAGTGCATCATGGGAACAGGGCAGACTAAACTACCAAGCCAATTCTTCACCAGAAAGGAGACAAGCTACCGGGGACCGGTTTCTGGCATTTCAGCCTTCTTCGGCCCGGCTTGCTTGAATCCTGATGGAGCAGTGAGAAAGGGACTCATGTCTGAGTATACCCTGCCACACCTATAGTGGCCAAAACGATTTACAAAAAGGGGGTGGTGATGAACAGAGTGTCTGAGTTAAACAGACCACTCTTACCCAGTCCAAAGATCAGGGCTTGATCCATCACCGTTATTCCTTCCCAGTGTAAGAATTGGCTTTTGTAGTTTGGTTTGCCCTGTTCCCATCATGCACTGGGACAGGAACAGACTAATTTGCATACAGCCAGGTTCTGAAACTGGGATGGTGCAGTGAGCTAAAAAACGGTGTTGGATCTAGCCCTGATCTCTTGACTGGGTGAGAGCTTTCTGCTTAATTCAGAGACTCTGTCCCTCACCACCCCTTGTTGTAAATATTTTTGTCCACCCTAAGCGTGGAAGGGTATTCTCAGATGTGAGACCCTTGCTCATTGCACCATCAGGATTCAAGCAAACCGGGCCGAAGACGGCTGTAATGCCAGAAACCGGTCCCCGGGAACTTGTTTCCTTCCCAGTGTAAGAATTGGCTTTTGTAGTTTGGTTTGCCCTGTTCCCATCATGCACTGGGACAGGAACAGACTAATTTGCATACAGCCAGGTTCTGAAACTGGGATGGTGCAGTGAGCCAAAAAACGGTGTTGGATCTAGCCCTGATCTCTTGACTGGGTGAGAGCTTTCTGCTTAATTCAGAGACTCTGTCCCTCACCACCCCTTGTTGTAAATATTTTTGTCCACCCTAAGCGTGGAAGGGTATTCTCAGATGTGAGACCCTTGCTCATTGCACCATCAGGATTCAAGCAAACCGGGCCGAAGACGGCTGTAATGCCAGAAACCGGTCCCCGGGAACTTGTTTCCTTCCCAGTGTAAGAATTGGCTTTTGTAGTTTGGTTTGCCCTGTTCCCATCATGCACTGGGACAGGAACAGACTAATTTGCATACAGCCAGGTTCTGAAACTGGGATGGTGCAGTGAGCTAAAAAACGGTGTTGGATCTAGCCCTGATCTCTTGACTGGGTGAGAGCTTTCTGCTTAATTCAGAGACTCTGTCCCTCACCACCCCTTGTTGTAAATATTTTTGTCCACCCTAAGCGTGGAAGGGTATTCTCAGATGTGAGACCCTTGCTCATTGCACCATCAGGATTCAAGCAAACCGGGCCGAAGACGGCTGTAATGCCAGAAACCGGTCCCCGGGAACTTGTTTCCTTCCCAGTGTAAGAATTGGCTTTTGTAGTTTGGTTTGCCCTGTTCCCATCATGCACTGGGACAGGAACAGACTAATTTGCATACAGCCAGGTTCTGAAACTGGGATGGTGCAGTGAGCTAAAAAACGGTGTTGGATCTAGCCCTGATCTCTTGACTGGGTGAGAGCTTTCTGCTTAATTCAGAGACTCTGTCCCTCACCACCCCTTGTTGTAAATATTTTTGTCCACCCTAAGCGTGGAAGGGTATTCTCAGATGTGAGACCCTTGCTCATTGCACCATCAGGATTCAAGCAAACCGGGCCGAAGACGGCTGTAATGCCAGAAACCGGTCCCCGGGAACTTGTTTCCTTCCCAGTGTAAGAATTGGCTTTTGTAGTTTGGTTTGCCCTGTTCCCATCATGCACTGGGACAGGAACAGACTAATTTGCATACAGCCAGGTTCTGAAACTGGGATGGTGCAGTGAGCTAAAAAACGGTGTTGGATCTAGCCCTGATCTCTTGACTGGGTGAGAGCTTTCTGCTTAATTCAGAGACTCTGTCCCTCACCACCCCTTGTTGTAAATATTTTTGTCCACCCTAAGCGTGGAAGGGTATTCTCAGATGTGAGACCCTTGCTCATTGCACCATCAGGATTCAAGCAAACCGGGCCGAAGACGGCTGTAATGCCAGAAACCGGTCCCCGGGAACTTGTTTCCTTCCCAGTGTAAGAATTGGCTTTTGTAGTTTGGTTTGCCCTGTTCCCATCATGCACTGGGACAGGAACAGACTAATTTGCATACAGCCAGGTTCTGAAACTGGGATGGTGCAGTGAGCTAAAAAACGGTGTTGGATCTAGCCCTGATCTCTTGACTGGGTGAGAGCTTTCTGCTTAATTCAGAGACTCTGTCCCTCACCACCCCTTGTTGTAAATATTTTTGTCCACCCTAAGCGTGGAAGGGTATTCTCAGATGTGAGACCCTTGCTCATTGCACCATCAGGATTCAAGCAAACCGGGCCGAAGACGGCTGTAATGCCAGAAACCGGTCCCCGGGAACTTGTTTCCTTCCCAGTGTAAGAATTGGCTTTTGTAGTTTGGTTTGCCCTGTTCCCATCATGCACTGGGACAGGAACAGACTAATTTGCATACAGCCAGGTTCTGAAACTGGGATGGTGCAGTGAGCTAAAAAACGGTGTTGGATCTAGCCCTGATCTCTTGACTGGGTGAGAGCTTTCTGCTTAATTCAGAGACTCTGTCCCTCACCACCCCTTGTTGTAAATATTTTTGTCCACCCTAAGCGTGGAAGGGTATTCTCAGATGTGAGACCCTTGCTCATTGCACCATCAGGATTCAAGCAAACCGGGCCGAAGACGGCTGTAATGCCAGAAACCGGTCCCCGGGAACTTGTTTCCTTCCCAGTGTAAGAATTGGCTTTTGTAGTTTGGTTTGCCCTGTTCCCATCATGCACTGGGACAGGAACAGACTAATTTGCATACAGCCAGGTTCTGAAACTGGGATGGTGCAGTGAGCTAAAAAACGGTGTTGGATCTAGCCCTGATCTCTTGACTGGGTGAGAGCTTTCTGCTTAATTCAGAGACTCTGTCCCTCACCACCCCTTGTTGTAAATATTTTTGTCCACCCTAAGCGTGGAAGGGTATTCTCAGATGTGAGACCCTTGCTCATTGCACCATCAGGATTCAAGCAAACCGGGCCGAAGACGGCTGTAATGCCAGAAACCGGTCCCCGGGAACTTGTTTCCTTCCCAGTGTAAGAATTGGCTTTTGTAGTTTGGTTTGCCCTGTTCCCATCATGCACTGGGACAGGAACAGACTAATTTGCATACAGCCAGGTTCTGAAACTGGGATGGTGCAGTGAGCTAAAAAACGGTGTTGGATCTAGCCCTGATCTCTTGACTGGGTGAGAGCTTTCTGCTTAATTCAGAGACTCTGTCCCTCACCACCCCTTGTTGTAAATATTTTTGTCCACCCTAAGCGTGGAAGGGTATTCTCAGATGTGAGACCCTTGCTCATTGCACCATCAGGATTCAAGCAAACCGGGCCGAAGACGGCTGTAATGCCAGAAACCGGTCCCCGGGAACTTGTTTCCTTCCCAGTGTAAGAATTGGCTTTTGTAGTTTGGTTTGCCCTGTTCCCATCATGCACTGGGACAGGAACAGACTAATTTGCATACAGCCAGGTTCTGAAACTGGGATGGTGCAGTGAGCTAAAAAACGGTGTTGGATCTAGCCCTGATCTCTTGACTGGGTGAGAGCTTTCTGCTTAATTCAGAGACTCTGTCCCTCACCACCCCTTGTTGTAAATATTAAGATACGTGGGCAGCACCAAACATTCTGTTCATAAACGTATCCTTCAGCATTTACGTGCAATCACCAATGGCGACAACACTTATCCGGTGGCCCGTCATTTCAGGGAATACCACCAAAGCAACAATGCAACCCTGAAATATTGGGTGATTGACTCAGTATATGCAAGTAGAAGAGGAGGGGACAGAGAGGCGAAATTGAGAAAGCTTGCAACAAAATACATCCTGTTGCTTAACACAAAGACCCCTGGGGGCCTCAATGTGACCGAGGATCTTTATACATGTTTACCATAAGAGTTTTTTAAACAACTACAGAAAATACGATGTTTCCCTTCTGTAAGCCTCATGAGTAGGAACCACCCGGTTGGGAGGTACCACATGAGGACGAGGGGGTTAGAGACATTGTTGGGACCTAGTATAAAACTGATTTTGCTGCTACTTATATTTGAAATGTTGATTTTCACAATTGAAGGGCACTTTAGAAAATAGATGAACTGTGTGGGTCCTTAATTTCGGTCAGTCCTTTGTTGATTATTTTAGTAGACACTTAATTCACTTTTATCACAGTGTATGTACATAATGAGATTCCCCCTGGGCTTTTAAAGGGTGGGTTGACAACATTGGGGTTGAACGAGTTTAAGGCTGTTTTTAACATCTTTTAAAAACATCGGATACAAATAGTAAGCAAGTATTAGACTCAGATTGTTTTATCTATTGTAGAAGAATTACGCTTCGATATTTCACATTGTCCTTATGAACTTCTTAAATTACCTGAAGCCATGCGATTTTTTGCACAGGCAGAGGATATCTGCACGATCAGCTGCTATGAATATTGACCATACCAGTTCTGCACATTAGCGTATTTGCACAGATAGATGGGGGAATAGTTATTCCCGATCGGATTTGTTTTGCACTGATGCGATATTTGCACGAATAATTGTACTGAACGCGACACTTGCACATCAAGAATCATGCATATGCACTTTATACATCAATTGGTCTAGCAGGATGAGAATTGTAAATGATATCTGTATATATATTTTTTAGGAATAATGAAGATATTATTGTATCCTGAGTTGAGTTGAAGTTTGAATTATACAGCCTACTAGTATACTGTATTTAACTGTGATACCTCGTTTTACCCACGATGTTACAAATGTCAACATTCTAATTTAATGTCAGACGGTTATTTGATGCTAATCTGGTAATTTACAGTGATTTGTAAAAAGCAACTGAATAATGTCTTTAGAAACATAACTGTTATATAAGCTCAGTATGTTTTCTATGTCCATACACAGCCCTCACATGTGACGTTAATTAACCTATCACTGGCACTTTAAAAGGGCAAACCTTGCATTAGAACATTGTCATGTGAACAAGGCTCCTGTGAGCCGAAACGTCATGAGACTACTGCACTAGGAAATAAAAAACGCAAGCACTTCACTTAACTGGTCCGTGTCCGTGTACTTCATATCCTGGATGGTATGACTCCAGAGCGACATCCAGGCATACCTGCAGGCTCCGAGAACATAGTACAAACTCTGAAACTCTGGACATGCTCACAATATATACATTGGATAGTGATGCAATGTGGTTTAGAGTAAGTACAGGTGGGCTACTCAACAAATTACCAGAGAGAGCTGAGCCAAGAGTCTTGCTTGACTCCTGGAGCCTGTGCTCGTGCCCAGCCCTGAATATGTTCCATGTAAAATATGATGAACATTCTTTAAAAGGCTAAGAACTGTATTTCTTTAACATGCTGCTGATTTGACATTATTATGTCCCATTTTATCAGTGCATTGAGAGATATTTATTAAAAGAGATAGTTTTAAGCATGATCTTATAACAGCCCCTGCCCTGATGACAATGCCATCAGTCGAATAAAAGACATTTCAGTTGTCATGTGCATTCTGTATGAGGCCCAATTCCTTATAAATATAACAACAGTGCAGATCGTTAATTTAACAACAATGCATTTTTATACCAAAAATCGCTTTTTTGAAGAAGAATGTGGAAAATAATATATTTGCCTAAAATTGCACAATTTGGTTAAGGAGAAAGCATGGATTAAGTGTGTCTCTCATAAATATATCAGTCAGCAATTAGCCGGAGTAATTGTTATTAGAAAGGAAGACAGAGGCCAAACTTACAGTGACATTGAGGTCTGGAGTGTAAGGTCCCTGCACGCGACGTCCCTGTGGACAAACAGAAACCCCCCACCATTGGTATGGCACAGCACTGCTTATTACGTTAGTAGGATTCAGCCAACTAGTTTGGTGAAAGTGCGAATTATTAAGTCACTGGGAACAAAAGTAAAAAATTCTACACCTCCAACTCGGGTAATTAAACTGGTCTTCCCCTGCCCCAACCCACCAATCACATTTAAGTCCTGACCAACGGCTGCAGTTGCTGTGAGACAGAGGAGAATAAATAGACCAGCGATACACCCATTCCTGCCTTTTTAGTAAGGGCTTGTTGTGCTCCTGCACTGTCTTATTCCTGCCCTGGGCCATGGAAATAATTACAGGAAGGGAAACTACTTTGTAAAAATAAAAGCCCACCTCGTTCCCCAGTTTGTCATCACAGGCCTGGCTAATGCCTCTTCACCAGTTTGTCAAAGAGAAGCAACAGAAATTGATTTCCATGTGCTTGGTCTTTTGAAAAGACTCTTCTCTTCTTTTTGGGTGGGCGATCGATGCCCCTCAAGCCCTTTAACACCAGGCGCCTGTGCTTTTAAAGCCATTAACCTTGAATTCCTTCATGTACATGTTTAAGGAGATTGAATTTAAACAGCTCACATGCAATATCCAACTCTAAGCAAATTACTAATTGCTTCTGTCTTCAGATTGAGTTCAATCATTCAGGTTAAGTAAGTTCAGTAAGGATAGAGGTTAATTGTAACAGGTGAGTGATTGGTGAGGTAACCTTTGACAGTTCTGTGCCTAACTAGATGAACATTTGAAGCAGTTGATTTAGTTATATCTTGGTAGGTAACTCAATTTAACCTTCATGAAATGAGGATCCTCCACATGATTCTTTTTTACTTCCGGCATTTATAATTGCATTATTGTTTTAATAACAACAAAAAACAACAAATAAATAAACCAACCCTCCAGAATAAAAGAATAAGACTACTAATGAAGAAAGACAGCAACTGGCAAACAATACAAATGGATAAACCAGGAGAAATAGGCAGCCAAACAAAGTAGTCGCACTACATGCATAGGCTAAATTTATCAAAGACTTGCATCACCCTTGCACCACGCACTGGGGCACAAGAGCGATGCAATGCTCACTTACATTGTGTGGTATGATGAATCTAGAGTAACAGACAGCAGGACAAATCAGTGCATTGTGTTACTCTGCCCATGGAGGCATTCCAAGAGTAGAGCGGTGGTGCTCCCATGCATCCACTCATGGATTTTGGTGCATTTCCAGAATTGCCATTACTGGTAGCTTTGGAAATGCATCAAAATGCAACGCCTTCACAGGTGTTGTGTAGCAATGGGAAATATCTTTATTTATCCTTGTTGCTTCCTCTTTCTATGTGTGCTGAATTTTGCACCACACACAGACAGAGAAAAATACCTCTCAGGATTTTTTTTGTGCAGAAAGGCCTTCCTTCCTGCACAAAGATAATCCTGTTTACAATGAACACCCCCGTGTACGATCGTGCAAGTGTTCATGCATTAGCACTAGGCAGCACATTGTACTCCGGAACACGGAAAAGAACGGAATGCAGTGACTTCCTGAGCTACGCTACATGATTCTTTAATGAATATCCCTCTATAGATACAGAACATATTGCAAATGCTATTAGACTAAACAGTCTCTTCAAGACACATAGGGGCATATTCATAAAAACACATACAGCACAGCAATTTACCTAGCTGCGCTGCATGATAGGGAAAGGGTAGGAATATGCCATTTCTAACATGATACAATGCATTCCTGTCTTTACCCTGTGCTAGTGCACAATGTGCTGCCTAGCACCAATGCATCAAGAAATAATTGTTATATCCACAGAGTTTAATTCACTCAGGGATCAAATGTAATGAATACATATTAAGAACAATCAACCACATTAACGGTCATACAGTGCCCCGGGGGGGAGAAGGGAAGTGATAGTGATGAGGATAAGGGAGTGGTAGGGTTTGAGTGACAGTAAAATCAAACATTTGAAAAAACCTTTTTAGCTATAATTTAGATAGCAGCATTGCCAGTAAAAATGACAACCGTAATCGAAAGAGGCATACAACACCATGTACAATATCTACATAATATTGGCGTGAGGTTGCCACACAAGGAACAACAGTCGACGTTTCGACCCTCTTAACAATGCAGGTAATGTGATCCTTGCAGCGGGGTCTTCATCAGGACCAGGGGTAAGGGGCAGATGGACCTAATAAGAATAAATATAAATTAGAGGGGTGCTAATCCAACCTCTCAAGTTTATCACAATGGTAGTAGGACAATATTTATTACTAGTGTTAACTAAATAATCGATGATGGTTGCAAGACCGTACCTAAATGCACTGTATAATTAGGAAGTAGAATTAAGTCGAATTAATCCAAACATGTTGATTAACATGAGGGACATTAGTACATGCTATCCAGTTAATTTGAAGAGAATCCCTGAGCTACCAGGAGGGAAATGGACACGCAGGTAGGTAAACCACTTACAGTCAAGGCGGAATGTGGATGTAATTCAATTACCTGAATTGGTTCAGACGTTGCCTAAGAGTCAGGCACACAAAGTTGATTGAAGAACCTGGAAGTGCTCCAGATAGTCGCTATTGAGTAGAGGCCTCATATGTAGAGGGAACCGCACCTAGGGGTTGAGGATGCGAATTAATGTCAATCGCGGAGTGGGCAGCAGTCAAGAGTGGACTTAATATAAAGGACACCCGACTTAGCGGTGTATATGGCGCCAGGGAAAGTGAAAATATTGCTGGCGGTTATTCTCAGCCTTTTAGCATTGCAAAATATGGTGGAGTAAGGAGCAGAACATACCATAAAGGTTGAAGTCCTCCCACTTAATTAATCGATTCGAGCAAGGCGGCGTCAAACTCACAATTACTTTTCTTTCAATGTAAATGGACACTCACGAGACATCGCAGCATAATAAATATAACTACAATACAAGAAAAGAGTTGGCGTTGATTAATAACCATAGCGCTGGTACACGCTGTGAGTCACCATACATTTAGTGGTAAAGGCGGGACATACCATAAGGGTTACCGGTCCTCCAAATAATCAATTTTGTTGTAAGAATGGCATGAACGAGGAGACAGCACCTACAAATAAATATTTACATTTAATGAAGGAGAGATATTGAAGAGACATCTCCGCATGGTGTGTCAGAAACTGAACTAGACACATTGGCGCTTACCCGTCATTGCGTGAGGTACTAACATGGTGCTAAACAAATTATCGGCATCATGGGGAATAGATCCACAATCCGTCTGTAGGGTAAAAATAATAAGAGGCCAGAATAAGTGCCTGAATAATCACGGAGTTCAGCGTGATGTAGGACGGGGAGGAGATGGTACTTACTCATTCAATTAGGGACGGGGAGCTCCGTACGAGGGCAAACGGTGTCTGCTCTGCTTCCTGGTTAGTGAAGTAACCAGGGTAACCAGTCACATGGTGCGTGACTGAACAATGGAGCGCAAAGACAGACTGTTGTCTAACTAAGATTGATAGCGGATTTAAGGTCAGGGAAAAGGAGGGTAGAGGGATTGTTTAGTTTATCAGAGTAAATCATCATGTCCCCACTAAAGGATACAATTCATAGAATATTGGAATATTACCAATGAGTCAATAAACATAGTGACAACAAGAGACCTGTTGAGATCTCCAAGGCGTACCTCTCGAGCATGAGGGTAAAAGCCTGGAATCTGACTGATCGAAATTCATAAGTAATGTAAACATTTTTACAGAGTCATATATATTATGTTACATATCATCCAGTGTGGTGTCCAGAGAATTAATCAAAGCAAAGTACGGCGTACCTCTCTACACAGGAGGGTAAGGCCTGAAGCTAAATCGATTCACATGCAGAAAATACCATTACTGTAAATGTACCATAATTCTCAAATATGAGAATGAGTCTGGGTTTCTCAAAATATAGCCCTCCCCATGGGATGCTGAGGCTGGGGGATGCTAGGGGCCGAGGAGACAAGGGTTATTGGAGTTCCAATCAATGAAAGGTATACGTGTCAACGTGATATGGACATGTGAGTGTTCAGAGATAGAACAAGATACCCCAATTTATGGAAGTACAGCTAATTGGGAAAATGAACTGTCCTGTTCGTTAAGACCGGTTTCAATGGAATTGTAGAAATAAATCCATTTGAGTCAGATGGAGATGTAAAAGTTCTTTAGTTTGAATAGCTGAGCTTCAAACTAAAGAACTTTTACATCCCCATCTGACAGTGAAACTCAGATCTTTCAGTAACTGCAATTCAAACAACATCATTTATGCCATTATTAGCCCTTGTCAGAAAATCTATATTGGCCAAACCCAACAGAAAGTAAAAGCACGGATCCTACAACACATGAGCCGGATCCGCTGTGAGGTTCCTGGCGCACCTCTGGTGGGCCATTTCAAATTGAACTCCCATCCCCCAGAAAGCCTACGATGGCTTGTCATTGAAAAGGCAACATTGGGTCCACGAGGTGGCAATATCTCAGACATTCTGAACACCCGTGAACTCAAATGGATTTATTTCTTCAATTCCATTGAAACCGGTCTTAACGAACAGGACAGTTCATTTTCCCAATTAGCTGTACTTCCATAAATTGGGGTATCTTGTTCTATCTCTGAACACTCACATGTCCATATCACGTGGACACGTATACCTTTCATTGATTGGAACTCCAATAACCCTTGTCTCCTCGGCCCCTAGCATCCCCCAGCCTCAGCATCCCATGGGGAGTCTATATTTTGAGAAACCCAGACTCATCCTCATATTTGAGAATTATGGTACATTTACAGTAATGGTATGTTCTGCATGTGAATCGATTTAGCTTCAGGCCTTACCCTCCTGTGTAGAGAGGTACGCCGTACTTTGCTTTGATTAATTCTCTGGACACCACACTGGATGATATGTAACATAATATATATGACTCTGTAAAAATGTTTACATTACTTATGAATTTCGATCAGTCAGATTCCAGGCTTTTACCCTCATGCTCGAGAGGTACGCCTTGGAGATCTCAACAGGTCTCTTGTTGTCACTATGTTTATTGACTCATTGGTAATATTCCAATATTCTATGAATTGTATCCTTTAGTGGGGACATGATGATTTACTCTGATAAACTAAACAATCCCTCTACCCTTTTTTTCCCTGACCTTAAATCCGCTATCAATCTTAGTTAGACAACAGTCTGTCTTTGCGCTCCATTGTTCAATCACGCACCATGTGACTGGTTACCCTGGTTACTTCACTAACCAGGAAGCAGAGCAGACACCGTTTGCCCTCGTACGGAGCTCCCCGTCCCTAATTGAATGAGTAAGTACCATCTCCTCCCCGTCCTACATCACGCTGAACTCCGTGATTATTCAGGCACTTATTCTGGCCTCTTATTATTTTTACCCTACAGACGGATTGTGGATCTATTCCCCATGATGCCGATAATTTGTTTAGCACCATGTTAGTGCCTCACGCAATGACAGGTAAGCGCCAATGTGCCTAGTTCGGTTTCTGACACACCATGCGGAGATGTCTCTTCAATATCTCTCCTTCATTAAATGTAATTATTTATTTGTAGGTGCTGTCTCCTCGTTCGTTGCCATTCTTACAACAAAATTGATTATTTGGAGGACCGGCAACCCTTGTGGTATGTCCCGCCTTTACCACTATATGTATGGTGACTCACAGCGTGTACCAGCGCTATGGTTATTAATCAACGCCAACTCTTTTCTTGTATTGTAGTTATATTTATTATGCTGAGATGTCTCGTGAGTGTCCATTTACATTGAAAGAAAAGTAATTGTGACTTTGACGCCGCCTTGCTCGAATCGATTAATTACGTGGGAGGACTTCAACCTTTATGGTATGTTCTGCTCCTTACTCCACCATATTTTGCAATGCTAAAAGGCTGAAAATCACCGCCAGCAATATTTTCACTTTTCCTGGCGCCATATACACCGCTAAGTCGGGTGTCCTTTATATTAAGTCCACTCTTGACTGCTGCCCACTCCGCGATTGACATTAATTCGCATCCTCAACCCCTAGGTGCGGTTCCCTCTACATATGAGGCCTCTACTCAATAGCGACTATCTGGAGCACTTCCAGGTTCTTCAATCAACTTTGTGTGCCTGACTCTTAGGCAACGTCTGAACCAATTCAGGTAATTGAATTACATCCACATTCCGCCTTGACTAAGTGGTTTACCTACCTGCGTGTCCATTTCCCTCCTGGTAGCTCAGGGATTCTCTTCAAATTAACTGGATAGCATGTACTAATGTCCCTCATGTTAATCAACATGTTTGGATTAATTCGACTTAATTCTACTTCCTAATTATACAGTGCATTTAGGTACGGTCTTGCAACCATCATCGATTATTTAGTTAACACTAGTAATAAATATTGTCTACTACCATTGTGATAAACTTGAGAGGTTGGATTAGCACCCCTCTAATTTATATTTATTCTTATTAGGTCCATCTGCCCCTTACCCCTGGTCCTGATGAAGACCCCGCTGCAAGGATCACATTACCTGCATTGTTAAGAGGGTCGAAACGTCGACTGTTGTTCCTTGTGTGGCAACCTCATGCCAATATTATGTAGATATTGTACATGGTGTTGTATGCCTCTTTCGATTACGGTTGTCATTTTTACTGGCAATGCTGCTATCTAAATTATAGCTAAAAAGGTTTTTCAAATGTTTGATTTTACTGTCACTCAAACCCTACCACTCCCTTATCCTCATCACTATCACTTCCCTTCTCCCCCCCGGGGCACTGTATGACCGTTAATGTGGTTGATTGTTCTTAATATGTATTCATTACATTTGATCCCTGAGTGAATTAAACTCTGTGGATATAACAATTATTTCTTGATTCATTCATTGAAGGTTCAAATTATTTTGTGTTCACACTGGGACCCTCTCCTCCTAGTAACTATACAACCCAGTTCCCAGTGACTATAGTTGGGTAACCCACTTGTCTATAATCTAGCACCAATGCAGGCACCCTTGTACCATGGTGCAAGGGTGCCTGCATTGTAAGCAGGATTGTCTTTGTGCAGGAAGGGACATCTTCCTGCACAAAAACAGTCCTGAGGGGCATTTTCCTCATTTAATGTGTGTTGCAGAATGAAAAGAGTTCCTTGATCAGTGCTGGATGTGAAGATATTGTGCAAAACAATTGCCTATAGCCACTTGGAATGAACATTTACATAATAGCAGCAGAACATAAAAAGCTCTGATGAACTGAGGCCTGCACCAGTGAAGTTCAAGCTAATTTTGATCCATGGTACCCCTGGAATTGGCATGTGTGATTGTCCTTCCCCTCCACCAATGTTGAGCCCCCTTTCACCCTCTTTACATATTGTACATTCAATCACTTTCTTTGTGACCTGTGCTTTCTTCTTAGGACATTTCTTGGTCAATGTCTGACACGGATGGTCCTCGTGTGCCAAAGTGATCTATTTGTCTCTCTCCTTAGCACCACTCGGCTTTAGGATTATGAGTAAGGGTTTGTAGTCAGTATTTAAAATCACCCTTGGTCTCCAAATTTCTGTTTTTAAGAACTCTCTACCCCATGCTGCTGCCAACACCTCCACTCTACAATCAAATCAATCTACACGATATTGATTTCAAAGTGAAAGGCAAAGCCAGCAGTCTTTCACTTACTGGCAAGAAGCTACGAGCAGACAGCAAGCACCCACACCCACTGTACTGGCATCAATAGTAGTGCTACTTGATCCTTCTGTGTTTGTTGGGACATTTGGACCTTTGGACTGCTTCTCTGTCTGCTCGGCTGTTTCCTATCGCAGCCCACCGCAGCCCACCGTAGCCCACCGCAGCTCCTCGCCGGACCCGCTGCGCGGGTCCCACTTTGCCTGTCGGGGTGAGCGCCCTTCCACCGGAGGCGCCTGGGACTGTGTATCGCTGTGTGTGTGTTGGGAGAACCGCAGGGCTGCGAGCTGACTCGCAGGGTCTCGAAGTACCAGGAGTCCCTGCGTGAGGTCTAGACCCGCAACACCTGGGTCGCTCTCCCTGCCTGCCCCGCCCCCGCCTCAGCACTGAAATACCAGGCGATTTGATTCTCCGTTGGAATCCTTCTGTGTTTGTTGGGACCTTTGGACCTTTGGACTGCTTCTCTGTCTGCTCGGCTGTTTCCTACCGTAGCCCACCGCAGCCCACCGCAGCCCACCGCAGCTCCTCGCAGGACCCACTGCGCGGGTCCCGCTTCGCCTGTCGGGGTGAGCGCCCTTCCACCGGAGGCGCCTGGGACTGTGTATCGCTGTGTGTGTGTTGGGAGAACCGCAGGGCTGCGAGCTGACCCGCAGGGACTCAAAGTACCAGGAGTCCCTGCGTGAGGTCTAGACCCGCAACACCTGGGTCGCTCTCCCTGCCTGCCCCGCCCCCGCCTTACCTTTCCCTCATTAGTGTCTCTCACCACCGCTGCGTGGGAACGCGCGGGAGTGCCCGGGGCGAAGCCCGGGCAAAGGGCGGGCCGTCTGTGGCCGTCAGGGGCTAAAGGAGGCCGGGCTGGGCCACCCCACTGACACTTAGTGCAAAGGAACTCTTCCCTGCCAGTAGGGTGGTATAATCATACCTAGTCCTATTTGTGTTGTACCTGCATTAATTATTTATTGTATAGCTGTTGGGGGCTGTAAACAATGTCTTCATTGCCAAATAGTACCACCTTGGTCCCTCCCCAGGCCGAGGCTGGGCCAGACATTTTTGGCCCACTAGATAAATATTTCAATCACGTTACTCAAGACATTGACAAGGAAATTTCCCTGGCAGAGAGACGTGCTGAACCTAGGCTGTCCATTGAGCTCCTTAAAAATTCTGTGAAAAAACGGCCACCGCAAGCCTTCCCGGCATTGGTTACCCCTTTGTCATCCATAATCCTGCCCGTTGTGTCTGAAACACCTTATGCCTTTCCTCCAATTTTGGAGTCTGAGGGTGGCTCGAACTCGGGATCTGAGATTCCCACCATGCCCATAATTCCACCTACAAATCTTACTGACTCACCAACTTGTATAGTTGAACCTAGTGTGTCAACCAGTGTGGCTCAACCAAAACCATGCTTAAAAAGAAAGGGGAGTACCGCCCAAGGAAATGTTATTTCCCTAAACCTCCAAGCAAAGTTAGGAAAGTTGCAAAAATTTTGCGCACCCACAAGGAATATATTGGGGTTAGCCAAAGTGGAGAACCACCCGATGAGGGGGGAACTGTCGTTTCAATGAGTCCAGGCCTCACTACCAATGACCCCCAGGGGACGGGGTTGGTCGAGAATTCATCCCCTATTCATTTACTGCTACCCGAGTTGGAAAAGCTGTTAAGGTCTCTCCTGACTCCCATAAAGGAACAAGTTAATAAGTTAGTTAATCGATTGGATCATTTTGAACAGGCTACCTTAGATAACTTTTTCTCCACAAAATCATTAATTAAATCCCAACTTAGGATGAGCGAGAGTAGTAAGCTGCAGGAACCTATTGGGCAGGTTAAAAATTTGCCTATTGTTGAAATACAACCCCCAGTAGGCAGAACTACAAGTGGGCCCCAGGGAAAGGGACTCGGTCAACAGACTAATTCTGTAGTGCTAGCTTGCCCTGGCAGCAGTACTGGAAAAAAAACAACCAAGCTCCCTGACCCTGTGTCTAAGGGTAAGAATAAAGAATGCCCTCAAAGTAGTACTTCTGTTCCGAATGATTCCCAGCCTCCACCAAGTATTTCAAAACCCTACCCAAGTGTTGGAGTAGGGGGTAATAACGGTCCCAGAATAAGCAATGCTGTACTCACTAGTTCCCAGCAACCTTCAAATATTCCTATATTCCGCCCTGCTGCTCCAGCTACTAGACAACCAACATCTTATTCGACGAAGCCCCCTCAATAGATACCCCCTATGAATCTTACCCCAGACTCCTATTCTTATGTGGTGGTCCTTACTAACGTACCACCCCTTTCGGTTAGACAAAGAGAAACCTTCCAGATGCTGAAAAACAAGGTAATGCACTGGTTAAGGGTAAACAGACCACTACCAGGGGAAGTGGATGGGCTGATAATAGGGGCAAGGAGGACAGATTGGATTGGTTGTACTCCCAAAAACTTGGGGGGGACTGTATTGTCATCAATTTTCAAGACCCCAGGGTGGCAGGTTGGATAACGAGACACGGCTGGGGCATAAGTAGTGGTGGAATTGGTATTGTCGATCCTACCTTTTTCTACCCAAGACCAACATGCGCCCAAGTAGGTGTGTTTAGGAATTTAAGTTGTCCTAACAACCCCCCCCCCCCCCCCCCCCCCGGTAGGGGTTGTTCCCTCTGCTACACCATTGCAATGGCAAAACCATTGTAATGGCCTAAACTATAACTTTTTGGATGGCATGCAAGGTTTGGGTTGGGGTTGTTGACCAAAGTTTGATTATCTGAATAGTAGGGGAGGCACAACTTGTTGGAATTTATGTGGGAACCTTAATGATTCTGCTTTGAATATTAATGTGGTGTCAAACTAAATAAATGCTGGTGAAAAGATTGTACCTGTGGAGGAAGCAAGCGGGGAGTTAACGCAAAACCAGGGGAGTGGGGTATTACCCACACCAAGTATCACTGGCACTCAAGAAGTGGAGCACAATATTATGGGCAATGACCAAAACTGCGGAGGGCATGGTGGTAGCCCAATGAATCTCCCTACCTCGCCCTCGACAAAAGCAGTATGTAGAGATGGTTCTATCGCAGGGAAGTTTATATCTTGGAATATTGCAGGATTGGGTAGCAAGCTGATGTCACTAACCTGGATTGATTTTATTAATGGGTTTGAAGTGTGCTTTTTACAGGAGACATGGGCTTGTGATCCCATTTTTCTTCCAGGTTATTTAAATTTCTCAATTCCAGCAAACAGAGGCGCCAGGGGTAGACCAATGGGAGGTCTTACAGTTTGGATCAAGCAGAGTTTGGAAATTACAATAAAAGTGTGGGATTTGGGCTGTAGAGACATTTTAATGTTGCAAATGTCCTCAGAAAAGTATGGTGTGATAGATTTGTACAACGTTTATGCCAGAGGCACCAATACCGGGAGTTCCCCCACTTTAGAGGCCCTGTCTACCTTTCCAGAAACAAAGTCCCTTGGAAATAGAGTAGTAGTAGCTGGGGATCTAAATAGGACCTTTGAACCCCTAGACAGTACTGATGATCCCCTGGGGTAGGAGGAGGACAATCTATGGGGAGTCCCTTCTTTGAATCTAGCTCCTGTCAAACGCTGGACAAAGGACATACTTCTCCTAAATACCATGTGTCTGGAACACGGGATGAGAGCCCTAAATGGGAGGACAAAGGGTGACAAGGAGGGTGTTTGCACATTTGACAATGGCCACAATAGAAGCAGGATAGATTACGTCATATGTAGTCTTAATCTTTGGCAGGGGGTTTGTGACATGGAAATTAAGGGTAGGTTAGAAAGTGATCACAACCCCCTCTGTGTGACCCAAACCTGGTGGATGGTCGCCCAGTACAACTTGCAGCCAAGTGATGGTTTACTCCCTGACATGGCCAATGATATGCGCAGATTGAAATGGCCATGTGTGTTGGCGAATGCTGAATCCATGGACTTCATTAGTTCTGAAGTGGACAATGCTCTCGCTTCTATGGAGTTCGTAAGTTCCACAGTCCCAGGGTCTAGGGTAATTACTGACATCCACAACAATCTCTTTTCCCTTCTAAGACCTCACTTTATGAGAACACGCAAGGCAAATCGTACACTACCTCCCAAACCAGCTAGGTGGTTTAATCAACAGTGTAGGGCAGCCAGATTAGCCTTGGGTAGTGCTATTAGAAGCAGGGATAGGGCTGCGATTAGTGCAGCAAGGAGGCATTACAACGCAAGCATCTCCCTGGCAAAGAAAACGTGGGACGAGAAGTATTGGGCTGAATTAAAGGAGGCCTCTGGAGCCAAGGATTCCAGGCTCTTCTGGAAGATAGTGAAGTGGGGTAGAGGTGGCATCCCAAATAAACCAGACCATAATGTTGCTGAGGCTGCTTGGGTGAATTATTTTAGACCCCAATATGCAGAGACAAAGAAGGTGGTGGTGGGGGAATTGATTCCAGCTGTATTTCCTACTGATAATTTGTTTTCCCCCAAAAAAGTTGAATTTGCAATATGCTCTGTACAAGGGGGAAGGGCCCCGGGTTTAGACGGGATACCCTCAGATGTTTTTAAAAATGATAAAATAAGGTGGGTTAGGTATGTGTTCCTACTGGGGAATGCCATTGCAAAGGGCGTGCTCGTCCCAGAACAATGGAAGGGAGCAATTATCATACCGATCTATAAAAAAGGAGATCGGTCCCTCCCGGCTAATTACAGGCCAATAAGCTTGATTGCCACTATCCAAAAAGTGATAGGGAAGATGGTGGTAAACAAACTTATGGATTGGGTGGATGAGAATAATTCCCTCTCCCCTTACCAGGCAGGTTTTCGGCTGGCTACTAGCACTGTCAATCAGGTGTTTCGTTTCACTATGCTGCGGTGGGGGACGGTATTTCTTGGCAGGGGCAGCATGTATGTCGCCTTTGTCGACTTGCGGGCTGCCTTTGACTTAGTCCCAAGGAGCAAGCTTTGGACAGTCTTAAACAAATAGGTATCCCAGCATAATTGCTCACTCTAATCATGAGGTTGCATGAGAGTAATTTCGCTAAAGTCCAGTGGGGCCTGAATGGTCAATCTTCCGTCGACTTTCCGGTTGAACGGGGAGTTCGCCAAGGTTGTGCAATGGCACCCTTGCTTTTTTCATTATTTATTAATGGAATCGTAGGTAGGATGCTGGATGCTAGTGTAGACGCACCTTCGTTAGCGGGCCTCAGGGTCCCTATCCTGATGTTCGCTGACGATATGCTAATCATGTCCAAGACCCCTTCTGGGCTCCAACGTGCCTTAAATATCTTCGATGGATTCTGCCTGGAGCATGGCCTCAAAGTTAATGTTGGCAAGACCAAGCTGATGGCTTTTTCCCCAAGATGTAAACCTTGTCCTAGGATATACCTGAATAATATCGAGCTTGAGGTGGTTAGGGAGTTTACCTACCTGGGGGTACAAATAGCAAATAGCCAAGGTTGGTCCATCACATAGAAAAAGCGGTCTTGAAACACCAGCAACTTTCGGGGGCACTACGGGTGGAGCATAAAAAATCAAAAACAAAACCCATAAAACCTTTCCTTGCCGTATATGATGCAAAGGCAATAGGGTCGGCCCTATATGGGGCAGAGCTGTGGGGTTTCGAAAGGCTTACTTCCCTACAGATAGCAGAGAACAGGTTTTTCAGGGGAATTACGGGACTTCCCCAGAGCACCCCACTAATCCCACTTCGCCTTGATCTTGGGAGAAGATCTGTTAGTGATCGAGCTCGATTGCATCCCATCCTATACCGTAGACGTCTTTGGACCACCCCCGAGATCAAGCACTATGCAGATGGGTTTCTTGCAATAATCAAAGTTGACACCTTCCACAAAATATCATGGCTGAAAAATCTAAGGGCTATGTTAGGTGAACTTGGCCTCTCCAACCTTTGGGACAATCCTGAGGGGGAAGTTTTTCCAAGTAAAGATACCCTTAAGACTTTATACTGGGATTGGATAGATGGTAGGCTTTGGAGGGGTATAAAATCTGATTCGATGGGGGGTCGTTTTCTGGAAACCAAAATGTGTCCCGTGTTAGAACAGTATTGGGACAGTATAACTGTCCCTATGGACAGGAAGTTATTTTTCCAGTTGAGATCTGGTTCCCTCCCCTTGAGATATCTAACAGGCAGGTGGAGGAGTTTGAACACCCTGTGCTGCCCAGCGTGCGGGGCAGCCAATAAAAGCATAGGCCACTTCCTATTTGTTTTGCAATGCCTACGCCACCCCAAGGAGGGTATGGTTAGCTCCAGTTTGTAAGAACCTTGGGACATCTAATGGTGTTTAGGCATTGAGAATCATCTGTACCTCCACTGACGAGCCTATTGCTCTGGGAATAGATAAGTATTTGGGGTGGGCGTGGTCCATTAGGCGGAGGGCTCTTTCTACAAATGCGATTTGATTCCTGTTTTAAATGTGTGTTAATTTTTATACTGATTAAGCTTGCACAACTGTTTTAGAAATATGTACTTGTATAAATGTGATTCAAGTATTTAACTGTGATGTATTTTAAATGTATGTTGTGCTTTTATGAGTATATACCTCGAATAAAGCTTTTCAAACGCTACTTGATTAATAATGATACCAAGTCATATTGTGGTACCCATCTCAAGATGGACAGTCTAGACTCAGCTACATAGATCTTTCCCTTCACCAGATAATCTTAAAATTTGATTTTATCCCACATGTATCCAACAAAATCAATGCTGATGTCCTGTAACCAAATAGGATATAAGTTCTTCAGGTTCCAAACGACCCTGGGCCAGGTGACTTCAAACACATTTCAGGGTATATTTATATATTGAAGCTCTGCTACCCTAGTGGCTACTTTCGGACCGCTGAGAAGAAATGTGTCCTTTGGTCTAGTTAGTCTAGCTTAAACGTCTTCAGTCTATCCACACTTCATCTTTTGAATAGGCTCATCAACATCTTCACCTGTGATTGCAACTCTTCTCATGGTGACAGACAGGGGCAAAGTACCCCTTTCTGCCAACCTTCCTACATTCCTACCCTATTGTGAAGCAGTTCTTTAAGTCTGATGTGTGAGAAAAACTGCCATGTTTATGTGTCACCTGGTGTGGGTCCTTCTGTTAAATACTGGAAGAAGCCAGGGAGATATGATGTGTTTTATTCTGTCCAATGAAACACTGTCAACTGAATTGCTGATTGGGTTTCCACAGGCGATCAGTGATGAGATGCAATGTTGCAAACAAACGTTGACTGCAGTCAGGAGCTTCCACAGCTTTAATGTGGTTACAGAGAAAGACGAGGTGAGTCATGTGGCACCCTTGTCATGTAGATGTTGAAGAGAGAGTTTTATGGTGGTTGCTTGGTTATGTTGTGATACAACTATGTGCTCAGTCACTGTTGTAATGCGGTAGTGAAAGGCACACACATGAGCTAAGCAGGATAAGTTTGATATTTTTCTTATCATTTTTTAATTTAATGGCTGAGAAAATATTGTGGTTAAATGCTGTTGCAGAGCATCCTGGCAGATGATAAATCGAGTCTAGGTAGATACACAGTTGTCAGGCAATGTGTAGTTAAATGGTAGTCTGAAAAACCACATGCACTTTACAAAAGTCAGATATGAGGAGTGGTATCCAGTGGTTCATTAGTTGCACAAACTCAGTATTGAGAAATAAATAATCACTAAATAATACAAAAATTATGTACCAAAGCACTCAATGTCCATAGGCCATTACTGCTGTCATGCACAATATTTCAGAACATTTCTCAACTTCAGAAGGTAGGAGTCGCCGATTTGTTATAAATATTTTGTATTGTGGTCAAAGATACAGCCGGTACATGTTTACTCATACAAATAACTTCTTCAAGGCTAAAAATAAAGGTCTGTTGTCACGGTCCCTTGGGTCAACAGGGCTGGTAAGGGAGTCGATCCTTGAAGTCAAATTCTAAATCAAATTGTGAACCAGATCAGCAACGCATGTTATGGTGTCCCAAATAATGCTGTGATCTAATGTCAGTCAGTCAATAATACTTTTATTTGATTTCGTTAAAAAAATCGTAAAAGATTGTAAAAACACATTGTACACATTAATTAAAAGTGAAGATTTAAAAGATGCAAAGAATAAAAAGACACTGTGTCGTCATTACTCAATCCTCATTAACAATTAAAATAAGAAATATTAAATTTATAATCAATGCGGTTTTAAAGTGCTAGGATATTTCATTGAGAAGAGATCAGAAAAATAGTTCATGAAAAGGTGAGGTCAGGCCAGTCAGTATTGTAAGGGCCACTCAAGTTGATTCTTGTGTTTTGTCTAGATCTTTGGCTGCCATTTCCCAAAACGTAAAAGTTTTGCAGGTCAGTTGCACTGACAGGCCTCCCAGACATTCTATGACAGCTGCTCTGCATGTCCTTAATTGTTTTCTCCCTGAAAATCTGAAGAAGGACAATTTTCCGAGTTTCTAGAAGCGAGGGGCAGATGCATAGAAGGTGTAGTAATGTCTCATCTCCCTGTCCACACAGTCTGCATTCTTTCGTCGGCCATGTGCATTTCCATTTCGGAGTCAGTTCCTTCGTGCAGAAGAGCCCCAACCCTAGCATTGTCAGATAGTGCTTTTTATGATGTGCAAAGCTTTCTGACAAGTATTGTGGTTGAATCACTGCCCATGCATGTTTTTTTTTGCAAATGCAGTTTTGTCCATTAACAGAGACATTTGTTTGGTTGCCATGTTTGCCACTTTTTTTAACACAGGATAGGAGATGATTGTATGCCAGACCTCTTCGAGGTGTAGGTCTGCAAGTGATTCTTTTAGTATGCTGACAATGGAATTATTTTGTCTCGCTTGCTGTTCAATTTCTGCCCAGCAAAAGTGGGCTAAGGTGTTTTTTTCTGCTTGCCTCATCCGCCAGTAATATTTGACCACCGCTCCTTTTCGGGCTGGTTTCTGTTTTTTGAGCCAATTATTCCAGTCGAATCTGTGGCTGAGAGATGCATTGTGGAATTGCTAACAGATTCTTAAAGAGACTCGACTGGGCTTGGTTTAAAGCGGCTGCATCTTTTGTATTCATCAGTTCTGACTCATAAGATATAGTTGGAATGAATTTTGCTGCAATTACCTTTAGCAGGTGACCCGTTGAGCAGCCTTTTAACTTCCTCTCTAGAGTTTCAAAGGTGTAGTGGAGTTGTTTTGCTTTCATTTTTCCTTGGTTCAGCTTGTTGTTAAAGTTGAGGTTGTGATCCAGTTGAAACCCAAGGTGTTTGTATGAATTCACCTGGGATATCGGTTTGCCATCTAGATTCCAGGTGAATTTATCTTTTGACCCTGTTTTCTGAGGTTTAGAAAAGCATAGCACCTTAGTTTTCTTCAGATTTATTGTTAATTGGGCTGTGATTGTGTATGCTCCTAGTTGGGTCATTGATTGCTGCAGACCTATCTGTGTTTTTGAGATAGAAGAAAAATGTTGTCTGCATATTGGAGGGTAGTGATTGACATGTTACCCAGTTTTGGGGGGGTCAGTTTGAACTTGCTGGAGATATTTCTTAAGGTCGGCAGTATAGATGTTAGAAAGGCAGGGGGCCAGCACACACCCCTGTTTTAATTCGTTTTTGGTTGGAATCTTGCTTGTTATACTGCGCCTGTCCCCTATCCTTACTTGTACCCACGTGTTTGAGTAAAGGTTCATTATCGTCGCCAGAAGTTTGGTTGGTAACCCCCACCTTTGCATTTTGGCCCATAGCCTTGCACTTGGTACTTTATCGAACTTTTTGCACAATCTTGTTTCGCTAGAAGAGTAACCGCTGAGATATTGGTGAGGGTACCCATTCCAGCCTGAAATCCGGTTTGTGTATTTGGCATCAGATTTGTATGACTCACCCATTCTTCTAGATCTGCCAGCAGGTTCGAAGCATAAATCTTAACCTCAACGTCAATTAGTGCGATTATTCTATAGGTGTTGGGGTCCGAGCGTGAATCTGATTTATATATAGGGTTTAAGATGCTTCCTCACCAGGAGTCAGGGATTGTGCCTGTTGCTAGTATGTCTGTGAAGAGTGGAGTAAGGATACCTGACCTGAATGAGGGGTCATGCCGGAATAAAGCGTTTGGCAAACCGTTGCGCTCTGGAGCTTCTTTGGGCCTTAAGTTTTTTATGATGTGTAGGACCTGCTCTTTTGAGATCTCCAGGGTGAAATCTGGTTGTTCCGAATTTACCATGTCGTGGGCTATTCCTACATTAGAGACTCCGTAATTTGCAATGTCAGTAGGTGGAATGGCGTTGTATGCATGTTCAATGTGTGCTCTCCAGGCACCCTCCATTATTTCTGAATTAAAATGGCGGTGTTTGCCATTTGATATCAGGTAATGACGTCTCAGAAACACTTGGAGTCTCTTTATTTGCTGGCATGATGGAGTTTTGCTCAGAGGAGTTCACTATAGTTTTTCTTAGCCACCTTGATGTCCCTTTTTTGATTTTTCCTTAATTTTAATATTAGGGAAAGAATGTCCTATGAAGGTTCTGAACCTCGGGTTCATAGTTGTCTTAAATGTTTATTCAGTTGTTTTTTTTTCCTTCAGTTATTATTAAACCACACTGCCCCCACTGACCTACCTACTTTGCAGCCATTGCCTTTTCTTGTGAATTCCTTTTTTAGATCATGAGTGAAGGATACCCAGGCCTTTATACGTGATGGTTTGAGTTTAAAGCTTTCCAAACGGGCAGTGGATGTGGCCATGATATCACCTATATTTTCCCCTTTTCAAGTAAGTCATATCAGATTGTAACATTGTGTTTATCGGGACATTGCTTTATCTGGTATTGAATTTGCCGTGCTTATGTGCAAGGAGAAGATTTGAGGATAGTGGTCGCTTTATGTCCTTTCTTTAATTTGAAAATTTGAGATGTGTGGGAGAATGTCATGATCTGTTAGTATGTAATCAATGGTAGATCCTGTTTTTGCGTGACCCTGGTGTATGCTTGGAGACACCCCGGTGAGATTTGTCCGTTTAATTCGCACATGGACTGTTCCTCCAGCAGGGATGCGCATCTGTTACCGTGTGTATCATTTCGTTTGCTAGGTCGAGTATGGCCTATTGATCTTTCTTTGCGGCCTTGTAATAGATTCATATTGAAATCTCTTGACAGTATGATGTTGGTGTGAGGGTGAGCGAGTTTGAGGGTAGCCAGTGTTGCTGTTAAGGCATTGATACATGATCTCTTTTGTTTCGGTGATGGGTGGATGTAAACGTTCAATATTAGCAGGCTAAAAAGGGGTGCAGCCTCTAGTTTGATACATAACATCCAAGCTGAGTCGAGGTCTACTTCAGATACTTGCCATGAGATGTATGTCGAGACAAAGATGGAGAGGCCCCCTTTTGCTCTTCCGTGTTTCGATTCTCTTTTTGCCGGAATTAGATATTCTTTATATCCCACCATTGGTGAAAGGTTTGTCTGCCACGTCTCTTGAAAAAGAAGAAGGTCATACTGTTCAATGAATTCCATGAAGTCAGGATCTTCTAGTTTTGTGCTTAGGCCATTGACGTTCCAGGATCAGATGTTACAGCCGTTGTCTGGTTTTGTTCCTCTGGTTGAATTTAATCATGCCATTCCGTCGATGGTTTCCGGTTATGTTTGTCTGCCTATGCCCTGTTTGCTCAATTGCTTCAGGGTGAGCAAACATGATGGTGATATTCCTTGTGGTTTAGACTGTGCTCTTTGTTGTGCTGTGTTCATCCGGGCCTTTTGCTCCTCTCGGCATACTCTCTGGCGGGTTTAATTGTTGTAGCTGACTTTGGTAACGGGGGAGACTGCTTTGTTATTTCTATGCCCCATTTTGCAAATGACTCCTGCTGCCGCCAGATCTGCTCGATGGTGGGATTGTCAAAGAAAGTTGCTGTAGTAATTTTGTGACCGGTTGGGTCAGGATTTAGCTTAAACGCTATGCTTTCTAGGTTACTGGTGTTGATATGACTCAAGGAAGGGAGTGCTTTAAATAGTTTTAATAATACGCTTCTGTTGAGAATATCATGGGTTCCCCTTGAGACGTAGTGGGCGATAAAGACCAACTTTTTATAGTCAATGGTGAAGTCAGGCGAGACCGGCCACTGTTTGATTTCCTCGCTCTTTCGGATTTGTTTCTCCCACGTGATGTGTTCCGGAATGATCGGGTCTTGAATATGAACATTTTGATCGTTAGATGTACTGTTTTGGTTGTATGTGTCATTATACTTTACAGTCGTTGCTGCGCCACTTCCCCTGTGGTGATTGTTTGTTATTTTATGGTTGGTCCTGACCTCATCGTCGCCCTCCTTATGCGGGATGGCATCCTTTGTGCTGGTTGTGGTGACTTCTGACGTGTCAAGACCCATTGTTTTGGTGGCTTTAGTGGTTTGTGTGGCCTGGGTTGATGGGTGCTGTTTCTTTTCTTTTTTAGTGGGCTTGAACATGCTGTATACATTTGATGGCTGCAAGTGTCCTGTTATGGGTTGGATTTAACTTATTGAGGTGGAGATCTTATTAGTGGATGGGGTAGTTTCAACCTCTGGGCAAACATCCTCAATGTTTGTGGATGTTATATGATCTTCACTTGGAGCCGCATCTTGCTCCTTTGTGGTGCTGGTTATATTCTGTGCCTGTCTTTTCTTTCTCGCTTGAATAGTAGGGCTAATATTTTTTGTGACTTGATGCTATGATCAGTTGATGGAGTGGCCAGGGAGCCTGTGTTGCCTAAGACTTCTGTTGGTGGTGGTTTATTAGTATTTCTTGGTGTTTGGGCTAGGTTGGTCTCCAGAGCTTTTGCATTTTTCACCTTGAGAGGGCTGGGACAAACCGGATCCTCTTCCCTCAGTGTTTCTTTCATTTTGTTGACTGGTGGGTTAGTGTTGAATGAGGTGTCCCTGGTGACCCCCAATAATTCAGACATTAAACCTGGGACTACAGCTAATTGATCTATTATTTGAGTGCAGTGGCAATGACATATTTGGTAAGTTGCTTCTCGATCTTGCTGCACCCTCGTGATCATGTTGCTAAAGGTTTGCAACTTTTGTTCAACTCCCTGTACGTGGATAGGTAAGATGTTTATGAGATCCACTTGGGTGTCTAACTTGTCTGCGTGGTAAATCATAGCTTTACCAATGGTATCCAGAGTGTTTAACAAGTGCGACCAGACTGTTGTCGGTGGTGATCTGGCTTTCTCCTCATGTGGTAATTGGAGATCCGGAGACAGTAAATTCAGTGAATCCGGAATCTCACTTGGTTTTTCCCTTTTTTGTGAATGCTGCACAGTGGGAGAATGTTCAACATTTTTTAATTTGAAGGGCATGTCATCATATTGGTTAGAAAATTAGAGATCCTGGCCACTTTGATACACTGTTGACAATAAGTGGTGTGGCGTAGTCTGTTGGTCTTGCTTCTTGTTGTTTATCTCGACAAGATCCAAGTCGTCTATAGGTGTGTGTATATGTTTGTTTCCAAATGGACCAAGGATGTTTAAACTAGTCTCATGTGTTGGAACTGCCTCATTGCTGCTGTGGCGGCTAAGTGCAGATTGCTTTTTCTGCTGCAAATGAGATTCTGGAATGGTTGGTTGGTAATGGCAGTGTATTAATACCTCTGTGGCTTGAGTTTTGTGGCTTTGTCCCCATTTGGAAGAGTTTTGGTTGTGTGGAATTGCGAGCCTTGGGCTTCACTGTTTGTCGCGTTTTGGTGGACTGGTCCGTTTCTCGAAATTCTTCTATTTCGTACTTTTGGCTCCCACTGCTGCTTCTCTCCCGGAGGGACTTTGTGGTGACTTCACTTTGAATGTCGGTGGTATCTTTGCTGATTTTATAATATTCAGGGCGTTCAAGTTCAGTCTGATCCTGTTTAGTCTTGATGGTTTTTGTCGCCACTTTTAAGAAATCGGTGATCAGCGCCCGTTTACTGCTACTCAGGCATGAATAACGTCTGGATGGTGCCAGTGGAGTACCTTTCTTACCACCTTCAAAGCTACATGTGGAGCCGACTAGATGAGTTTTTTGCTGGTGATAGGCTGGGTGCTTGTCTTTCCAGGGGTCACTGCGGTGTTCGTTGATGAAACTCCAAACGTATACTGCTTGTCGCAGTTTCTTTGCCTTGGCTCTATTTGGATCGCTCCTCCCTGCGAGGAGCCAATTGGGCTGCTGGTTTCCTCCGTGGTCAACGCCGGGGAGGCTTCCTTTTCCGCTTTTCTTTGGAGTTAGCTAACAGATTTTTGTCTTTTTTCTTCCCTCCTCTTGTCCTTCTAGACCTCATAGTGAGTGTGTTGCCCTTTCACCTAGTAAACCGTAATTGTGGGCTTGGTCACCGTCTCTTGGGGAAGAATTTGCTTGACGAGTTTTGGTGTTTGAATCATTTGTTAAATTAAGTAGGTCCAATTGAATCAGTTTGTGCAGTGGATGAATAAGATTTTAGTTTAGTCTGTCCGTGCTATAAAGTCTAGGGGAGGCAGTTGGGATGCAGTTGGTTTCCAAAGTAGGATCTCTCTCCCACCCCAAGCACCAGCCGCACCGGCTGCTCCTCACAGCTTCTTACCGTTAGTCACTGCCTCTGCTACCGGTCGCCATCAGCTGGTGTGTGGGCTGGTGTGCGTGCCGCTGCTGCTGCTTCTGCTTCTCCTCTGTGTTGCGGGGGCTCTAGACTCCTTACTGGGCTCCTTACTGGCACCTTCTCCCAAACTCTCACTGCAGTTATTCGCGGCTCACTGCTCACAATATTCTGGCACCGCGCAACTCACCGGGGTTCACTGAGGCTCACTGAGGCTCTCTGGAGCTTGCTGATGCCTTCTGGTTCTTTCCTGTTTTTTTGTTGCGCAGGGTTCTTGGGCCCGCGGCTCTGCTGCCACTCTGCTACTGCTGGTTCAGCTGGTTCAGCTCCCACTCTCCCACTGCGGCTCACCGGGACACGCGGCTTGCCAGAGCTTCCTGCAGCTTCCTGTGGCTCCCGCTGCACCCAGCGCGGCTTCGTGGTTCAAGTTCAAGTGACCGATTCCCGATTCTCTGGACCTACTCAGTTGCTGATGCTGCCGGTTATTGCTGGTGCTCCCACAGTGGCCTCTCGCGGGTCTCTCACAAAGCCAGGACTGGATCACTAGCTGTGATCTAATGCTCCATCTGCATATAGTCACTTAGGTATCAGAATGACTGATGTCTAATTCTAAAGAATCATCCGTAAAGGCGCTGTCTTGCCTTCTAAAATGAATAATAAGGTAATCCAAAAGATTTTAGGGAGGATTGTGTGGGTATAGTCTCTACAATGACCTGTTCGTCCATGAAGCTGTCTGTAATGTCCCCAGATAATGACAATAGTATTTCCTTCATGGAGCGCCTTGATATGTCCCCTTCTGCCTCCATTCGCGAGGCTGTGTCCTAAAGTCCCGTCATATAGCGAAGGCACTATATGATGGGACTCTTTGTCAACCATCAACTCTCAATGTTTGTTGAGACCAGGGACGTACTGCATAGTAAACAGTTGGGCTTCTGCCTTTGGTAAAGTAGAGTCTGCTCAGTTGCTGGTGTATGAATCCATGCACCACATTCTGGACAGGGGTGGCACAGCAGTGCTACTGCTGCTTGATCTGAGAGCGGCCTTTGACACCATGTCCCACAGTCTTCTGTTGACTGGCTGTGGAGCTATGGTGTCTGTTATAAGGCCTGCGGTGGCTTGCATCCTTTCTGCAGGGCCGTACTCTATCGGTTCTGCAGAAAACTTTTCCTGTCTGACATCTTGCCACTGCTACCAGGGTGCCACGTTGCTTACCTCTGAGCTCTACCTTATTCAATCTCCACTTGCGCCCCCTGGCGGATATCATTGGGAAGTATGGAGTTGACATCATATCATATGCCAATGATACTCAGATCATTGACACCCTGTCTCAGGATGCAGCTACAGCCGTGGCCTCTCTAAGAGCATGCCTGTCCAAGTTGACGCTCTGGCTGGGCCACAGTTGCCTGAAACTAAATGCAGGCAGGACTGAGACCCTTATCCTGGGAAGTTAGACTTCTATTTAGACTCCCGACTAGTGACCACCATCACTTGGCTCACCTCCAGGGCCAAAGCCCAAATTATGAGACTCCAATCATGTGCCCAGAACGCCGTGGCTTGACTATTGCTGAATCTTCTCAGACAGGCTTTAATGGCCTCAGCTCTGCAGAAATTGCTCTGACTTCCAATCACATAGCATCAGTTTTTTAAGGCTTCAACAATGCTGGGGCCAGATATCGCTATCAGTTTACCAAAGCCTACCTCCTTCAAAGTGTTTGAGGTCCTCAGGGTGTTCCTTGTAGAAGTTCCAAACTTTCAGGAAAGTTCAAATTTGGGGCAGCTCTCTTAGATTTCTTGCCTCCAAGTTGTGGACCTCCCTTCCGCTGCATCTATGAAAAGACAAAATAGAACTTTTATTTCATTCAAAGCTCAAAACATGGCTTTCTTAGGCAGCCCCTGCTTTCTTGTTAGCCCTTTGTTCATTTCAGCAGTCAGACCGCATTAACGCTGGGACACTTTGGTTGAAGCAGCCCTGCGCTCTATAAACTGTTTTATTGTAATTATTGTTATTATTATTAATATTGTTGTGTGGCACCTGGCTATGTTCAATAAATAACTCTCTTCTTGAATTATTCCTGATGGCATTATTTGTCACATGGTGATACAGGTGTGGGTTTTGTGTATATTTACGTGTAGCTGACGCAGGTGCATTATCATATTTTGTTTGGTCTCTAGAGGCATATGGCTAAGCTTATCTCAACTTCTGTCTTTTAAAAATAGTGAAACTACAGGGTGTTGTGTTGCTAAGTATTTTTCTGAGGATGGTTCCGTATATTAATTATATAAGAGAACGAAACGTCAATGCCTCTCCACTACTTGCTTCCTCAAAATCAAGTCTGGTTTTGTTAACATGTGACTAACTTTCTCATCAACTGCTTTTACAATTAATCATTTACCTTATTGCAAGAGTGGATCAACAGTGCATGTTGCTCGTGTATGGACTGTAGTATCCTGGACTGTTACGGGTCATTTGGCTTTTAGATGCTGGTATTTGTTTAGGCCTTCATTTTATTTCTGATTCTACCTGTTTTCTGTTATGGTCCTTTTCTATGAGTAAAATACATTTTTACATGTAAATGCCTGAGTGTCGAAGTGCCTTCTTTCTCACTTTGTTGCTCAACATTAATAGATATTTTCTCCGTTACAATTAATATTGATCACGTTTCTTTGACAGTCTTGTGAGTCAGATATGAAATGATTCCCTTATTGGCTCTTTCTTGTTATGTTTATAAAAACAACAGGCTTCATTTGAAGTTTGGAGGAAGGGTTAGTCTTAAAATGTTGTATGATGGCATTGACGTCTGCAATTTGTTGATTTTGTACGCAATGTTACTCCATGACAATGTGATGGATGGGTCTTCTACTGTTGTGCAAATGCCCTTTTAAAATATAGGACTTCTATTCATAGGTATCACCAGTACGTCACATTAGGATCGAGTAGCCATGCTGCCTAAAAGTACTTCAAGACATTTATGTTGTAGAGGCAATTCTTCCCAAAATATTAGGGATCACCCAGTACACACTTTACCCACTGACTTAACAGTTAGAAAGTTAAATTCTAGAGCTTTCCATGGCTTTTACATTGTCAATTCCCCACAACCAATATGACTTTAAATCATTCTTCGCCTTAAAATATGACATGCTTCATGACACAATGCATGTTAAGGATTTTGCCACTCTGATTGCTGTTGGTCTGGTTGACTTAACTGCTTCCCCATACCAAATGGTGGTTCTACATGCCTGCACCAATGTAATAGTAAAAAAAAAACCACGGCATACCTTGCTGGTGAAGCATTTTTTCTCAACATTTGAATGAAGACTTTTCTAAGCAAGTTTTAATCTTAGTGGAGTACATAACGTTGAAATTTTCGACATACTGTAGGGAAAAATATTATTTATAACCTAAATAATGTTTAAGCCATATACATTTATTAAAATAAATAATCTTTAAGATTTTTTTCAGACATTGTCTTGTACTAGTAAAAGCTCAGCTGGTTAATTAAGTCAGCATATTTATAGTTTAGACCATTGCTTCCCAAACTTTTTAAAACCTTTACCCAATTTTCAAAATTAAAAACTTGTGCGACTCACCTAGTTTCAATGGACATGAGGTGGGTGGTTTTCTAATGTAACTAAAGCACTGTCGGGTGGCGTACTGTCATTGGCAGAAAGCTAATTTTCAATTGAAATGGCCACTACATTGGTACAGACATACAGCATTACTGACAAAATTATATTACACAAAATAATGATGTGTTGAAATAGGATTACAGTGAATATTTATCATTTGTTCATCATCAAGTAAAGAGTTTTCATTTGGTTTTATCCTATTCAATTGTTGTTTCCACCACTTTTCAGAATGACAAAACAATTTGCTTTATTTTTGCTTTCCTATCAGCTGAATGGGTACAGCTCACTTACAAGTATTTATATTTTGTTTTCTATAACAAAAAAAATAGCATTATACAGCCTTTCTATCCACACTCCCTGCACACTTGTACCTTAGCAAGATTATTGCAAAATCCACTTTACTTTTTTTTCCCGGAATGTAATTTCAGGGTAGTCTGTAAACACCAAACTCATGTACAAAATTAAGCAGCAATTTGCAAAAGGAAATAGCCTGATATTTGACATTTATATTTGAAGCTGAGCAATTGTGACAAGATATATGTAGAATTTAAAGGCATCTTTATTTATTGCTTGAACTTTCCCTACCCACCATAATTTGACTAGGGACCCACAATCTGGAAATTACTGGTTCAGACACAGAAGTTAAATTTGAAATGTTGTTTTAAATTACTGACTCGGAAAACAAACTGCTTTACATTCCTTCAAGACTTAGCCTGAAGGCTGCTCTCTATAGCTACCACTAGGAAAGCTTTCAATAAAGGTTGTCTTTAACCTATCACCACTAAGGGGTTGTTTTGACTGGTGCAAGGTGCCCACTATAACTAGTGGACTGCATATGCCAGGCCAAATTCTCACATTGGTGTGCAGTGTTTGGGATTCAAGCTTGCCTTTGTTTTACCAGATAATCTCAAAAGACTGACTAACTGAAAACCACTAAAGGTACCCAAGGTACATATAATACAAGCTTAAACTACAGTAAGTTCTACTGAACGTATAGTTGTTTGTCAAGGGCTTAACACACCCTTTCTACAACTCAAGAGAGTTTAGTAGGCCCCACTAGAGTAGGTAGGTGCACACACCAGACCACACTAGTGATGTCTTCAAGGGCTGGAACCAGTGGGTCCCTGCCAGATGTCAGTACTGTACTGGCATCCAAGTCTGACACATTCCCATTCTTGGAATTGAGAGCATTGTGTACTACTAGGGGATTGAAGACAGGCAAAAGTGCCAACACCCAACGCCTCAAGGAGGTACTGCTGCTGGATGATCTTAGAAAGGCTTCAGGCCCTGATGGGTTAGGCAGTCGGGATGGGTCAGCAGATGAGTAAGGGCCCAGGGGTGAAAATACCCAGGTCCCAACCCCTGAAGCTGACCAGGAAGGTGACAATGACCTTGATCTGGAAAATGCATCTCCTACTGAAGATGAGTAGGAAGATCAAGGTGGCCCTATCGTTATCCCCCAGGAAGAGTTGGAAGTGTGCCTAGAAGGTCAAGATCTCCATCACAGGAATCTACCCATTTTGACACATTATTATGGACCTCTGTCTCTTCTCATAGGAGGGAGTCCTCCCAGGAGAAGATAGAAAGACAGATGATGTTTGAGGAAGCCCATCTGAGAATTAGAAGACAGCAGGTAGCCTTAGAAATGGAATCCCTAGAGCTCGAGAGAGCTAGGAAAAAGATGGGACTAGAGTCCCATGGTAGCAGCAACTTCCCTAGTGATAGATAGAGATCTCATGACCATACGAATTTAACCAAGATTGACTCTCCCTACCAGAGTGGGGATGACATCCACAAATGGATAACTGCACTGGAAAGGGCCTGTAAAGTTCAGAGGGTCACCCAGGAGCAGTGGGCAGCCATTGTGTGGCTCTCCTTTGCAGACAAAGGAAGAGACAAGCTCCTCACTGTTAGAGAAGATGATGCTGGTGATTATAAAGTCCTGAAGAGTGGTCTGATTGAAGGGTTTGGATGAACCACTGAACAATATAGGATACAGTTCAGAGATACCCACAAGGCACAGTCTCAGGACTGGGTTGACTTTGTTGATTGTGCTATTAAGGCTCTGGAGGGATGGTTATTTGGCAGTAAGGTGTGTAAATTCACATGATTGTACAACTTAATTATGAGGGAGAAGATCCTTAATAATTGTCAAAATCAGCTGTTGCATCAGTACCTGGTGGACTCGGATCTGACCTCTCCCCAAGAATTGGGAAAGAAGGGAGAAATGGGTCAGAACCAGGGTGAAGCAGAAGGTTCAGAACAAAGGTGGTGACCAAAAGAAGCAAGATTCTAAGAACTCTGATAAAGGTGTGAAAAAAGGGTAAAGACCAGAAGTCTTCTAAAGGTCCCCAAAAATCTGCATCTGGTGGGGAGTCCCAATCATCCAAAGGAAAAGGCCAAAAGAAACCATGGGGTAAAATTTGTAAGCAGAAAACCCATTGGACTAGTGACTGTAATAGATCCAAAAACTCAACTCCAGCTACCATTGCCTCTAAGTCAACTGTTCCCCCTAGTTTAGCTCCAAGTGGTGGTACTCAGAATAAGGGTGTAGTAGGGCTAACCCTGAGTTCTGAGATGGACTCTGGCCTAGTCAGAGTTCCAAGGAAGAAGAGGATTCCCTTGAGACCAAGCTAAGTGGAGGTTTAGGATGCTAAACCTTACAGTGTCAAAGTTACATACAACTGAAACATATGAAAGTTACAAATTCATTTATTTTGAATAAATTAAAACACACAATAGGGAAAACTAATCTAAATCCCTAAGAATAAAATACAATAAAACAATTCACTCAATAATGATCCACACTATCGAGAACAGACAAAGATGGGTACAACATAAAAATTGTTGGTTACAACTTGTACATTCCTGCTCCGTGGTTTAACAACCAGTGTTGTACTGCTACAACATCGGCATATCAAATCTGGTTATGGAGACTTGAATTGTACGGTAAGTAGCGTTGACGCGTTTCGGTGGGTTCTCTTATTGGTTACCACCTTTATCAAGACAAGATTTATTCTGTCCTCACCAGGGAGTGTTAACAATCGCCCTGAAATAGATATCGTACAAATAATATACGTAAGACTAATGCAATAAACATTTTGTATAATGGCTGTATTGTACAATTTCACACCAAAAGAAACATGCACATAGGCTAGATCAAAATACATAAATCATATGATTTTGAAGGCTAAGTAAACAATTGTACAGTTTTTTGTCTCCATATTTCCCTCCTAATCAAGCAATACGTTTCCTATACTTATCCTATGGTCCCTTTCTTATATATGATATTGCTACTGACCCTTATGACTCATATACTTGACTTTAAATTCTGTTACATTACTTTTGGAATTGAGATTTGAACATAACAGCAGTATACAGAATACAATTTCTTAATAGAGTTGGCATCATTCTAGTTGCTCAAAGTCTGCTTATTGTTTAAGGGGGTAAAGAGGGACACAGATAACCAAAAGTAATGTAACAGAATTTAAAGTCAAGTATATGAGTCAAAGGGGTTTGCTCAAAGTCCTCTCCTAAGTTTCCTTAATCTTTAAATTGCCAACCGCGACTTTCCCTATAGAAGCTAACGGTGATTCGTGGCTGTGTTCTCACACTGCACATGTCCCCCGTGGGCCCCCTGTGTCACTACCTTGGGTGGTTCGCTAGTGGTCCCAGTGATTCTACAGGCTCTAGACCTTGTGTCTAGTCAAGTCATGGTTCTTATACCACTTTCTTAATATATGGTTTGGTACGTCCCTAGGGCTTAACGTATATTGTGCTAATTTACTGTGTGATATTAAGAGAAACTTATGTGTTTTGACCTCTAGCCTCAAAGAGACTAGTAGGGTGTGATTAGAGTAACTACATATATTATATATATATACCCGGTGTGGTTCTCCTTTTAATTGGTCATTCACAAGAATATAGACTGGTAAAACAGCCTACTTTATATTCCTTTAAGGCTTAGCCTGAAGGCTGCTCTCCATAGCTACCACTAGGATAGCTTTCAGTAAAGGTTGTCTTTAACCTATCACCTCAAAGGGGTTTTTTGGACTGGTGCAAGGTGCCCACTATAACTTGTGGACAGCATATGTCTGGCCAACTTCTCATAGATGGTCTAAGGGCAAAGTTGCCGTCATTGCTTGATGGAACAGGGAAACGGATTTCATGCTTTTTAAAAAACACAGTAGGTATCAACCTAGTGATGGGTGACATTAAGTGCCAGTTAAGTAGCCTAATTAGGGAACAAACCAATGCGGTGTTCACACAGGCCTACATTCCAGGAATTATGCTAACAGATAACGAGCATGACAAACTGAATATGGATAGCCCTGAGAGTTGTGTTCCCCGATCATCCAGATTTAGGAGGGTTAATGGCAGAGACCATGAAGCCAGGGGAAAGCATAAGGTATTTCCTAGGTATAATAAGGGAACAAGAGACAGGACAGCCATGGACAGAAAAGGGTTACCCACTAAGATATAGATCTGGCTGGACATTGTGGTTGGTGTAGATACTAAACCATGGTGAGAGATACATGGCCCATATATTACATTACCACAGAAAGAAGCACAAAAGGATGGATGAAAACAGGAGCAAGCCCAGAGGGATACTGATAAATTGGTCCAAATTTATTAAAAAAAGACCGCCACCAAGGAGCCTGGGCGCATCCGTGCAAATGGCACCAGTCTCCAGGGGAACTCCACTGCAGAGCCCCAGAGGGTTCCAACCTTGCAGTAGCGATAAAGGCCAGGGAGTCTGGCACCACCAGACCCTAGGGAGTGGTGCTATTGCCACAGGCTCGGCCACCTAGCAGACAGATTCTGGTTAGAGGCATACCATGAGCATAGATCAATGAGCCAGAACCATCCACAAAAAAGCCCCACAAATGTGCACAAAAATAAGCCCAGGGGAATCAGAATTCACCCGATATATCCTCACCTTCAGGGAAGTCTGCTATCTGCCACACCCCCTGCAGAAGGGATCAGTTAGTTGGACAAACACCGGGTATCAACAACCACTGACAAGTAACACAGCACATCAGGGGGAGGGGTAACAGTATGGGGAGGCAGAGCCCTCACACAACCTCAGAACCAAAGTTCACAGTAGACTAGACAAACAAGACAAGACTAGACAAATAATAACAATACCTAAAACATCAACTCTACAACATATAACCAATATCCCCTATATTCGAAAAGTTTAAAAAAGACAAAGCTACAGCAATAGGGATCCATACATTTCATTGGGGTCCAGGAGCTTTGGGCTGCTGTATGTGCTCTGTTGACTGGGTATCCTCACTAGAGTTTGACATCGGAGTACCACTAGAGATCTAAGGACCTACTCTGCTGCAAATCCCCTAGGGTGGAGTAGGCTGGCCACACCCCAGGGGAGGGTAGTCTGATGAGGGGGCAGGTTGGCACCAAGAGAATGTATTTTAAAAGCAGACACCTAGGTACCCGCATCCAAAGTCAATAGAAAGTGGTTTCAATCACTAAGTCAAAGGGTCCTCATTTTCAGGCATCTGGCTTGGACCGATGTTTCCTGTAAAGCGTGTTTCCAATGAATTAGTAACCTCCACCCAATGGAGGCCCCCTTGCAGTTCTAAAATGAAGCTGTCCTTAGTGGCAATAACCAGGATTCATGGGTGCCTAGGATCATAGAGCTCCAAAAAACTCCACGGTGCATAAACAAAGAGCCAAGCTGTGAGGCATCCGCATAATGTTGAGCCCAAGCTTCCAATTGAGGTTCACTAGGGTGACCAGGCATCCTGGAACTGCTGATGCAGTCCCCAGATTTTTGTTTTCCTCGTCACCCAGCAGACTCTGGAAATGTTTCATCAAAAGTCCAGAGTTCCACATGTTTGAGGTTACAAGGTAAATACTGACTTAGCTAGCCTTCTGCTATGCTGTATGAATGATGAAATCTTTTCTGAAGTTCAGTCACTGTGCCATGCCTTTACAATGCATGAGTGTAGAGATTTTATCCTCCAGCTAGTGATAGCAGGCCCAAGTGCGCTGAAAGGAAGCAAGGAGTGGTCCGAGGGAGAGGGGGGTGCCTGGGAGAAGAGATCCCAAATGTCCACTGCAGATGAAGGTAGGGCAGCAGATGCACCCACCCCCATATCAAGCATAGTGACTAACTAATGGTCCTAATCTTGCATGCACCATCCAGCAAAAGCAGTTGGTCTGACCTCAGATAACACAGGGCAGCATAGGTTGGGATGAAAAGTGGGCTAGGGAGTAGACTCAGACCAACTTCCGCACATTCCAAATGAAACAATAGAAAACGACAGACTTAGGGAAATGACCAAAACAAAAGGTAAACAGCCTAAAGTTAGACCAAAAGAGGTTTCCAGATAAAAGGCTGGGTCGAGAAACCTGCTACCCTAAAGGAGGGTCTTGTGGCTTGCCGCATTCTAGGAGCTGAGAGGTACATATACATTTGATCTCAGGCCATGCGGCATCCACCAGCACCAATAAATAGCAACACACTCCTGCATCATATATTCCTGTGCACATGTAGACAACAAAGACGCAACTCACACCAAAAGTGCCTTCATGCACACACCAGGTGAAACACATTCCTGGAAAACTAGTGGCACCCATGGATCTCCTGCTAAAACATGATGCTCCTTAGACAACCCCATTCATATCATGCACTAACCTAAGCATCTAGTTAGGAAAGAAGGATGGTAGGGATCAATGAGTCATGAAGAGAGTAAATTGCCTTCATAACCAATAATCTCGCTTATTCCAGACAAACTATCAAAGAGATACTAGAAAAGTCACCTTCTGGTGCCGCACTCAATTAGTGAATAGTGAAGTGTGGAAGATGCAGTCCTAGGGTAAAATTGCAGTAACTTCCGGAAACCATTATTTATGGTTCACATGTGATGTTTTTGAGTTAACAAGGAATCACGTTCTTATCCAAACAGGTTAACTACTGACCCTTCAAGTGCATTAACACCCAGCTGCCACAACAAACACCCCAGCCCAGTTATAAAGTTTACATTTGAAACTTTGAACTAACACAGCAAACCTTTTATTTGAAGTGATAAGGGAAACCACCACCCCTAGAGCACCACAGATGCCTGCCAGGGAACCCATACCAAGATCTGCAATGTGAAATGAAATGATATTTATGATTGCATTGTTATGTACCCTATGGCTACTTTGGGTGATACCGCACTTATTCGTCATGGAGGAACTGGTGAGTAAAATGGAGTCTATTCAAAAGTTACCACTTGAGTAGGGACCTCTACCATGTCACCCACATTACACCAAGCAGAACAACAGCATCCTACATGCATTACACAACATCCTTTTGCACAACACAAGGTACCAGCACATAAATGCGGTGGGATCCCAAACATCAGTGAGGTCATGTTACGTCTGCTAGTTGATTTTGCATGCAGTCTGTGCAAAATTACTTTACTTATACCAAGAGGTAGCCCCTGAGAATGCAAAATGCCTTCTTCACCTTTATCTATGCAGAATAAGGGCCAAGATCCAACCTGCCAAAGTAGAACCCCACAGGGTAGTAGTAATTTTAACCTGATATGACACCAATCTTCACGGAACCTAATGATATCCAAATTGAACTTGACAAGATGTGTAGAAAGGGCACCATAGGGGAGGAAACTGTTTGGCCCTGAGATTTCCCAGAGAAGAGACTCTTGGAGTTAGCAAAACCTCCAACTCAATACACATACATGTCCGCTCCTGCATCTATCTGTTGACCAAGGGTGGCTTTTAGTGTATGGAGGAAGTCTTCATTAACAACAAGTGGACTCCCAACATGGAGTGCCTGTGTAGTGCAATTTAGCTCATGGACAGAAAGGGACCACCCCATGTCAGGAATACTAGGACAGTGAGTTGGGTGGATACACTTGGTTACAATGGAAGCAGCAACACCTAATTGAACTGAAACTTACAGTGCATTCCTTATGTTTCAGAGGTAACAGAAATCTTCCAATGGGCATGAATGCTAACTGCGTAGCAATCATGTACCTTCTAGATATGCAATGGGGCACCTCTACCCTAACGGATAACTAATGGTAGTGCAACAGGTTTCCATATACTCATCTCATCCCTAGATGGTGCAGACTCTCTACCCTGGTCACAACGCACACCCCAACTCTGGCCATTCCTGAAGAAGAGCTATCAGACTTACACCAGCACCCTTTAAGGAAGAAGACAACCTTGCTGAACCAGGCTAGTGAGAAGAGAACTGCAGACTATTTTGGCTGGTGTAGGAAAGAGCTTCTTTGGACATGGTTAGCCCCCACTTTTTGCCTGATGCAATTTTAAACTGCAAGTACATTGGGTCCCTGCTAGCCAAGCTCCCAAAGCCATATCTCATTTCTCTAAAACTGTACCATGATTGGCACAACATCTGTTTCCTCTGTAAGCCCTAGTAAATGGTACCCAGGGCATGGGGACAGAAAGAGGTCCTCTAGGGACCTCTAAACCAGATCAGGTGATACTGCTGTCTCAGGCTGTGTGTGCAAGTGTAGGGCACACCGAAAAGTGCACCATGCCACCCGTAGACTGCCTAAGATATAGGTAACCCACCCCTAAGGCAGGCCTTGAGCCCTAATACTGGGTGCACTATGTCCTATGTGTGGGCATATCAGCATGAGCAAATATGCTCCTACAGTCCATCCACACTTTTGTCCGGGGGACTGGTGGAAAAGTTAGGCAAAGTAGGAGGTAGGTCAACGTTAACCCTGCAACACCCCTCAGGTGGGGCAGGCAAGGCACATCCCACCTTTTATCTTTTATCTTACCTATTGGAGTATCCTATAGTTAGGAAGACTCCCTCAGAGGAACTTTGCTCAATATTGTGTTGACATATCAGCATGAGCAGATATGCTCCTACAGTCCATCCCCACTATGGTCCGGGGGACTGGTGGAAAAGGTAGGTAAAGTAGGAGATGGGTCAACGTTGACCCTGCACCACCCTCAGGTGGGGCAGGCAAGGCAAATCCCACCTTTCACAATCGACCATGGGGATGAGTCTATTGGGATTCAGGGTATGCCCACCCAAGGGGGACCTGCTGCCTTCCTGGAAAACTGTGAGGCCACTAAGAAACCCCAGAGGCCTCCAGAATTCAACAATTTACCCAGAACATTCCTGTGGTCTCCAGCACAACACCGGTAAAGATTGATAAGTGCTGAGGACTGGCAGGGTCTATGTCAACGTGACTCAGCCTCAACTCTTCTGTGGCAGCAGCCAAGGCTTGTTGAACTCCACACCATGGGCCGACTACCTCCAAGCATCCTCCAGGGGGAAGGCTCCTCACAGCATAGTGGCTGATGCTGGAAACAGTCCCACTCCTGTGAGCCTGCACCTTATCCCTGGTGACATAGACTGAATGCCCAGCGCAACTTGGGCACCATTGTGACCATGACGGACTGCCTTGCATCACACCCGTGGCCCGACTGCCACGGCTGAAGACCGAAATCAGCCCTCATGATTCAGGGTACCTCCGAAACGGGCTGCCTTTTACGGCCTGCTGTAGCTGAGTCTTGCGACTCCAAAGAACTTCAACCTGCCCGGAGAAGATCAACCTTTGAACCTGAGTAACGGTGCTCACCCAAGGTTCAACAGCAGAGTCCTTGCTTCCATCAACAGTATTGGTAGCTGTGTTAGTGGTCCTCCACTGTCTCTCTCTGCACTTTCTTCTCAGCGGCTGCGACGGTCCCTGTGTTGGTGGTGCTCCGACTCCATTGAACTCAATTGCTTCGACCGCTGGCCATGACAGTACCCAGTCTGGTGGTATCCTGAACTCCGTTGTACCCATTTGTAACTAGGGAAACCTACCAAACCCACACATTTCTGAAAACTAGAGTTCAATAAGGTATGACTTGCATGGATCCCCCAACGTTTCCTTACCCGAAATCCCCTGAAAACTTCAAATATAGCTGAAAAAACATATTTTCAACATATTTTTGAGTGGACTCCCCATGCTGGCACAAATGTGCTACCCCACAGCGTTCTGCTTAGTGTTCCGAGTAAAATGATACCTCACTTGTGTGGTGTCCAATGCAAAATTGGCTAAAACCGTACTTTTAAAAAACTGTAGCGCTTAGAATTCTCGGTGCTATACCCTTATTTCCTATGTTCAGGTAATTTTGAAGTCTAAACAGTAAGATTTGGGCCATTTGCTGTTGCAGCCACTATGCCTACCCACACAAGTGAGGTACCATTTTTATCGGGAGACCTGGGGGTAAGACATTTGTGGATCCATAGATTCCAGAACTTTTCCACACATACATTTGAGAAAAAAGTGATTTTTTCAGTGAAATCTGAGGTTTGCAGGGGATTCTGGGTAGGAAACTTTTTGGGAAAACCACACAAGCCATACCTTGCTGGACTCCCCAGGATGTATAGTTCCCAGAAATGTGTGGGTTTGGTAGGTTTGTCTAGATGGCCGCCGAGCCCCGGGCCAAAAACTCATGGGACCCCCCTTGCAAACTAGGTTGGTTTGTGATAGGTAATTTTGATGTCGCCTCAATAGGTTTTGGGGCCTTGCCTGTCGCGGGTCCTTGACCCACCCACACAAGAAAGGTAATATTTTTATCGGGCGAACTGATGGAAAGCTGGATGGGTGGAATTTTTTGAATCCACGCAGATTTCAGAACTTTCCACCCCAGAAATGTTAGGAAAATATGTTTTTTAGACAATTTTTTAGGTTTGCAAGGGATTCTGGGTAACAGAACCTGGTGAGAGGCGGTCAAACCCCACCACCCTGGATTCCCCTGGGTGTCCAGTTTTCAAAATGTATAGTTCTGCTAGGTTTCCCGAAGTGCCAGCAGAGCTAGGGTTAAAAAACTACAGCTAGGCACATTGCCAAAAAAGGGTCATTTTTCACTGTGACATTGTGGTGTGTCCATGTTGAGTTTTGCACTGTTTCCTGTCGTGGGCACTAGATCTACCTACACAAGTGAGGTACCATTTTTCTTGGAAGACATTGGGGAACGCAGGGTGGCTGGAAATTTGCGGTTCCACAAGAATTCCAGTACTTTCCACCACAAAAATGTGTGGAAAATGTGTTTTTTGTTTACAATTCTTTAGGTTTGCAAGGGGTGAGAGGCAGTGAGATGGCCCCATCCTGCATTCCCCTGGGGGTCTAGTTTTCAAAACTGTATAGGTTTGCTAGGTTTCCCTAGGTTCCGGCAGAGCTAGGGTTAAAAAAAACTACAGCTAGGCACTTTGCCAATAAAGGGTCATTTTTTTCACTGTGAAGTTGTGTGTTTCCACATTGCGTTTTGCACCATTTCCTGTTGCAGGCACTAGGCCTACCCACACAAGTGAGTTACCATTTTTCTCAGAAGACTTTGGGGATCACGGGGTGGTTGGAAATCTGTGGATCCTCAAAGAATCCAGAACTTTCCACCACAGAAATGTCAGGAAATTGGGTTTTTTTGGACAATTTTTTAGGTTTGCAAGGGATTCTGGGTAACAGAACCTGGTGAGAGGCAGTCAAGTCACCACATCCTGGATTTCCCTGGGTGTCTAGTTTTAAAAATTGTATAGGTTTGCTAGGTTTCCCTAGGTGCCTGCAGAGCTAGGATTAAAAAACTACAGTAAGGCACTTTGCCAAAAAAGGGTCATTTTTCACTGGCAAATTGTGGTGTGTCCACGTTTTGTTTTGCGCTGTTTCCTGTTGCGGGCACTAGGCCTACCCACACAAGTGAGTTACCATTTTTCTTGGAAAACGTTGGGGAACGCGGGGTGGGTGGAAATTTGTGGATCCACGCAGATTCCAGAACTTTACACCACAGAAATTAGAGGAAAATGTGTTTTTTTTGTACAATTCTTTAGGTTTGCGAGGGATTCTGGGTAATAAAACCTGGTGAGAGGCAGTAATGTCACCCCATCCTGGATTTCCCTGGGTATCTAGTTTAAAAAAATGTATAGATTTACTAGGTTTTCCAAGGGTTCAAAAACTACAGCTAGGGACTTTGCAAATAATTTACAGTGGGAAAATGTGGCGTGTTCACGTTGCGTTTTGAGACATTTCCTGTCATGGGCACTATGCCTACCCACACAGTAAGGTACCATTTTTGTTTGGAGACTTAGGGTAATTTAGATTTGTGAAGAAACGGTTATTACCTATTGACTTTCAATGCATTTCCGCCTTCCAAATGAAAGAGAATATGTAAAAAAAAGTCATTTTGAAAAGTGACTGATAAGTCTCATGCTAGTATGAGTCCTCCTAATTTCGGAAATGTGCAAATATCTACTGTTGCTACCCTCTATATTTTGTCCCAATTCAGAAATACAGAGGTGTCTTTCATACCAATTTTTCCATGTATACATTTTCCCAGAATAATTGCTATATACCCGGTACATAATAAAAAAACATAGCAAGTCGCTGCTCAGGTTTTGGCTCTGGGTTCGTCGGGTTCTTGGTGAACCTACAAGTCAAATATATATACCCACAACCAGTAAGGTCAAGCGGATGTAACGGTACATTGCTTTCAAAGAGCTGTCATAATTAGAAGAGGTTACGGTAACTACACAAAATATCAAGTAAAAAATATCGACTTACATACATATCGACTTCAAAATCTAGAATGGACAAAATATCTAATCGACAGAATATAGTCAGCAAAAATACCGAATTTAAGGTAAGTAATGTAATACGATTTTTATAAATATAGAAAGTCAAAATATTGAAGTATATAATATAGGTTATTAAAATACATAGAATTTTTATTAATATCAAATTTTTTAAAGTGTTTTGTATGTTAGTATATGTGTGAAAAGTGTATTTTTTTGTAATTTTTTTTTAAGTAATGAATGTTATGTTATTTAATTGTTGCGTAATTTAATTCTGTAGAGGGTTGTGAGTTTATAGGGGAATAGGGTGGGGAGTAATTTAATTATATTAAAATGAAATATTACATTTTTCGAAATTATTAATTAGTTTTTCTTTAATTTTGCATTTTAGTTATGTAGGGGGATGTGGGTTTATAGGGAAATAGGGTGGGAAGTAATTTAATTGTAATTAATTAAATATTTTAATTTATTTATTGGTATTTATTTTAAATAAATTGTTAATACATTTTTCATTGGTAATTAATTAATTTTTTATTAGTTATTAATTTTTATTAATTTGATTATTGATAATTATGTGAATGTTATTAATGTATTTTCTGTAGTGCGTTGTGGCTTTATAGGGGAATAGAGTGGGAAGTTACTTAATTGTAATTAATTAAATATTTTTATTTATTTATTAGTATTTCTTTTGAATTAATTGGTAATTAATTTTTATTTGTTAAATAATTAATTGTTATTTGGTAATTCATTTGTATTACTAGTTAATGAATATTCATAATTAACATTTATTTGTTTTTTTAATTGATTAATAATTATATTATATTAAATTGGTAATTACTTTTAATGATTTTTTGTTTGTATTGATATTTAATTTATTTTTATTAATATATTAAATATTACCTTTCCCTACTGTTAAGCTCACTAGAGTGGGAATAGTAACTTTTCACCCTAATATATCCAACGCTTTCCCTACTGTTGCACTCTCTGGAGTGGGAATAGTAATTTTTACCCCAACGCTAGCCAACGCTTTCCCTACTGTTGCACTCTCTGGAGTGGGAATAGTAATTTTTACCCTCCAGCTATCCAACGCTTTCCCTTCTGATGCACTCACAGGAGTGGGAATAGTAATTTTTACCCCTACGCTATCCAACGCTTTCCCTACTGTTGCACTCTCTGGAGTGGGAATGGTACTTTTTACCCTTACGCTATCCAACGCTTTCCCTACTGTTGCACTCTCTGGAGTGGGAATAGTAATTTTTACCCCTACGCATTCCAACGCTTTCTATACTGTTGTACTCTCCGGAGTGGAAATAGTAATTTTTACCCCTACGCTATCCAACGCTCTCCCTACTGTTACACTCTTTGGAGTGGGAATAGTAATTTTTACCCCTACGCTATCCAACCCTTTCCCTATGGTTGCACTCACTGGAGTGGGAATAGTAATTTTTAGCCCTACGCTATCCAACGCTTTCCCTACTGTTGCACTCTCTGGGGTGGAAATAGTAATTTTTACCCCTACGCTATCCAACGCTTTCCCTACTGTTGCACTCACTGGAGTGGGAATAGTAATTTTTACCCCTACGCTATCCAACGCTTTCCCTACTGTTGCACTCACTGGAGTGGGAATAGTAATTTTTACCAATACGCTATCTAACGCTTTCCCTACTGTTGCACTCACTGTAGTGGGAATAGTACATTTTACCGTCCCGCTATCCTACGGTAAAATATGGTATATGTTTTACTAATATCATGTTAATATATATATATATTTAAAAAAATAAAATTGTATGTTTTTTTTAGCTTAAATTAAATAGTATATAATTATAAGCTTATTTAATTATTTTTAAGAGTGTTTTAGTTAATTATTTTTAATATGTCATTTATTTTAAATTAAGTTTAAGACATTTACAAAAATTCAATATTTTGACTAACTATATTGTTTCAAACAATATTTTTCATTCAATATTTTTCTACTTACCTGTTTGTCGATAGGGAGTCGACATTTTTGTAGTCAATAATTTATCCTCGATATTCTTGTAAGTCTATATTTATGAACTCAATATTATTTCAGTGATCCAAAGTTACAGGTGAAAGCGTTGACAAAAATTGCAGTTTTTTTCAATTAACTTTTTAATTTTTTGCTATATTTAACTGTTAATTTCTATAAAGAAATCTTAAAGGATGTACACAAATGACCTCTTGCTGAATTTAGAATTGTGTCTAATTTTCTAAAATGTATAGCTTTCCAGGATCCATTATTGCTTTCATACCCATTTCTACCAATACCTGGAAGGAGGTTGAAAGCACAAAGCTTTCATTTGCAGCACTTTTTTCCCATTGTTCCCTCCAAAAACTAAATTTAGCAGTATTTTGGCTAATTTCTGGGTCCCCACCAGGGTAATCCACAAACCCTAGGTACCTTTAGAATCCCCATGATATTAGAAAAAAAGGACGCACATTTTTTGTGGATCCCTTATGTGGTCAAAAAGTTACTGGGGCTTAAGCGCAAACTACCCCAAATAGCCAAAAAAAGGCTTAGCACAGGGAGGAAAGGCCTAGTAGTGAAGGGGGTTAAAGAAAATGGTCTGTATTTGAAAAAAGTTGCTTTACTTAAAAAAGCAAACACAGACATGGTGGTCTGCTATCCTCAGCAGATCATCATCCCTGTGATATGTGAAAATCTTAAAGGGTCACAAATTTCAACCTGCCTTGTTAATATTAATGATATAGGTCTTCAGCGACGCCATTAGGAATCGCAAACCGGGTCTGAAGCACTGTTGTACATTCCATTTTGAGAGTCACAAACAACGGAATGGTCGTACATCTGGCTCTTTAAGAAGATGAAACTTTGTACGATTTTCCCTGCAACAGAGAAGTCTCACCATATACACTCCACATTAACTGAACTAAGTAAGTATATTTTTTGCTTAAAATAAAAAATAAACCAAGTGAACTTTAAAGAAATATATACTAATAAACAATTATTAACTCACTTTTTAAAAGATTCTTCCATCTTCAAACAAACTGCACCACAAAGCACCCAAGAAAAGCAGCCAAAAAACATAAGTATATCTGCAAAATAATTTTAAACACAGTTAAACGGCAATAGGTACAACACCATCCAACTAATCCCCCAAATAATCCAACATACAGAAAGCATTATAAGTAATACAATTGTTTTTCTGTTCCAACAGAAAAAAGTATGAGCCTGAAAATAAAAGATTGCAGAAGAAACTTGTTCCAACAGCGAAAAACGTCAAAAACAACATACATGTACGTTTGCAAAGAAACAATAATATTTATTCAACTGTAAATTATTTTAAATATTGATTAATAAAAAATGTTTATATTTATTTCATTACAGTACATAAAGCTATAATGAGAGAAGGTGCCAAATGTATTACTTCTCAAAAGGGATAACTTTTACTATGTTATATGGAAAATGCATAGGGTCAAGAAAAAAGTTCTCAGCATATTAATTGGAAAAGTACCAACTATTAATTTAATGCTGGTTATGGGAGGGCAACTTGCAGACAAACCACAGTATTTAGTATTAAAGAACATAACCACTCATACAATGTAACAGAAGAAGAAGTAAGAGAAGTGTTATACATCAGAAAAGAAGAAAGCACTAGCTCCCAAAAACCTACAACACAAATCCTTGCAGATATACTATCCAATGAATCAGACATATAACAGGTCAGTTACCTTCCATACCCACCTTAAAACACCTTATAACCAGAACTAAAAAGGCCACCAGCAAAGCCCCACCTGCTTCTAAAACATTTAGAGATATAGAAATTCTACCTGAGCTTGTATTAACACACAAAGCAGAACAATTTTTATTTTATGACAATAAATGTTATGACAAACAAATACTAATTTTGCAATCTCTGAAAACTAACTAAAACTAGGCCAATGTCAAATATGGATGATGGATGGCACATTTAAAATGTGTCCTAAATCAATCCATCAACTTTACACCATACATGGTGAATTTCATAAAACTAACATATCTTTTGGGTATGCATTATTGTTAAACATGAAACCAGTACCTTCATAGAACTCCTAACCAGAATTAAGCAACCAACAAACAATTACTACCCCAAAGTATACATCATTTTAAGCAAAGTAGATGGTGTCACCTACAAAACATCTGCACGAATTGTGGAATATGCTACTAACAGCCAATTTGCATTTGAAATACAAAAATTGATAGCTCTAGCCTACATCCTTGTAACTTGAGTAGCCAACCATTACAAAACGTTTCTACAAATTCCCTATAACAAATTAACGAAGACAAACTTGCTCCCCCAATGGATTACATCGAATACACATGCGTAGGGACCCTACACAGGTCAGGCACAAACGCCAGCCAAAATTCCAAATAAAATGGTGGTATGTGTATGACAGCACCTTAGCACAAGAAGCAAAAACTCAGTGGAAAGATGGCATATTGCCTTCCAATCCACACTAGGAAGAACTCAACCTACCCTGCACAAACTACTGCAATCTTTACAAAAATAACAAAGCTACCAAAAACTTAGACTAGAACAATCCATGACACAAATCAGTCCTACACTAACCTAACAAACCAGAACCATGCAGGATCATTTACTATTAAAACTTAGACTATTTATAAACAATAAAGATATAGACTACCTAGAAATGGTATCAAAATCTATCCTTTAAACAACAGATATAATCTACCAACCATCTAACAACAACATAATAGATAGAAATATTTAGAAAACATTTTTTAAAGATTATAAAATATTATTAGTATATCAGTAAAATGTTTTGCAAAATTTTGCAATATTCACTGACATAATAAAAAATATTTATACTGCTAATTATAAAAATATTACTAGGTATTTAACACATCCAAAAATAAAACTACCTACACATACTTATAAAAACACATCATATATTTTCCACAAAACAGTGTCTTCAACAAATAATTATCACATAATTATAAACATATAACTTTTCCCAGCCATACTAAAATAATTAATGTTACTTATGATTTTGTTGCTGCAGATCTCTGTCTAATTCCAGAGAATTCGAAAAGGTATTCTAGCAAAATGTTGTTTTAAAAATACAAAAAAATCTCCAAAGAATACTGAAATACACCTTGCAAAAAATAAATCACTTGAAATAATCTTCAATTTGTAGATTCCATACAAAACGTGGCAATCAATCAATCAATCAGTACACTTATAGAGCATGCTACTCACCCGCGAGGGTCTCAAGGTGCTGAGGGTGAGGGGGGGGGCTGCTACTGCTCCATATAGCCAGGTCTTGAGGTGTTTTCTGAAGGTGAGATGGTCCTGGGTTAGTCGTAGGTGAGCGGGGAGGGAGTTCCATGTCATGGCGGCTAGGTAGGAGAAGGATCGTCCTCCGGCGATGGCTCTGCGGATCCGTGGGACGGTTGCGAGGGCGAGGCTGCCGGAGTGGAGTTGGCGGGTGGGACAGTAGAACGAGAGGCAGTTGTTGAGGTATTGGGGGCCCATGTCATGGAGTGCTTTGTGTGTGTGTGTGGGTGAGGAGCCTGAATGTGCTAACTTCTCTTCCTAACGGGGAGCCAGTGCATGTTTTTCAGGTGGGCCGATATGTGACTGCGGCGAGGGACTTCGAGGATGAGTCGTTCAGAGGCGTTCTGTATTCGCTGCAGTCATTTCTGCTGTGGTTCCTGCATAAATGGCGTTTCCATAGTCCAGTCAGCTGGTGAAAAGGGCATCTTTCTAGTTTCTGTGGGGATCCACCGGAAGATCTTTCGGAGCATGCACAGGGTGTTGAAGCAGGAGAATGAGATGGCGTTGACTTGTTTGGTCATTGTGAGCGAGGAGTCCAGGATGAATCCCAGGTTGCTTGCGTGGTCCATGGGTGCTGGTGCGGTGCTCAGCGCAGTGGGCCACCAGGAGTCGTCCCAGGCGGATGGGGATTGTCCGAGGATGAGGACCTCCGTTTTGTCTGAGTTCAGTTTCAACCGGATGAGCTTTATCCATTCCGCGACTTCCTTCATTCCTTCCTGGAGGTTGGTTTTGGCGGTGGTTGGGTCTTTGGTGAGGGAGAGTATCAGCTGGGTGTCGTCGGCGTAGGAGATGATGTTGAAGTTGTGTTTGCGTGCGATGGCAGCGAGGGGGCTCCTGTAGATATTGAAGAGGGTTGGGCTGAGCGAGGATCCTTGGGGTACGCCGCAGATGATCGGCGGGAGGCAGACTCTCTGGGTTCTGTTGAAGAGGAACGAGATGATCCAGTCCTGCGCTTTTCCTTGGATCCCAGTTTTGTTGAGGTGGGTTGTAAGGGTGCGGTGGCAGACGGTATCAAAGGCGGCTGAGAGGTCTAGGAGTATGAGGGCGGTGTCTTCCCATTGTCCATCAGGGTCCCCATGCCGTCGGTGGCTGCGATAAGGGCTGTCTCGGTGCTGTGGTTGGCTCAAAATCCGGACTGGGTTGGGTCGAGCAAGTAATTTGCCTAGAGGAATACAGTCAGCTGTTTGTTTACGGTCTTCTCGATGACTTTAGCCGGGAAGGGAAGAAGAGAGATGGGGCAGAAGTTCTTGAAGTCCTTAGGGTCCGCTGTGGGATTTTTCAGAAGGGCGTTAATCTCTGCGTGCTTCCAGCTCTCTGGGAAAGTGTCTGATGTGAAGGAGTTGTTTATGATGTTCCGGAGGTGGGGTGCGATGATGGCGACTGCCTTGTTGAAGATGTGGTGGGGGCATGGGTCAGAGGTAGAGCCGGAGTGGATGGTTTTCATGACGTGGGTGGTATCTTCTCTACTGATGGGGGTCCAGTTGCTTAGGGTGGTGGGGGTTGTTGGTTTGGAGGCTGGAGGTGGAATCTGGGTGTCAAAGCTGTTGTGTATGTCTGCGATCTTGCGGTAGAAGAACGTGGCGAGGGAGTTGCAGAGGTCTTGTGATGGTGTGATGTTGTTGTTGCTGGCGTTGGGGTTGGAGAGCTCTTTTACGATGCTGAAGAGTTCCTTGCTGTTGTGGGTGTTGCTGTCCAGCCGCTCTCTGAACGAGGTCCTTTTGGTGGTGCGGATCAGCTGGTGGTGTCCGCAAGTGGCGTTCTTTAGGGCTGTCATGTTTTCTGTCGTCCGTTCGTAGCGCCAGGTTTTTTCAAGCATGCGGCATGATTTCTTTGAGTCTTTCAGGGCTGAGGTTCTTTGGTTTCCGACTTTGTCTCGTATTTAGCTGCCAGCTGCTACGTGTCTCTTCTGTTAAAGAGTAACCCCCTGCCCTTGTTTACGAAACCGATGTCAGGGTCTGGCCGAGTTCACTAATCCATGTCTGGTTTGATTTATCCCTGTCTCGACTGACTATTTGGCTTCTTCTATTCTTTCCTTACATTATCTTATCCGACTGGCCTTCGCTATTCTCTCCTTGTATTCTCTTGTTACACAACTATCCTTTGAGGCACACAAATACCTCCTGCCACCTGCAAATTGGATTGTCGGTACTAGCACTGATTAATTTGTGGGGAAGGGTGACACATGGGGTCTGAAAGAGGGGCATATTTGGGACACCTGATAGCTTGTTTTCCAATTTTTCCTATTGGCTTGCTTTGTATGTACTGGGAGTAAACATTGCATATATGTTCATTCATTGATAACTTTATTTCGGTCAATTGACCATAAAAGTGCACATACAATACATCAGCACGATCAATAAAACAATAAATATACATAAAATGTAAAAACAGCATTAAACTGGAAGTTATCAGGATACAGCAATAAAAGCAATAAATACATCAATTACTTTAATTTAAAAAAGTTTGTCTCCTGCGCCACATGCTTAAAAGATAACCTGAGACCGCAAACACAATCGGGGGATGGGTATCATAGGTTAATATCCTACAAGCCTGTGTAAAGGGCAAAAATCCCAGGTTCCTACAAATAGGGGTCAGCCAACATTTCCTAATGGCAGAATAGGCAGGGCAAAAAAACAGTACATGGGTTACGTTCTCTATTTTATAGTTACAAACAGGGCAAGATTTAATGTTAGTTTTTGCCCACTTAGATGTAAAAGATCCAATAGGAAGAGTACCATGCTTTAACTGAAGATATAATTTTCGAGCAAATGGGGGTTCAATTGTGTTCAAGAATTCCTCGAATTTGGATTCAAGTTTAACTTGGAGGAATTCAGAAGTTAACCTACCCAATGATGTAGAGCTCGCTAGCATCTGAATACTCTGTTTGCTTATATGGAAGAGAAGTTCCTTCTTTGATATCCTTGGGCAATAAGTCTCTGGGTTTTCCCACAGATCTGGTAGACCTAATCCAGTACTAACCGCACAAATGTGCTGTAGCCAAGGGATTTTTTGTGTGTAAGAAGGGACAGAATCTCAGCGAACTCTGCTCTATATGCGGCCAGTTCGGGGACTGACCACAGCCTCTTCCAGAACATGATTGGTCTAGCACTAGTGATCTCTTCTAATGGGACCATGCCCGATCAAGCCTAAGAGGAATCATAGGTGTACTGGGGGGTAACCCAACTAGGTTTCTCAGAAAAAGCTGTTCTGCCTTTTTGAGATTTGGTGTCTGCTTGTGCCCCCAAAGTTCAGCCCCGTAAATTGCAGCCATTCTCGCCTGGCGGCAATATATTTCCAGAGCTGGGGACACCAGCCTAAATGTTGACTCCCTAAAGACTTTACTAATACCCCCAGCAAGCTGGGATAGCTTAAGTGTAGATTTAGCGATCTGGGTGTTCCAATCAAGGTTCTCAGTTAGAGTAACACCCAGATAGACAAATATTTTTACCTTTTCAAGGGGAGTTCCATGTAGGACTGGGTTTGGGCGTACCCGCTTAGGGGGATTAAAAATCATAAACTTGGTTGTTCCCAGATTGATTTCCAGTCCCCGTAGCTCACAGAACTCAACAAAATCATCAAGGGTATTTTAAATGCCTGATGATGTTCTAGACAACAACAGTGTGTCGTCTGCGAACATCAGAGCGGGCACTCTACCCGTGACCAGTTTAGGGGCATCGTTATTAACCACACCATTCAAATGTTCTAGAAGACCGTTAATGTAAAGGCTAAAAAGTGTGGGTGCCAGCACGCACCCTTGGCGAACTCCTTTTTGAACTGGAAACTGATCTGTGAGTTCGTCATGCCTACCACACCTGACTTGTGCAAAATTATTTATATGTAGCCTAGCTAGTACATTTAGTAGGTATAACGGGAGTCCTAGGTCCGCCAACACATTCCACAATTTGGCACGGGGAACCAGATCAAATGCCGCCCGCAGGTCCACAAACACAAGGTAGAGGCTGCCACCCTCCACCTTTGCTGTTTTCCAGTACAGGAACTGTAGGCGGAATATCTGGTCTAGGGTAGATGTCCCGGACCTAAACCCTGCCTGCAGAGTAGAAAGGATCCCTTAATCTTTGATCCATCCAACGGTCCTATCGAGGATGACCCTCCCCATCAGCTTTTGTGAGGTATCAATTAGACTGATGGGTCTATAATTGGAAGGGATAAGCGGGCAGCCCTTTTTTAGAATGGGGACAATTTCTGCTCCTAGCCAAGTAGGGGGCGGATTTTCCCCCTGCACAATGCCATTAAATAAAACGACCAGATAGGGAGCCCAAATATCCGGCTGCCCCCTAAACAAATCCCCCGGCAGTTTATCCAATCCAGGGGCCTTGTTGGGGAGCAATTTGCCTATGGCTGTCTCAACCTCTGTAAGGGTAAAGGGTTCCACCGAAACGTGGAGCGTAGGGGCTTCAGTCAGCCATCCACAATCCTCAGTCCCATTGACGCCCTGCATTTGCTGGGGTTCTACAGAGCTACGAGGCAAGGCGTCATGCTCCGAAGTGCCGTATAAACTAGCAAAGTGGCTTTCCCAGATGGAGCGGGCAATATTGGGGGCAAGTGCCTTGGTATGCCCACTAATGCCAGTGGAAACAATGGACCAGAATAATTTGGAGTCCTTATTCCTGAGTGCAGATCCCAACTCTTCCCACACCGCAGCTTCCCACTCCCTTTTAGTTTCACAAATTCGCTTTTTGTAGTTAATGCGATGTATCCTAGTGGCCTTGCTATCATTGGTCTTTAATGCTGTAAGCAAAGCCTTTTTGGCCTCTCTACAGGAACTATTAAACCATCGAGAAATCTTGGTCCGTGTATTATTTACCCTTCTTACTGGGTGCAAAATACCATTTAGTGAGGCAACCAGTTGATTATGTATTTTAGTTGCCCTACCCAGATGTCCAACTTTCCCCATCTATTCGATAAACGGGATAATGGTTTCATACAGTTCTGCGAGTTTAGGAGTCGAAGCTTGTAGATCTGGCCATTTAACCCTACGTCTACAGTTTGTTATTATTAGTGGAACAGTATTGGAGTAATTAATCAAGGTTGAACCCTTTAACCCGAAACTCCCTGGTTTAAGGAACAGAATTAAAGAATTGTGGTCACTGTCAGACCTTTCGATGACCCTAAATTCAGACAACCTATCCCAATATTTAGCCTCCATAAAAATATAATCGATTATTGAGGTCTGATTTGATCTACTAAACGTGGTTCTCCCTGGTCTATCGGGCTCTACCCTCCCATTGCAGGCTCTTAGCGAAGTAGCTAGCACAAACGACGGCATTTGCAAAACAAGGGGTGTCCATGCCTTGACCTGAGGGTCAGTGGTTCTGGGACATTCCAAAGTAGATCTATGTCATCTGATTCACCAAAATTTGGGTCCATAAGGGGCTCAAAATGACAGTTAAAATCACCACCCAGGATTAACATAGTAGAGGGGTCAATCGATTGTATGAGGCTTAACAAAATCTCAATAGTTTTTGACTCAAGACCCCGCCTAACTGGCCTTGAATATGCATTAATCAAGGTGATGTCTGGCCCATTTGGCAAGATCAGCAAGACACACTGAACATCTAATGAGTTAGTTGGAATCGGTTTTGCATTTACTCCCAAGTGCGTGCCAACCCATATAGACAATCCTCTCGAGGGTCTACCCCTAGCACCCACGGTTGCCAGAATATCATATGTTGCAAAGCCCTGGACTACGCTTTCTTTAAGCGCCCAAGTTTCCTGCAGCATGCAATATCATGCAAAGCCATTAGGGAGACCCACTCTGGAATGGGCAATTTACTCTTAAGACCCGCCACATTCCAGGACAAGATTTTGACTGGAGCTTCAGCCAAGTCTTGCTTAGTTGGTTCACTATCCAAGGGTCCAAGAAGATTGTTCAGGGGTAGGTTTGGGTTTTGGGGTACAGGGGTATTTTAAGGGTTCAGAGCTAGGTTTGGGTTTTGGGGTACAGGGTTATTTTTAGCGTTCAGGGCTTGGTTTGGGTTTTGGGGTACAGGGGTATTTTAGGGTTCAGGGGTAGGTTTGGGTTTTGGGGTACAGGGTTATTTTTAGGGTTCAGAGCTAGGTTTGGGTATTGGGGTACAGGGGTATTTTTAGGGTTCAGGGGTAGGTTTGGGTTTTGGGGTACAGGGGTATTTTAAGGGTTCAGGGCTAGGTTTGGGTTTTGGGTACAGGGGTATTTTAGGGTTCAGAGGTAGGTTTGGGTTTTGCGGTACAGTGGTATTTTTAGGGTTCAGGGCTAGGTTTGGGTTTTGGGGTACAGGGGTATTTTTATGGTTTTGGGGTAGGTTTGGGTTTTGGGGTACAGGATATATTTATAGGGTTAAGATGGGTTAGTGTTTAAGGGTGTTGGGGTATTTTAAGGAGTAAGAGGGGGTTATGATTATGGGGTGCAGGGGTATTTAAAGGGAGCAGGGTGGGATTAGCACACAATATGAGACATGGCATGAAGGGCGGAACGTGCCACACGCCCCCAGCATTTGTCACGCCCCCAGCACATGCCCACAGCACAACGCAGACACGCCCACTAGGGACTACTTTGCTAGCATGGTTCTTTTACCTTTTAAATGTATATGGTGGGCGTCTGCATAGCCTATGTCCTCTGCTGCAACTGCCCTTTCCAAAGCTGTATTGGGTGTTGTGATTGGTGCTGTGGTTCCTGAGATTACCCGCCTCAAAGGATTGGGCTCTCTCTTTATTATATTAGTATGTAAGTAAGCATTGTGCCTGGACATGGTGCCTCAAATCTTCAGAATTTTGGTTATTTCATCTAAATGCTGTTCTCACTTTTATATTGTCAGTGACACGAACCAGGCCCTTAAGCCTCTCCTCAGACAAACTGTTATTTAATCTTCATTATTAGGAAATGAAAGAGCATATGTGGTGATTTTCAGTTGCCTCTTGAGGTCTTGAGCCTTGATAATTTTTTGTATGCCACATCTTTTGCTGTAAGCCTACCCTGGGCAGCAGAAATATTTATCTCATTGTGCCCCCATGCTTTTGACTAAGGTTTCACTCAGAAGTAATAGAAAAAGTTCCTCTTGAGGTTATTTGGCATGGACCTTTTCCATCCATATTACTCTTTTGCTCTGTAAACCTTTCTTATGAGTTAATTTGAGTGTGGAGTGTAAGTCCATTAATACGTGCCACTAGATTTCTGGTAACTAGTTCTTGATTGATAAAGGCTTTTTTATCCTCTATTTTATACATGGAAACCTACAATCACTATATAAAAACCCATCTCGAATTTCTTTATTAGAGCGTATTTGTGAAGTCTCTATTCCAAAACACAACTATTGGCATCGTGTCTTTATGTTAAGAGCATCCAGGGGAGGTACCAGTTCCTTCTCTATTGATCCTATTGAATAATGCCGGTGTGTCCCCTACTAAACACGGCAATTACAAGAATTGGAATGGTGGACTCACTCACGTAATGTGACATACTTCATCATGAGAAACCTCGTCCCACCATGTTAAGATGATACAATCAGGGGGAACTCGACGTCGAGCTGGGCTACCCTGAGAGAGTTCCTACATAATAATCTTTTATCTGGATAACTTGGCTCCAGTTTTTGCACTAAAACACCATAGGGTATACCACAAAAGTATAATTTTGTTAAGGGGAAACCCTGGGTACAATTTTAAAAGTACCATGGGGTATTGAAAGGGTTTGTTGGTGGATACTATGACTCTTGGGTAAACTTGGATTTAACCAACAGGATTCTGCCACATTATAATCCTGAACAGTCTTGGACATTCATCAATGTGTGGGACCTCGTACTTGATTTAAAGTGAGGGAAAGAATTAACAGCCAGGACCTGCCTCTCTGAAGGTGAATATTGGGACGTCCCTTTCTGAAGGTGAATATTGCCTCATGGTCTGTTGCGGGTGCATCTCCTATAGTCCCACATTCAACAAGGATAAACGCCTGCTTTGATTGCACCCATCCCGTTTTAACTGTTGTCTGGTATAGTAATGTACAAGTCAAATTATCATTTCATAATGCTTACTGCCAGGGCCACCAGCCAAGATGAAAAGCAATAAATGTAAACAGGAGGAGCGTCAAACAATATCAAAATATACAGTAATCCACTATTTGGAAGTTTTCAAATGGCCAGTCCTTTAGGCAGTAAGTTCAGTTCCAAAACCAGAAAGTTTTATTTTCTCTTCTTCTTTAATTCAAGAAACATAAATCGATTTCCACAATATTATTAGTCAATCAGCAAAAAATATTTTTTCTTTCTTTCGCTAACAAATATGTTCAGACACCAATTATTTCAATATAGTTGATCAGCCGACGCGTTTCATCCGCAGTGGAAATCATCAGGGCTTAAACCCTAAACTGTTCAAACTTCTCTGTATCCTTTTGAATTCTATCATATTTGTGTCTTAATTCTAAAAAATGTGAATATATCTCGCTATCGAGGTTTGTTAGATATAATTGAAGTTATTTAAGATCCCATCTTTATCACACTTGTTTCTATTTCTGCTACTTGTAAGCCTTATAAAGCTTACATTTTGGAAGGGCTATTATTAAAGTTCTGTATTGTTCCTTCTTCCAAATCTATTGAATTAATCCAAACTTTTTAGATCGTCTGTCTGTCCAAGACATTGCATGCTCCCGTCAGCCCGGCCCGATAAATCCTTCAAGATGAAAAGCAGATCACAGAGAAAAATGAGAACTGCCATTTTTTTCTCCTTTTAACCTGTGTTTTTTTATGAATTGTGATAAAAATAAGTATGGAATATGTTCATGCATGCATGCTATATATATCATTACAGGCAAGATAGAATCTCACTTCAAGTTTCTTCACATTCTGAGTTATTACATTGTGTTTAATCTGACTTACATTACACTGATTCTTATATCGTTTTGCAACAAATTGCTAACCCCTTTTTGGAGTGTTTAATTTTGCACTACAGATTTCGCTTTTAATCTTCTTATTCGCAACCAAACTATATTGTTCATATCAAATGACCTGGATTGAAGTGGTTTGTGGAATAGGTGATGGTATGATCATTTACTATAAGAATTAAAATAACCTCTGCAATATGTCATAAGGCTATTGTATACTACAAGGGAGTAACTCAGCCTTTTGCTTCTTTGCCGTTTATGTTCACGAAAATCCTCTGTGACTTACAATATTCTTATAATATATGGAAGGATGGTACTTTATCCTACATATAACTGATACATAGGCCTTCTAGCACGCAAACATGATTCAGTGGTGTAGCTGGGGGGGAGGCGGGCGGCGGTCCCACTGTTTTTGGGGGGAGAGGAGGTGAGCAAGTTGGATCTGTCACCACTGAAGTGACTGAAGTAATCTGTTTTGGTGAAGTTTTTTTTGTCATATAGAACAACACAATGTTGCTTTTCTCCAGCTCTGGGGTCTTTATAGTATAGTCTACTTCACATATTGCCATAGAAATGGCCTTGGAAAACTTTAGTAGCTTCATCCATGAATTCCATTGATCTAATTAAAATCTCTTGGAGCCCTTAATGCAACCAAATTTGGGCTACTTAAAGCTAATATACTCTCCCTTTCTTGTACGATGCCAATAGGTAATTCATAAAAACCCTTTGGCAGCTCGATAGACATGTTTCTGATACTTAGGCAGATGGTTGGTCTAACTAATTTCATAGTAAAAACCAAATGTGAAATTAGTGAAGTGAGCACCTTTTGTAAATGTTTACATTCCAGCATGATGTTTTTGAATTATTCTTTCTTAAAGAACCCCATATCTCATAATCATGGACTGATTTTAGTTTATAAATATCCGGTTTTCTTTGCAGTAGCTGTCCAAGTGTCTGATAATTATTTTGGAATATTAAGGGCCAGATAAAAAAAAGTAATTGAGCCTGCACTGAATTAGGAAAACAGGGAGCTTAAGAGTGGCATATCTGCAGAGACATGGCTCTCTCTTTCCCTCTCACAAGCGCCAGCGCTGATTTCAGCTGCCAAGCCCCAGGCACACATCTTGGCACCATAGCGCTAGGGTGCGTGCCTGAGTCTAGCATAGGTTTTGTACAGATAGGTTACCCTTCCTGCGCAAAATGCTATGTCTAGACAAGTTTAAACACTTTTGCTACTTTGTATGTTTGATGCAGAGTGCCACACGCATGCATAGTCAGAAAAGAAATGAGAAATAAAAACATTTCTCCTGTTAACGCTTCATTTGAAGTGGGGTTAACTTTTGGCACTAAACCCTGTCTACAATCAATTGTAAATAGGGTTTTGCATCAAAAAGCATAGGTGACTGCATGGGAACTCTCAAGTAACGCCCCCTTGGTGGTAAGTAATGCAAAGCAGTACCTTGTGCTGCTTTGTGTCACTTTTTTTTTTGTCCTCATTTGCCTTACCCTCAATATAGGAGATACCAGCCACCTTGCGAGTCCTTCACTTTGGAGCGGAACAACATATCCTTTTTTGTTTCCCTCTCCTGTGCCGGGACGCGAGATGTAATAATGGTGGCAGAGAAGTCCCAAAAACATGAGGGGTTTAAGCTGACTCCATCTAGGTATATTTCAACCTGTAGGACCAATATCGTAACGAGGCTAGACCCGGTCCAAGGAGTGTTTATGGCATAATCATAGGACCCGGGGAAAAAAAAACAAAAAAAAACCACCCGGAATACTATCTCCACTTGGTCAACAGATCCCGAAAAGCCAAGTTACGTTTACTGCATGATCTGTTGAGGTCAGCTTTAGATGTTTCATATAGGGACGTGAGCCACCCAGAGTGTGATTGGGCTGTTTTCTCTACCCAATGCATACAGATTTGCCTTCTGGCCAACAAAATGGCGTAGAAAAGGAGGGACCTTGCCCTGCCAGTGATGCTATCTTCCAAACCAAAGATGATAAGTGGTAAAGTTATTGACAGTGATGTGTTTAGAATGGAGTTTAGGGTAAGCTTCACTTCTTCCCAGAACCGGCCTATGTCAGGGCAATCAATGAACATGTGGATGTCAGATGATCCCCGATGGTTGCATTTATTACATTTTTTATCAGGGAGAAATTTGGAAAGTTTCAATGGTGTACTATATGCACGGTGAACTGAGAAGAGATAGTTTCTTCTTAGCCATGATGGTTTCACAATTTTGTGAAGAAGAGCAAAGGAGTTTAGCCACATCTCCTCACACTGAAGGCCAGTTGCCTCCCCCCACAGCTCATCTGGAAGGGCAAATTCCCCATCAATTTCTTCCAAGAACTGCCAATACCATAAGGCTACCTCCTTTCCTCCCCCTGGTCGTTCCACTAACTTCTGCTCCAATATGCTAGTTTTCCCAAGATGCGCGTCTTTGCCGCGTTGGGATCTTGCCCAGCTATCCAGTTGGATGTACGTAAATCTGGAGAGCCCAGGACCAATGTGGTCGTATAACTCATCCCAGGCTATTAACGATCCTTCCTTCAGTAGCTGACCCCATCTTGAAATCCCAGCTTTTTCTATTGTGGAGGACAGGCTATCTCTCAAACATAATGGTAGACCAGGCGAGTCCCATATTGGGGCGAAATTAGAGTAGTAAGACAGCCCCAGTCTTTTTCTGATGATAAACCAGGCCTTAGTCCATGACTGCAGAATTTTAAGTTTGATTTTTTTTTAATTTCTGGCTTCCAAACTTGAACATGAACCCATCCACTGATAGATTTGCCCCAGTTAGCATAGCTCTATACATTGACCCATTAGGAAGATTAGATGGTATTTTTAAAAGCATCCTAGAGTGTAACATCTGGAAGGCCCATGCATAGTATAGTAAATCAGGGAGGGCGAGACCTCCCTTTTCTCTCCTCCTCCTCAGCTTTTTCCAAGCGAGTCTAGTGGACTTATAATTCCAAATAAAGGAGTTCATTTCTCGCTGGCATTTTTCAATAGTTTTAAGGTCAAACGCCAGGGGAATAGCATTAAAAACAAACGTAAACTTTGGAAGGATATACATTTTAACCAAGTTGACCCTACCCGTTATAGAGAGTGGCAAGTGAGTCCAAGATTTCAGAAGCCTTTTACTCTCACTAAATATTCTGCCCAAGTTGGTTTGACCAATACTACCCACTTCTTGGGTGACTCGTATCCCGAGATAACGCATGGAGGTTGAAATGTTTACCGCCAACCGTAGATCTGATATATTCCATGTCATTATTTTGGTTTTACTCGAGTTGATGTCATAGCCCGAGATATACCCAAACTCTTTTGCCCGCTGGATGACAACCGGAAATGCAATTGTTGGATCAGATGTAAAAATCAGGATGTCATCAGCATAAAGTGCCACGCGCCTTTCCCACTCCCCAAGACTAAAAGATGGAATATTAGCCTCCTCCCGCAGAACCTGGGCGAACGGTTCGATGTATAAGTTGAAGAGGAGGGGGGAAAGCGGGCAGCCCTGCCTTGTACCTCTGGTGATGGTAAAGGCATCCGTCAAGACCCCGTTGTCTAGCAACCCAGCCGAAGGGGCACCATAAAGCTGGAATATAGTTCTACAAAATCCTTTTCCAAAGTTGAATTTTTAAGTACGTCATTCAGATAGAGCCAATTGACCCTATCAAACACCTTAGTTGCATCTAGGGTAAGGGTAGCCAAGGGTAGGGAAAAGGCTGAGGTAATATCTATAGCCCCTATCAGATCGTGTGTTAGGTCTGATAGTTGTCGACCTTTGATGAATCCTTTCTGGTCTTGGTGGACTATAGTGCCAATTACGCTGCCCAGTCTTGCTGAAATTATTGTTGTAAAAATTTTATAATCATTATTGAGCAACGATATTGGTCGGTATGACCCGCAATCCAGGGGAGATTTCCCTGGTTTCGGGATAAGTACAATTGTGGCCTCCCCCCATGTTTTTGGCGGTGAGTTTCCTTCTATTAGAATACCATTGAATAGAGCCGTCAGCACAGGGGCGATGACATCTTCCAATTTTCTATAAATCTCCTCCGGAAGACCATCTGGGCCTGCCGCATTCCCTTTTTTTGATTGGCGAATTGCTTTCCTCATCTCGGCCTCCGTTATTTCGCTCTCTAGGGATTTACTCTGTACTGTTGAGAGGGTTGGAAGCGTGATTGCTTCCAGCCATCTATCCCTTGCCAACTGGTCATTGGGAAGATCTTCTTTATAGATTTCCTCAAAGAAATCAAAAAAGGCTTTGCCTACGACTAAATTAGAGGATCGTGCCGTAGCCTCTCCATCTACCTTGATTTCTCTAATATATTTGAGGGCTTGGTCAGATTTTATTCTCCATGCCAGAACTTTCCCTGCGGCTTCTCCAAATTCGAATTAGGAGATCTTGCTCGCTTCCCACCTTTTGTTTACTCTCTCTTGTAGAATGTTTTCCAGTTGTAGTTTTAGCTCAACCAGTTTTGTCAGCTCCTCTGATGTTCCTAGGGACGTGCCGATTTTTAACTCTAGTAGCTTCATTTCCTGCTCCAGGCTAGCTATCCTTTCTCTGTATATTTTCCGCCTATAGGAGGCTCTGTTGGTAATCTGACCTCTTAGAAAAGCCTTGAATGCCTACCAGACTACAGCCAAGGCTGAGGAGTCCAGGTTTACGTCAAAGAAGGCTGAGGACTCAGCTACCATAAACGTAACCTCTTCGTCCTCGAGCAAGAGTGTCAGGTCAAACAACTAAGATGGTAGTTTATTCTTGCTATCAGATCTCATAGTGAATGCTAAGGCAGAGTGATCTGACAAATGTGAGGGAAGGTAATCTATCATTGTCAGAGTGTCCTTCAGGCAATAGCTGAAAAGGGCTTAGTCAATTCTGGATTTAATTTTGAAACGGCTATTCCGGAAGGACACCCCCAACTTGTTGCCAACTCTTTCTCTCCACAGGTCTGCCAAGCCTAGTTGTGTCATAATTGTACTAAGGATTTGCCTATACTTAGTGGAGCTACGGGCTTGAGAGTTTGTTGATTTATCTAGCCTGGGGTTGAGCACGATGTTAAAATCCCCCATCCAGATCACCGGATCCTGAACTGATACCAGGTGGTTCCTAACGGCATCTAAGTGTGATGGGTCATCTGAATTGGGGCCATAGTAACCCACCAAGGTGCGCATCTGACCATCCAGCGAGACTCTCAATATCAGCCATCTCCCTGTGTGGTCCTCTTTGTAATCTAGAATTTGCGCTTTTGCAGATTTTTTGAAGATAAATATTATCCCCCTGATGTTAGCGTTATGGTCTTTGGAACAGAATTTATCAATCCACTTCTGTTTTTTTAGTATAGTGGTGGCCTCTGTTTTAAGGAGGTGTGACTCCTGGAGGACTATGATCTGTGCTTGAGAATCTCTCAAATATTGTAGAATACCGTCTCATCTACCTCTCACACGCAGACCATTAACATTCCAGGACAGGTAATGGATAGATGTCATATTATTGTGACTATCCCTGGCTCCTTCACACTTTTACTCTCCCACTGGTGGATTCCTAATGTTAACTTATTATAGATCTGAAATTGAAAAAAAGGACAAGCTAAGAAACTGAAAAGGGCAGACTCATGAGGACTTTTTGCTATTTTTACCTTTCATCCCACCCCCCTCCTCCTCCCTGGGAAACCCACCCCTACTTACTCTGGCCTGATGTCTGGCCAGATTTACGCCCACCTACAGCCTTACTCTTTGACCCCCCGCTGCTGCTTACAGGTATGGAGCTGCTGTTACCAACTAATATGGACGTAGAACAAAAAGTCTCTTTTTTTTCCTTTCTTTTTTCCTTTTTCCTCCCTTCCTTTTTTGTTTTTTTCTTTTCCCTCCTTTTCCATTTTAATTCATCTTTCCCTTTTTTTCCCTTTACTTTCCTTTCCTCCCTATTTTTTCCCTTTTCATATATATATATATATATATTTTCCTCTTTTTTTCTCTTCCTTTTTTTCCCTTCCTTTCTCCACTCAAAAGTTGATATAGGTTATAGAACCCCCTTTGGATGGTATTTGATTTTTTGTGATTTTTTTTGTGGTTTTTGTAATTTAGTTTTTTTTTTATTTTCCCATTTATTGGTACAGGAAGCTGGGAAGACTTACATATAGGCACCTCTGTACTATTCTGACCAAGTCACTTTACGTTCTGGGCCTGGGCCGGGTCTCGTATGGTTTCTAATAACTCGTCTGCATCCTGTATGGAGCGAATATTGTGCATCTTGTTGTTGTACATAATCCGTAGGAATGCCGGAAACCTCATCTGTACTGTGGCACCTAATGCCCTGAATTTGTCCATACGCTGACCCAACTCCCACTGTCTATCCAGAGTGGTTTTGGAACGGTCTGACCGTATCTCAAAAGAAAAGTCTGGGCCCTGCATCGTTCTTGCTTTCAGGGCAAGATTCAGGATCTTTTCTTTGAGTGCGTATGTCAAAAAGTTAATTAACACCTTTCTTGGTTTGTTTCTTGCCGGATTCAAGCGGAAAGGATTGCGAATCGCGATGTATTCGTTGAATATCCTTATTTAGATCTTCGACTGTTTCGTCGAGGTTAAGGGAGTCTTTTAATAGTTTATTTATAAAGCTTTTAAGGTTGGCACCTTCCTTCCCTTCAGGGATCTTCAAAAGTCGAATATTATTCCGTCTGGAATAATTTTCCAACCCTTCGATCCGCTCCCGCATACTCTCCCCGTCTCTTTGGAGGGTATGTATTTTGGATCTGGCAGTCTCTAGATTTGAAGTCAAGAGCTCCACTGAGCTTTCCAGTATTTCGGTTCTTTCGCATAGGCCGTCCACCTTTTGATCTAGTACCTCGCAAGATGCTCTTATATCGTTCCGATTAGCTTTGGAGACTGCAAAGTCACGTCTTATCTCTTCCCTCATCGCGGTTATGGAACTAACCAGGGCCTCGAGTGTACTACCTACTCCCGGATCTTCATGACCCTGATCTGCCATATCCTGCATCGCCTCCTTTCCTGATGTTATTGCAATCTGTCCCCCTTCATCTTCCAGCTCTTCTTGTAGGATGGACACCTCACTAACAGCAGTAGCCTCTAAGACGGTTGAAGAACCAAGCAGGGTGGCAGTTAGAGACGAGTTAACTTTGGGTAGGGAGGCTTCTAAAGGAGCCGCAGGCAATGCTACTTCAAAGGACAGGATAGAGGAGGAGACCAAACCAGAAACAGCAATAGATATGCCCTGCTGTTTATCCTGCTTATCCTGCTGCAAACCCTCTCCCCTAGATGTTGCCATACCTTGTGTAATTTCTAACACTTGAGGCAGAGTTTTGAAAAAAGATCTCAGTGATGGAGTTATACCTCCGGAAACCTTCAGATTTTTATTTCAAGTCTTTTTTTGCTTGATGTTTTTTCTCCCTTCCTTTGTAGTTGCTCCCTTCGTTTCAGTTAATTTTGTTTTAGAGTCCTGACCTTTGATTGGAGCCAACCCCAAGGTGCACCCTGGGACCTGTAGTTTTTTCTCTTCCAACCTGAGCCCTTTGCCTCGACTTCTAGTTTTACTCCTTGTAACCCTTACAGGTATGTCTTTGGTTTTGCTTTTACTGCTTGCGTTAAAACCGGACCCTGCTCAGATCAAACAACTTACTTTGGGATGGAAGGGAGTCTCCCGAATCTTCCGACTCAGCCACCTCACCGACTGTGGCCCATTCCGACGTTTTACCAGAGTAAGGAGAAGACCATCCTGGCAGGGCAGTGTCCTTCGGCTTTTTTCCCCCTCCTCTTTTACCGCCAGAAATCGTGCCGAAGTGGCCCCGAGCAGCGGTCGCCTGGCCGCGCCTAATCTCCACGGCTGCCCGCCTCCAACACGAGAGAAAGGCGGGGGCAGGAGAGGGAAATGCTGTAGGCAAACACATTCGCCGAGTCCTGACGAGCAGCACAGCCAAATCTCTTCAAAATCGGCAAAACTTCGCTATAGAGTTAATCCACCAGTTATGCCCGACATCATAGCTCCATTGTAAGTGTTGTCAGCGGTGCAGCGGTGGAGGGTCTCAGGAGGCTACTTGGAGCGCGCGGACCGCTCTAGCCGATGGCTGCCATGTTTCCCCCTAACCACATTTTGCTTTGTGTCACTTTTACTGTACTTTCCAGCACAAAACAAGCTCTGGCAGGAAAGTAAATTAAGGAAAAACATTTTGCGCTGGTTATATGAAAATGTTTGCGAATCTAACCCTATCTGTCTTGACCAAAATCACTAAATCATCAGCATACAATGAACTAAACAGACGGACGTATAGATAGATAGATAGATAGATAGATAGATAGATAGATAGATAGATAGATAGATAGATAGATAGATAGATAGAACGAACACTGACTGTAATCATCCATGTCCTGCCACAGTTGTCTCTCGAGCATGAGGAAGAAAATAACTCTCAATGATTCTCCTTTGTGAGCACTCTTGAACGCTTTTTTTCTACCTAAGGAATTGGATGTTTTCCGTCAAGCAACAGCCATGGCTCCATGTAAACAGATTTACATATGCTTACGTTTCTGATTGCTGTTTCCCTTTTTTTCTATCTTTTGACTATTACATTCATTTCTTTAGGGCTGTGAAAGAATTACCACAATAATGTGCTATTCTGATCAATTCTAAAGCAGTCCAAGAGTCTGAAGTTGAGAACTCCTTGGGGTAAACCATCCTCCTTTTCTTCTGCACTGTTGAGGCTTAAATGGGTAAAAAAAATTATTCAAGCTTGCCTCCTCGATCCATTGCTTTGAATTTTTAATGGTGACAGCTAAATAATAAAAGCTCCCTGAAGATAACAAACACACAGTAGCATTCTGGTGAAACCTCTGCAATATGCAATAGAAATAAACATCTGTGAATTATGCTTTTAGTTAATGCACAGAGGCGTAAAAGACCTTTGGAATTAGAATAAAACAAAGCGTTGCCCACCTGCCAAGAAATAAAAAAAGAAATTGCTCCTACCTACCCATGTTCCAAGCTACAAGAAAATAATATCATAGGAATAGTAATTTTGAAAATCAGGTAAAAGCAAGACTGATTTATTTAGACCCAAATGAGAAAAGTTCAGTTTATTTGCAAATAAAACTTGTTTACTCTAAATACGAAACATGAAAACAGTCTACGTGTGAAAAAAGGGTGCTGAAAGTAAAATACCTTTCGGAAATAGAGCAATTAATATGACGGATGTTTAACATGAGGTATTGATAGCACCTGATCATTACAGGGAGCATTAAATCAATACATCGCCCTTCTTTACATTTCAGCACGCTAAAGCTGCTGGAATTAAACAGGGAAACCAGAATGATATTTACAGTGAGACTCGAATTTTGGTCAACAAACAATACAAGCTATGCTATTTTCAAAAACAGAGTATTGGTGCTAATTAAGTTTCAAATCCTGGAGAGTCAGATTCTATCAGGTGTGATAAATAATGCCAACTCTTCAAACACTAGACCTTAACTACGTGTTGATTGATAAAAACCATGAAATTTGCACATAAGGTAAATACTGTGGGGCATATTATCAAGGGGCTTTATCTCCGCTTTTTTGGCTTTAAAAGCCAAGAAAGCGGAGATAAAATTATCTCCCTATTACCTAGCTGCCGCTAACACCAGTTAGCGACAGCTAGTAGGAGATAGCGACCATCTTGGGCCCCACTTTGCATGTCAGTGATATTTATCACTAATAACATGCAAAGTGGGCGTGCCAAGATGTTAGTGACTGGAAACAGTCGCTAACATCGCTATCTCCTATTACCAACTTTTGGAGATATTCGCGCTAAGCGCAAATATCTCCAAAAGCTAACACTTGCCCTGAGCAGTTCTTAGCCATGTTATCCAATGGGAGGTGGATAACATGGCTAAGAGCATTAGTTCGGTAATGCATGAATATCGCTGACTTTTCAGCGATATTCATGCATTGCGGCCGATTTTTATCACATTTGCGATAAACCTTGGTAATACCAAGGTTTATCTGCGATAAAAATCACCGCAGCTCAGCGGTAAATTTTTCTCTCTAACCAAGCAATAGCGATAATTATCGCTATTGCTTGGTAATATGCCCCTGCGTTCAGTAAATAACACATGTTAAGTAACACTGATTATGAGTTTTTTACCACGTAATGCTTTATCTGCATTTAATGCATGTATTAAATGGAAGTAAATGTTTCTGGATCCTGACCTTGATTTCCTGGTGAAGAAGGTGGCAAGGCACCATGACCATTTAAAGTACCATCTCATTCTAAAGATGTCATATACAAATATTCCTATGTATGGAGATAATAGAGAAAATCATTAATAAATCAACATATCCAAATGATTTTGAGAAATGTGAAAAGGAGGTGAATTAACATTGTCTTACCTTTGGACAAAGATTAAAAGCAGTGGTGGATGCGTGGTGGGGTACTAATGACCTCTCATATCCTTGATGTAGGTTGACATGTTTCAGCCATAGTGTCTATGTCATAATGTAATTGCTGGCCCTGGCGATCCGTATGGTTTTCCTCAGGGCTAAAATCGCGTGAGCCCTAAGGCAAGCGATAGCTATATAGTGTTAAACTTACGGATTTCTGTATTAAATATAACAGGAAAAAGACACATCATTTTGTACTGTAGTAGACAAAACATCTATTCTAAGGGTCAAGGGAATGCACTCTCTGCACGCTTGCGCCATCATGCATACGGTCCCATTGCAAATGAAACAACGGTGCCCTTCTGTGAAAATAGAAGAGTGTTGGTATATGACCTTCTGCATTAGCCATCATGCAGCCTAATCAAAGGTGCATGTTGGGTCCTGCATCATTGCTTTTCCCTTTTCTACACAGCTCACACCAATTTCTCCTGAACTAAAGATTAGCTTCTTTTCTTTTTTTTATTGAGGTGAAGAGAACAACAAATACAGTGTATTGACCGGACAACAGTGGTACACACCAGGAGCATGTCAAAGGAAGCTCTACCGGGGACAGTCCAACATTGTGTCAAATCTGTCCACTATAACACCAACAGAAACACAACGCAGAGTCCAGAATAAAGCACTAGGGTTTGTACTAACAGCACACCTTGACAAGATTCAGATTGCATTGTTCTTTAGAAAACTCAAACTGAAAGCTTTCTTTGAAAAATCAGAAGCCCCTAACATCATAGACCAAGATGACACAGGACTGAGGATAAAGCCCACATTCTGTCCCCACACCACTACAGTCCCCATTGAAGTTCTGACATTTGGCAGATTTTCAATGAATAGGAGGCTATATATGAAGGTGACAGGCACGTCAACGATAACATGATAAAGCAAAAACCATTGCACTCAATGATCTAAAAGCCGAAAAACATATTGTCATAAAATTCGCAGATAAAAGGGTTGGTGTGGTTATCGAATGCAAATAGTATTACACCATTGAGTGTCTTCGCCTCCTTGGAGACAGAAATAATTAGATTATTCTGCCCGCACACCCCCACACCACAACCTGGAGTGGCAATAAAGAACCTCATTTAAACAGCATAAACTGACAATCCAATCTTTAAAAAAGAGGATAGATTTCTCTTAAGAACTAACACAAAAATCTCCTACTTCCACAAGCTACCAAAATCCATTGGCACTTTTGGGCACCCTATTGTCTCTGGGATAAGTTCCTTGTTAGAACCCCTATCACGCTTCTGTGATTTCTATCTGAGACCATTGGTACAGAACACATCCATAAAACTGAAGGACACCAAAGACCTACTATGCCAACTAAAGGATATAGAATATGATCAGGAAAAACACATGCTATTAAGTCTCAATGTGGCGAATGGCACCTCAGAAAATCGAAGGCACTCATCCTTGAATGCGCCCAACTTGCTCTCATGATAACCTACTTCACATATGAAGTTACAATATACCCACAAACATTGAAAACTTCCATGGGGAGCAGATTTGCCCCCAGTACGATGGAACTATATGTACATAACTTTGAAACCAAACACATCCAAAACATGACAAGCCAGTTCAACCAGAACATTGTTGTGTGCAAGCAGTACATAGATGATGTCCTTATCATCTGAGGAGACAACACCTCCACCCCTCCTTTCCTTACTTGGATAAACAATTTTGATCACAATGTGAGATTTACCGAAACCACGGATAAGGAGTCCATCACATTCATGGACATCACAATTTTTGCTGAACTTGGAAAACTGTGCACTAATATCTATCATAAACCTACAGACAAAAACATCCTTCTAAGGTTTGATGGTTTCCTCCCTCAACCTCTGAGGGAGAACTTGTCCTTCGGACAGTTTCTTTGGCTCAGAAGAAACTGTAAAACAATGTCTGATTTCAACCTCCAAGCGCAGGCCTTGGTGGATAAGTTGTGGGATTACAATTACCCAGAAAGTGTGATAAGGATTACTAAGAAATGGACGAGGAATCAAAAGAAAGAAGTCCTCCTGGAAAATCACACACGGGACATGTTACACCATCTCCAACCATCAAAAAAAAGTCAGAAACAAACAGTGGGGCATACTGGAGTTGGGAAAATTGGCATGAAAAAACCCTAACCTCCATCAAAATTTCTAGAAGACGTTAGGACAGTTTAGTGTACACCTAACCAAAAAAGAACCCTGAGACCAGTAGCACCGTAATGGGCACCTAGGAGCTCCTCAATGTCACAGGACAATACTCATAGAGGACTTGCATGTCACCTAGCAACGACCTCAAAAAACAACCCACCTGGAAGAAATAAGAGTTTGGCAAATCAGGAAACACACTAACTGTAATACCTGTAATTCAGCAAATGCGGTTTACTTTACATGCCAGTGCAATATCTAATATATTAGCATGACAACAAGGAAGATCAAGACACCCATCAGTGAACACCAAATCAGCATCCATTGCAAATGAAACACAACTAAGATGACTGATCATTTTCTGAAAGAAGGCTAAACCCCAATCACATGAAATGGGTCATAATTGAACAGCTGAAAGGGAACAACACCAACACTGAAAGAAAATTGTTTGAAAAGGAAAAGCGCTGGATTTCTTGGTTTTCCACACAAATAATATCTCATGGAACAGCATTCAACTACAATGGGACCAATTATCCATCCACAATCCTCTCCTCCAAGAAGTCTATATCTGTATAATATCTACGAGTGAATTCAGGTTGCCTCATGTCCCCTGTTTTCCATTCCTCTGTACCTGATCCCAATACACTTCTTATGGGAACTGTAGAAATTGCTAAGTGGCACTTAATACATGCTTGTGCAATTTTGGACTTCCAAATGCAGATGTTGAAACTATTTTTATCTTTTACAAAGGGACAGTAAATGGCAGATATTTTTGTAGCTGTTGCACAAGCATCTCCTTAGGTTTTTGTCTTTAGTCTCTTTTCAGTCCCTTGTGTGCCATCTATAGCCAACAGCATAAGATCATTTTTGTTTCTATGCTGCCATGGGTCAACAGAAAAATGTCCACGCCCGCCCATGATCATGTGAGGCATGCCAGAATGCTCCTCCCAGGTCACTGTCGATACGTCCACATGCATGCAAGGCTCAGCCACAGCGCTCCGACTATTTAGTCAAGAGCGACTGTATGCCAAAATAAGATCCGGAGCTCTGGAGGTCTTTGTATAGGTATGGACATGGGTTATCACCATTGACTAAAGAAGTGCTGGCGATGAGGGGCTAAGCAGGAATATTTTTTTTCTCTGGCACCACCTCAACGTTATTGGGATGAATAATTTATGTGTGATTCCTCCAGTTTGTGACTGCAGGGCTTGCTCCCCCATTCATGTAGTAAGAGACTAGAGATCGACAAGTATGTTAACCTAGCATGCCTTTGAATTCTTCATTATGTGCTGCATTAGCTGTTGTTATCACCATTGAAATAAATACCTATCACAAGGCTTATTACTAAAAGCGGTGCAAGCAAAAAACATAAACCTAACAATACACTAATAACAGCACTATGCATGAAGCAATCTCTACCGCATTGTGAGCTTATATCACAGTTTAACTATAATCCATGAGTCTTGTTATTAAAAGTGATGCATGCCACAGATATTAAGCCTGGCAATACATAGCAGTGTATAGTAAGTCACCAGGCACAGTGCTAAATTAGCATGATGCAGTATCCAACCTGCACCATTAATAAGTCTGCATGATGGATAATGCAGAAGCACATATAACAGCATGCTGTATTTTCACACAAGGGCATGGTGGTTCCATTTGTGTTGGGACCATATGCATGATGGCGCAAGCATGCAGAGAGTGCTTAGTCTTGACCCCTGGATGTGTTTTCTATTACAGTACAACATGATGTGTCTCTCTCCTTTTATATTTTATGCAGAATCTCAAATGAAGCAAAACAGCAATACATAAGTTACGTACAGTAATACTATTGCATGCCTTAGTGCACACTCAATTCTGGTCCTGAGGAAAGCCATACTGACACCCAGAATCAGCATAGATGTTATGTCTGCAACATGTTGACCTATACAAAGTATGAGAGAGGTCATTAGTTCCTCGCCAAGCATCTACCATTATTTTTAATCTTTGTCCAACAGTAACAGTATTAAAAGATACACCACATTGGTGGGTAATCCAGAAGACAATTTTAATTCACCTCCTTGTCTCATTTGAGATAAAAAAACAACTTTAAAACAACAGCTCCACTGTAATCAGGTGTTGAAGCATAACCTTGACTTGCTAGGTGGGACCCCAATGATAAAGCATGACACCAACTAGGTTGGTGGGTGAGAGGTCTTTTATAAAATGGTAGCTTGCTAACTCCTCTTGTTTAGTGAAAAAAAACTATGACTACTCTTAACAGGTGTGGAATGGAAGACATGAAAGAAGGTCTCAAGGTAGATGAAATACTAGGTAAGAGACATGAGAGTTGTAATGGAAGTACATGTGATTGCTAAAAAGTTGTTTGATTGTGATGATTGACTGTTGTAATGTGTTACACATACTCACTTAGTTAAATGTATGTCATGTCATAGGATCTAAAAACTCTTTAATGGTTCTGCTGACGTGTTGAGATTGTACTATAACAATCATAATGCCTTGCAATCTTGATGATGAAGGGTTAATTTGTCTGTCCAGTACCTTACCATAGGGATGAGTTATCACAGTGTGATTAATATTGCTTCTCATCAGGTTCATGACATTGTGGTTTTGTCCTGAGCGCCTAAAATAGCTGTTCTTTACATGCAGATCCAGATCACTCAGCATTTGTATATAAATAGTGTGCTTCATGTTATGGTTTCAGAACACCTGTTCCTGTCTACAAGAGGCCCCCAACTGTACATGAGTTCAGGCAACTTACAAAAGAATCTCGGGAAATCCTGCTGTAGCATAGGTGTGTCCTATACTGACATTAGCTGTGTGGGTGTCCAAGGGGGGCTGCATATACTCCTCACTCGGTCTTGCAAGCATCTATCACTTAGCAGAGTATTTTGCTAAAGGTTGACTGAGAAAAGCCACACACCTACGTGGTGCCTATTGCAAAGAATTATACTGCTGTTACATTTTCAGGAAGTGGGATGGCAGTGGATCCCTATGTTGGGCTCCAGGGTATTCGTAATGCTGAAATTATAATTATGTTTTGTATGGTAGCCATATCCGGCCTGTGTGGCCTCTGGATAGCTGAATGACTCATGTTTATAGGCTCACCCTTAATTTATCAATCCTAGCTTTTGGCCTGCATTGCTGCAACACTTTAGGTCATTCACTGGAGGCCTTGTTTCAATCCTCATGCTGCATGGTCTGTTGTAGCAGAATGGGTTTGTCATATCATTATATGGTGGTCCAGCAATACTGCATCCATGGTGTTGTACTGTACAATGGAAGTGGGAGCCGCTGCACTCAACCTGTCGGAGCTTCACCTCTCTTTGACAGTTTATGTCGGTAAGTATGATATCAATGCCTGCCATTTTCTATGTACACGAAATCAAGAACTCGTATTGTTGTTGTCAAATTCACCCACAATTTTTTTTTTGTAGCATCGTTTTTATTGCAGTACCAAAATAATTGCACAGACATCATATTAATAAATAGCCGAGGTACATAGCAGTAAGGCACAGAATCAATTCGCTCCCCCTAACATGTTATCTGCGTCTCCAGGTAGAAGACTAAGCAACAAATATAATGAGTCCATTTCCTGCTTCATTGTCCAATGTCCATAGCCATAAACACAGGAAGACGTGGACTGCTTTTAAATTTTCGCCCCTCCCCCACCCCCCATCAACCAACCCCCCAACTCCCCACACTTCCGAACACCCCCCCCCCCCCCCCCCCTGTGGCAGCGCTATAGTAGCATCCTAGAAAAAAAATAAGGTCTGGTGTGTGCAAGGAGGAGTTAAACATTCGCTAAAGGTGTGCTCCTAGGTGCGCTAGTGGGGTCAGCCACTTCAGAGTCCGCATCCTCTCCTTCCTCCTCATCATTATCATCCCGGAGTGCCTGTACCATCATTTCCCATGCTGTTGCCCTCTCCATGGCTTTCTCATCATCAGTCCTCCTAGCCAGCTGGTATCGTAAAGTGCTTTCGCAGGCAGCCCACCTCAGACATTTACCATACCAGCGCTTGTATGTGGGCCCCACTTTAGATTTCCAATTCCTGGTAATTTCCCTCTTCGCCAATAACAGCCCCATATCTATGAATCTGCTGGTAGTCTTATTCTTTGATGTGTGCGGAAACCAGTGCAACACCCCCACTGCTTTGGTGTACTGTATCTCCCTATCCGTGGCGTTATTTAAGGCCCTCCCAACCTCCTGCTAGTATTCCTCCAAGGTAGGGCAATCCCACAGCATGTGTCCCAGATCTGCCCCCAGTGTGTTGCACCTAGGACAGGCCGCTTGCTCCACTCCAAAGTACTGCCGTAGTTTCCCTGGCGTGAGGTATGCCCGATGAATAATATAAAAGTGTATGAGTTGGAATCTAGCATTCCTCGTGCTCTTCCGCGCCCTCCGCAATAGTTGACCCCAAGTGGCGTCAGGAATCTCCATTTGGAGGTCCAGTTCCCACTTCGCTTTTAGAGCTGTGAGCGGCTGCAAGGCCTCCCGCAACATTCTGGAATACAGACAGGTTACCTCCTTAAAGGTTCCGGCCGCCATCATCGCATACTGGCATGCCATGGAGGTCGCAGGTTCCTGCAAGCCCTCTCCCCAGTGGTCTTGCATGGCGCCCGTTATCGCCGCATGTAATAAATAATCGCCACGTGGGAGGTCAAACCGCTCCTGTAGCTCCTGAAATGGAAGCAATGCACCGTCTTCATACAAATCGCCCAGCATCTGTACCCCAGCCTCCTCCCAACCTAGCAGTCTCGGCCAGTCTCCACCATGAGGCAGGGCTGTGACCATTCCCAGCGGGATCTCCGGAGCATACATGAGGCGGATTCCCGCTCGTTTACGCGCCCGGTTCCAGCAAAGTCGGAACGTCTGCTCTTCCACCGTCAGATCCCTAAGCAATAACTTCTGGTGCAGCGTGATATACGCCAGCACATGCCGCGGAGTGCCCTCATCTCTAGAATGCTCCGGGCCTCGATACACCCTCGCGACCTCCTGTGTGAAAGTCTGCAGTTGGGCCGCCAGGTAATAGCATTCGAAATCAGGCACCGCCATGCCTCCCTCATCTTTGGGTCGCAAGATGGTATCCAGTGCTATACGCCGCCGACCTGTGCCCCATAAAAATGCTATGACCAGCGATCTCAGGCGCCGAAAAACTGAGCCCGGCACCCATATCGGGAGAGTTCTAAAGTAATATAGTAGCCTAGGCAGCGCCACCATCTTAAGCAAGGAGACCCGACCCGCCAGTGAGAGTGGCAGGGTAGCCCAAAAATCCATACACCCTTTAAAGGCATTAATACAACGAGTTATGTTCCCATCCAGCATATCTGCTGGGGTGTGGTACACATAAACGCCGAGGTAGTGCAAGCAGTGAGGTTCCCATCGGAGTTCCTGCGCCGTGAGAGGGCACGGCTCTCCCCGTCTCAGCGGGTACAGACAAGATTTGGGCCAATTGACCTTTAGGCCAGACATCCGCCTGAATAGTTCCAGCAAACGTCTCGCCCCCAGCAACTCCTCCTCCGCATCGGCCAAGAACATCAACAAGTCGTCCGCATACAACGAGATGACATGTGGCCTGGCCCTGTAGGCCAACCCTTTATAGTAGCGGCCGGACCTGGCCTCCGCTGCAAAAGGCTCCATTGCCAACGCAAACAAAAGGGGGGAAGGGAGCACCCCTGCCTAGTGCCGCGTCGTACCGGATATTGATTCGAGATCAGTGAACCCACTCTAACTCTAGCCGTGGCTTTTGTATATAGGACTTTGGTCCAGTTAATATAGCCCTCCCCTAGCCCGAAACGCCTCATCACTTCATACAGATATTCCCATTCAAGACTATCGAAGGCTTTCTCGATATCTATGGAGAGCACGAATGGAGTAGTCCCCTCTGATAACCGAGCCCCCAACAGTCTAGTCAGCCTGCGAATATTGTGGGTAGTATTTCGCGTCGGGATGAAGCCACACTGATCTTTATGAATCAAGCCTGTCATGTGAGTCATGGTTTAATCTGTGCCAATCTGAATTTTTAAACCAGAGATCACTGCAAATATTTTTGTCTGTGTCTTCAACAGAAACCAAGTACTTATTTGTTAAATTTTCATGAATTTGTTCTTATACCAACTACTTAAGAATGTGCGCGCAATTTTATGCGACAGCAGCAGGTGCAGTGTCATTTCAGTTATCTACAACCACCGCTAAGCTAACTGATCAATGGCTGTAAAAAATGTTCACTTAACCGCTTAGATAAAAAACCACCTAAAGAATGGTTCATACGTTATTCTAAACATTTCCCTTTATAAAACCTCCATTGACTTGTGGTTACACTTTTTAATTAAATATCCACTACAAGATGGCGGCTATGTAGGTTTAGATTCTGAGATGCCGTCAGGTCATGAATCATGTGACCTAGCAGTCCAATCCAACGGCGCTATATATTGGCCGTTTTAGCTTCATTTCTCTGCTCACTCCTTACTGGATACAGAGTTGATGCTCCACGTGATTTACTCGTCATTGAAGTAAGTACCGTTCCCCGAGCCATAGCGTTTAGACGTTGCCGCCTCACTACTCATCGATACATTGTTGAGCTTAAATGTCCAAAACGCTAGTGCTGTTTAGCCGCTTCTAACATAATACTGCTATTTGTAATCTTTACACCTCCACCTTAAATGTGCACCGCTGTGACTTTTTAGACTCAGCAACGCGATGTGTTATCTTTAAAAATCCCAAACGCGAACGCCATTTACCCTCCAGCTGTACGCTATAACACAGCCACCTGGAGCGCAACGCTCGAAGATTCCATAAACTAGACGTCTACCTGATTTTTCGTTCCCGAGCGCGTTACACACCTGCAATCCGCTGTTAACTCCATGCGCCCCAGTGCTTTAACGTTGTATCAACTCCTCAATTTCACCACATTATTTAGACACGAGGGGTTGTTGATACTTAAACGAATAGCGGCGTTCAAATCGGTGTTTGTTTCTGTTACTACGATGCAAACACAGTTCGCAGATGTCCAAGTATACTCCCTGTTACAAATCGATTTCTGTAATTTACAATTTGGAAACACATTTGAAACATCGTCTCTTAGGTGTTAGCAGTGACAGCGCCTAGCTAAAACATCTACATGCACTATGCCAATATTGCATATGTTATATATTTTTGAACCACACTTGATAGCAACTAGATGTTTGTTGTTGCACTCTTCACAGCTATTTTGGATCCTGGGACTCACGCCATAGGTTCCCTCAACATAAAGAATCTTATGCTGACCTGGCCATTTGGATACAATCTAAGGGCAGACTTATAGCTTCCCTAAGGTAAATAGGTCTCCTCACTAATATAGATACCAGCAATAACACACATGGTTATCTGTGAGTTCAATCTGGGCTCTCCTTTCATCTTTTATAGGCAAAGAACTTTTAAATTCTATGCAAGTTCACCTATAACTTGGCCTCATACATTGTATAAGTAAGTGTCTTCCGTTTTTTTCAAAGTATATCTCATCAGTTCAATGTTTGGTCACCACACTGACCTTTTGATTAGACTGGATGTCTATGAATATAGGCACAACTCATTGAATGCTCATAAAGTTTATAATGTTAAGAATGTAAATACATGTTTGAACTATTTTCACATGCTTGCAACACGTTTTAGATCAATTTGTTAATTTTATTAAATATGTTTTCTATAGGGGTCCTCCTTATTGCATTATCTCCCTGTCCTGATGATGGTCTCTTGATCACACCACTGAGACCGAAACGTCGACAATTCAATCCAAGTCTCCTCTCCAACCTTTGGCTTTCTATTTATCATCTGTTAAAGAAGTCAATTTTACTTAAGTTAATTTTTCTTAGACTGGATAGTTTTCTTCTGTATTTATGGATTGTTTCATCAGCTCCATTTACATAAGAAATGTATGCATTTGTTAATAACTGTACACCCTTGATTTGCTTTGATTTATTTCTGGATGAATTTAAATAATAATAATTTTTTCTAAAAACAAAACTTTCCTCGTGTTGCTTCAACCTCATTCTTGTGTTCAAGATTTCATTCACTGTTTGATACTACAAGATTTTCTCAGAATCTGTTCTAATTATTTTAGTTCTATGGGGCTAGTGTGGTAGTTACCATAGATCTGGGTCAACAGATTTACAACAAGTTGAACAGGTGCTGTTTCATTCAGCTGCTAAGTCTAATTAAGATTGACTACACTATACTGTTGAATTCTAAACGCCAAACAAATCCCTTGCTGGCAACCTCCTTTACAATACTTTGTCATGTGAGTCAGCAATCTGTTCGCCAGGATTTTGCTCAGTATCTTGTAATCCGTCGTAAGCATAGATAATGGACGGTAAGATGAGAGGGCATCACTAGCTCTAACAGGTTTTAGCAGCGGGATCATAAGGGCCTCGCTCATTGATCGCGGAAGTCTACCTCGCGACTGCGCTTCATTGTAGGCCAGTTGCAGTGGTGGGGCCACGTACTCCAAGTACTTGCTATAAAACTCTATCTGCAGACCGTCCAGCCCTGGGGTTTTATTCCTGGCCATCTGTTTTACTGCACTCCCTATCTCTCCGACCGTTATAGGCCGACCCAACTCCTCTGCTTCCGATTTCTCTAACTGTGGCAGCTGCAACCCTCCGAGGAAGGCTTTCAATTCTTCCGCCCCGCCCGTCAGCCCGCTCTCATACAGACCCTCATAATATGCTCTGAACCTATCCAGGATCCCGGCTTGGGTGTGGCAAAGCCCGCCCCCCTCCTCCTGAACCGCCATGATTGGAGCACGCCGCCTGGTCGGGTTGGCAAGCCACGCCAGCATCGACCCTGCCTTATCGCCCTCCGCATGCGCTCTCGTCAGATATACCTTGTGGTCGAAGCTACGCAACCTCTCTAACTCCACCGCTAGCGCTTCTCTGGCGCCACTGACCCCCTCCTGGAGCTCAGGGTGATTCGGGCGCTCTCTCTCCTTCTCCCTCAACCGCCGCTCCGCTCTGTCAAGATCATCCAACAAAGTCTTACGAGCACCAGCAGCGCTCCCGATACAGTGCCCCCTGATCACCACCTTAAAGGCATCCCACTCCACAGCCCTAGTGTAGGCGGAGCCACTATTCTCCTCAAAATAACGTGCCACTCGCTCCCCCAAGGCCTCCCTAAAAAGCAAATCATCCAATGTATCAGGTTGCAGCCGCCATGTCGGGACACAGTTGGTTTCCACCATCCAGTTCATGGACAACAACAGAGGGTTGTGGTCCGACAGCGTGCGGGCTAGATATTCTGCGCTTCCCACTGCTGAGAGCATATGCGAAGAGCACAGAAACACATCCAACCTAACATGCAGGTCATGTAAAGTAGAATGAAAGGAGTAATCCCTCGTGGTAGGGTGCAGTGCCCTCCAGGCGTCCCCCAGGTCCCAGCTCTTCTGCCACTCTAGTCGGCGTTTCGCCACCCTGTGTACTGGGGAGGCGTGCAATGGGGGATGGGATCTATCCAAATCAGTATCCACCACCGAATTAAAATCTCCTCCCATGACCATCGGCCCTGCCAAATAACTTGCCAGTTTACCTGAAAGTGTTGTCAGGAAAGCAGTCAAATCCACATTCGGAGCATACACACTACAAAGAGACACTATCCGGCCCCTAAGTCTCCCCTCCACAGCCACAAATCTACCCTCTGGATCTACTACTGTTTTAGTAACCTGGAAGGGAACCCCCGCCCTTATCCAAATCAATGCCCCCCTCGCAAAGGCCGAATATGTTGTGTTAAAGAGCTGCCCCCTCCATCTCCTCTGTAGCGCTACTCCCTCCTGCTTGGTGAGGTGCGTCTCTTGAAGAAAGGCTATATGCACACCCCTACGTTGCACATACGCGTGGACCTTGTGTCTACGCACCATGGTATGGAGACCCCGCACATTCCAGGTCAAACATTTCAAAGCCCCTGTGTTAGCCATATCCCCCTGCACCCACAGCCAGAACAATAACAGCCATCAACCATGCGCTTGTGCCAACATAATGCTGCCCCCCCTCCCACTCCAAACAAACGAATCCCACAGTCCCCCAAAACCAACCTGAGCATCCCCAACTACTCTCGGTTCCCACCCCCCCAGAACAGGCCCCCCCGCAATTGGAAGTGAACCCATCCAAACTGTCTCAACCAAATTACCCCTCTAAGAAAGGCACTAATACTCGCAGTCTCCACTGCGATGACCTTAAGGGCCAGTAGGGCGCGGGCCGTTGCCGAGAGAGTATGTCAAAACAAATCAGTCCCGCATATCCCACCCCATGATCCCCCCATGAAAGACTCACGAAATCCCATACAGTAGTAAACAGTGTACACGGGCACAGCGCCCCAGTGTCTGACCATCAGGTCGCTCCTTCAATCCACCACTTCATGCCTCGAGTATCTCCCCAGACGTTTGAGGCGTGACGATGGGGCCCTTGGCTCCTCCGAATTCCGAGAGTCCCCTCTCTGATCCCGTGCCCTGCTCCTCCGAGTCCGTACCCTTTCCGGACTGGCTCCTTGCCGTGCCAGAGAGGTCCACCACGGCCTGTAGGGCTGCCTTCCTCTCCGTTTCCGTTTGTGACACCGATGGTTTCCCAGTTCTCCGCCGATTCTTGAGAATACGTTGCGACTTCCTGATCGGCTGTTTCTCTCTGGCCTCTTCCTCCCTGACCCTAGCGCCGTCCGTACCAGCCTTGTACGTGTCCCACCAGGCCCAAGCGTCCGCCGAGGTAGTAAAGAAAAGCGACTTGTCGTCCACCACCACTCTCAACTTCGCTGGGAAGAAAAGGGAGTATTTTATGCCCTCCCCACGGAGCTCACGCTTGAGCGACAGGAAATTGGCCCTGAGTCTTTGGGTCTCAAAAGTGTAGTCTGGGAACAGGGTGACTCTGTGATTGTCAACTTGAAAGGGTCCTGCTTCCCTCGCCCTCTGTAGTAGCCAGTCTCGATCCCTGTAGTGTAGTAGCTTAATCACCACCGGGCGAGGCGGCAGGCCCGGGGCCGGAGGTCGGGCTGGAACCCTGTGGGCCCGTTCTAAGGAAAAGAAAGGAGATAGTCCCTCTGGCGCCACCTCAGTGCGTAGCCAATTATCGAGGTAGCCCACCATGTCATCTCCCTCAATTTTTTCCGGAAGGCCTACGAGGCGAACATTGTTGCGCCTACTCCTATTTTCCGCATCCTCGGCCCTCATCTCCAACACCTTCAACCTGCCCAGAGCATCCGTCATCTGTGCTTTCACAGCTGCATGGCCCGGGACCAACCTGAATAGATACCTCCATATTCTTAACTCTGTCTTTGAGCTTGTCATGGTCCGCTTTCAGGAGACCTAAGCCCGTCCCCACCTGGGCGATGTCCTGTTGCAGGGCGTCTTTCGTGGTCGTGATGGCCTCTAGGATACGGTCTTGCATACGCTGTAGAGCAGAGTGGTCTCGATCCGCTCCATCCATCGTTTCTGATTCAGCTGCACCGTCCCCCTTCCCTTTCGGTTTCACCATCCTGGCTGCAGTGGGCACTGGCTCTTAGGATCTCCTTTGATCTCCTCACTGTCTCCGCACTGCAGGGCCTCGCCACCGGATAGCCCCCGGGCGATAGGATCTAGGATCTACGACACCTGAAGAACTCTGGACGCTGTTCCGATCGCACCCGTGGGGTCCGTTCCCGGAAGTCCCCTGACACAGCGGGGTCTCAAGATGCCAGTCTGTGCGCGGAGAGTCGGGATCGTCGTCACAGAGCCGCCGCCATTTTGGGGCCCCCTCAAAGAATCAGCTTATGGTCGCGTGTCCCCGTAGCTCGCCACCAAAGCGAGGAAAGGCCACCTGTGTCGATAAGATCAGGGGAGGTCCTCCGGTCTGGTAACCACCGCCAGTACTGGATCAACAGGAGAATCAGGCCTCAAACCACCTCCGTCGACTGCGACTATTGTGCAGGCATCAGGACGCCATCTTAGATCGAAACATTCATTGTTTCAATTAATTCTCAAAGGCTTAGGTAAAAATTCCCCGTTTTTTCATCTTAGATCGATGGCAGCTCCTCCAATGCATTTATTCGAGGTCGATTTTCAGGACGAGGAACAGCTCCAGGTCGTCCACTCTGAGCGCCGCTGCCTCCGTGATGCTTTTAAATAACGGATTTTCCAATTTTCATTGGAATTCGCGTGGATAATCAGGATGATATCTGGGATAGGGCGCGGAGCTCCGGGCTCCGGGCTCACGCAGCCTACCTCCTCGGCATCCAAGCCACGCCCCCCATCAAATTCACCCACGATGACCTCCCCATCAATCCCAAGTCAGAGATACATGGTCAGACAGGCACTGAGACCCAAACCCAGGGCTACTGATTGATAGATCACAGGTGTGGTTGCACTCAGACCGAAAACAAACATGCAACCAAGGAAACCCCTGATCGAACCGATAGATGGAGAGTTACTCCGCAAGCAGGTCCAAGGAAATTGGCCCCAATAAAACACGTTTGTCCAAAGGCACACACTCCCTAAATACCACAAAGTTAGATACCACATGTAGTTAGGAACATTCAGCCAGGTCACAGCATGCACACCATACGTAGTGATCACACATTCCCCATGACTGAAATCTGGAGCCATACACATTGGCCTAGATTAGCTCTCCTCTATGTCAAGAGCACCTGGTCCCCCTTATGAGATGGCTGTATTTTTGATTTATGAATAGGCTTGAATGCACATTCTCTCTAAAGAATGTTTAATTGCTTTATTGTACCTCACGAACAGTATATGTGATCAGACTCTGTCAAGGGTCTCCTGCCACTACAGTTAATTAAACCAGATTGGTCCAGATTTGCCAAAACACCTCTTGTCTTTTAATTTTTCAAGGTAAATTCATATCCAAACAACATTTTGGTGAGCCAGCCCCGAGAGATTGGTTTATTGAGCCCAACTGCTGCAGAAGGACAAGGACCCCTGCCCAAATGGATTTACATATGCACAACAAGACCGGTGAGCAGACACCAAAACATTTCCCTAGTCAGTACGCTAGAGAAGGTAAAGGTACCTTGTTGTTTTTTTGTTTGAACCATTCAGTATTACACAACTGGTACACCTAGGCCCTTGAAGTGTTACATTGGGCCACTTGTTTATTCACTTGAACCGTCAAGCATTACACCACTCATACACCTAGGCCCTTGGGGGCTTATATAGGGCCACGTATTTATTTAGCTTGAAACATTGAGCAGTACGCAAACGGTACACTCAGGACCTTGGTGTGTAATATAGAACCACCACCTTGATCATATTTTTTAGTTAAAGTTGTTTTCTTAGGGACTGTCCGTTTCTTAACACTAACAGTGTCTGAAAGAACTGAAGAGTTGGATTGTTTTGCTTGGATCACTGGGCGGTAAAACAGAAGGTACGCATGACCCAGATGTTTGAAAACATTCAGATCTTGGTAAAAAGGTGTAGCTTAAGCCTGGTCACAGAGGGCCAATAGTTGCCAGGCTGTTCCTTTTTCTCTGCACATATCGTTGCTATTTTTGTACCCGAGCCAATATTGACTAAGTATCAAGCTCACTAAGCTCCATGTAACACACAGAGTGTCTCCTATTCTTGGGCTGTAGGTGCTAAGAGGGGCCTAAGATTTTTTGGACAGAATAATCTTTGTTAAAACTCTTTTTGCTTCTACTTTCTTTTAGGTTTTCCATTTATGCATTGTTAAATGTTGTGGTACTTTAAAAATCGTGCAATTCTGCTTCTTGTTTGAATGTTATGTCATGTTAGTAAGTTTATGCGTTTATGAAATAATAATTATTTTTCCGTCAAATCAGTATTCTAATTTGCTAACTCACTGTTATAAATCAACTCGTACTGTTCTGAATTAACCGTTGCACTTTGTTACATATCATTACTAATTCATTGCATTTGTCTTTGTCAATTGTTTTTGTGATGCATGATCTTTATAGAGCTCATAACCCGTAGAGTGTCGCTGGTACAACCCCTTGTACGCAGTGTACCCGAGATCAGAGTAGAATATGTAATTATTTAAAAACTTGAAACAGTTAAAGGTTTATAAACTCCCTAACAAGTTTCCTAATCCATCATTAAGACACCACTAGACCACACGCAAGCTAGGTTCCCCACGCAGGTTCGGAAACTAGAGAAACACTGCCATGAGTTCCACTTCCATACTGAGGCACATGCATTTCCTTGGTCTGAGGTAGGAACACTAGACACCCACATAATAACACACACTCAGACCAGGTTCATGGGTGAACATCCGCGAGCCACCAGGGTAGCGGCTACGGGTCCTGGACACATAACGAGTACTGACTATCCCCAAGAGCGGTAATAGCAAGGAGGATTAGGGAAAGGTTTGCTTGCCCATTTTGTGACCTAATAGCAGAATGTATTAAGGAGGGAAATTGGTTTCACCGGACCTGGCCCGTATCGGGGTTCATTAGAGTCAGACGACTTAGCTTTGGTGGAAGATTGTATCAGCATGTAGTTACAGGGAGGGAGGAAGTTGTACTGATAACCCCCCCAAATCAGGACCAAGCCACCTCTTCCCCTCTTTCACAACACCCAGCAAACCACCAGCCACTGGATGAGAACAACGCCCCCACTCCCATGTGTCCTGTATTATCCGTAATACTTTTAAACCGATGACGATCCATGATGATGTTGGTAAATAATACACCCTACAGCTTCATGATTGACACAGGGGCAACAAAATCCTGTTTAAAGAAAGGGATCATGCCCCTGTCCAGGAACTCTATGGAGACACAGGGATTCTTGTTGCTGCCATGAGGGTCCCAACACAAACACCTGGAGTTAGAATTAGGAGGGAAGTGGGTGAAGGAACAGCTACTGTTTCACCCCTCATCACTGGCTAATCTCCTGACCAGAGATTAATGGCCAAATTAAACATGACCATCCATTTCTAGGAGGATGGAACAATGACATGCTCAACCCCAGAGATTACCTTGACTAGACTCATGTCCTTGATTTGCCCTCAGGGTACAGCTCAATAGGTGAGAGCAGCACCCAAGGCCGTCCTCGTTGTCAACATATTTGAGTTGTTGGGGCAGAAGCTGCAGTTGCCACATGAATTTCTATTCTGATGAGAAGGCCACTATAATGCATAACCATCAGGGGAAGCTCTGCTCTACTTGGAGGCCACCAAAACAATATGGCCAAGGTATGGTGTCCTGCTGGCAACAGATCAGGCAGGGGCAATGTGGGCACGTGTCATCTTTACTACACAAGGCCTGAGTATACTGGAAAATGTAAATGTAAAATGTAAATATAGTGCTTTTATATAGCGCACGTATCACCCCCAAAGGGGTCTCAAGGCGCTGTGCGCATACCGCTGTGGAACCCTTCCTGGCCTTTCCCTGTGAAGTGCCCACTCCTGGGCACCCCCAAGGTGAAGCCAGGCCTCCTAGCTCTGTTGGGGCCGTTGTGGAGATTAAGCAAGCTATTGCCCAGAGTTGCAGAGTGGGACCCATGATTAGAATAGGCACCGAGGCGAGAATATCAGGTCCTGGGAAATTGAGCCCAAGACCCGCCGAGGCGGGAATTAAACTCTGGTCCGGGCCAGACCTCTGCATCAGGGTCTGCCACTCTAACCATTGAGCCACACTTCTCCACAGGAAATAGCTGATGACCATTTCTTCGTTAAATGCCCTGATGCCTAGGAAATTATCTTCTCTGATCCCATCCATTGTTGGATAGAAGTACAGGGTGAGGCCCTGTTGCGCCTGGTGGTGCTCATGGCATGGAGGAAGCGAGACTTGGTCACCGTGTCACAACAACTGTGGGCCAAGGGGCCTTATGATGTAGGGCTCTTCAACACTGCTGACCCAGTAAAAAAATAATTGCATGAGAGGGCCCTCCTGCCATGGTTGTGTTAATACCCATTCACCTAAGAAGCAATCATCCAGGTGCTAGTTGACCAAGTAGTTCTCCACGTAGGGATCCCCCCTGCAATACTCTGATCTTTACGGTTAAAAAAGCTAAGGAGGAACCTGGCGCCTGGTTTAGGACCTGCACCACCTCAAAAACATTGTGGTCCCAGAGTTCCCAGTGGTACCAGATCCATCTGTCATATTCACAAGCATACCAGCAGATGCCCGTTACTTCTCTGTGACATATAAAAATAACACATTCTTTAGCATCCTGCTACACCCCAACAACCAGTAACTTACAGTGTTTATCTTCTGCTGGGTTCAGCGGCTATACCGGAGACTACTAATCAGCGCATTCCATCTAGGGTCGAAACGTCGACGTTCTGTCTATGTATCTGTCCACATAGAGTGTCAACTAACTAAAGAAATAATGTATCCATCTGAAACTATTGTATTTTACTGTGGACACGTTTGATGTAATGTTTTGTCTATATGTATGATAAGTTTGGTACTTTTTAATCATCAGTCACGACTCACTCACCCAATGTATATTTAGTTCTTGTATTGTTTGTTTTTGGTCAGCTTGTCAAATGCATTTTGAATTAATTCGCTAGAAGTAAAATACTAAAGAATTGCCTTCATCTTCCATTGTGGTCAGTGTTTGTTGTTTTTTCTGATATATCCTTCACCGGATATATTATTCTATTTTATGTATTCAATACGTATTTCAATTTAAGTGTGTTCCCCAAGAGAACCATTGTTGTTGTTTAATGTACCGGAGACTACAACAAGGGTACAGCAAATCTTCCAGTATCTTTAACAGAATAATGAGTAAGCATCACACAAATTTCCAATCCATCAGGACCCTTCTACAATAAACTGATGACATCTTGGTCTGCAGTCCCTCCAAGGATCTATGTCACCGAGAAACAATAGTACTCCTAACTGCACTTGCTACAAGAGTATACAAGGTGGGACAGTTTCTACACTGCGATTTCTCTGTCTGTCCATCTGCTCTTTTCCTCTTCTCTCTGATCTGTTACCTTGGTATACCTTTTGGGTTGCCCAAAGAAATCTGAATACTGAGAAACCACTCTCATATATTTTGCTGTTTTTAAATTATCACACCTGTCTCACTTCCCTTTCCATTTTGCACTTTTCAGCTTGAGCTATCCCAACACAATTCTAGTCACAATAACTATATCTACTTCACGTTTCACCACTACCTGAAAAAGCAGATAAGGCTTTTATGCCATGACACTATAAATCTTCACAATCACCTCTGCACCCTGGTGATTTTCTGTTCCTCTTGGGGTCAACTGTTATCATTTCGCACACCTTAACAATTAATTCCGTCTTTCTCTACAGCCTTGAGAAAGCCCCGGCGCAAATCGCCATGAGGGGGCGAAACACGTGTCGGCTGTCCATGTTCTATGCAAAACAATAAAGTTACCTTTCTGCAATGAAAAACAGCTCTGTCCTTTGTACTACAATTCCTAGGAACGGATATTAATTCTGAAAAACTCTCGAGATCTTCTTTGGAGTACACACTCATTTTTCCCTACAAGGTGGGACAGTGAAAGATGCAATATGTGCAACAGGAGGTTAGCTATCTCGGTCAAATCATCCCAGCAACCAGTCCGTGGTTCACACCAAACAGTCACACTCTATCAGTCCTATGCCACCAAGTAAGACAAAAAAAGGGTATGCTGACATTTTTAGGCCTGTGCAACTATGTCTGAGAATGGATCTTCAATTGTAGCACACTCATTGCTGGGGCAATGAAGAAATGCAAAACAGACACTGAAGAGCTGGGCTGGGCACCCAAGATGCAGGAAACATTTGACAAGTTGAAAACAGAAATATTGCGCCACCCCATGTTAGGAATGCCCAATTATAAGAAAGGGTTCATGTTATTCAGCGACAATGATGGGCGAGTCACAAGAGCCATCCTGACACAAAAATACCCCTGGGACACAAATCCCCTGTGTATTAGAGTGGGCTTTTCGGCTCAGGTATGTAGGGGCATTTCCTGTGTGAGCAGGCCCTGGCAGCATGCACTTTTGCTGTCGACAAAAGCACCTCCATTGTGATGGGAGCACCACTAACACTGTATGTAGAGCATTCAGTGTTTGCACTCATACAGAGAGGAAAAAGCACGCTGACTACGCAACAGGTGTTCGGATATGAACAAAAACTCTCTAGGCCATCCCTAAAAATAGTACGGTGCCATCTGGTAAATCCCGCCACCTTCCTAGCACATAAGCTCATGGAGGGTGAAGAGACCTATGACTGTATCACCCAGTCAAGCGAAGGGATCTGTCAGGACAAAGAGGATACCATCCCAGATACTGAGGCACTGGTAATCGACAAATCCTCCACAAAAGATCAGAAAAGGGGGGTGAAGCATACATGGCTGCCGTAGTGACAGCTCATAATCAACAAGCCTCAGATACACTACACGTCACTGCACAGCAACAGAGCTTACAGCGTTAATTGAGGCCCTCACTCAAAGTTCAGGGAGGGTAGTGTCCATCTACTCTGACTCCGCTTAGATTACCACCACTGTGCATTCAAGCAGAGGAAGGTGGAGGAGACAAGGGTTTTTAAAATCAGACGGTACCCCCATCATGCGCGGGGACCTCCTGGAGTTCTTTATAGACAAATGGCAGAAAAAGCACCATACAGGAAGGTTACTAAGACACACATACTGCCCTTGTAGCAGACTGGGGAGTTACATTAAACCATATGTGGAGACCGGAAGCTTGTATTTGAGAGAATTACAAGAGACAGCTCCATCTGATGAAAGGAAACAGTGGCTAGACCGGGGTTTTACACAGACCACACACAACCACATATATCGCCACACACCTGTTATTCCCCACAATTTAGTCAGCATAGCCTTGCATCAACTACACCTATGCACATACAGATAAAGATAACATGATAGCAGAGCTTCAAAGGGACTGGTTTCATCCTCAGGCTTGCTGAAATAGTTACCATGTATCTGAGCAAGTGCACTATATGCCAACTATATTCTCCCAAACCCACACTAAAGGCTGTGTCATTGACCATTCCCTGGCCTGCAGGGAAATTCAAAGCCCTACACATACATTTCATTGCTATGATTGACTGATTTGACAATTATCGATACCCGAGAGTTATGATTTGCTCTTACTCCAGGTGAATCAAGGCTGGACCTTGCATACACTGTGACACCTAGGCAGCAGCCATGTTGGTTATCAGGGAAGTGATATTGAGATTGAGAGTGCCAGTCGTCATTCGATTGGGCAACGCATACACTGTGCCAAATCGATGTTTTCCCAAATCTGCACCCTTTTGAGTGTTACTCACAAAATGGCCTTGGTGTACCACCCTCAAAGCAACAGCATTGCTGAGAGACTCAGTGGTTTTCTAAAGACCACATTAAGCGCTGAAGTAAGTTCTCAGGCATTAAGGGATAAGTGGTGCATGTACCTCTCCTAATTAACAAAAACTGCCAAGTTCCTATCCGAATAGGTCCACCACCAGAACTCTAAAGGAACAAACACCAAATTACCTACCAAACACCACAACCAGGGCAAGAGGTCTACATCTGCAACTTCGTGCAGAAGTGGAAGCAGTCCAAGTTTGAAGGGCACTACTGACAAATATTTTCAATGTCTACTGCCCTTAAGGTGGAAGGGAGAGAAGCCTGGGTCCACCTCTTTAGACTCACATTACAGTCAAGAGGGAAAAAGTCCTTTAGTCTGATTTCTTATTTGATTTTCTCTTATGTATAGTGATCTGATTTCCTGGTAATCATACTGTCCTTACTATTTTCTTGATTTTTCGAAATGGTGGAGAGGAGACTCAATCCATTATGGTTTTATAAGCGTCTCAAACTCAGCCCTGGATTTTTCCATTATATACGAGATAAAGCGCACCCTGTCATATATTTTAAGGATATTGCAAGTGATAGAGGAGTTCCATAACCATACAGAGGAACAAGGCTGATGGCTGAGTTCGTTTATAATAATATGCAACTCTGAATTGGCTTGCAATAACCGTATCATGCACATCAGGGGGTACTCTATACCATTTAATACATGGTCACACGCGCACCTTTTCCATAAACCCCTTAAAAAACTGGTGCGTAGCTCTTTCATATGAAAGAGCAAGCATGTTTGCAAACATGAAGAATAAAAATATGTGCAAAATTAAACACATACAAAACTGTTAGTTATTTGTTACAAACAGATATTAAAACCAGAAGCCAGTTTTAAATATAACAAAAAGCTGCTCTAGCTCAAAATGTGTAGAAACATGCAGAAAGATTCTAGCTTTGTGTGCAAAAAATAAAAATGTTCTCTGTGCTTGTCTTTGTAAGTTACAAAATAGAGCAGAAGAAAGAAAATCAACCCTCCGTTTTCATAGCTTTAAACAGCTACTTCTATTATGCTCTGTGACCTGACCTTCCATTTACCTTGGTTGCTGGCAGTGGCAGCAGGCATTTTCGACATCAGAACTTAACTGCAGTTATTTATAGTAGTTGAGCTCTGACATCTGGTTTTTTATAATCGATGCCTTGGTGCGTCATAAGTCACTGATTATACGGCAATTAAAGACTGGCATTTGTACATAGATTACAGAATCCCATGTATTATAATGTAATACCACCATCTTTCCATCAGTAGAATCCCACCTACTTTGCCTTGCTACCTTTACTTCACTCTTGGGTTTGAGCTGCAAGTGTTCCTATGGAAGGTCTACTGCAAAGGCTTGTTTCTACATGTGCTGTCTTTAAAATGTGAGGGGCACATTCACAAGGAGCTACGCGGAATTAACTGCACTTTAGCGCAGCCAAAGTTGTGATAAATGTACCCCAACTTTCACCAGTAGGTGCTAATAGCCCACAGCACCACTTTTTCAGCGATAGCAGCCGCAAAAAACATCGCCACAGAGGACCCCCTCAACTATCGCTAATGAGATGCAGAGTAGGCATTCCCGTGACAAAAGCCACGACAACAACATGCCTCAACATTCACAATGACCAGACAGATCGGCGATAAGAACACAAAACACGTGATAAGGCACGTTTGCAGCAGGTATTTAACACCTGCCTCAAGCAGGTGTAAAGCCGGATGACTACCTGCAAGCGGCCCATCGAGCTCTACACATAGCCACACCGAAGAACGAACGATGCCATGGAGCTACTCATCATGCAGCCCAGAGCCCAAACAGGGCCACAACACCCCCGCCACCACCACCAGGATCGCCACCACCCCTTGGACCCAGAACGGCCCCCCCAGACCACCACAGAGGCAGCACAGAGTAAGACAGCAGACCTACCGTAAACACACCACTCTCACAGACCTAATGCCCAAGGAAGTCATTGCCCGCTACAGGCTCAAAAGAACAGCCATTCACCGCATCCTGACCCACATCGCCCACAGGCTGATGGTCCCAACACAGCGGAGAACCAACATCCCTCCGCAGACAAGGCTGCTGGCTGTGCTGCACCTGTTGGAGTCTGGTACCTTCCAACCAACAACTACTAGTGTCGGAGGGGTCTCACAGCCAGCCCTATCAAAGTTTATCACACCTGTCCTGGATGCCATCCTCAGCTTCATACCCCAGCACCTTCACTTCCCAAACACTGTGCAGGAGCAGCTGGAGACCAAGCAAGGCTTCTATGCCATAGCCGGAATCCTGGCTATTTTGGGGGCAATCGACTGCACACCTGTCCTACTTGTGGCCCCTGCTGATATGGCACACCACTACCGCACCAGAAAGCACAATCATTCCATTAATGTGCAGGCAATAGTGGACCACCGTGGACTCTTCACCAATGTCGTCGCCAACTACCCAGGCAGTGTGCATCATTCCTCCATCTTCCGACTGTCCATCATCAACCTGCACTTTCAGGATGGCACATATGGAACGGGACTGCTCCGTGGTAAGTACCAAGTCAACACACCACACATCCCAATACCTCCACAGCACAATGCATAACTGTGGGAATGCACAAGAGACCAAACCATATTCAACATGTCAAACTACACGTACACCTACCAGATACGACCACAACACTCCATGGTCATTCTGGCCTACCCCTGCACCCTATACAGAATGGTGGTGTAGTTGGCAGCATCAGCTCATTCCTGTGGGCTGACGCACACTCACCCCACACACAACCAGTAATAATAATAATAATACAAATATTTATTGAGAGCGCCTGGTTACACCTGCTGGTGTGTCCCTGTGCTGTAGTGAGAGGCCGCCGAGCAGCAGGAAGGGCAAGGACAGCGAGTTGGAGCGTACCTAGGCCCACACAAAAAAGATGGGTTTTCAGGTCCTTCCTGAACTTAGTTTCCGCTGCCTCCAGCCTAAGGCTCAGAGGCAGCTTGTTCCAATTAAGAGGGGCCAGACACTGAAATGATCTGCCCCCATTCTAGACGTATGTATCTTAGGGACTTTCAGCAGACCCGAACCACAGGATCCCAACTTTCTAGTGGGCACATAGTGAGAAATCAAATCAGCCAAATATGCCGGACTCCTCCCCTGCGAGATGCTGTGACGCACACAGAGTGCCTTAAACATCACCCTCTCTCTGACCGGAAGCCAGTGGAGCGAAATTAGGGCCTTCTTTGTCAATGCTCTTCTGGGTAGCATGAGGATCAGCCTCGCTGCTGCGTTCTGCACACATTAGAGCCTGTTTAGGAATTCCTCTGTCACTCCCATGGAACAGAGCATTGCCATAGTCCAGGCGGGAAGTCACAAGGGCATGCACCACAGTCTTCCTATCAGAAATGGGCAGCAAGTCCAAAGTCTTATGAAGGCCTTTCAGGACCCCAAAGCAGGTCCCTGCCACTTGTCTGGATTGATCCTCAAAAACAAGTGTGTGGTCCAACCAAACACCAAGATGCTTTACTAGTTTACTTGGAAAGGGGGTTGGGCCTAGGGTCTGGGCCACCATGCCAACGACCAGACAGATGGTGCCCGACCAACCAGCAGTACCTCGGTCTTATTACCGTTCAGCTTAAGGCAGTTATTGGACATCCTGGCTGCCACTTCGTACAAGCATGCCTTGAAATTAACTGCTGCTGAATCTGGATCCTGTGTAAGGGACACCACTAGCTGTGTGTCGTCGGCATAGGCATCACTGGATTGCTGGACCTGCCATCACATTCTTCCGAACCAAGTATTGACTCTTTTCTCCCTGCACTGTCACAGGTGATCAAGGATATGCACTCTGCCCTTGGATGATGACACCCCTCCCAGATCCGAACACACCCACCCAGAGGCAGTACAATGCGGCCCACATACATACCAAGGGCATTACTGAATGCACATTTGGCGTGTTGAAGTCACATTTCTGGTGCCTGGATGGCCCAGGTGGGAAGCTGCTGTACAGCCCGGACATCGTGTGCAAGCTGATCGTTGCATGTTGTGTGTTGCACAACATCTGTGTACGCACCAGGGCCCCATGGATCCCAGTGCCAGCGGTACCAGGCGATGATGGTGGTGATGGGGCAGGTGGGCAACATCCCACTGCAGCAGTGGGTGGAATGGCTCGTAGGAATATCATCATTGACACTTACTTCTCATGAGCACGTCACAAAATGTCCAAAGGCACTGCATGTGTGAATAAAACATTTTTGCAGGTCTCAGATTGTACTTGTAAATTTTTATGTTGCGTTTCCCTGTGTTCTAGATTTGACTTGGCAGGTTGTGCACATTTGCTGAAATATTCTGTGTCCTGTGTTCAAATGTGGTAGGGGTGCTGTTTGATCCGGGATGTTGTCACTGCCAGGGTGCACCCCTGACTGCATGCGTATGCTGCACAGTGGGTGTGTCGCTCCTGCAGCTTTGCCCTGTCTGCCACTGGTCTCTTTTGTGTGGTGTGCCTGTCAGTTCTGTTCTTCCACAGTGCTTTGGATGTAGTGCATTTGTTGTACTCCGTTGTTGATGGTTTTTGTTCAGTGGCATTTTCTGTGTGCTGGTCTTGTACAATTTTCCCGCATTGCTCATGAGTATTGCTGCCTCACGCTGTTTGTCACGGTTTTGTTATCGCGCTTGTGACCATCGCAGGTTTTGTCGCGTTGGGGAATGTGTTTTTATATCCGTCACAGTGGTTGTTTTGTGGACATTGTCTGTGGTGTCGGCAAACTATCGCATGCTACCGCCGTGTAGTAAATGTCACGTTGTCACAGGGTTATTTTCCTGCGATGGGCTGCAATGCTGAATGTTACGTTATGCTACTCTTGTGGTAGTTGTCACACGTGCTTGTGAATATACCCCTGAGTGTTTCTCAAGACCCAGCCTGTCTTTGTATATGTGATTTGCCCAAAGTTCTCCAACCCCTCACACCCACCTCTTAGCTACAATAATCATATGTCATGCTGATAGTAGTGCTCCAAAAACTCCCACCGGGCAGAGAACATTGGGGCATATTACCAACAACTAGCGATAATTATCGCTAAGTTGGTTTAGCGGCGATATTTTTATCGCCGAGCTGCGGCGATTTTTATCGCTTAGGAACCTTTTATCAAGGTTTATCTCTTAAGCGATAAAAATCGGCCAAAATGCATGAATATTGCTGAAAAGTCAGCGATATTCATGCATCACCGAGCTAATGCTCTTAGCCATGTTATCCACCTACCATTGAATAACATGGCTAAGAACTGCTCAGCAGGGCCGGACTGAGACCAGCAACCAGCCCTGGCAGGTGGCTTCTCCACCGGCCCTCGTAACGGGAGAGGAGGGGGTTGTTACCCGCAAAGCACTGCTAACGCTTTTCTTACAGAGGGCCGATTTTGCAGTGCTGCCACAAAACCTGCACTCTGTAAGAAAAGCGGCCCCCCTGCGGCTACAAAACCGGCCCCCACCCCTCCAGCCCACAGGGGAAATGCCCGGTGCCCGCAAATGCCAGTCCGGCCCTGCTGCTCAGGGGCAGGTGTTAGCTTTTGGAGATATTCGCGCTTAGTGCGAATATCTCCAAAAGTTGGTTATAGGAGATAGCGATGTTAGCGACTGTTTCCAGTTGCTAATATCTTGGCACGCCCACTTTGCATGTCATTAGTGATAAATATCACTGACATGCAAAGATGGGGCCCAAGATGGTCGCTATCTCCTACTAGCTGTCGCTAACTGGTGTTAGCGACAGCTAGGTAATAGGGAGATAATTTTATCTCCGCTTTCTTGGCTTTTAAAGCCAAAAAAGCGGAGGTAAACCCCCTTGATAATATGCCCCATAATTATAATCCTTATAGAGCTTGTGGCTAGGGAGAAATGCAATTAGTTACTGAAGAAGGATCTTGGGCTGATTAAACTACTTACCACCCCAGTCTGGGGAAGGCTCCTTAAAACAGTATTTCTAATGATTTTCTTTGCAACATTTGCTCAAAACGTTTAACTTCATTCATAAATTTGATTTTCAATATTAAGCAAAATATCAAAAGAATTACATTCCTTGCAGTATAAGGTAGAAATATGTATTTTGAATATGATGCAATTAGTCTATGCAGCAACATCACTTGGTGTTGCTGTTATTGCTGAAGCATATGCTAGCGATTGTTTTCTGTTTCACTTTCAAACATTACTCATTTGGGTGCACTTTCTCTACTCCAATGAACACTTACAGCTCTTACAGCAAACTTATTTAATGTCAGAGACATGCTTAGATATATCACAATTTTAAGTCTGACATGTAAACATTGCTCCATTGACTGCAGAGCGACATTGGTTCTTGTCAGTATTTCTACTGAGTTTTAAATTCACACTTATGTGTGCTGTTATGCCACGCTATTTTCCATATTGGACATCTGATGTTCATGCCAACTGTGCATGTTTTTTACATCTTTAGCATGGACTCATCTAAAGATGTATAATGGCAGTGGATGATTGTATGTATATGTTATTGCTAGTGCGCACACCTAGCCAACAGGAAGTAAAGAACTGTGGGGCATATTACCAAGCAATAGCGATAATTATCGCTATTGCTTGGTTAGAGACAAAAATTTACCGCAGCGCTGCGGCGATTTTTACCGCAAATAAACATTGGTATTACCAAGGTTTAACACAAATGCGGTAAAAATTGCCGCAAAGCATGAATATCGCTGAAAAGTCAGCGATATTCATGCATTAGCGAGCTAATGCTCTTAGCCATGTTATCCACCTCCCATTGGATAACATGGCTAAGAACTGCTCAGGTCAGGTGTTAGCTTTTGGAGATATTCCCGCTTAGCGCGAATATCTCCAAAAGTTGGTAATAGGAGATAGCGATGTTAGCGACTGTTTTCAGTCTCTAACATCTTGGCACGCCCACTTTGCATCTCATTAGTGATAAATATCACTGACATGCAAAGTGGGGCCCAAGATGGTCGCTATCTCCTACTAGCTGTCGCTAACTGGTGTTAGCGGCAGCTAGGTAATATGGAGATAATTTTATCTCCGCTTTCTTGGCTTTTAAAGCCAAAAAAGCGGAGATAAACCCCCTTGATAATATGCCCCTGTATTGCCAATGTACCGCTATGTTTTATCAGTAGAATACATGGGGCAAGACGTTGGTTAGAAGCCACTCAATGTACAGAGGTCCAACTATGCCAATATTAAATCTGGGGACATTGATTAGCCTCAGATATACAGAAGTGACTCAAAGTATGGTCCATGAATTTCATTATAGCTGCATTTACCTAAAATAGGCAAAAAATTGTAATTCCATAGCGGTGCATGATCTGCTAGGAAATTATCTACTGTGGCAGTTACTCGTTTTAGCGCAGTTCAGGAATTTAAATCAGTTTGGAATATTCATGTGTCTCTGGTTTGCCTACAAAGAGGATTTTGCCTTTTTAAGTAAAATTTTTCTCTGCAGTCACTCCAAAAAAAATTTCATTTAGTCGAGTTTCCTTTTTCTACCATCTTTTCTTAACCTTAGCCAGTAAAACAGGCCCAGAAAAGCCGATATTAATTTGTAAACGAAAGAGGGCTGCTGAAAACGCTCCAGCTAGTGCAATTAATTGTTGGCATGCTGATTACCAAGACCGGTAGCCTTTAATCCACTACCAGACGCTTCCTGCCCTCGTTTCTCGCTCTTGCAGGATCCTGCTTTATGTTTGTGATGGTTTTGCTGTCTTTTTCTTTCTCAGTCTTTCTTATTTGTGTGTTTCTACTTTTCTTGCACTAAGTGGTAGTCCTCAAATATAAGTGCCCGTGCCACCCACAACCACTGGCTCAAATGGAGCATTGATAAAAAATGATATTCCGAGAAAATATAAGCAATTTTCTTTTTTTGAGAGGCAGAAATATTGAGTTTGAAATATCGTGATGCACAAATATTGTGTGCAAAAATATTAGTGACAAGAATATCGATTTTAAGGTAAGAAGTATGGATGTTAAAAATATCTGTTGTTAATATCGTTCACAAAAATATTGATGTTTATATTAACATTTTACAATTATTTTTATGTATTTTAGTATATATTTTAATTGTATATTTTATAAATTGCTGCATAATTTTTGTTTTGAAATATAGTTTGTAAATTGTAGTTATTTTTAAACTTAAATAAATAGTTTAATTATATTTTTAGTGCCATAACGGGTGGTGGAGGTTATTGGGGTACAGCGTGGGAAGTAAATTATTTATTTATTAATGATTCATTATTACTTAATATTATTTATTTAATTAATATATAAATATGTTAATTGTGTAATTATTATTTTGTAATTGCAGGTTGTGAGGTTTGTAGGGTTATAGGGTGTGAAGCAATTTAACTATAAATATGTAATAATTAATTTTGAATCATCAATTATTTAATTGATAGTTAATTTTGTAAATGTTGTAACTAATGTACTTTTTTATTAATATTCTAAGTGTGGGTTGTGATTTTTGAAGGGGTAAGGAGTGTGAAGGAAATTAATTACAATCATTAATGTTATTTATTGACAATTATTGAATTGATAGTTATTTATGCAAATTGTGTAATTAAGAAATGTTTTCAGTTATACATGAAGTGCAGGCTGTTGTGTTTGTAGGGGCAAAGGGTGGGAAGTTAATTAAATATAATGATTGTATTATTAGTTAATTGATATCAATTGTTTAATTGATAATGAATTATGTGAATTATGTGATTAAGATTTTTTTAATATATATTAGATGTGTGTTGGCTTTATATGGATAAAAGCTGAGAAGCTTAAATAAATATAACAATTTTAATATTACTTAGTTAATATTTTTTTAAAATTGATAATTAAGTATGTACAATTTGCAATTCGTATAATTGCAAGATATATCTTAGATGTGTGTTGTTCACTTTGCAGAGGTATACGATAGGAAGGTATATAAGTATTAATAAATGTAAAATATGTTATTTTGGGACTGATTTTGATGTCGGGCAGTCTAACATCTAGGGCAGCGGTCCGTCTGCCGGATTATGATGTTGGCAGTCGAAGTGCAGCGGGTGGGAGAAAGACCAGTGCCTCTGACATGCTTAAGGAGCCTGTCTGGGCAGCTTTTGGAGCCTAATCCCTACAATAGAGGTGATGCCTGTGGGGACACTGCTGTAAGGAGTAGGATGTCAGGTTCTGACAAACTTTTCATGGTGGTCCCCCCACCAGGGAAAGGTTGTCAGAAACAGATCTTGGGGGCCCCTATAGGCCCCCACGATGTTGCCCCGGGGGGCACATGTAGTGCCCCTTAAAACATACATGCACTGGGCCACAGCACAAGCTGCAATGGAAAAAGGGATGTTTCTGACCACCTACACAGTGGTCGCATCATAATCTGGTGGGTGGGACTGCCGACTACTTGTCAGTGGGCCCACTCCTTCTGAAATGGCAATCAGATGCTTGTCTGACTGCCATCATAATAGGGTGCTATTGTTTAATAAATGTGTTATTTATTATGTTATGTGTGAATTGTGTTATGCTTCTTAATTTGAAAAACAATTCTATTTGTTGCTTATAATTGTGAAAATATAATGTGTGTGGTAATTTAATTATATTATACATTTGTTTTAATTTAAACTATTTAATAAACTTTGTAATAAATATTTTATTTGTTATTTAATACATATATATATATATATGTATATATATATATATATATATATATATATATATATATATATATATATATATATATATATTTTAGATTGAAATATTTATATTTGTTGTTATTTAATGTAGTTGTTAAAACATTTTGAACTACTCTCTCTCTGCTGTTGCACAGACTGGAGTGGGAATAGTAGATGTTGCCCCTTCACTATCTAATGCTTTCCCTACTGTTGCTCATACTGGAGTGGGAATGGCAAATTGTACCCCTCCTGTTGCACTTGCTGGAGTGGAATAATAAGTTTTACCCCTCCACAATCCAACACTTTCCCTACCATTGCACCAACTGGAGTGAGAATAGTACATTGTTACCCCTCCTGAGTCCAAGCTTTTTCCAACTGTTGCACTGATTGGAGTTGAAAAAAGAAAATGTTACCCTTCCGCAGTCCAACACTTTCCCTACTATTGTAGAGAATGGAGTGGAAATAGTGATTTATATCCCTTTTAATCAAACACTTTTACCCCGCCGCAATCCAACACTTCCCCTATTGTTGCAGTGACTGGAGTGGGAATAGTAATTTGTAGCCCTCCTGAATCCAACATTTCCCCTACTGTTGCACAGAGTGGAGTGGGAAAAGTAAATTTTGCCCATCCTGAACCCAACGATTTCCCTATGGTTGCAGAGACTGGAGTGGGAATAGTATATGTATTATTTGTGGAACTTTATAGTTTTGGTTATATTGTTTACATTTATATTATGATTATGTGTTTGTGTGTTTAACATTATATTATTTTTATTTACTACTGTTTGTGATATATTATGTATTTTTATCAAAATGTAAGTTTTTTATTTTGTTTTCTTTTTTATGTTTATGAACATTTTCCAGGTTATTTTTTACAGTTTGTAATGTATTGAGTATACATTTATAGGCATATATATACTTCTTATGTTTTAAATATTTAATAAAACAATTAGTACATTTTTAAATAAATTATAATTGGCATTCAATAATAGTTTCAAATTATGTATTTTTAAATAAACATTCATATATATAAGTTCTTTATCAAATAAGTATAAAATGGGTATATAATTTAAACAATGTAAATATATTTAATTTACATTATGCTACTCTTTAATGTTAATATATTTAATGTTACTACATTTAACTATCAATATTTGTGTGTCTGATATAGGTGCAGAATTATATATTTTTCCGATATTTTTGTCATTTACATTATAAGCATAAATAACAATATTTTTTTTTTTCACAACCAAGTTTATTGAGCAAAAGAATGACACGCATGAGGCACCTTCCCACACCAAGGTCACCACATCAAAATCAATGTATGGATCATATACACAAGAAATACTATGCAAGTATCAAGGAAGCTCAGCTTTAAAATCCCAACTACCCATCCCAACCCCAACTACACCCCCACCCGTACCCACTATCCCCCCCCCCCCTTCCACACATGTACAGAGGCAATACAGAGATGGTTCATATAAGAGAAGCAGGCATGAAGCAACCTGGGATGTGCCTTTAGGGCCAGAGACAGCGCTGCGATCAAATGTCCTCCTCCGGTTCCGCCGGGGGTTCCAAGGATAGGCCACGGTAGTCAGCCCACCGCTTCCAGATCTTGAAGTGCTTGCGTGGGCAGCCCCGCGCCTCAAAAATCGGTTTCTCAAGACCCATAAAATAGTCCAGTCCCGCCTTCCATGCCGACAGGGGGGGGGCCCTCACTGACTTCCAGGCCCGAGCCAAGTCGCGCTTAGCCACCACCAGGCCCAGCAGCAATAGGTGACGTTTATAGATGTTGCCCCCAACCCCGTCCATGACGTGCAGTAGGCCCAGCCGGTGAGTACGGGGAAGATCCCAGCCCAGGACCTCAGCCAGGCAATTCCAAACACCCCTCCAGAAGCCAGCCAGGCGACCACATGACCACACTGTGTGCAACAAGGTGCCAGGCACTTCCCCACATCGCAGGCACTCCGAAGACTCAATCAAACCAGCCCTCCACAGTCGTTCACGTGTGTAATAGGCACGATGTAGATACTTGAATTGTATGAGACGGAGCCGAACCGCGATAGCGGCGCCACGAGGAGACTCCAGGGCCTCTCTCCAGTCGTCCTCATCCAGGGTGCCCACGTCCACCTCCCAGGCCTCCCGGAGGGAGCTGAGAGTAGACGAGCAGTGAATAACCAGAGTCTGGTAGATCCTGGAAACCTTCTTGTCTCCCAGGTCGCCCATAAAGACTTTCGCCTCAATCGGGCTAAACTCCGGAAGGGAGTCAAGGCCAGCAATGCTTGGGGCGAGGGCATGGCGCAGCTGTAAGTAACGGAAAAACTGGGACTGAGGCATTTGGAATTCCACTCGGAGGTCTGCAAAGGACTTGAGGGTTGCGCCGGACACGACGTGACCCAGTTGAGTAATCCCAATAGTCTCCCAACCCTCGAACCCAGCCAGAGTCGCCAGCTCTGGAAGCAGACCGTTGTGCCACAGCGGCGTTTCCGCCGTCAACTTGCCCCACCATCCCATGCGGCGCAAGGACTGCCGCCACACCGCAAAGACCACCCTTGTCACCGATGGCAACCCACGGCGTATACGCGCCGAGTATAGAACGGTGTGGAGCGTATGGTCACCCATAAGATGCCTTTCCAGGGCATATGCCGGATCACTCCTATCCCCGTACCACCAATCATTAAGAACAAGCAGATGTGATGCTTGGTAGTAGGAGAGGAGATCAGACGTGGCCAAGCCACCACAGTAGGTGGATAGAAAACATGTCTTTAGGGCCACCCTGGCTGCTCCGCCCTCCCACAGGAAGCGGCCCAGCACAGAGTTCACCTGGCGAAACCACTCCATGCCGATAGGGTGCGGGAAATGTTGGAGTTGGTACAGCAGTCTCGGCAGCGCCACCATCTTAAAGATGGCCGACCTTCCAAAGATCGTAAGCGGCATCCTGGACCACGTTTTAACATCCGTCTGGACCCGTTCCCACACCGGCAGGACACTACGCGCCCAGGCCACGGCCCGCGAAGTCGAGAGGAAAACACCCAAGTATTTCAGGCCGTCAGTCGCCACTCGTAGATCAGCAGCCCAATCGTCGGCCACTACTCCGCCATGCAAAACCCACAGGGTCGACTTAGATAGGTTAAGGGTAAGGCCGGAGACTTCGCCAAACCCCCGCATGATCTCCAGGATTCGAGGGCCAGAGCGCCGCAGATCCGTAAGGAACAGGAGGACATCGTCCGCGTAGAGTGCAATTCTATCTGTAAGAGTATCGTTCCAGACAAAGCCACGCAGCTGGGCATCTAGCCGCACCCTCGCTGCGAGGGGCTCCATGGCCAGGGCAAATAGGTATGGGGACAACGGGCAACCCTGGCGCGTACCGCGGCCGATTGGGAAGCGTCCTGAGACCGCGCCTGCCACCCGGACCGACGCCGTGACATTGGTATACAGGAGGCGGATATAGGACAGAAAGACCGGCCCGAGGTTTAGGCGAGCCAATAAGGTGAAGAGATACGCCCAGCTCACCGAGTCAAAGGCCCGGTCCATGTCCGCAAGGAGAAGTGCGGCCTGTTCATCCCTAGCACTCATGGCGTCAATCGCTGCCTGTGCCCGCCGGATATTGTGTCGGGTGGCCCTGTGCGGCATGAACCCGGCCTGGTCGGGGTGGACGAGGTCGGCTATGAGGGGCAGAAGGCGGTTCGCCAGGGCTTTCGCCAATATCTTGGCCTCGATGTTGAGGAGGGAGATAGGCCGGTATGAATCATGACGGCCAGGCGCCCTACCAGGCTTCAAAAAGACCACGATCTCGGCATGACGCCAGTCAGGTGGCAGCTCGCCCCTAGACCGCGCTGCCTCCAGCGCATTGCGAAAGTGGGGTCCCAGCTGGACGTGGAATTTCTTATAAAATTCGGCAGGGTAGCCACTAGGGCCGGGCGCCTTCCCAGTGTTCAGTTGGCCAAGGGCCTCCCCTAGCTCCTCGGACGTAAGTGGGACCTCCAGGGCCGTTCTAGTCTCCTCCGGGACTGCCTGCGGGAGTAAAGCATCCAGGTACGGGGCAATCCCGCTCTCCCCCGATGGATCGCGAGGGGCATACTGTGCCTCGTAGTAGCGGGCAAAGCTGGCCGCCAACTGGTCCGGGTCGGTTATGACTGAGCCATCCCCCGCCGTGAGACCGGGGAGCTCCAGGGGCTGGAAGGTCGCCTGGCAAAGTCTATGCAACATGGTGCAGGACTTATCGCCCCACTGATATACCCTACTGCGCGTGGCGAGCCACGCCTGCCGGGCCTCCTCATGTAGGACCGAGGAGTAAGTCTGCTGGGCCTGCAGGAGCTGGCGCACCACGCCCTCCTCACCTCCAAGTCGACCACGCTGCTCCAGCTCCTCCACGCGGGCCGCGGCAGCCACAATGGCCTCCCGGTGCTTCCGCCGGGCGGCCGCACACCAAGTTATGTCGATGCCCCGGATCGTGGGCTTCAGCGCCTCCCACACCACAACAGCATCGGCTCCCCCCACCAAGTTCTCGCGCCAAAAGTGGTCGATTGCCACCCGTAGGTGCGCCACATAGTCCGGCCGCTGCAACTGCCAGGCGGACATACGCCAGCGAAAGGGTTGCCGTTTAACGGGGAGGGTCAGAGTGGCCAGGACAGGGGAATGATCCGAAAGGCCCCTGGGGAGTATCGAGGCGTTCCTAACACGGCTCAGGCAGGCCCCGGGTACAAACAAGTAATCCAGCCTCGAGAATGACCCATGCACCGCCGATACATACGTGAAGGCCTGCACTGCGGGATGAAAATGCCGCCACACATCAACCCAGCCCATACTGCGCGCCGTTGCACTCAACCGGGTGGGGGCAGCCGCGGGGGGGGGGTTAGGTACCACACACGCTCGCCGCTGGCGGTCCAGGCCCACATCCATGACTTCATTCCAATCACCCCCCACCACAGTCAGGACCTCGGGGATTTCGTCCCACAACGCAAACAGCCGTTCAGACAGTGCCCACTGCAGGGGGGGAGGGGCATAGACACTACCAAAAACCACCGGCTCGGAACCCAGTAGGCCCTTAACAAAAACAAATCTGCCCTGGGGGTCAATCCATTGCTTCTCGTGGACATAGGCCACCCTACGATGAATCAGTATGGCCACCCCCCTCGAGCCCCTCGTAAAGCCAGCATGATAGACCTGGTGGTAGCCGAACCTCTGGAGGCTAAGGGCTTTGGATCCCAGCATGTGCGTTTCCTGAAGCAAAAGAACATCCACCATCTCCCTTTTCCCCCACCGCAGCACAGCCCCCCGCTTAATCTTATCCAGGACACCCCGCACATTCCACGTCACCACCCGCAGGGTCTTCAAAGGAGTCACACTCGCAGCACTAGCCATTATCGACACACAGTTTAAGATCTGGCCCACCCTCCCACCCAGGTGCTACCCGCAAAACGACAAAAAGCACAGCCCCCGACACGTGTGGACCCACCCCCCCAGCCCGCAAACACAACTCCCCCGTTCCAGCCCAGAGCCCCCCCAACAACAAGTGCAACACCAAAACACCTCCCCAAACCCCACCCCCCCCACCCCAATACCTCAGAAAACAGTGAAGTACCTGTCGCGGCATGGAGAGACCCGAGCCCAAAACAGAGGACTCAGGGCCCGCCATACCAATGGATCCCCAAAACCCCACCAAGACGCACACTCACCACCCCCCCAACAACACTCACATCCGTGAGGGTCTGAGGCCCGTATAAGGTACCCTCCGAGCCACACTGTGTCCCCATGTCTATAGCTGAAGTCTCCACATGGGAGCCGGCTGGCACATCAAGGGCAAAATAAAACAGTCTCACCAGCCAAGGCAGAGCATGTCCATATGCAGCAGACAGAATGTATGGAGGCCCAACAGTGTTCAGCTGCCCGCATCGGAGTGTTCAGAGTCCCTGGTGCCACCCGATTGCGACGCACAAATAACAATATTTTTGCTCTTGATATTTTTGATACGATATTTATGCCCCACAATATTCATGGTTTTGATATTTTGCAATTGACCTGATAAAAACTAGAACATTCTTTTGGAACTGCTCATATGAAAGTTGTAATTTCTTTTAAAGTGTGGCATGACCTTTAAAATCTGTAATCCAAGTTCTACTCTCGTCCCTGAAATCGAATCATAATCTGTGGTTCAACTCTATGCCCTTTTCACACTCTTACTCTTTTTCCTGATGTCCACATACATCACCCTCTGTGGTTTACACATTTTCATTCAACACTACTTGGTTTTCATCATTCATGGTTGTTGAATGAATGAGAATGTAGTTAACAAAAAAATGGTAAATGTCAGATTCAAAAAACCTAACCAAGAGAATGGGGATTCCGCTGAATGCGTGAAAAAAAGACCCCTGTCCAAAGAAAAGAAAATTATTTTCTTGAGTCCCCTCACTCACCCAGGTTACACTTCACATTTCTTCACAAAAACTTGCTTCTATGAAGTTCCGCAGTCGCAGCACGCCCCAAGCAGCAGCTGTTTTGGATGGCCCCAATTATGAAGCATGTCACCTAGGGGCAACCCTGGGTTGAGTGAGGGGACTCCAGAAAAAAGTTTTCTTTTCTCTTTACAGGGGTCTTGGTTTTTCACGCAGTCAGCGGAATCCCCATTCCCTTGGTTAGGTTTTTTTAATCTGACATTGAGGGATTGTTTGTGAACTACATGTACATTGGAGAGTGAACCTAACAAGTACCTCCATCTCCCCTCTTTTGTTATTTGGTATGAATGTGAATGCCTTTTGTTATGAATAGTAATGTGCAATTATTTAGTGGCATGCCTACAAATTATCATAGGGCCATACAAGTGCACATCACAATTTCCACTATACGTAGGTTTCATCATTCCATATGCTTAAGGGGTGCTGATATAAACTACACCACATCTATAATATGGGTATGCCCCTGCATTAATCAGCATTTGCATGACGACTGTGCATGAAACTGATATGTGACTGGTCCTTAGTTTCTATCGGAGTAATGTACATCCTGTAAAGGTTAAAGTGGTTGGGTGGACCCATTGATTTTTGGATTTTAACACCATATAGTTCAGGGACATAACTGTGTCCTGCAAGTAAGACAAGATGCCGAGAACCAAATTCAGGAATGGATATAGCATACTATTATGCCAGTAGATGTACTTCTGCGTCACCAATTATAAATGTTTTTTTGCAAATTAATTGTCTCACTCTGGGACATGTTCTGGTCCTTGTACTTGTGATTTATTCACCCAGTTTGCACATGCAGCGTATCCCTCTCTACAATTTACCGAACAGCCAGAAGGATCTCTTCCTCTCCCAAGAGTTTGCCATAGACTTCAAGTGTGCTTGCTGTAAACAGCACTCCATTCACATTGCACCATTTCACACACAACTTGTTTTGCAATATTGGAGTATTGCTTTGGTATTAACTATTGTTTCATAATTGTGTATGTATGATTGTGTTTGATGATATTTGACCAAATGTACTTTTGTTGGCTTACACATGTAACATTGAACTTTGAGACAAGAGACTTGGCACATCGATATCAATTTAACCCAAGTCCTATCAAACAAATATCTGTGACTTACATGTGTAAGCTGCTTGAGGAGCACATTGTGTAACATAATGTAGTGTTATTATGGGAATGAGTGCTGGTATATAACTGACTGACTGTTGCCAGTTGCCTGACACCCTGGTTCCAATGACCTCTTCAAAGTCGAAGGTGAGTGGATTTCAAGGCAATCAATAGCAGTCTTTGAGCAACTGCAGCTGCAAATGGATACAGAGTTCATGGGAAGTAAATAGACTACACAATGAAGAGGGAAGCACAGTGAGGAGAATAACATCTTACCATTTGTCATACTGCCTGCTTGATGTTTGCACAATGCTCCTATTTCTATTTCATGTTCTGTGCAGTGTTCCATATGAAACTCATATATTGTAAAAATGATTAATTAGGTTGAATAGTAGGTTCATAGGCAATATACCATCTAACAGGCATAGAGTTATTGGGCACATGTACTAAGTGTACAGTTACATTGTGGGACATCAATTAAAAATGTGTAAAACATCCATAGGAACATCTTTAGGTGGATGTTTCTTTTGAGTGTCACAGGGTTGCAATGGGCAAAATGTCAATACAGGTATGTTTTAGCAAAGACACTTTTGTCGTGAATGGTTATAGGTATTAAGTGATGCTCCATCGAGTAGTCTAATTTTTTTTGATCAATTGAAACTCCAAAGATATGTGCTGGGACTGTTGCATGGTACGCTCTGTGTAGAGGGTCCAGTAAAATGAAATGACAAGACTGGACTCATTGCCTTATATTTTCCTCTGACTGTATCTGTGACATGTGTTAGACCTGTCATCCTTAAGGTGATCTTTCCCCAAACGTGTTGCTGTATCTTTTTGTTGGCCATAGGACTCTGTGCACTTAACCATTGTTGACCAGTGTTAAAAACCATATGCTTATCCTCTAAACATGGTAACATTGGTGTAAACACCATTGGCATATTTATTAAATTGTAAGTCTCTTTAAAGTGGTCTACCATATGCCCAGGCACTGTTAATTAAATGCTACTGGTGGGACCTCAGCAGTGATTGTGTCATCCACTCAAATAGCTCTTCAAAACTGTCTCAGGCCTGTCACTGCAGAGCATGTGTACTGCAACTTTGACATGGCATTTAAAACCCTTTGCCAGGCCTAAAAATCCCTTTATGTTTACATATGTCGCCACTAATTTGTTTTACTTCCACAACACCCACAGAGCAGGTTGCTTCATAAGTTAAAGGTAGGGCATGTACTTTTAAGTTTTACATGTCCTGCTAGTATAAAACACCTATATATGTTTTCCACTAACCAATCAATCAATCAATCAAGACATTTGTATAGCGCGCTACTCTCCCGGTAGGGTCTCAAGGCGCTCGGGCAGAGGGGTCAGTTACTGCTCAAAAAGCAAGGTCTTGAGTTGCTTCCTGAAGGAGAGGTGGTCCTGGGTTAGCCGAAGGTGGATGGGGAGGGAGTTCCAAGTCTTGGCTGCCAGGTAGGAGAAGGATCTTCCTCCGGCGATGGCTCTGCGGATGCGTGGGATGGCGGCGAGGGTGAGACTGGTCGACCGTAGCTGGCGGGTGGGTGTGTAGAAGGTCAGGCGGTTGTTGAGGTACATGGGGCCCAAGTCGTAGAGAGCCTTGTGTGCGTGGGTCATGATTCTGAACGTGATCCTCTTGCTGACGGGGAGCCAGTGCAGGTCTCTCAGGTGGCCGGAGATGTGGCTGTGTCGGGGGACGTCCAGGACGAGTCGTGTGGAGGCATTCTGGATGCGTTGGAGTTTTTTCTATAGTTTGGCTGTGGTTCCGGCGTAGAGTGTGTTTCCGTTGTCCAGTCGGCTGGTGATGAGTGCCTGGATGACCGTCTTCCTGGTTTCGGTGGGGATCCATCAGAAGATCTTTCGGAGCATGCGCAGGGTGTTGAAGCACGATGATGAGACGGTGTTGACTTGTATGGTCATCAAGAGGGAGGAGTCCAGGATGAAGCCCAGGTTACGTGCATGGTCCGTTGGCTTGGGAGTGGTGCCCAGGACAGGGGGCCACCAGGAGTCATCCCAGGCGGAGGGTGTTGATCCCAGGATGAGGACTTCCGTCTTGTCTGAGTTCAGTTTCAGGCGGCTGTTCTTTATCCACTCAGCGACGTCTTTCATCCCTTCGTGTAGGCTGGTTCTGGCGGTGGCCGGGTCGTTGGTGAGGGAGAGGATCAGCTGGGTGTCGTCGGCGTAGGAGATGATGTTGAGGTTGTGTTGGAGTGCGATGGCTGCGAGGGGGCTCATGTAGACGTTGAAGAGGGTGGGAATGAGCGATGATCCCTGTGGTACTCCGCAGATGAATTCGGTGGCCTCAGATCTGAATGGGGGGAGGCGGACTCTCTGGGTTCTTCCGGCAAGGAACGAGATGATCCACTCCAGTGCATTCTCTTGGATTTCGATGTTGCTGAGGCACTGCACTAGGGTGGGGTGGCAGACAGTGTCAAACGCTGCAGAGAGGTCCAGGAGGATGAGGGCCGCTGTTTCCCCGTTGTCGAGCAGGGATCTGTTGTCGTCAGTGGCTGCGATGAGGGTGGTCTCAGTGCTGTGGTTGGCTCGGAAGACGGACTGCGAGTTTGTCTCGAGGAAGGCGGCAAGCTGTCTATTGACGGTCTTCTCGATGACTTTGGCAGGAAAAGGGAGGAGCGAGATGGGGCGGAAGTTCTTGAGGTCGGAGGGTCCGCTGTTGGTTTCTTCAGGAGGGTGCTGATCTCTGCGTGCTTCCAGCTTTCCGGGAAGGTGGCGGTGTTGAAGGAGGCGTTGATGATGTCCCAGAATTGGGGTGCAATGATGGAGTCTGCCTTGTCGAAGACGTGGTGGGGGCAGGGGTCAGTTGGGGATCCGGAGTGGATGGTGTTCATCGTGCGGGTGGTGTCTTGGGTAATGACCGGGGTCCAGGCACAGAGGGTGGTGGTGGGGGGCATTGGTTCGGTGGTTGGGTGCTAGGTTCGTGCGCCAAAGCTGTTGTGTATTTCAGCGATCTTGCGTTGGAAGAACGAGGCAAGTGAGTCGCAGAGGTCTTGCGAGGGAGTGATGTCGTTTTTTCCGGCGCTGGGGTTGGAGAGGTCTTTGACGATGCTGAAGAGTTCCTTGCTGTTGTGGGCATTGTTTTCCAGTCGTTCTTTAAATGGTGTCTTCTTGGTGGTGCGGATCAGCTCGTGGTGTTTGCGGGTGGCGTGCTTGAGGACAGTCATGTTGTCTGTGTTCTGGTTGTTGCACCAGGCTTTCTCGAGGGTGCGGCAGTTCTTCTTGGAGTTCTTACGTTTTTTGGTGAACCAAGAGGCTTTCTTGCTGCCGTGACTGCTGGGAGGGGTCTTCAGAGGTGCTAGATCATCTGCGCTGTTGGTGATCCACTGTGTGAGGTTGCTGGCTGCTTCGGTGAGGTCCGTTGTGCTGGCGGGAGGGTTCTGGCTGAGGGAGGTGGTGAGCTGGTCGGCGGTGATCTTGTTCCAGTTCCTGTGAGGGACCTGTTGCGGGTGGTGGTGGGTCGTGGTTCTTTTGAAGCTGAAGTGGACACAGCTGTGGTCAGTCCAATGTTGTCCGGTGGAGTAGCTGAAGGAGATGTGCTTGCTGGAGGAGAAGACTGCGTCAAGAATGTGGCCGGCGTAGTGGGTGGGGGTGTTCACCAGTTGCTTGAGACCGAGGTTTGCGAGGTTGTCCAGCAGGGAGGTGGTGTTGCTGTCCTTGTTGTTCTCCAGGTGGAAGTTGAGGTCCCCTAGGAGGATGTAGTCAGCGGAGGGGAGGGCGTGCAGGCTGATGAAGTCTGTGAGGTCTTTGCTGAATTGTGTGCGTGGTCCCGGGAGTCTGTAGATGAGGGTGCCTCTGAGTGTGGTCTTGGGGTCGGTGTGTATCTGGAAGTGGAGGTGTTTGGCGGCGGTGAAGGTGTCGTCGGAACTGGTCGTGATGCGGATGGTGTTCTCGTGTATGATGGTGATGCCTCCTCCAGTCTGGTTGATGCGGTCCTTCAGGGTGATCTTGTATCCGTCCGGGATGGCGATGGCGATGTCGGGCGCTGAGGAGGTCTTCATCCAGGTTTCTGTGAGGAAGGTGACGTCTGGTGATGTTGTGTCGAGTAGGTTCCAGAGTTCAACAGCGTGTCTATGAATGGAGCGGGTGTTGAGCAGGATGCACTTGAGGTGGTTGCTGCTGGTGCTTGGCTTGGCGAGTGCGGTGCAGATCCGGAGGCAGGTGAATTTGCAGGCTTGGCAGGTGAAGGGTCCGTGGGTGCGTTTCACGGTGGCTTGGTAACAGACGGGGGTTCGGCCGGCGTTGAGTGCGTTGAGGGTGGCGGCGGCGTAGGTCCGTCGTGTGGTCTGGCGTCGGCGGGGGCCAGGGGTCTTGGTGCTGGGCATGGTCCAGGCATGGACGGGCGTAGACGAGCTTGCCTTTGGCTCGCCTTTGGCGCACAATCGGCGCACCAGCTGCGCTTGACCGCTGCGCGTGACTGCTGCACGTGACCGCTGCACGTACGCGCGGTCTGCATTTAAGGCCATGTGTGAGGGAGGAGCAGCAGGGAGGCAGGAGCGGGGAGGACCCAGATAGAAAAGGGGGTGGGCCACTATGTCACAGCGGCAGGAAGTGGGGAGCGGAGCGGGGGTCACACCAGGGTAACTAACGTACAGAAGAAAACAGAGATACAGTGCAAAAACAAAAGTAAACAAATCAGAGGCACAGGAGGGCAAGAAACGGAACAACGAGCAGCAGCAAGGGTGCACAGACTTGCCTGCAGCTGGAGGGCCGTGCGGCGTGGGGGTGTCCTGAGGTCAGGTCACCCCTTTGAAGCCTACTGCTCTAACAAGTTAACTTTGAGTATTCCTTAATATACTTTTAAGCTTCCTTATTAGGAAGGAGTAGCTGTGTCAAGTTTAATATCCTTGAAATGGTAATGAAAAAACCTCTTTACTTGTAAAGTTGAATGTAATATTACTATTTTGGAAATGCCACTTTTAGAAAGATTAATACTAATTAGGAGTGTGTGAGGAGCACTCCGATATATTTGGTTTCTCTGTTTTTTCAGGATAAAACAACCGGTGCCGCGGCTAGTGAGGGGAGTCACTCCTTGTTTAATAATGTGAGTTATGACGGGTTTACAAGCCCATCCAGTCGCGCACTGTTCACTTGGTGTGGTACACCTTCAACATTTTTTTGAAAATATTTGACTTGACTCTATACCATATGACAGTTTCTTATTTTAATTCATAATTCACTTTATTATGGTTTTCAATACTTTTTTCAGTCGATATTAATCAATACATCATATCAACGAATACATCATGTGATTCTCCATTGCTTGTGGATGTCCTTATACAATACTCATTTCATTGAATCTTTGTCTACACAATTTCATAGTACTGCCCGTTTCATAGTACTGCCCAATGCATTTCGGTACTCAAAGGTACCTTCATCAGGGGCCAAGCTGAAAAAACAAAAGATAAACAAGTGTAAGTGTAGTGATGTTATGAGGGCGCCCATGGATGTAGAGTAATAAGTTTATAAACTCATACCTGTGTGGGCAGTTCGCTGCGCCTAATGGCTGAAAATAAAAATATGCATGTATGTGTTCAATGTTTACTAAACTGATATCCAATTTCATAACAAAAGTTGCAGGAAACTTTAAATTCTTAGGCTTACCACGTACCTTCACTTGTGTTAACTGATGATAAGCTGCCAGAATAATATGATAAACATGATAAACTCTCCCATCTTTCAACACTTGGATATAACTGCTGATAATCTGTTATGTATACAACACCATGTTTCACCAACATACCTGAGAGGCTGACAAAGCGATTGTGATGCCTGCAAAACATATAATCTCTGTCACTATCATCTTATTACCAGACATTCGTCTATGGGAGATTGCCGATATGCAAAGTGCACATACCTCAGTGCTTCCAATGCCCGATCTACAAAATAAACGGAAATAACGCTGTCACTGCCCGCCGCTTTTTGACACCGTTAAAATACTTAATCTACTATATTGCTAGATCCGTGGTTACCTGTATTAGACGTTCTGCCAACTTATACTGTCCCGGTGTTCTCTCTATTCAATGCGCGGTGGCCGCCATTGCTATACGGCGCGATCGTCACTATCGCGTCTTAAAAAATCGATGACGGACTCTTCGACAAAACACGAATCTCACTGCTAGCGAACTCCGCGCCATCTTAATCTGGGGCAAATCTTCGCCTAATACTAGCGAACTTCGTTGTGATATAAAATTGGGGCAAATCTTTGCCTAATGCTCTCCAAGCTATGTATGCATAATTGAATCTCGCCCTACTAACTATAATTCTGTGGCTACCGCTCCCAGTCCTGTGACTCTCTATGTTTTCAATGATTGCTGAAGGCAATCTGAGAATGAATATTGGTGTGTCCAAATCAGGGGTATTGTGTGTTATGTTGTTATATAGTGTAAGTTGATGGTGTGCAGTCATCCCACATTATTTGCACCTAGTGTGCAAATATCAGTTGTATATTTGAATGTGCATGGCCTAAAATGCTAAGTTGTTATGTGATATTTACCAAGATGAAATATCAATCACATCAAACTTAGATACATAATACTTTTGATGTCCAACTCAAATTAATTTGATATTTACAACACATTTTTGTATAGAAATAACATCAAGACATGTTTGTAAATCATGATCATCATGAGCTGTAAACTGTAATTAAAACACTACATGTTAACAAAACTGTCAACTCTGATACTTCACAATAATAATCGTATGTAAGACGCTATGACATTAAGTAATGTTCATTTTTATATTCTGCAAATGTCCTGTTGTTTTAAGTTTAAAGGTAACACGATAAATCATACCGGTCATTAAGAGCAATGGGGGTCATGGTATTTAGGTATTTTATCCAATAAAGTTCGCGATGGATCAATCCTTGGTGATTGTCAATACCTGGACGTGTAGCTATCTCTCAATAATGAGAAACCGGATTTGTGATGTTTTTCCATTCTTCAGTGTTCATTAAGTGCTCAGCCTCAAATTGCACCATAAATATGTTTGCATATGCAGGGGCCCCTGCAAAACCCATCGAAGTACCAGATAGTTGCGCAAAATGGTGATCATTCCAATGAAAATAGCTGCTGTGCAGACAACATTTCAGGAGTTGTAATAAAAATACTTTATCTGTTGGTAAGTCCCCCATTTTAAGTAGTGTCCATTCAGTTTATTCTAATCCTGATGAGTGCGGGATCGAAGTGTACACATCAAAATGTATTGTCGATTCATCGACGACATATTTTTAATATGGAATGACACCATAGAAACACTACAGGAATTGATTCCGAAGCTTAACCGAGTGAACCCCAGAATACAGTTTACTCACAAAAATGACAACAAAACAATGGATTTTTTAGATGTCAGAATCATCAAAAAACCAACAGGATTTGAGACTGAACTGTACACTAAAGCAACAGATCGTAACAATGCATTGAGTTACACTAGTTTTCACCCCAGAAGCTTAGTAAAAAATCTTCCACTATCTCAGTTTATCAGAATAAAGCGCATATGCTCAGATTCGGATACATGTCGGATGAAGTTACATGAACAAGCGCAAAAATACAAGGAAAGAGGTTATCCCACAGCAGAATTACAAATAAGCATGGACAAAGTCATGCAGATGGATAGACAAGAGCTATTGAAACCCAAAATCAAAGCAACGGGCAATAAAATAGTTTTTGTTACCAAGTACACTACGCAGTCGAAAGCCATCAAAAGCTTTATAAACAGCAGGTGGGAATTGCTGTCCACAGAACCTGATTTCAACAACATTTTCTTGGAGAAACCCATGCATGCCTACACTAGAGGACAACATCTCAGACAAATTCTGAATCGCAAACCAGATACACAACGAGAAACATCTCACAAAGGAACAGTACGCTGTCAGAACTGTATGCATTGTAATAATGTCATTTTGGGAAGCACATTCACACATCCTACCATGGGAGCACAGATTAAACTGAGACACACAAGTGGTTGTAACACCCAGCAAGTAGTATTTGGAATCAAATGCCCCTGTGGCATGATGTATGTCAGCAAAACTGAACGGAAGCTGAAAGTTAGACTAACTGAGCACAAAAGCAGGATTCGTAACTTAAACTTATCATCACCATTAGTCATGCATTGGAGAGATGCAAAACACACCATCTCAAAAATCCGGTTTCTCATTATTGAGAGAGTAGCTACACGTCCAGGTATTGACAATCACCAAAGATTGTTACAACGCGAACTTTATTGGATAAAATACCTAAATACCATGATCCCCATTGGTCTTAATGACCGTTATGATTTATCGTGTTACCTTTAAACTTAATACTATATGAAAGTTTATGGAAAAGTGCACAGCTGTAAGATCCACTCTTTATAAAGGAAATGTTCAATTAGTAGGGTAGGTGCTCCCAGGTATCGTCCTCTGCCCAGTGGACGAGTAGTATTCTCAAAACATGAAGTGCTATCAGTTGAAAACTGACAGCATCCCTTGGGGCACACTGTATGGCGATTCTTGCCTCCAAAGTTTAAAATCTACAGTAGCAACCCATTTCAATGACATGAAACTTTCTGTTTCTCAACTGAAATACACTATCCTGGAAGTCATAAACAAATTGGAGGGAAGAGATAACAACAAGCATTTACTCCAAAGAGAAAATTATTGGATATATAGACTTCAATCTATGAAGCCATATGGATTAAATGAACGTATCGAATTCTCATGTTATCTATAAACTACTGTTGCAGACATCCCCATGTTGAGATTACCAGTTCTGGACAATTCTCCTTGTTGTTATATTAAGTACCATTTATTCCCACTTTAGATGATGCTTTTATTTTATTTTATTTTACTTGTTTTTTATGTATAATATCACGTTGTTTACCTTGTTTACCTTGCTTAAGTCACCACTTCCTATTGCCATAGATCGGTAGTCCTTTGTTTAGGTTTAGTTTCAATCACGTGACCCACACATCCGATTTAATCTACACTTCCGCGTCTAATCACCTAACCCATTGCGGAGCTTTTTGAACTTGCATGAACGAACTCGTCATGGCTTTTCTCTGAACGTAAGTCCACAGAATATTTGTTACTAATCAGCTTCGAAATCGTTAGCGTTTAAGTAGTTTTATGTCAGCCGTTTGTAACGCTGGGTTTAATATGCACAATAACTTGAGCACGTTCACATTTAAGTTTGTTACGATGAGCCGCACCCATCCGGGGAACTTTTCACCTATTAAACCACCAAACCTTTACCACGTTTTACCATATATTTTTGGACCACGTTGTCTAATACTTTATTAGCGTTCACTCCTCACACCTCACTCGTTTTTAGAACCGGTTTTTGTTGACGCATTTAAATTAGCAAGATGTCACATAATCATATTTTCGAGCATGTTTTTGCATCACACGGGGTTTGACTTTTTGGCACATGTATATACCTGATTTAGCAAGCAAGGAATATATATAGGTTTTTTTGTATGTCGTTCTTTAGATGCTCCCCGGCGAAGGACAACCGTCCGAAATGCATTTGAGCAAGAGTAATAATTTCGGAGATAAAATGTTACATATTGAGTATGTGGATTAACATACTAAATTGAATACAATGGATTAAAACCTTTGTTCAAAGAAAACTCATTAATCCTGTTTCTTTAAACTTTGGAGGCAAGAATTGCCATACAGTGTGCCCTAAGGGATGCTATCAGTTTTCAACTGATAGCACTTCATGTTTTGAGAATACTACTCGTCCACTAGGCAGAGGACGATACCTGGGAGCACCTACCCTACTAATTGAGCATTTCCTTTATAAAGAGTGGCTCTTACAGCTGTGCACTTGTCCATCAACTTTCATATAGTATTTCATTCGATTCTACCCATCGGTCAAGTTGCACGCCCATAAATTTCAAAATGAACTATGAAGACATAGCCCGCTCTACGGAAGCTAGAGCAGACACTTTTGCTTTTGGCATTGAAGAAACAAGTAAAATGTATGCTTTAATCCAGGACGACATAACTCAATCTTCAACAACAAGGAGTAAAGAACAGAACGCAAAACAACTGCTATATTTGTCTAAACGCAAAATAAATCAAACACTGCATGCTGCGACATTAATTAAATACCACAAGACTCTACGCATCCCCAGGGGCCTACGAATTGCACTCAAACCCTCATTGTGCAAGAATTCTAAACCATTTCAAGACAAGTGGTATGCTATATTAAATAAATGCAGCCTCGATTTGATCCTCCTAATAGTGGAAGAGCTATCCAAAATCATAATCAAAATAGAAAAAGAAATTGTAGAAACTACGGAAGAGCTTACAAAAAACATGCCCATGGAGGAATGGGATGAATTTATTGCTGATATCAAACAACAACTTGATAAACATCAAATTGAAATAAATGATTGAAAAATTAGAAAATTTAGGCGTGACACGCTAGATTATAAATTGGACGAAGTATATACCTGGGCGAAAGTTTACGCCCAGAGGAGAAGATCTCGCCCATATACCCAAAATACGGACACGTCCTCATCGGAAAGTGATTCTACTGATTGCCAACGCAAATCTGGACAACAGGGTGGTCGTCCACAAGGATCTTGTCAAACCACAAGAACACAAGAATCGATACCTAGCACATCAATCGACACCACCACAACTCCTTTTTTAGAACAGGCCGTGGAACAAGATGACCCAGGAGGGGCAAAACAAAAAAGCACTCCACAAACAAGAAGTGTGACCCTTCCAAAGGAGAAGGAGAAGAAGAAGAAATAAACGAAGACAACCAACTGGTAATCAACATATCGGACTACACGTTCACCAGACAAAACATAAAACTGTTACAAAAAGGCACCTCCTTCGTACCTGCTAGCAAATCTATTCTGTTAGAATTGGAAATAGACACGTTCAAACTCATCAGAAAATTGAGACTTAGACACTTTTTTGATAACATCATGAACCAACACGCAGAGAAAAAAGAGGACCAATTGATGGGTCTAAAAGTACAAAGCACATTTCAGGCCCCAGTAAGCAATTAAACCATTGATCTATTCGAACAACTCGTCAAAAAGGATTTGACTAGCATCAATTACAAACAAAACACACACAAGAACATGACTCAAAAAGACCAAGATCAACTAAAATCCATAGCCTACAATGATAAGGTAATCTGTACCAAAGCAGATAAAGGTGGCGCAATTGTCGTTATGAACGCTTCTATCTATCATCAAAAATTACATGAACATGTTTCAGATGAAATGACTTACATGAAGTTACCAAGTAATCCTACACAACAATTTGCCAAAGAGTTGAAAACCATCATTGAAAAGGCTCATTCACAAGGAATCATTGACCAAAGAACCAAAAATGTTCTATTACTATCTCATCCTAGAAGCCCGTCAATATACGCCATGCCTAAGATACATAAAGACTTGACGAATCTGCCGATTCATCCAATAGTATCTACCCGTGAAAGCATCCACGAACCTGTGGGACAGTACTTGGATCGTAAATTACAACCCACTGTTCAATCATTGGCAAGTTACATCAGAGACACGACCGACTTTTTATGCAGACTACAAGATCTGGAAATCTACTCCAATGAAACGTTATGGTTATGCACTGCCGATGTCAGTGCATTGTACACATCTATCCCCCACGCAGGTGGCATAGAGGCCATCGAACAAGCGGTTTTGAATTTAGATCTTGATGAAGCCACCAAAATTTTCTTAATGGAATTAATGACTTTCACGTTATACCACAGTTATTTTAAACATCAACATAACTGGTATTTGCAACTAGTAGGCACCAGCATGGGCAATTGTGCAGCGCCAGTCTACGCGAACATCTACATGGGAGAATTTGAACACACTAACATATGGTCAAAGCTGGAATGGAGCAATAATCTCAAAATGTACGTACGTTACATAGATGACTTGTTCATCCTATGGAAGAACAGCAAAGAAAGTTTGGAAACAGCCCTCAACACTTTGAATAACATCAACGATAGAATCAAATTCACATGGAACATTGAACCCACCTCTATCACTTTTTTGGATGTCAAAATCACACTCAAGGACAATCAGATAACTACAGACATTTTCAGAAAACCTACAGATCACAACAACACCCTGCATTATACAAGTTTTCACCAAGCATCCTTAAAAAGATATTTACCAAGATCACAATTACTCAGAGTCAAACGCATAACATCAGACCCTACAATGGCCGAGGTACGCATTAATGAAATGTCGGAGAGATTCCGTTCAAGAGGATACCCTGACCAGATTTTGGAATCCGCCAAAAACTTAATTCAACCAATGAATCGTCAAGAGATTTAAAAAAAAACTAGACAAAAACCCAAAAGCGACCGGATGGTTGTAGTTTCAAAATTCTCTAACGTTAGCACTACCTACAAAAACATTGTGCTCAAATATTGGCCACTATTACAACTAGAAACAGATTTCAACGATTTGTTTAAATCTTTACCATTGTTTGCCTACACTAGGGGCAAAAATCTGGGAGAAATCCTCAAACAGACCAAAACACCGGATCTTCAGTCTCGTGGTACCAGACCATGTAACAATTGCAACAATTGTCACAACATAATAACTGGCACTGAAATAACACACCTCATGAAAGGACACAAAATTCACCTACAAGTCACCGCTACCTGCGACACAAACAATTGTGTTTATCTTTTAAAATGTCCGTGTGGAAAAACTTATGTTGGCAAAACGGAGCAAAAAATCAAAGTACGTTTAAACAAACATAAGTCTAACATCCGCACCATGAACCAAAAATCTACAGTAGCAACCCATTTCAATGACATGAAACATTCTGTTTCTCAACTGAAATACACTATCCTGGAAGTCATCAACAAATTGGAGGGAAGAGATAACAACAAGAATTTACTCCAAAGAGAAAATTATTGGATATATAGACTTCAATATATGAAGCCATATGGATTAAATGAACGTATCGAATTCTCATGTTATCTATAAACTACTGTTGCAGACATCCCCATGTTGGGATTACCAGTTCTGGACAATTCTCCTTGTTGTTATATTAAGTACCATTTATTCCCACTTTAGATGATGCTTTTATTTTATTTTATTTTAGTTTACTTGTTTTTTATTTATAATATCACGTTGTTTACCTTGCTTAAGTCACCACTTCCTATTGTCACAGATCGGTAGTCCTTTGTTTAGGTTTAGTTTCAATCACGTGACCCACTCATCTGATTTACTCTACACTTCCGCGTCTAATCACCTAACCCATTGCGGAGCTTATTGAACTTGCATGAACGAACTCGTCATGGCTTTTCTCTGAACGTAAGTCCACAGAATATTTGTTACTAATCAGCTTCGAAATTGTTAGCGTTTAAGTCGTTTTATGTCAGGCGTTTGTAACGCTGGGTTTAATATGCACAATAACTTGAGCACGTTCGCATTTAGAGCAAGAGTAATAATTTCGGAGATAAAATGTTACATATTGAGTATGTGGATTAACATACTAAATTGAATACAATGGATTAAAACCTTTGTTCAAAGAAAACGCATTAATCCTGTTTCTTTAAACTTTGGAGGCAAGAATCGCCATACAGTGTGCCCTAGGGGATGCTATCAGTTTTCAACTGATAGCACTTCAAGTTTTGAGAACCTTCAAACTTAAAACAACAGGACATTTGCAGAATATAAAAATGAACATTACTTAATGTCATAGCGTCTTACATACGATGGTTATTGTGAAGTATCAGAGTTGACAGTTTTGTTAACATTTAGTGTTTTAATTACAGTTTACAGCTCATGATGATCATGATTTACGAACATGTCATCATGCCTCTGGGTAAATTTAGAATATTTGTGGAGATTTTCTCACTCTTCCTTAATGAGCAGTGAACAATAGTTAATAAGTGCTTAAAATAATGCAGAGTAAGAGAACAGGGATGTCCCTGGTATTTAGGAGAGAGGCAATGAATGTTTTTCTTAGGTAAATAACCTGGGTATTTGAATGTCATCATCATGTCGAATGTGCAAGAATGTAAACATGGGGTTAACAATGTCTGTGAATATGAAGAGTGTAAATAATTTTAAAGCTTTACTAATGAAGTGTATTATTAATGACAATTGGACTAATTGAAATCCCGTCCTGGGTGTATGTTTGTTAAAATAGAGATAGCCAGCCATCTACAAGTTTATATAGTATTGTGGGTTTGAATTGATTTTTGTGAGTAGTGCTTTTTTATCAGTATAATGTGTAACATATTAATGAATCACATTGTATGGAATTGATTGGTGTATATATTTTCTTTTTTTCAGCCCTGATGAAGTCCGGTTTAGGACGAAATGCGTAGGCTGAAAAGAGTTGATGAAATTGTCTGAAAAGATTTGATGAAATTGAATGAATGACATTATATGATGTTCTTCCTTTAATACATTTGGAACAAAAGTTCTTTGGAACTGGAAAAATGGCCTGTGGACTGGACTTTCTTTGAGAAATTCAAGAACTGATTGATAACATTGAAAGAAGGGGATACGCTCCTTTCCTACTTGTATTGTTTCATTGAGGATTGTGGCCTGTGAGTGGTGGGCCTTGTGAGTTGAGCATTGCTATTTGAAGTGAGAACAATATTATCCAAGAACAACAACATGTGCGCAGAAGTGTCAAGCCCTCATCTCTCTGGGTTCAGTGAACTGTTTTTATTTAAATGTACACAATTACATATGCACTTAGAAAGCTTTCTGAGTAGTGCTCAACAATTACCTCTGTGCGTAAATTATGACAACCTGGAGCACATTTTGTTCACGTGGAGCTGTGCCACTAAAGAGCAGACCCCTAATTTAAAAATCAGGGTATTAATTAAAGAATAAAACTGTGATAGCCCACTACAGGCTGAAAATGGACCTCCATTCTATGCTTACTCACCCATATGGCGCCAAGGCTGCAGGCACCATCACAGTGCTGCATGGACATCCCTCTGCAGACAAAGCTACTTGCAGTGCTGCACATGTTGGCCTCTGGTAACTTCAAACCAACCACTGCCAGAGTGGGTGGAGTCTCACAGTCAGCCTTCTAAAGGTTCTTCCCAACTGTCTTGGATGTCATCATCAGCCTGACCCTGCAGCACCAACGCTCCCCCGACACTGCGCAAGAACAACTTGACAACAAGCTAGGCTTCAATGGCATTGTTGCGTTTCCTCTGTGTTGAGGCAATTGACTTCACCCATGTTCTACTAGTGCCTCCTGTGGGAACTGCATATATATACAGGGACAGGACGCACACACTCAATGAATGTTCAGGCAATTTTGGACCAACAGGGCCTGTTCATCAATGGTGTCGGTAGGTTTCCTGGGAATGTGCATGACTCCTGCATCTTTCGCCAATTGATCATCAACCAGTGCTTTGAGAATGGCACATATGGAAATGGACTGCTTGTTGGTAAGTACAAAATTAAAACACCACACCACACAACTCAAGTACACATGTATGTAGCTCAAATATGTGAGAATGCACATGTAGCAATGTGAAATGAAATGAAATTAAATTAAATAAGTCTTATATTGCGCTACTAAGCCCGAAGGCATCAAGGCGTAATACAACATACCTTGGAACAGGTCCAAACAATATACACAAGTGCCCAATGCAAACAATACAAGGCATATGTTATACAGACCATCAAGGGAGTAGCCTAGAAAATCTCACACTAACCACCTTGGCACCTGTGGAATCTACATTGTGCTGAACTCATCATAAACACATTTAAATGAATCAATACAGCACATGACACAGATCATATGCTTCTCATTTGCTACATACATCCTGAAAAAAACACATCTCCCATATGTACAACAAGATGACAGATCCTCTCTTCTTACATGTGATGGTACACAATTAGCTGATATGCAAAAACATAGTCAGCCATGCACCATGCAGAAGGTGTTCCTGCACCATGTGTTTGCAAGTAGAGATTCATGAGGGGAGCACCAATTGCACACACATATTCACCAAATTGATGAAACATCACTCTGTGTTGTTGCAAAATGGAGCATGCATAGGAAGAGCATAAAAACAATCCAAATCACAATCTCACTACATGTTGTGCATGCATATGACTACCCAGGTGATGTATAGCAATCTGATTAACAAAATCAGAAATTATTGTTACTATCGTGTCGATTGTGAACTGACACACACATGGTAATATTGATGGGTATTACTCTAACATGCATACATGTAGACTCAAAGTCAACTCATGCACAAGGACATCAATGCATATGTATTTTGTCTTCACATGTCCCAGTAAGTTAATTGCACCAGGTAGCAGTCACTTAAACACTAACCCACCTTGGGGGCAAGGTTAATGTAAAGAGCCCACAATGAGTTCCACGTTTAGCAGACAAGGATTCTTGCCCTCAGGTACCCTCAGCACAATCACTCCCAATTAGGTATCTAGATGATGTTCCAACAAAGTAATCATCAAAAAGTTAAGGTGGATGTTTCAGCAGGCACATGTGCCAACGGTGCACCCTCTAAAATATGTGCACAGGATAGGTTTAGTTTGTGCAACGGGTCAGTAAAAAACGAATCTCTTTTTTAGTGAAACATACATCCTGGCAGTCATAACTTGTAGGTAATACACAGTACCCGGACAATGAAAACATGGTGATGTGTAGGCTGTCAAGTATAGGCAAGTTAATTTAAGTGATGCTGGTTAATTGTCTGAAGCTCCACATGACAAACCAGAAAGTACAAAGTGCACAATGCACAGAGGCCAAAAAAGGCATTATGCAAATACAGCAGGCACAAATACTAATGGACACTTTTCTCCATTATCTTTTTCAGGTGATCAAGCATTTGCACTCTCGCCATGGATGCTGGCGCCCATCAAAGTGACACAGAACCACTACAATGTTTCACTGGGACGCAAAAGGACCATTTTTAAACTGCCTTTTGGAGTCATTAAATTCAGGTTCCGGTGCATTGCTATTTTGGGGGTCAAACTCCTGTACAATTAGGAGCTTGTATGCAAGTTCATAATACCATGTTGCATTCTGCACAATATTTATGTAAGCACAAACATGCCATTGGATGAAGACCAGGAGGAGCAGGACAATCCAGAGGATGACCAGGATGAAGAGGCAGATGATAAACACACCACAGGTTATGCTACTGGAACAGCAAGAAGGGATCAAATCATCAGACTTTTTTTTACATAATCATAATAAACTAAGATGCCATTACATCGATTTTTCTTTAAAACAAAACGCTGAATGGTACTTTGTGAAATAAAAATCACTTCACACTAGTATTGTATGCTTGGTTTATATCTTCAGAAGTTCATATATCTGTTAAGTAAAAGGTAAATAAAAATCGGAACCACACAGCTCTCACATATAGCAGTGGACAGAACATCCATCCAATGAAGATAGCGGATGGAACTACGGACTGGGCATATGGCCAAAGTAATGTATATTGTCCCTCAGTGAACAGAGAACAAACATACACATGAGGGAAGTGCTACAGGAAAACCAATAAGTACAGACAATTTTTCCCAGCAACTTACTAACAATTACATCATGAACGGATAATATATTGGGCAAAATGAACATGACAAAAGATAGTAGCTCCATGACATTGTCAAAAATGTATGGGATGGTCACTAAAAGTTTACCAATGTCAACAGCATGATGTGTGTAAATTTGTAATTGATCATAACTTCACAAATATACATACACACACACCTGCAGTAACAGTTGAACACATAGACAAACATGCAACTTAGAAAATGTGGCAATGTCATATTTTGTTGTATCTCTCAAAGAATATACAACAAACTCCGTAGAATACAATGTTGTGTAAGATGGCCAGAAAACATATATGGAATGTGTTGCAGCCCTGGGTGGGAAACCTGTACCTGAACTCCAGTCATGTGTATGCTACCCCAAAACCTATCTCCGGACAGAATAAAGGGAAATCCACTATGCACACAAGAGAATCATAGCATGTGATGATGAAAAACAGACTCACATTGTTGTCTCCTGGATGACAACTTAAGAAAGCAAATTACATGTGAGACATATCCCATGTGAGTCATGTTTGTACAAGCAGTGTGAACATGTTTTCAGTGAACATAACAATGCTGTGCCTCATCTGCTCCATATAAAACCATCTCACAACCATGGACACGGCACAAGGCCTCTAAACACAACGCACTTTCATAATCACTCACCCAGCTCAATTCTTGGTCAACCATAGGTATGCAAGTATGGCTACAACTGGGCACTCTGAGAATCCCGGGAATACCACAGGTGCTGGAATGCAAATGGCACTATAAGTTACACAGTCACAGGTACCCTGACATACAAGATGTTGCAATGTCAGATCCCACACCTTCACCAGCTAATGCTCTGCAGAAAAACATCATGTATGATGATGTGAAAATGGACAGGACAAATAGGATATGCCTACTGCCAACCCATTGGTGTGTTGGTTTGTGCTATACAACACAGAGCACCTTGATTGCTCACCCCTACACGGTGCACCGTTTCTGCATCTTCTGTCCGCAAAGGGTCTACACCTAGAATGCCAGAATTTTCCAACAGCTAAGTGTTGTTGATGTTGCATCAATGTCCAGTGCCAGTGCACACAGGCTTGTGAAAGACACAGGCCTAGCATTCAAAGACATTTTGCATAAACAATGCAGTACCTGTGTCTGACAATATGGGTTAAATACAAATAATACAACATTGAGTCAATTTAAAGTGAACTGTATATGTGTACTGGCATTGTACATCATAATGTTGTAATTTGTGCACTATACAATGAGCTGCTTTGTTGTGGCCATCCAACAATGTCTTGTCTACCTTGGACTTTGGCTCCACAACATGTTACCAGATGGCTTTGTGTGCTTTGTTGACTTCTACATAATTTGCACCAGGCTGACACATTCTGCATTCTGGTGCATAGATTTCTGCCAGCAACATCAGCAGTTCTACCACAAGCTCATGCCACCTACAGAGGCTGAAACATGACGTACTGCATACTCACATAAAATGGTTATTATGTCAGCTGTCCAGCTATCATATTGTTATCTACCTAGCTTCAATCTGTGTAGCGCTGTCACACTAAACTGATTTGAAAATGTTCAGTATACAAACAGTACATGTAAAAATGTATTGCACATATGTTGCAGAAATGACAAATCAAATGCCAAATCTACACAATTTGCTAACATCATCAAATACAATAAATCCCCATTGTGTCCCACTGCCACCTTGATTCCTGCACATGACTGACTTTGCAGCTGTGCATATAATTTGTGCACATCTGCAAATCTAGGTTGAAGAATAACCAAGTACACATCTGTGGTCAAGCCTTCACATTGTTTGCAGCATCCGAAATATGTTTTACAAATACTGGATGCCTGAAGTTCATTTACATGTGTATTGCATGCCTGTCAAACAGTTTCAGACATTACAGCAATGTGTAATCTGACAGTTACTTATGTTGTCACACATACTAACTATGCCAAGCATAATGAATACCACTGATGCATGCATGTCTTATCGTACAATCAATGTGAATAGGCTGCATTGCGTGGTCCAAGGGCATGTAGACAGCTAGGTATAACTGTCATATTGACATATCAGAGTGACTGAAGTCACATACACAACACAGATCACATCACATAGAAAAATGGTTTAGCAGTCATTCTATTTCATGAATTATTGTACTTCTGATGAACAACTTGCACTTTGTGTCGAAATCTTGCCGCTTAAACACAAAAACGATACATTTTTCATAACCACTATACAAAATAATCACAATATACATGTTACAACACTTAAACGTACTGCAAAAGTCAGTAGCATACAAAATATTACTGCAGAATCAAAAAACGTGCTGCAAAAACACAGGAGGTTATGTCAGCATGCATCCTGTGTGATGGAGGAGTACTGAACACTTTCTCTTTTAAGCACACTGTCAGTGTCTGTGGAGAGTGTTGGTGGTGGTTTGAGTTGTGTGCTGGTTTGTTTAGAGTAGAAAGTGGTGTTGTATCCTGTGAACTGTCCCTAGTGTCTCTGTGAAGTCCTGTGTACTTGTCTTTACGTGTATTTTGCGCCTTCTACTAAATGTTGTTGGGTGTCTGTTCAAGGGGTACTTTGATCATATTAACTGTTGCAAGGGGTTATTTTAGAGCTTTTCTTTTTCTTAGTGGGTTTAGGGGTGTTTTGGGAGATGTTGGGTGTGGGTAGGAAGGGCAGGATGTCAGGGGGAATTTCGGGACTTCCTCTGGCTTGTGAAATTCTACCTGCCATTGATGGTTGAGAGTGGGAGTATGTAAGGTGAGGTGGGAGCATATATGCAGTCAAATGATGAGGATCTGAGGATCTTCAGGGTAGACAGGATTGTCTGACAATGGAAGCACAATGGCAGGATTGCATGTACCATGAGTGTGACATGCTAAACCCTCTGGGAATCATCATTGGCAGGCAAGGTGATAAGTACAACTCCAAAGTTCATCAATCAATTTACAAAATTCTAAAATTTAGTCAGGAACACAATGTAACAAATGCTACAGGATGATGTCAGTCAGTTTTTTAAGTCAAGATGCCAGCTTCACCACAATCACGCTTGCACCATTGTGCAAGTGTGACCATGTGCAGGAATGTGTACACTCCTGCACACAATAAATTAAATACTGACATATTTCAGTGTGCTGTACAGTACATCCCATTAGTATGATGGGATTTGTGTGTGTGGACCCTTAATGTGAATGAAGTGGCCATTTGAGCTGCACAATGCAGGATACATGATAATACACACTGCCTGATGTTCAAAAATGTCTGCAACCACTGTGGAAGGGTCTAATCACATGTTGACACTTCACAATGTAAACAGGAAACAAGAAAACAAGAAAAGAAAAAAAGTTTTTTTAACGCTCATTGTCCGCAGTTGTTGATTCCACACGGCCGGCCCACTCCCAGGGGACCATGATTATAGGTATGCGGACCGGGTCATTTTATGTTTAAACACTTGTGGGACTTCTCGAAAATACACGGGGGAGGTTCCATGGATGCTGACATCTACCAGTGTGCCACGTCGATGATAGGCACCATTATGGTTCAACCCCAGTTATGCGCATGCACACGTCAATGGCATCTCCACATTGTACCTAGGCTGTGTGGATAGACTGTGATTACCAGGGCGCTTGGGTGTGACGACGTCCAAATGCTAATTGCATTGCCTCATTGTGCCATCTTTCAGCAGGTCACTTACACATTAGCACTACCCCGTGCTGCCAGTTGTACATGTTTACATCACAATTCTCTAGAAGTGCCATCAAACATATATGTTTTCATCGGTGGGGCTTGAAAGTGATTGATGATATACTATGGTGTATCTTGAAACTGTGGGATATATCCAGTTGCTTCTTGTACAGCAAAATATCTTATTTTGGATGTTACTTAAACACATGACCCCACAGTTGAGTCCCTGGTACCACATCAGACAGGGGATACGAGGCCTCATTTTCATTTGTGCATCTATGTATGTTCTTATGATGTATCCATCCCTTATGTGCCCTCTCCCGCTTTTGTTCCCTAGTACATGAGGAACCCCTCATGTGTTTAGACCTACGGGGTACTGTGATGCCTGGTTAGTACACCACATTGGGTACGTCCCTTCTGGCCGCTATTTCCATGAATGCCACATTAGGCGATATTAAATGCTTAATATTAAATGGCACCCTGGTTTTTAATGGTGTTTAACTTCTTGATGCTTATGATATAACTGCTGAGAGACAGCCATTCACAATGAATATGAAAGAATTTTCCCACCGCAACTGTACTACTACGACCTAAGTGATGTACATATTTTCTTTCAACAGGTAGTTCCAGTTCCACCAGGTGTTTGACTATTTGGTCTAATGGTTGATGTGAGTGTGCAGCCACAGCACCAGTCCTTTAATTTTAGCTGTACATAGGTTTTTTTCACTCCTCTGGTCCTGACAATTTACCTGAAGAGTGTTCATTTTTTGGTGGAAAACATGTTGACCGATTACGTATAAGAGCGCCTCAACCTGAGACATTACCTCTGCCCTGCGCCTTATAGTTTTGATTTTACTTAGGGTGGGAGACCCCATGAGTAAAGTTGTTTTCGTAGGTACTCCCAGTCCTATTTTTTATTCATCTACAGACACGAGGCCCCCCACCCGCACTTCACCAAATGGCTGATAGAAAAAGATCTCCGTTAAAGTGCCCCACCTATAGGGAGCACGTCGGGTATTGCACCGCCGACCCTATGAGGAGCAGCCCGATGATGAAGCATTACACACAACAGGGTGTGTGAGAGCATTTTATTCCAATATTTTGGATTCCCAACTTTGAACCCCAGTGTTCGGGTTGCTTTATAATTCCCTGTTTTCTTGTCTCTCACACCATAGGAACAGCATAACCTTCTTGTTAAAACTATTGTCCTTGGGCCTTTATGCTGGACCTGCACAAAAGCCCATTGTCCCCTCTTTGGTTATGAAGGACAACATGACTGCAACACTGTTTTAAAATCACAATTGCTATATGACATGACTGATTTTGTGTATAATACAATGTGATAAAATAAATGCATTTGGACAAACATGCCTTTTTTTGAGCATCAGTTTGCTGCATAAACAATGTGGGATCAGACCACATCAATTGTCTTAACACACCCTTGTGAGACGTGCAGCAAAAATATTGTCTACAGAATATGGAGAACATGATGTTGTGGCTATAAACGTGGCCGTGGGAATGTGTCATGAATGTAGTGTCTTCAAAATGAGCACATTTGCTAGCAGGATTGTCTTGTTTTGAACAAGGCTGCATTGGTACGACACGCAAAGCAGATGCAATCATGTATGCAACATAAACAGAGACAGGACTGTTACAGGGCAGTGATTTGGATGTAAATGAATCTGATGACAATTAGGACACATGTGAAAATTAATGTCTGATACCAACACACTTTTCTTTTAATGTCTCACAGCTGGAAGACCACTGATTTCTCAAGGGGACATAGGCGCCTTCATGGACCCACACACTACTGGTGAGTGCCTTCACAAAATATTTGCATTGTAAGATGGAAAGAATGTTTGTGAAAAATCCTGTATGTAGTTGCACATAGTCTGGGTGTGTATCACATGTACCTTGCCCCAAGTGTGATGATGGATGATACACGTGTAAAGTATGCACAAATTAGTAAGTTGAGATTGAGCTCAGCATTTGTCTCCCTGATGTAACTTTGCACATCCCCAGCCAGCGATACCCAGTCCAGAAATGCCAAACTGTTAGGTCCTTCTAGCCGATGCATTTGGAATACACAGTGTATAGACAGGAGAGGAGATATGTGGGTGATGTTGGTGATGGCTATGGCCAGACATGGAATGCAAGTACAGCTTCGACTAAGATGATTGTCAATGTTGATCAATTCTTTGGTGCACCAGGTGTCTGTTACAGGCATCAATGCAAAGAGTCTGTCACATACATAATATGAATGCTGGTGGACATCATTAAATAGTTAGTGCTGCGGGATGTGTCAACATCACTGTAATGGATAGTTATGTCCCAACCTTTGATTCCTGCCAATAGTCAGTGTCTTTCCTATGATGTGTTGCATCTTTGAGATGTTGGTGCATATTACATGGACACCATTTACTCATCAACGTTATACGGTACAACATTGTGGTAGCAAGAGTGCCTTAGCCTGAGTAACAATGCTGTGTTAAGCTGGTTGCCTGAAAAGGAAGCCCAATAGTGCTCAATACCACCTTTTCACATCATATCTTGTGTGCTAATGGTGGGAAAGAATACATTCACATCCAACATTTTTGATGTCTAGACCGTATCTCCAAGCCCAGCTTGAATATGTTTGGGTATGTAATAAGTGGTACACTGGCAACATTGTATATGAATATCCACTGTGGTGAGAATGGTTTAATCAGTGCCCATCCCTGCTGCTCCAATGTGTGCTGTGATGTGTGGCACCCATAGAAACAGCAAGACACCATTGATTGTTCTTGTGCATGAAGGTGCTCCCTCCATCACACAACCATTCTGTGATGAAAATGTCATCATGTGACTTTAATATGTGCTTCATAATGCAGCACACATAGAAATGACAGGACATCATTTAAAGAACGGTTATGTGCAGGAAGGGGCACCCTCTGGCGCATGCTCAACTTAGACATCAACATAGAGGCACTTTCAGCATTGTGCAAGTGGGCCTGCATAGGCGCAAGCTGCCAACGTATTTCTGCGGCGCTGGGGCAGAAACAGGTCTGCACCATCCTATTGTAGATACGGTGCAAACCTGAATCCCTGAAGTTATAGGGCATGGTGTTAAGCCAAGAAGACCAATGGTATCCTCCACAACCACTTTGTGAAGATGGCCCTATGTATTTCTTTGGCATGGCATGGCCTGGCTATGCAATGGTACTGTCAAGCTGTCTCCTTGGGCTCATGCCCCCGGTAGACTCAGTCTGAGTATGTGACAGCACCATCATTTGACCATGACAATCTTAAAATGTTATGGCTTTACTCTGCCCTTGACATGTCCCATACCATACATTATCAGGTCAGTAACACCATCAGGTTGTAATTGTCCCTTAATTCCACATTGCATTGTTCGGGTCACCTTTAAACTTCACAATCTTTGGTTAGAGTGTGGGGTCCATGTTTTCATTCCCTTGTGTTTCAAAATTGAATGTAGAACTTTGACATAAATACCAGGATTTACATATTGGTATTTGTCTTATTTTTCAGACAACATGTTGTCAGAGGCGGCACACGCGTTCCAGATACGTAAGGATTGATATATTCACATACAGTGGCCAAGGGCTATCGTGCTATGGGAAATAGGTATAGAGATGACTGGGCAGCTGGGAGATGGAAGTCTCTGCCTGAATTTGCATAGCAAACATTGAGAATGGACACACAGGCCATACCAAGTCCTTCTAATGCCCAGAGTGGGTCCAGACATCATCACCAATCAGCCACTCAAGCTCCGACACCGCACAGCCAACCTGCTGCAACTGGATCAGGCACACTAACTGGTGCCCCCTCACATCCACACACACAAGGGACTGCCTTACTGTCATCTGCAGCACAAACACATGCTGCAGAGTTCACCAACAGGGACCATAAGTGTATGCTGGACATAAATGTGCGAGTGGCACAAGTTGAAAGGGATATGTCAGACATGACCACCCACCTCCAGGATATCAAGGGTACCCTTGGTCTCCCATTTTGGGCAGGTCAGGTTGGAAGCCTTCCCCTTTTTATACAGTTCCCGGATTGCTTTTATACAAATGTTTTTATATTAGAGTAAGTTTTTAAGTGTTGTTTAGTGTAGTTGTGGAGTAGACATAGTTCATGTATTTTTGGTAAGGTTTAAGATTTTTTATTCTCTTAATGTAATGTTATGGGCTAAGTTTCCTTTTCCTTGGGGTGGATCGTTGATGTATTTTTCTTGTATAAAAAACAAAACTAATACAAATATATATATTTTTGTAGGTTATATGTAAAGTTAGTTCATATTTAGTTAAGATGTATTTGTCCTGTCTGATGATGTGCCTTAAGGCGGGGAGAGGGGTTGGTGTCTCATATATGTTGTTGCGTGTTTAGTCTTAGATAAGGTAGATAGTTAAGAGTAAGATTTAGTTAGTACTATTTCGTTCAGATTAGGTTAGTGTTAGTGATTATAGTTAGTTTAAGGTAGGTAATTTTGTACTAATTTAATAAAAGGTTACTGTTTTGGAATTGTGGTTGCACTTATGCCAGAAGTGATTTAACGGAGTAGCTCTTTTGACATTGTATACAACATATTCAATCACACAACATTCATTAGAATGTCTAAGTGTGGTCATGACATGATATTTTAGTGAACAGCAACTCTCATAATACACTAGTTTTTTGTTCAGGAAACACACATGAATTTCTGGATGCTTTTTTGAGTTATGCCCTTGGATAGGGATACTCCGTTGATATGAGTAACTTACAGAGTTGTACACCACATCGTGGCACATTTACAACACTACAGAGAAATATGAGATTAAGCAAACAGTGAAAATGCAATGCTCATCCATCATGAAAATGCAGGTATGCACCATGTTCCCCAGAATGCAGCACACCCCTGTATTTTACCCGAGCCTGGTGCAGAGTCCAGCTGCTATGCACAAATACAGGCACACTTGCTTCATATTGCAAGGGTATCTGTCTTTGTGATGTGCAGGAAGGCTCACCTACCTGGACATACACGATGTTTTCAGTTTGCTGGTCAGATGTGTGCTGCACAAGGCAGACCACAATGAAAGAGCAATCACAAGCAAAAAGAATGCATGTCCCTATGTAGTGCCAGTGTGATACACGCTTGTTCCAGGTGTTACTTTTGACACTGCCTCCTATTAATGCCACCTTTAAAATTGTGGGATAGCATCTGAAGTTATGTTAGTTGCAGTGCACTACACACCACAAAACACATTACCCTCCCCTTTCACGCTGAGCACGCTGAGCACGCTGAGTACAGCTAGAAAGGGTGCCCTATTTACAAGGGATTGCTAAGCCACGTTAAGTGGCTGAATGGTGCCTTGTACATTAAGAGGAGTCCCTATTGCAAACACAACGTAACTGAAACTAACATTATGTTTCCAATAGAGTCTTGTAAATATGCACTATTACACTTCCTCATCTATGTAAATATGTAGTGGGCTCTATTTTGAGATGTAACATGCCAGGACACACAGAGCAATGGATTTATCCCAGATCTCTTGACTGGGGAGAATGTCTGAATGATGTAGCATTCTGTCCATCATTTGTTGCAGATATACTTTTCGCCCTAAGAGGGATGGGTATGCCCAGACGTGGGTCCCTTACTCACTCTGCCACTGGATCCAAGCTAGCCTGGCCGATGAAGGGTGACATATTCTGAAACCAGTCCCAGTATGCTTGTTTTTGGTCCAGGGAGGACCTGGCTCAGCGGTTCAGTCTGGACTGTTCCCATGATGCACAGGGTCAAGACTGATTGCATATGGCATGGTCCAAACTGGGGTGGTGTAGTGGGCAAAAAAACAATGGATTTAACCCAGATCTCTTGACTAAACTTCCTCATCTATGTAAATATGTAGTGGGCTCTATTTTCAGATGTCACATGCCAGGACAAATAGAACAATGGATTTAACCCAGATCTCTTGACTGGTGGAGAATGTCTAAATCATTCAGCATTCCGTCCATCATTTATTGCAAGGACACACATCACAACAAGCTTTGTAGACACCATTGATTATGAGTAGATCTGCCAGGTAAGACTTGTTAGCAATGGTAGGTGACGCCACTTTTTCTGGCATGCCACTGAATTGAAAAATTGCAGCAAGTGCCTATCCCCATCATGTACATAGGGAAATGTTTAATTCTTGCAAGAAAGTTGTATTTGAGCTATGAGGGTTTGGCTGCTTCACACATACCCGGCCATCTTAATGCCTATCTGAGACACACACTGAAAATGGCCATTTATCAAATGTCCCTCTGGCTAACGTTTGATGGATACACTGATCATACATTTGTTTACACGTCTATACTTGAATGGTCATAGGCAACAAACATCTGGGTGACTTTAGTTATTTTATTTACATGTGCATTCACACAGGTATAAAACTGTCGGAGTTCTAGGAAAAGCAACGCCCACATTGTGCAAATTCACAGTGGACGTCCAAACAGAGTCCTTTGGGGGGGGGGGGGGAACATGTCCAGAGAGGTTTTGTGGAAGAGGCAAAGTTCAGTCAGCAGGCTGATTGCAGTGTCATTGGGAACAATGGCAACATTGGCAGTCTTAATTAAAGAGCAAGGTTAGTGTAGCAGAGTCATTCAGAGGACAGTGGAAGCTGATGTTCCGATGCATGATGGTAAGCACAGATCCAAGCAGAAACTGTCCATTTGGCCCAGATGAATGCTACCACTGACTTTTGGCAAAACTGTGGATTCATCCACATCTTCCTCCTCTGATGTGTCATGTGCCTCCTGTGTGCCTGATGGTATATTGGCTGGAACACTGTGAGGCTGTGACACATCAGCGGAGTAAGAGGTGGATGTGGAATTTCCAGCAGCATTCCTCTGTGCCAAATGATGAGGTATCACTGCAGTGATGATATACTGCAGGGCTTGCAAGACTCCAGCAACATCTCTGTGGTATGCAGCCATTGCTGAGAAGTGTGAAGCCTGCATCCGCTCCATGTTCTCCATGATCCTTCTTATTTCACGCAACTCTTTGGTGACTTTGATGGAGCCACTTTACTGGACAGTTGTTCTTGTCTCTGTGTAAGTACTCCAGCAATATCAGCCATGGAATGCTGGAGAGCATGGAACATTTGTTCACTGCTACTGTTGACTTTCCCCAATGACTAGTTTCCATGCATGTCAATGTCTAATGGCCATCTCACACCAAGGCTGTGATTACTGTACAATACGGTTAACTGTATGGCACATGTAGATACCTTGATGTTGATGAGTGCATTTTTACATATCAGGTGAAGGTGACATTTAGAAAGTTTGCATGCATTGGTGAAACATTGTATTTCTTGCTCGGTGTCATAAGTCACTTGACATGCACCTTGACAGCAACTGTATAGTTCTGTGAGCATGGCACACAGACAAAACATGCTGTAGTTTTTTTGGACACATTCCTGATATGGAGAGTACTTACACTTTACTTTTGGATGCATATCCATTCTGCTCATAGTTGAACGTCACATTTGTCCTCCAGTATGCTGAATTTGGAAAATATGGAATATGCACATTTAAGACACAAGGGTGCATACTTACAATGTAGTGGTGATGCATGTGTTTGTGCTACAAAGACTCACAACATGCTTTGTCACTTTGGGAACACAGGGCTGCATCTCATGAACAAGAAACGAGGCACATTGACTGGAGAGGTGGCAGAGTGTCCCATTAGTTTCCTAAGCTCAACACTATGCTCAGCCAAATTGGCAACACAGGGCTACATCCTTATATGTATTCTACAACTAAGGTGACATGTGTCTATACCCCTGGGACAGATGTGTCTGGAATTAGATTTGCAGACAGTGTTGGTGTCACTGAGGGATATTTAGTTGGACATGAGTAACATTAGTGCCCACCCTCCACTCTCCCCAGTCCCTGGTTGTTACTTACCCTTTTGCTGATGTAGCTGGTAATGTTCAGCACTATCCTGTCCCTGTCCCTGGACTCCATCCACCGACTCCTCACAGATGACCGCAAACACCTATTCCTCCAAGGCATCCAGCTCCTTCTGTGATGCTGGACTCCCACCTTCGGTCTACAGTGCTATCTGCCGATTGTTGGACAGTTTCTTCTTGGTCATGCACTTAGCATCATGCCTGCACTTCTTTCTGTCGGTCACTGGCCTCTTGACCTTTACTACATTATTCAGCTTAGCTGCAATGGACTGCCATATTGCATATTTGGTTCCAAATGACACTGTGGAGCTGACAAAGTGCTAGTGTTGTTTCTCTGTCACCTCCGCAGTCAGGATCTCATTTTCCTGCTGGCTGAACCTGCTTTTCCTCTTCCTCTTCCCCAGATCTCTGGCTGGTCCTCCTGGCTGTTTGAGGGATTAGGGGGTTGTTCTCTCCTGCATTACTGGGTCCAGCTTCCTCCATGTTTCTTCTGGGCTTTTTTTAGTTTTTACTTTGTTTTGGGAACTTTGTGGGCTTTTGTATTTTATTTTTCAAGCAAAATGTGAAAAAAGTGGCATCATGCTGATTAGCGTGCTTTTTCTGACCACTGACTGGCCGGCTATTGTTTTTTTCATATTAGCAGCACATGTAGTGACGTATTGTAAATACATTGGTACCATGGCAATAGTTTTCAGCGGTATGCAGCAGTAAGAAAATTACCGCTAAATAACGTTAGCGTTAGTTAGTGGCAATTCTTTTACATATACTGCTTAATCTGAAGGTCAACAATATATTTCGATTGTTTTCTCCTCACTGTCCTATTGACCTTTCTCTTGTGTGACCTGTTCTACCGCAAAAAAAGCTCATTGTAGATTTATCCCTGAAATCAACCTCATCAAATTGCCTGGTGTCTTAATAGGTGGGATTTGCCTTATCAAGGGCTCTCATATATGTTAGAACTCTTTTATTTTGTGTACTGCACGCACCGCAGTGTCCACAGATCTTTTTTTGCAGGGGCACAGAAGGACATAGATAACATACTGGGATTACAAGTGAGGATCTGCTCAGTATTCCTGGACCCTCACCCGTATCGTACCTCAAAAACCTTTCTGCTTTTGCTGCTCTTACAGGCCTTACATCGGCCACACGGAAAAAAAACCCTCGGGCAGATGGTCAGTAGTGTTGTTGCTGATGGTAATATCACATTTGACAAATATGTTGCTGTATGATTGGCCCTTACTGTAGGTCACACTGTGTTGATTCTTGTTAGAACTGGGGGTCTCTAGTTGGCAGAGGTAGGTACCACTGTCCAAATAGGGACCCTTGCTTCTAGTCAGGACAAGGAGATAACCCTCTCGGATAACCCCTGCTCGCCCTCAAGGTAGCTTGGCCTGAGCAGTCTAGGCTAACCAGAGGCAATGCGTTAAGTATTTGTACCAACACTCACAGTAACACAGTGAAAACACCACAAACTGATTCCACAACAGTTTAGGAAAATAAAGATATTTATTCTAAACTACACAAGACCAAAAACGTCAAAAATCCAACATACACAATGCAAGGTTACGGTTTCAAATGAGTTCTTCAGGTTGTAATCAAAGTTCTTTAAGTTGTGATCAAATGATCCACAGATGCGTGAAAAGTTCACAGTTGCGTCACGTTTACTCACAGTACCTTTTAGATGCAACAAAGTTCCACAAGCAGGAAGCTGGTGCGGTGGAAACAAGCGATGCGTCACTCCTGAGACCCTGGGGAGGCGATGCGACAGCCCCGCTGCAGCAGCGGGCGTGCGGCGACGAATCCGGTCTGTAAGGGGAGGAAGGCAGCTTGCGTAGATTCCGGTGCGTACGTTCCGTGGGAAGTCTGTTCTCGCAAAGGCACGATGCGATGATCTCGTAGGGGCTGCGACGATCTCCGGGGCGACGATGCGCGGTCCAGCGGTGATCCTCTCTCTCGCAGCTCCTCGGTGAGATGCTTCTGCAGCGATGTCTGCAGCGACGTGATGCGGTCCGCAAGCAAGCGGCGCGGCGTTCTCACCCAGACGACAGGCTCTGCGACGACACTCGCAGCGATGTTCGATTCTCCCGCACCGGTCTGGGGCGTCCCGCAAACGAAGGGTGCGACGGCTCCGGCAACGATGTCGGGCGCTGCGCCGATCTCGACCTTCGTAGCGGCGGGAAGCTTCTCGCACTGTCGGGGATGCGCTCCGCAAGCGAGCGATGCGACACTTTTCAGTTTCACAAGTTTCTCAGCTTAGTCTCAAGCTTCCCAGCTCAGGTTCAACTTCTAGAGGCCCCACAACTGGATCAAGCACTCTACGAAGGACAGAACTCTCTCAGCAGAGTTCAGGGAGACTGGGGGTGAAGTCCTTTTGTTCCTGGGACTTCAGAAACAGGGAGCCAGCTCTTCTCAGGCCCTTGGAGATTCCTTACAAGACAGGGGACACAGCTCACAGCAAAGCCCTTCCCCTCTCCTTGGCAGCAAAGCAACAGCAGGTCAGTCCAGCAGAGCAACAGCAGGACAGTCTTCCTTCTTCAGAGTCAGCTTTCTCCTTGGCAGGGGTTCCTTCTTGATTTCCAGGATGATCTAATTTTCTGTTGTCAGGGGTCCTGTACTTATACCCCTAAAGTCTTTGTACTCTCAGTGCATGTGGGCCCTGAGCCCGGTCTGAACCAGTTCTGGGTGGATCCTGAGCACTTTGTTTTGCTGGCTGCATCTTTCCTTTCAGAGTGAGGGGCAGGGTCCTCAGCCGCCCAGCAGGAGGTGGAGCCAGCATTGTGGCAGGCAGGCACAGCCCTATTCAGCCCAGGTGCTAACTCCGCCCACCACTCAGGTAGCAATTGCTCCACTCAGCCTAGTGCTGACTCATCCAGCCTCTGGGGCATTCCCCAGCCCCTGTCACTCACAAACCAGACAGTCAATACACAAACAGTCTCAGGCACACAGAAGGGTCAGACAAGAGAACAGCAACTTTCTAAAAGTGCTGTCCTCAAACACAGGATCTAAAAACCACCTTTCCTAAAAGATGCGTTATTAAATTCTGAGTTCAGGGATACTAGATACTTATGTCCTATCTTGTTCCTATGGGAAGAAAGGCCGTTAACCACTGTAGCCAGCATCCCCCATGTTAACCTATGGAGCAAGATAGCCTTACAATAGTGAAAAACGAAAATGGCTGTAATTCACTACCAGAGCATGTCACCTGCACTAGTACATGCTCTACCTTTCACATACACTGCACCCTGCCCAGGGGGGCACCGTGGGCCTTCCATAGGGGTGACTGAGGTGCACGAAAAGGGAAGGGTTAGGCCTGGTCAGCGGGGACGCGGACCAGGAGGACATGGCAGTTCTAAACTGCCCGTAGGCGCTGCAGTGGCAGGCCCGAGACACCATTTTAGAGCTACTCCTGTGGGTGGCACAATCAGTGCTGCAGGCCCACAAGCAGCATTTGTCATCACCGGCCCTGGCACACCCAGTGCACTTTACGAGGGACTTCATGGCGATACAAATATGCCAAACATGCATACCCAATCAGAATAACAATTTATATAGGGAGCACTTACACTCTGGCACTGATCAGCAGCGGCAGAGTGTCCAAAGCATCTAAACCAGCAAAAACGAATCCAGCACAGCATCAAAAATACAGGAGGCAGAGGCAAAAAGATAGGGTTAATCACGCCAAAGATGTCAGGTCTAACACGTGTCCCCTCCAGCTGAAAGTGGGGAGAACTACCCACCCTCTTGGGAGTTCTCTTCACTAAGGCGGAAAAACCTGGACAGACCATCAGCGTTGGCGTGTTCTGTACCAGGGCGGTGTTCCACCGTAAAGTCCATTCCCTGTAGGGAGATGGACCACCTCAACAGTTTTGGATTTTCACCCCTCATGTGCATTAACCACCTGAGGGGCCTGTGGTCGGTCTGAACACGAAAGTGAGTCCCAAACAGGTAGGGCCTCAACTTTTTCAGAGCCCAGACCACAGCAAAAGCCTCCCTTTCAATCGCACTCCACTTCTGTTCCCTGGGGAGTAGCCTCCGACTAATGAAAGCTACTGGCTGGTCTCCATTCTCCTCAGTGGCTTGTGAGAGTACTGCTCCCACACCATGCTCTGAAGCGTCCGTCTGAACTATGAACTCACTGGAAAAGTCAGGTGCCTTGAGCACCGGTGCTGTGCACATCGCAGTCTTCAGGGCCTCAAAAGCAGTTTGGCAGGCGTCAGTCCAGTCAACTCTTTTGGGCAACTTCTTGGAAGTGAGTTCTGTCAAGGGGGCGACAATGGTGCCATATCCCTTGACAAACCGTCTGTAATACCCGGTGAGTCCTAAAAAGGCTCTCACCTCTGTCTGGGTCTTGGGGGGCTCCCAAGCCAGAATGGTATCTACCTGGCCGCTCCCCACCTGGTGTCCCAAATACACCACAGATCCCTGCCCTATCTGGCACTTGCTGGCCTTGATAGTGAGGCCTGCCTTTTGCAGAGCCTTCAACACTTCGCAGAGGTGTTGCAAGTGTTCCTCCCACGTGGAGCTGAACACAGCAATGTCATCCAGGTATGCGGCGCTGAATTCCTCCAGCCCGGACAGTACCTGGTTAACCAGTCTCTGGAACGTGGCAGGGGCATTCTTCAACCCAAAGGGCATGACACGGAACTGGAAGTGCCCCTCTGGCGTTGAAAATGCTGACCTCTCTTTGGCCCCGTCAGTTAAGGCAATCTGCCAGTACCCCGAAGTCAAATCGAATGTACTGAGGTACTTGGCAGCTCCCAACCGATCCACGAGCTCATCAGCTCTGGGGATAGGGTGTGCGTCAGTCTTCGTGACCGCATTGAGCCCACGGTAGTCCACGCAAAACCGGAGTTCTGGCGGGCCACCGGGGGTAGCAGCTTTCTTGGGGACCAAGACCACTGGGCTAGCCCAGGGGCTGCTGGAGGGCTCAATCACCCCTAGCGCCAACATCTTGGAAACCTCTTCCTTGATGCTGGCCCTGACCTTGTCGGCTACCCTGTAAAACTTTTGTTTTACCGGCAGACTGTCTCCAGTGTCCACATCATGGACGCACCAGGTGGTGACTCCTGGGGTCAGGGAGAACAGAGAGGAGAGCTGACCCAACACTTGGCGGCAGTCATTCTGCTGTTCTGGGGTCAGGGTGGGCGAGAGGACCACACCATCCACTGACCCATCGTGCTCCTTAACTGACAGGACGTCAGGGAGAGGATCGCTATCCTCTTCCATCCCTGCATTTGTAGCCATGAGCATGGTTACTTCAGACCTCTCAAAGTGTGGTTTGAGGCGGTTCACGTGCAAAACTCTCAGGGGCTGCCTGGGAGTCTTCAGGTTAACCAGGTAGGTTACCTCACTCTTCCTTCCCACCACCTCGTATGGCCCAGACCACTTGTCCTGGAGCGCGCAAGGCTCCACTGGCGCCATCACCCACACTGTCTGCCCAGGTTGAAATTCGACCAGAGTGGTATTCTGGTCGTACCATCTTTTCATTTCTTCCTGGCTTGCTTCCAGGTTCGCCTGAGCGAGTTTCCTGAAGCGTTGTGTCTGGTTGCGGATGGCCAGAACATAGCTGAACACATCCTGGGGGGTTTTCCCACGGGACTTTTCCCAACCCTCCTTCACCAGCGAGAGAGGTCCTCTAACAGGGTGGCCATACAGGAGTTCAAAGGGACTGAACCCTAAGGACTTCTGAGGCACCTCCCTGTAGGCAAACAACAGGCATGGTAACAAGACGTCCCACTTCCGTCTCATGGGCTCCGCTAGGCCCATAATCATACCTTTCAGGGTCCGGTTGAACCTTTCAACCAACCCGTTTCCTTGAGGATGGTAAGGAGTGGTGAACTTATAAGTTACCCCACACTCCTCCCACAGAGACTTCATGTACCTAGAGATGAAGTTGGTACCCCGGTCGGAGACCACCTCTCTGGGGAACCCCACACGGGAAAAGATCCCCATCAATGCACGGCCCACCACGGGTGCTGTGATTGTCCTGAGAGGGACTGCTTCCGGGTACCGGGTGGCATGGTCCACCAAGACCAGGATGAACCAGTTGCCTAAGGCTGTCTTGGGGTCCAGGGGCCCTACGATATCTATGCCCACCCGCTCGAAAGGGGTGCTCACCACTGGGAAGGGTTGAAGGGGAGCCTTCAACTTCATTCCAGTCTTGCCACTAGCTTGACAGGTTTGGCAAGATCAGCAAAAGGAACCGACGTGCTTCCTCATCTGGGGCCAGTGGAAGTGGGTGACAAGCCGGTTCAGGGTCTTGTCTTGCCCCAGATGTCCTGCGAGAGGCACGTCATGAGCCAGACCCATTAGGAAGTTTCTGAAGCGCTCGGGTACCACCAGCACACGGGCTGCACCGGGCTCAGCAAACTTAGGTTCGCTATAGAGTAGGTCACCTTCCCAGTAGACATAGTGATCTTTGACTGCTCCACCTGCTGCCTGATCTACAGCCTGTTGCCGCAGACCAATGAGGGAAGGGCATTCCTTCTGCGCCTGGCAGAACTCCTCCCTGGAGGGACCACCTTCTTGCTGCCAATGGGTCAGCTCAGGTAGGTCTCCCAGTTCGGCCACCTGTTCCCCTGTAGGTTCCAGGGCATCCCCCTCAGGTTCTGCTTCCTCCTGGACCGTGGGAACGGCTGGGGCTGGTTTCCCGCGCCCTCTGCCTCTTCCTCTCCTGGCAGGTCTCTGGGCCACTGTTTCAGGCTCCAGTTCTGCTGATTCACCCTTACTGGCTGCCATAGCACGTGTGGTCACGCAGATCCACGCAGGCAGACCCAACATCTCCAAGTGAGTTCGGTGTTCTATGTCTTTCCATGGAGAACTCTCCAGGTCGTTGCCTAACAGACAGTCCACAGGCAAGGCATCACTGACAACTACCTCCAAAAGACCAGAGACTCCTCCCCATTCAAAGGAAACCTTCGCTAACTTGCAGAGGCGCACTGAGCTGTCAGCGGCCACTACAGGGCGGAGTACACCAGGGATGATTTGCTCGTCAGACACCCACTGACACCTCACGGATGTCACACTGGCTCCGGTGTCTCTCAGAGCCTCAACCTCCCTCCCATTGATGGTCACCTTCTGCCCATATTTCTTAGTGTTAGAGGGCAGTAAGGTTTCCGGGACCATCTCTCGGTCTCCTAGCGAGCCAAGGGTCATGACCGCTAGCTCTCCCCAATCACTAGAAACCAAATCCCCACCCAAAGCTACACTAGCTAACGCTGGGGCGGGAGCACCAGTGGGTGCGGGCTTCTTCTTGGGACATTTCGGAGCAATATGGCCCACCTCGTTGCAGTGATAGCAGGTAGGGGGACCCTGGTTATTTCTCTTGTCCCGCCTACCCTTAGAGGGCCATGGCTGTTTAGGCTTGGGGGGTTGGGAATCCTTTTCCTGGGAACTATTTTGGGGCCCTTGTGAGAACTCCTTTTGGTTACCCTTGTCCCCCCCACTCTTCTGCTGGGGACCCTGCCCACCTTTGGCTGTGGTACCCACAATTCCTTTGTGGACCCTGGTACTGGTCCAGCGGTCCGCCTCCTTAGCAAGCTCAATGGGGTCGGTCAGCTTGCTGTCTAAAAGATGCTGGCGCAGCTCTGGAACACAAAGACTACTCAAGTGCTCCCAACTGATTAAATGCAACAACCCCTTCAAATCAGTTACTTTACTTCCCTTCATCCAACCGTCCAGTGCACGCGAGTACCCATTCACACACTCCATCCAAGTCTCAGACTCTTTCTTCTTGGAGTTTCTAAACTGCAGTCTGTACTGCTCTGGAGTAAGGCCATACCTGAGACATAAGGCCTCCTTCATATTGGGGTAGGTCATGGCACCTGTCAACTCTAAGGGCTCTAGAGCACTCCTCCCAGACGCCTCAAAATGTTTCCACAGGCCCGCCCCCAATACTTGTCAGGCACATCATTCATCTTCAATGCAATTTCATACGAAGTGAACCAGGCATAAATATCCTCACTCCTATGGTAATTCTGTACCAGGTCTTTGGGAATATATACTTTACCCCCATGCACTGGTTGCGCGCTGCCACCATTTGAACTGGCATCCACCTCCTTGTTTTTCAGATCCAGCTCTTTTATTCTCAATTCATGAGCCAAAAGCAATTTCTTTTCCTCTAAGGCGCGGGCATCCTTGCTCTCCTCCGCCGCCTTCTCTACTTCCAATTGCCTCATTTTCATTTTCATGACCTCCAAGTCATATTCTCTTATTCTTTGATTTTCCTGTAACTCTTCTGGGGTGAGGCCCCTACTGGAGTGGTTGCTACCAGCTCCTGAGCCTACTCTGCCCACTGGCAGATCTGTGCCTTGAAAAGCATTTTCTACATCCACATCATCATCTCCCTCTTGTGCCTCCCAATGGGCTTTCAAGATTTTCTGCAGCTCCTCTTTCCTGTAGGCGCTTTTTATGGGGCACTCAAACTCAAGGCAGAATTTCCTAAGTTGCTCAACTTTGTATGAATACAAATCTCCAATGGCAAACTCCAATTCTACTTCCGCCCTCTCACTGGGTGCCTTCCCATTCTGAGACATGATGCTTTCCGAAGAGTTACTCAACAACAGAATTCAAAAACTCAAAAACAAGTAGTATGCGGTGGTGTAATGGTCTGCACTCACTAGTGATGTACACCAATTACTGTGGGTCAAGTACAAACACAAGTTCAAATCCCACCGCTGCCACCAATGTTAGAACTGGGGGTCTCTATTTGGCAGAGGTAGGTACCACTGTCCAAATAGGGACCCTTGCTTCTAGTCAGGACAAGGAGATAACCCTCTCAGATAACCCCTGCTCGCCCTCAAGGTAGCTTGGCCTGAGCAGTCTAGGCTAACCAGAGGCAATGCGTTAAGTATTTGTACCAACACTCACAGTAACACAGTGAAAACACCACAAACTGATTCCACAACAGTTTAGGAAAATAAAGATATTTATTCTAAACTACACAAGACCAAAAACGTCAAAAATCCAACATACACAATGCAAGGTTACGGTTTCAAATGAGTTCTTCAGGTTGTAATCAAAGTTCTTTAAGTTGTGATCAAATGATCCACAGATGCGTGAAAAGTTCACAGTTGCGTCACGTTTACTCACAGTACCTTTTAGATGCAACAAAGTTCCACAAGCAGGAAGCTGGTGCGGTGGAAACAAGCGATGCGTCACTCCTGAGACCCTGGGGAGGCGATGCGACAGCCCCGCTGCAGCAGCGGGCGTGCGGCGACGAATCCGGTCTGTAAGGGGAGGAAGGCAGCTTGCGTAGATTCCGGTGCGTAGGTTCCGTGGGAAGTCTGTTCTCGCAAAGGCACGATGCGATGATCTCGTAGGGGCTGCGACGATCTCCGGGGCGACGATGCGCGGTCCAGCGGTGATCCTCTCTCTCGCAGCTCCTCGGTGAGATGCTTCTGCAGCGATGTCTGCAGCGACGTGATGCGGTCCGCAAGCAAGCGGCGCGGCGTTCTCACCCAGACGACAGGCTCTGCGACGACACTCGCAGCGATGTTCGATTCTCCCGCACCGGTCTGGTGCGTCCCGCAAACGAAGGGTGCGACGGCTCCGGCAGCGATGTCGGGCGCTGCGCCGATCTCGACCTTCGTAGCGGCGGGAAGCTTCTCGCACTGTCGGGGATGCGCTCCGCAAGCGAGCGATGCGACACTTTTCAGTTTCACAAGTTTCTCAGCTTAGTCTCAAGCTTCCCAGCTCAGGTTCAACTTCTAGAGGCCCCACAACTGGATCAAGCACTCTACGAAGGACAGAACTCTCTCAGCAGAGTTCAGGGAGACTGGGGGTGAAGTCCTTTTGTTCCTGGGACTTCGGAAACAGGGAGCCAGCTCTTCTCAGGCCCTTGGAGATTCCTTACAAGGACACAGCTCACAGCAAAGTCCTTCCCCTCTCCTTGGCAGCAAAGCAACAGCAGGTCAGTCCAGCAGAGCAACAGCAGGACAGTCTTCCTTCTTCAGAGTCAGCTTTCTCCTTGGCAGGGGTTCCTTCTTGATTTCCAGGATGATCTAATTTTCTGTTGTCAGGGGTCCTGTACTTATACCCCTAAAGTCTTTGTTCTCTCAGTGCATGTGGGCCCTGAGCCCGGTCTGAACCAGTTCTGGGTGGATCCTGAGCACTTTGTTTTGCTGGCTGCATCTTTCCTTTCAGAGTGAGGGGCAGGGTCCTCAGCCGCCCAGCAGGAGGTGGAGCCAGCATTGTGGCAGGCAGGCACAGCCCTATTCAGCCCAGGTGCTAACTCCGCCCACCACTCAGGTAGCAATTGCTCCACTCAGCCTAGTGCTGACTCATCCAGCCTCTGGGGCATTCCCCAGCCCCTGTCACTCACAAACCAGACAGTCAATACACAAACAGTCTCAGGCACACAGAAGGGTCAGACAAGAGAACAGCAACTTTCTAAAAGTGCTGTCCTCAAACACAGGATCTAAAAACCACCTTTCCTAAAAGATGCGTTATTAAATTCTGAGTTCAGGGATACTAGATACTTATGTCCTATCTTGTTCCTATGGGAAGAAAGGCCGTTAACCACTGTAGCCAGCATCCCCCATGTTAACCTATGGAGCAAGATAGCCTTACAATAGTGAAAAACGAAAATGGCTGTAATTCACTACCAGAGCATGTCACCTGCACTAGTACATGCTCTACCTTTCACATACACTGCACCCTGCCCAGGGGGGCACCGTGGGCCTTCCATATGGGTGACTGAGGTGCACGAAAAGGGAAGGGTTAGGCCTGGTCAGCGGGGACCCGGACCAGGAGGACATGGCAGTTCTAAACTGCCCGTAGGCGCTGCAGTGGCAGGCCCGAGACACCATTTTAGAGCTACTCCTGTGGGTGGCACAATCAGTGCTGCAGGCCCACGAGCAGCATTTGTCATCACCGGCCCTGGCACACCCAGTGCACTTTACGAGGGACTTCATGGCGATACAAATATGCCAAACATGTATACCCAATCAGAATAACAATTTATATAGGGAGCACTTACACTCTGGCACTGATCAGCAGCGGCAGAGTGTCCAAAGCATCTAAAGCAGCAAAAACGAATCCAGCACAGCATCAAAAATACAGGAGGCAGAGGCAAAAAGATAGGGGTAATCACGCCAAAGATGTCAGGTCTAACAATTCTCAATAAACTATTTCTGGGAAACTATTTTTGTGATGGTTTTAGAACACTAATTAAATGTTGTCAATAGATGGATAATGTCTGTTTTGGTCTGATGTACTCTATTTTGGAATAGAGTCTCATCCCTCTTAATAGTCTTATTGCAGTCTATAGCCTTTTACAGAAACCACCAGGGATATCCTCTATTAATAAATCTAGTAATCATTTGCCTTTTTTCAACTTCAAATTCCTCATCATTACCACAATTCCTCCTTGCCCTTAGTAGCTCCCCATAGGATATACTCCAATTGAAAGTCTCCAGGTGAATGGAGAGCACATGGAGAAGACTGTTAAACAGGCTGACCACAAGTTAATTATTTAAGACATCAATCTAGACATCCAAATATACGAGACTGTGTCTGCTAGTGGTACACTTCAACTTCCCAACTAAAGTATTATTCATCAAGTTTTCTACAAACTCCTGTGCAGGTATGTTTTTCTCTTTCCAAATGCTAAAATTGCCACCAATATAATACAGCAAAGAGCCACCTTTTCCATCTCCTCTGTCGTGTCCTCTGCGATTGATACCTTTTCCTCCCAACACCACATGAAGAGGTTGACATAACTTTGTGTGAAACAGATGTCCATCGCATGATCATATTGGTGTGGGAAAGGCAGTGTAGGGGTCTCGCTCTGAGGAACTGTGGGCAGTCTTGTATGCTTGTGTCATGGTCAATAATGGTATGTAGGGGAAAACCTCTATGGTCATTAAAGTAAACTTGTCAGACCATTAAATGCCCTATATGTGACCTAAAAGGTATTTTGTGTCCCTTATATAGAAGGGAAAGGTAGTAACAAAACTCCTTGATACAAAAGCCACATATCTTGAAATGTTTTCTAAAACACTGCCATGAGAGGAGACAATAGGCCTTTTTGGGGGATTGCCACTATTCCTATGTACCTTTGGTGAAAGATACAATACAGGAATGTGTGGGATTTCTGTTTTGGGATAGCTATACTCCTCCTGTTCAATTATCCCTTTATCTCTCCACTCTGTAACCTTGTTCAAAATAATAGTAACACTGGTGGTTTATATTCTCCCTATCTACAAGCTCAGAACACTGTGTATGCTGCAAGTGCCTAATGGCCTCTCAAATATACATATTCCTTGGAAGTAACACTATAGTACCCTTATCCGCCAGATTAATAATAAGGGTTTCATCTGTGAATAAAGACTCAATGGCCAGTTTCTGCTCTTTTTTCACATTGCAAATGGTACGTCATTGGATATTCTCAGTTTTTAAAGTTCTTGAGTCACTTTCTCATGAAATGTATCTACCACATCATACTGCATTTGAGCGAGGAAAGCGTAATTGGGATGGCACTCACTAAGAAAGGAACAATCATATCCAATCCCCTAATCATCAAGGAAACTATCCAAATTGTTGTTGTTAATCTTTTTTATTTGGTTTGTCTCCAGTACATTCAAAAAAACAAGCAAATCAATGTCACCAATGTGAGAGTACTAATGTTTTCAGAGATCCCACTTTTATTAAAGTCTGTACTTATCCTTAATTTCAATTGGTAGCCTTTTTTGAGTCTAAGTTTTCTCTCAAGTTTGAAGAGATCAAACTGGTTTTGTACATAGTATATTCCTGTGGAAGGACAAAAGGATAATCAAAAACAGAGGACATATGTTTCAATGTCAGTCAGGACTATGTCCGAAAAATGAATTATAGTCTTATTTACCATGTCTGTTGCCATAAGTTATCTGCCAGTTGGCTCTTTTTGTCCATTCTCACAAGGCCTTGTATTCTTCCTGAGTTGTCTCTACCTCCTTTGACATGTCATTTTGTTCTTCTGCCTGTCCTCCTCTTATTCTTTGTCCTCTCACTCCTTCTTTTCTCCCTCTGGAGTTCTCCTGTACCATTGTCCTTCTTTTCCATAACAACTGATAATCCTCTCAAATAGTAGTTGGTTTGAGATTAGCTTCAGGTGCAGTGCTCTCTACTGTTTTGGAAGTGTCTGTGCCACTACCGGTATCAGTCCATAGCTCAGAGGCTGTGGTGTCCTGTGGTACCATTGTATGTACTTTCCATTTCCTTTTAGGAAATGGATCGTCATATCTAAGATTGTAGATAAAAATACAATCACTCATAATCACAGCAGTGTCTATGGAATTTATGTTGTTTGCATAGTTTGATCTCATTCTCGAGTGATCCAGGTCTCCCTTACATTTCTCCCAAGAATTTGTCAATAGTTTCCTTCTCAGATATGTATTTAAGATCTTTAATATTTGCTATTTATTTCATAATGTTCTCCCTATTCCCCATGTGTATTTAATTAGGATTTGTAGTATCACACTTGAACTGTACACTGATTTTGCAACCCATTCTTCCAACATTTTAGGATTGGGAGAGCTGTAAGGGAAAACATTGTAGATTTTCACTTTTCTATGGACCATGATGTTATACAAATATGTCTGAATAGATGTACCCTCCCACCATTTTGACATTTCTGTTTTGTAAAGCTTTGCCAATGTCTTGAGAACAATTCCCAGTTCTTGGCTCTTATTGGGTAGAAGTGGGGTTGTTCTTCCTTCTCCACGGGTAATCTTGATAAATAAGACCTGGGTCTCCCTCTCGCTGCATGTTTCCAGGCTCTCAGCCATAATCAGGAAGTTACTAAAGAACAATTCTGGTCAATGATCTTGTTTACTCTTAATGCTGTCCTTTCACCTGTCAAATCATCAGGTTCCCTTTGCCACTGGGTGTTTCGCAATTGTCAGGTAAAAGAGCAGACACTCTGTTGGTCATGTAATCAAAACCCTTGGGGCCAAAATACATCATAAGTTGCCTCAATAAATCACCTGGAGTGTTCTATACTGATTCTGTAGCAGAGTGAGCATTATTTCTTTGGTTTCGGATATATAAATATATATATATATATATATCGCCAGTAGGTAGTTATAGTGAGGACCTATTATGTATAGGAAATCCGCAACATTCTATTCCCAATAACTTTGGCGCAGATTGATGTATCTTTGGGGAATTTTCTAAACTTTTGGCCAGCTCTAGTCCGCTCCTATCCTGAAAGTTTCAGGGTGATTCATCAAGTGGGGGCCGAGAAAAAAGGGGGGTCCCAAAACGTGTTTTCCCCATGCAATTTCCCGTAGGACCTTTAGCCACAGCTACAGCCCGAACTGCTGGACGGAATTACACCAAATTTGGCAAAGAGGAACTCCTCATTTCAGACTTGTGCATTCTGCTTAAATGGTGTCAATCTGTTCAGAAGTTCCTGAGAAAATTACAGTTAAAGTCATTTATATATCTATGGGTGCGGTGGATCAGCGGAGTGTGCGAGGATCGTCATCGTACCATAAGTGCACCCTTCCGATCACGCGCTGATTGCTAATTGGCTGTCAAGTGGTTGCCATTTTGTGCCTCGGTAGAAGCGAGGCTGTGGAAGTCAGTGGAATATGTCTGCAAAACGTAGAAAGGGGGCAGGGTAGAAATAATTTTACCCTCTAGACATACTAGGGTAGAAGGACCCCCAGGGCCCTCAATTTTATTTTTTTTAAACCCAGCAGGTGGGTGCAGGTTGCGAGGACTCTGCCGTAAAATAAATTAAATAAAACTGAGCTTTTTTATAATTAGCCCCCAGGGGGTAAATACAGGGGGCACAATTATAAAATTTTATGGGGGGCCCACCCGAAGACCATCACCACTGGGGCAAAAAAGAAAAAAATGGTGGGGGAAGGGGACCAAGGTCACCAAAGCCGCGGGGACCACCACCACCAGGGATTTATGTATTGTGGGAGGGGTACTGTGTGGCCCACTTCCTGGAGCATTCAAGGGCCCGTTACACCCCCCCCCCCTGAGGCTACAAAAAAAAATGGTTGGGGGGCTGCAAGGTCTCCAAAGCCCTGGGGACCACCACTCCCCAGGGATTTATGTATTGTGAGAGGGCCGGCTCATGCAGTGTCCCGGGGTGTCCATCCTGCACTCCCATAGCAAGGAAATCTGTTTCTCTTTCAAAATCTATATAAGATTGCTTTTCCACATGGGAAGCTGCATGTTAGTAGCTCCCTATGTGGAAAAGCAATGAGGGCTTCCAAACACGTAGAAGTTGTGCACCAAAGGAGTCGCGCACCCTCAGATTATGAGTCGTGCATCTAGCGCGTGCACACAAGGGGGTGGCACTGAGCGCCGCGCTGGGTGAGCGACTTCTAATTTTACCATAAAAAAATAGTTCCTATCAGTAATTTCTAATATCCCTGGGGACCCCATCCCCTGTGGCTTATATAAAATGTTGGGTACCGTGGGGGGAGCCACAATGCCCCCACGATCCCGCCGTGTCCCCGTGTCCTTGGGGAGCTATTATTGCTTTTCCACATGGGGAGATGCTAACTTGCATGTGGAAAAGCAATCTGGTTTGGATGTTGAAAGTGAGAACAGATTTCACTGCTCTGTCTTTCAAAATGCAAACCAAGTTTGCTATGGGAGGACGGGAGCCGCAAGACTCCCGCCCTATGATAGCAAACAGCAGTGTCCCAGGGGTAGGCACCCCAGGACACGGCAGGAGCCAGCCCTGGGGCGTGGTGGTCCCCAGGGCCCTCAGGGCTCCAGGCGGAGGGCCACGCAGCCTCCCCCCACAATGCACAAAGACCCGGTGGGTGGTGGTTCCTGGGGCTTGAGGGGGGTCGTTGAGTTACTTCCACTTCTAATTTTGCAGGGTGGGGCCTTGGAGCCCACTCCAACCATTTTTTATAGGTATGGGGGGTGGCTCTCACTGTTGCATAGCAAATAGCAATGTTGAGAAAATCTTTTGGTAAGATAATACAGGATTCCATTTTCGGCGTTTTTGTTGTAGGTTGCAGCCGTTAAAGCTGCGATAATTTTAACTCTGTCTTTGTAAATATGTCACTAAGTTTTGTAATGCCGACAATCTTGTCTCCCATTTAAATAGGCACAAAGTATTTATTGAAGTGCATTGTGAATCGTGAATCAACACTGTCTAATTGTGATTGATAAAGAATTGAATGAGCTGTGTACTTGTTTTGCTCGTAATGTCCATAGGGGCAGATTTACAAGTTCATTGTGTTACTATTGCATCACTTTTAAGATGGGAAAAGTGACGTGAAAGTGGCGCAAGGGAGCTGTTAATCTAGTACACAGTGTTCTGTCTTACTTTGCTTTCCTTTCTGGTAACTATAACGGTTTCTGTACAGCCAGTACCTTTCAACCCTACCCCCAAACGGTTTTCTGCCTGCTACCATAGTAACAGTTCATGGAGCACTTAAGTGAGCACAGAGGTTAGAAATTCACCACACTATGTTACTAAAAGTTTTAAAAGTTTTCCATAGGAACCGTTAGTCGTAGAAGAAGTCAGTGGAAAATATAATAAAAATAAAAGTGGGGGTTCGCAGGGGCCCCCACAGTCCCGGGGCTTCACTCATGTTGGGAGGGGGTGCAGTAGGCTGTGTAAATTATATTAGGAAAATAACAATGCAGCTTATTGCAGATTTTCTTTAATATAATGTGGAATAATGTTTATTAATTAGGCAATGTTCACTTTTGTTACGGATAGAGTCACTTTGTTACAGGAAATGTATTAATATGTAGGACGGCGTGTTCTGTATGTGTGCGTGGAACAAATTAAACGTGTTCCAACAACAAGATTAATGTTCATTGAGTGCGAACTATTGAAAGTAGAAGTGTTTTCTGCAATTGACTTCTGCTCCGGAGATTGGCAAGGACATCTAATTGGCTTACATGTTGTAAGGAGGACTTTCCTGAGCTTTATGTTAGTTGGTTGCAAACTATTGAAAATAGAAGTGTTGCCAGCCATTCACTTCCGCTCTGCGGAGTAGGAGGGACATCTGATTTGCTGACGTGCTCCAAGGAGGACTTTCCCGAGCCTAATGTTGGTTGGCTATAAACTGTTGAAAGTAGAAGTGTTGTCAGCGATTCCTTCCCTCTTTGAGGAGTATTAGGGACAGTTCATTGGGTAACGTGTTCCAAGCGGGACCTTACGAAGTCTAATGTTCATTGGCTATGAAGCATTAAAAGTAGAAGTTTTGACAGTCATCCCTTCCTCCTCTGCGGAACAACATGGACATTTTATTGGCTACAGTGTTTCGAGCACAAGTTTGCTCCTTATTGGGTGGAAACGGGTCACTGTTGTTAGTGATTTTGTGACGCACTTGTAAAGGAGTATGGGAAAAGAGAGTAATAGAGGGGAGCTTAGGGACACTATTAATTCTGTACAGTGGTCACAAGGTGGTGGACAGGGAAAATGATGGTACAAGTAGGTTTTATATGGTTTAAGGGCCATTTATATAATTGCTGTGTGGTGTACAAATCATGGCGGAAAAATTATTGTGTCTTGCTGAGTTTTTTTAATCAAGTTTGCGGGTGGGATACTTACCAGGAACACTATTTACTTATAATGTGGTGTTTACTTGTCTGATGGGGAGGTGTGGTTGTGCAGCAAAAATTTCAGTCTAGGTTTGAAACTGTTTTTATTTAGCAAATAATAATAAACTTTCTTCAGAAACTGACGCTGTATATATAAAAGGGGTTACACTTAAAAATGCTATTTCGTAAAATATCAGTTAAGGGTGGCCATGCCCTCTTTTTTTCTGCTATAGTTTGTAAAAGTGTTGCCCCATATTCGTGATAATGTAAGAGGGCATCAGTTACTTTCAGATAAAGTAGAATAGAAGTGCTACAACAAACACTCCTGCACTACATTATTTGAGATGAGGAGAACAAGAAAAAAACAGTTAAATACAAGTGACTTCATATTACAGAGAAATGTATGCATTATTATTTTTCAAATTTGTATTCTAAAGAATTCAGGAATGTTCTGTCATTGTGCTTAGAGGTAGCACACTGTTCCGCTAACAAATCACAAACTCACTTAAGAAAATATAGGATGGTACTATTATATTATACAGAACTGGTCCTATATATTCTTTAGGGAGAAGGTGGATATGAACCGCAAATGAGAAGAATGGAAATTAGAAAATAACATTCAGAAATGTAGGGTTAATCAAATATTTCAAGTAACAAAGTATGTATGCAAACTATATTTTTTATTCTGCAATTTCGTAAAATATGCTCCCTGAAAAAAATATCTGATCAAGTACATTGTATTGTTTTCTAAGCTGTATTACAGGTGGCGCCGAAAAATATCCTATTCCTCTTCTGTAACAATAGGACAATCTATTACAATATAACGATTGATACTATTGTTCCAGTAAAAAGAAAAGGAAAAAAAAGGTATCTATTTAACAGAACATCGATAACGAAATACTTTCGAGCGGTAATTTTTTTCTTAGCTTCTTTTCTCTGGGAGGTCAAAAAGTTTGATCTTCGTGGCGACGGGTCATAAACTCCTCTGAGATCATGACTGTGAAAATTATAATATATATATTCACAGTATATGATCAAAAGGTTGGAACAGACTAAAAACCAGACGGGTCATGAAGTCCACTGAGATAAGCATAACTGTAAATATTATAATATACATATTAACAGTATATAATCCCTAGGGGAAAACAAACTAACAACTGGAAGGGGGTGACGTTGATTGTAAATGTTTAGGGTTTACGCCGATGAGTCACCATTACCTCTGGAGCGAAGTACAGTGTCAATATTATACTATAGAAAGTCACAATATATAAGCTGAAAGGAGGCAGAAAAGGAGCAATGTTTGTTGTAATCTATCTGTTTCTGAAAACAAGCTGCTGACGCTACAGAGAAAAAAGAAAAAACATGCAATAACACGTTTTTCTAGATATAAATGTTTAAATATTGACAATTAGCCACAAATTATAACTATCTACTATGCCATAATGAAACAACTTACAACTCCGGAATATGTTTGTTGACGCAAAGCAAGAAACCAATGCTAGAAAAGGGAACCTGCATCACAGATTGGCGACGCAGAAATAACTTGCGAAAGGAGATTTGGCTCCGCCTATGTAGTTGTCCTGTTTTGCAGTTTACACGTGCTCATGTTTTAACTGTTTTACTTGTGCACGTGCTGGGAACATTTACAAACTGTGAAGCTGTAAAGGTTTCGATTTCCATAGTAACACGTATAAGGTCCTTATTATCTACATACGTTGGAGAGTTAAAAAAAATGTTATCTGGTAAACTGTGTCCTTTGCATTCTCATGATTAAAAACATCTAAATAGAAGATATTAAAAAAATATATTGTTTACAATAGAAGAAGAAAAAGAATATATTAATATTTGTTATCATTATGCTTTTTAAATGAAAAATGCCAGCATGTGTAAAGCGTAAAGCTACCCCCGGAAAGGTGTGCCAGCATTTGGGGCATTGGGAAGATTAAGCAAGGTGGTACCTACAGTGAGATAGTGGTGGGCTAAGATGCTGATGGAGTTTATAATCGAACTGTGAACGCTGTTCTTGAAAGTGAGGTATTATAGGTGCTGTGTCATACTTTTACCACACTTATATGTCAATTACTGCTAATTAAGTTGAAAATATTCTTAAATTATAAGTAGGGCTCCTTGATTTATGTTTTTATTGATTTTTACAGATAAATACAGACAGAACTGTATTTTCCTCTCTGTATTTATTTTAAAGTGTGGATAAATACGGAAATTGGGTTATTTTTTTGAGCATGTGTAAATGCTGTCAATGATGAGTAGTAGGACAATAGGTCCGTTGTTCTAAAAGTAAAATGGTAAAAACAAGAAAAGACTTTCAGTGAAGAGCCTTAAACAGCAATATATATATCCTCGTATAGGAAAACTTGCAAATTTTAATATGAAGGTTGTGTATAGTTTATCATCTAAGAGGGTTTACATGAGTGAAAACGGTCAGTCTTTCAGCCATAAGTGCATATTTATTAGTAAAATAAATGTAGAAATATACTAATTTCAGATTCAGTTTTTTACAAAACTCGAAATATATATTGGTAAGTAAACATACAATTACTGAGTAATACAAAGGAATTATCTTTTTAAAAACCTTTTAAATTCACTGAAAAACCCATAAGTTTCTGGCAGGTTATAGTTTGGATTTATCATTTAAAAAACCTTAGAAATTTACTGAAAAAAACCATAGGTTCCAGGAGTGTTATAGTTAGCTGGACATTTCACTCATACAAAACCATTGAAATTCCTCTGTTATAGTTATTTGTATTAAGTATAACTCACACGCCCGCAATCCACTGCTGATGATGTCAAATATTACATCATTCATGACATGGTCAGTGACATCACTGATGACATCACTGATGACAACTCAAAAGACATCACTGATGACATCATTCATGTGACAAGCTGATACACCTGATCTTACAGTAGAATAATCTTTTAACCCACATTATAAAATATGAAGTACCATATTTGAAACATTGACACACTAGTACAAGTTTCTAAAAACCCACTCAGTGATTCTTACATATACACACACATGTAAACACTTATCTATAGATTCACTCATACATGCTAACAAAGATCAATAGAACACTATTAAATATACTTATATACGTACATCAACATTACACACCAGCACATATCCTTTTCCTTTATGAAGACATCCTACTCACTTATGCAAACAATAGATCATACTTACATTGACTTAGCTATACACTTATACAAACACCACTTTATTTATTTATATAGATAGTAACTCATACTTAGTGTGTTATAAAATCAGTATTACAAGTATACAGTTATCCATACATCACTCATACAATCGCTAAGTATTATGTATACTTTTGTATACTTAGTTATATACAATAACTGTCACATACACTGTCACATACACTGACTTTTATATTTTTAGTTTGTTGGACATATATCATTGAGAAATATATTTACTCATCACCACACCCATAAAGAGATTCACTCACCCAAACAACGGTTTCCACATGCAGTCTTAACTTCATATACTTACTAAATCAACTATTTACACATCTTTCCACAGTCACACACGTCCCACCCAACCACACACACATTCATTCACTATCCCATACAAATACTCATTTAACTAATTAATAACTAATTTAGACTTTCACATTGGTGACACAAACATCTATACACATAAGCTTGATATGTATCTCAAAAATATAGGCTTCATTTTTTTCAGCGACCAAACGTGCGGATCATACGCGCATATCACAACTTTTTTTGTCAAAACATTTTCTTACTTTTTTTCTCCTACGGGTCCCTATGTCACCACCTGAGTAGGCCTAGTGGGTCAGGGTGTGACTAACCTGCCCCTGTTCACGTTTTACCAACATATTTCAGAGACTTCTTCACCCTCGCTTCTATCGAGGCACAAAATGGCTGCCAACAGTTCCTGGTTTCGAATGTTTACAACCTCTTGACAACCAATTAGAATTTAGCACGTGATCGGAACGGTGCACTTATCCTACGAGGCCAATCCTCGCACAATCCGCTGATCCTTGGCGCCCATAGATATATAAATGACTTTAATCGTAATTTTCAAAGAAACTACTGAACAGATTGACACCAGATATGTCAAAGGCACAAGTCAGAACTGAGGACTACCTCTAGGCCAAATTTGGTGTAATTCCATTCGGCCGTTCGAGCTGTAGCCGTGGCTAAAGGTCCTATGAGAAATTGCATGGGGAAAATGCGTTTTGGGACCCCCTATTTCTCAGGCCCCGCTTCACTAATCACCCCCAAACTTTCAGGTAAGGAGCGGAACTGAGCTGGCCAAAAGTTTGCAAAATTTCAAGAAGTAATTGGCAATAGAATGTTGTGGTTTTCCTATGGAGAATAGGTCCTAACTATAACTACCATATATATATATATGTGTGCCTAAAATAAAAAACTCACCTGCACTCTGGGTCGTCTGTTTCTTCTTCTGCCGCAGTTCCAGATGGTGGGTGTGTTGCTGATTGGAAACGAACAGATAATATATATATATATATATATATATATATATATATATATATATATATATATATATATATATATATATATATATATATATATATATATATATATATATTTTCGGCATAGAACGTCCGTGGCCACAGTATGCAGCAGCAAGAAAGACGAGGCAAACCCGATTTCTGTGGATGTGGTAAGTTTTATTCAAGTACAATCCTCATCACAACTCCGCCATGACGCGTTTCGGTGCAAACAGCACCTTGATCACATGACGATATATATATATACATTTTCTTTCACAAATTGTCCAAAGACGAAACGTGCACTCCCACAGTGGATAACAACAGTTAATTTATTTGCAGGAGCATACAACTGTGCTTTCATGCCGGAATTCAGCTTTCTGCCTGACGTCTTTCAAGCCTCCTGGCTCTTGTTCACAGGCTGGAAGCAAACTGGAACCGAGTCATTTACAGCGTTTTATTCTCTGTGATTCACAGGTAACTTAAATGTCTCGCCGTGCACTATGGGATTTGAAGTGCATCAATTAATATAACTCTCCAGTGGGTCCATTCAGTTTTTATCATAATCTCTAGCCCTCCGGTGGGCCTTCTGGCATGAAACAACAGTCCAAATTAGTTTCCACTGGGACTGCACAGAGGCGGTGAACAATTCAGTGCCCCCACAGACTCGAACTTCGTTTCTCGGGCAGTGCACATTTCACGGCGGGACGGCCGTTGCTATTTCTTTCACAAATTGTCCAAAGACGAAATGTGCACTCCCACAGTGGATAACAACAGTTAATTTATTTGCAGGAGCATACAACTGTGCTTTCATGCCGGAATTCAGCTTTCTGCCTGACTCGTTTCAAGCCTCCTGGCTCTTGTTTCATGCCAGATGGCTCACCGGAGAGCTAGAGATTATGATAAATTCATTGAGGCCAAACGGAACGGACCCACTGGAGGGTTATATTAATCTTCGATTATGATTCTTGTACCAAACAAAAGTTCATACGGAGTGATTCCACCCAGAGAATTTCTTGGCAGATTATTAAGACTATGTTGGACACTTATTAGATGTTTGACCCACCCATCACCCGAACCTAATACCCTCGCTGTTATAGATTGCTTTATGTCACTTTTTTTTCTTTCCACTACCGCATTTCCCTCAGGATGGAATGGACTAGAGTACCGCAATGCAATGCCCAAGCTGGTCATGGCCTCCTTGTAAGCTCGAGAGATAAACGCAGGGCCCTGGTCAGAATGTAGCATGCCAATTGCGTATGTGCTGATAAAGACTCGCAAATCTTTTATAACAGTTCTGGCGTCAGCCGGCGCTAGGACCACATCCAAATGAATCTCGTCTTAATATTTATGGGATTGCAATTGTCCGATCGGACGCCTGCGTGTAGATAGTCTAATGCTGTCTAATAGTGGTGCCTGAGCTAGTCTTATTGTGCTAGAATCACATATCTGGTCCAGTTCATAACTGCGATCTCTATTGCAGTCCTGACAATCCATTGCAAAGTTATAAACTTGCACGCTCATTCCCGGCCACCAGTAGCTTGATTGCAATTCTATTAGAGATTTCAGGATCTCTTGGTGCCTCAGACCCATTACCATGTGTGCTTCTTGAATCAAGAAGACTCTCCGGTTCGTGTTTGGAATTACTCTATCCCCCACTCCAAGGATTTGAGCAAAAGGAACGGAGTTCGCATCAGTTTTGTATGAGTACTTTACTGGAAAGCCTTTCGGGAGTGTCTTATTACTGTTTTTTACTGAAGCACTGACAGCTTGTATTATTTTGCTATCTATTTTTGTTTTTGACTGGGTGATTGCAGCTACGGAAGCCGTTTGCACAGCCGCCTTTGCAGCCTCATCAGCCAATGAATTCCCTACAAAGTGAATGCCACCACGCTGAGGACTCAGTGTGTGTATCACATGAGTCTTTTGTAGGTCTTCCTGTAAAAGAACTACTTGTTCCCACAGCATTTTATGCTTTATTGTGCCACCTTTTGCATCTTTGAAACCATTATGAACCCAGTTCTGCAAGTATTCATTGTAAGACTGGACGCAGTAATATGAATCGCACACTATTAGTGTGGGGAATTTGCGATCTGTATTTTCAAGCGCCATTTTAAAAGCCTGTAGTTCAGCTCGCTGAGCTGTACAATCTCAAAGTGATTGAGTTTTAGTGACCAATGGTCTAAATTTTCCTTCGTGCCATCGACCTTTAACATTCGCGCATGCAGCACTATATGCTTGTTTACCCCCTACTGCGGGTTGTGCTGAACCGTCTGTATATATTATACAGCCGTAATGTTCCAGAGGCAGAATTTCAGTTGGCAGAGGACATTCATATTCGTATTGGAGATATTCTTGCGTTTTTAAGTTAGGATCAAATCCGTATACTACGTCTGATGCAGCAAGAGAATTAACCCATTGTATCCATCTCGGATGTAAGGCTTTAGCATTCGGAATGCTTGCTCTTGTTACTGCTTCTAGGGCAGGTATAGGTGTAACGATTATTATACGTTTACCTTGTGCCAGGGCTCTTTCTTTTGCTAAAGCAGTTTGTACCCCAGTTAGAATCTTTTCAGTGGAACTGAATTTCATTTCAGCTTGTGTGTACAAGTGTTATATGTTAGCTATTGGTATCGTTTCTCCCTCATTAGAGGTTAGGTATGTAAATCTGCATCTTCCTGGGATTACTCATATTACAAGGTTGCATTCGTTCGCGCATGTTTGCAGTTTTGTTTTAGTTAACATGTCTGTTTGTAATGATCGTAAAATTTCTGTGTGTTTCTGAGTCCAATTAATTGCTTTGAAATCAAGTTTTATTAGTTTGTAGAGCGGTTTAACCCTCTCTGCATAATTTAGAATGTAAGTTCTTCCAAAAATCAGGAAACCTGGAATTGATTGTAAGTTTTTCAGCGTTTTTGGAGCTTGTAGTACTGCACACTTCTCTAAGAAAGTGTTTGCTAGGCTTTTGCCTTCACTTGATAACTCTTATCCTAAAAATAGGACAGTGAGGTGAGCAATTCGTGACTTTTTAAAGTTGAATTTGTACCATTCAGATGCAAACCCAAGTATTATGGTGTTCACTCTTTTCAAGTGTGTCTCCAGGTCATCGTCTGTTAGATAGATATCGTCGACATATGATAATGCCTCATCATCATACATTTGTAGTAAATCTGTTACTCTGGCTGAAAATAATCCTGTATTTACAACAAGGGGTGGTGAGGGACAGAGTCTCTGAATTAAGCAGAAAGCTCTCACCCAGTCAAGAGATCAGGGCTAGATCCAACACCGTTTTTTAGCTCACTGCACCATCCCAGTTTCAGAACCTGGCTGTATGCAAATTAGTCTGTTCCTGTCCCAGTGCATGATGGGAACAGGGCAAACCAAACTACAAAAGCCAATTCTTACACTGGGAAGGAAACAAGCTCCCGGGGACCGGTTTCTGGCATTACAGCCGTCTTCGGCCCGGTTTGCTTGACTCCTGATGGTGCAATGAGCAAGGGTCTCACATCTGAGAATACCCTTCCACGCTTAGGGTGGACAAAAATATTTACAACAAGGGGTGGTGAGGGACAGAGTCTCTGAATTAAGCAGAAAGCTCTCACCCAGTCAAGAGATCAGGGCTAGATCCAACACCGTTTTTTAGCTCACTGCACCATCCCAGTTTCAGAACCTGGCTGTATGCAAATTAGTCTGTTCCTGTCCCAGTGCATGATGGGAACAGGGCAAACCAAACTACAAAAGCCAATTCTTACACTGGGAAGGAAACAAGCTCCCGGGGACCGGTTTCTGGCATTACAGCCGTCTTCGGCCCGGTTTGCTTGACTCCTGATGGTGCAATGAGCAAGGGTCTCACATCTGAGAATACCCTTCCACGCTTAGGGTGGACAAAAATATTTACAACAAGGGGTGGTGAGGGACAGAGTCTCTGAATTAAGCAGAAAGCTCTCACCCAGTCAAGAGATCAGGGCTAGATCCAACACCGTTTTTTAGCTCACTGCACCATCCCAGTTTCAGAACCTGGCTGTATGCAAATTAGTCTGTTCCTGTCCCAGTGCATGATGGGAACAGGGCAAACCAAACTACAAAAGCCAATTCTTACACTGGGAAGGAAACAAGCTCCCGGGGACCGGTTTCTGGCATTACAGCCGTCTTCGGCCCGGTTTGCTTGACTCCTGATGGTGCAATGAGCAAGGGTCTCACATCTGAGAATACCCTTCCACGCTTAGGGTGGACAAAAATATTTACAACAAGGGGTGGTGAGGGACAGAGTCTCTGAATTAAGCAGAAAGCTCTCACCCAGTCAAGAGATCAGGGCTAGATCCAACACCGTTTTTTAGCTCACTGCACCATCCCAGTTTCAGAACCTGGCTGTATGCAAATTAGTCTGTTCCTGTCCCAGTGCATGATGGGAACAGGGCAAACCAAACTACAAAAGCCCATTCTTACACTGGGAAGGAAACAAGCTCCCGGGGACCGGTTTCTGGCATTACAGCCGTCTTCGGCCCGGTTTGCTTGACTCCTGATGGTGCAATGAGCAAGGGTCTGATCTTTGGACTGGGTAAGAGTGGTCTGTTTAACTCAGACACTCTGTTCATCACCACCCCCTTTTTGTAAATCGTTTTGGCCACTATAGGTGTGGCAGGGTATACTCAGACATGAGTCCCTTTCTCACTGCTCCATCAGGATTCAAGCAAGCCGGGCCGAAGAAGGCTGAAATGCCAGAAACCGGTCCCCGGTAGCTTGTCTCCTTTCTGGTGAAGAATTGGCTTGGTAGTTTAGTCTGCCCTGTTCCCATGATGCACTGGGCCAGGGACAGACTGATTTGCATATAGCTAGGTTCTGAGCTGGGATGGGGCAGTGAGATAAATAACGGTGATGGATCAAGCCCTGATCTTTGGACTGGGTAAGAGTGGTCTGTTTAACTCAGACACTCTGTTCATCACCACCCCCTTTTTGTAAATCGTTTTGGCCACTATAGGTGTGGCAGGGTATACTCAGACATGAGTCCCTTTCTCACTGCTCCATCAGGATTCAAGCAAGCCGGGCCGAAGAAGGCTGAAATGCCAGAAACCGGTCCCCGGTAGCTTGTCTCCTTTCTGGTGAAGAATTGGCTTGGTAGTTTAGTCTGCCCTGTTCCCATGATGCACTGGGCCAGGGACAGACTGATTTGCATATAGCCAGGTTCTGAGCTGGGATGGGGCAGTGAGATAAATAACGGTGATGGATCAAGCCCTGATCTTTGGACTGGGTAAGAGTGGTCTGTTTAACTCAGACACTCTGTTCATCACCACCCCCTTTTTGTAAATCGTTTTGGCCACTATAGGTGTGGCAGGGTATACTCAGACATGAGTCCCTTTCTCACTGCTCCATCAGGATTCAAGCAAGCCGGGCCGAAGAAGGCTGAAATGCCAGAAACCGGTCCCCGGTAGCTTGTCTCCTTTCTGGTGAAGAATTGGCATGGTAGTTTAGTCTGCCCTGTTCCCATGATGCACTGGGCCAGGGACAGACTGATTTGCATATAGCCAGGTTCTGAGCTGGGATGGGGCAGTGAGATAAATAACGGTGATGGATCAAGCCCTGATCTTTGGACTGGGTAAGAGTGGTCTGTTTAACTCAGACACTCTGTTCATCACCACCCCCTTTTTGTAAATCGTTTTGGCCACTATAGGTGTGGCAGGGTATACTCAGACATGAGTCCCTTTCTCACTGCTCCATCAGGATTCAAGCAAGCCGGGCCGAAGAAGGCTGAAATGCCAGAAACCGGTCCCCGGTAGCTTGTCTCCTTTCTGGTGAAGAATTGGCTTGGTAGTTTAGTCTGCCCTGTTCCCATGATGCACTGGGCCAGGGACAGACTGATTTGCATATAGCCAGGTTCTGAGCTGGGATGGGGCAGTGAGATAAATAACGGTGATGGATCAAGCCCTGATCTTTGGACTGGGTAAGAGTGGTCTGTTTAACTCAGACACTCTGTTCATCACCACCCCCTTTTTGTAAATCGTTTTGGCCACTATAGGTGTGGCAGGGTATACTCAGACATGAGTCCCTTTCTCACTGCTCCATCAGGATTCAAGCAAGCCGGGCCGAAGAAGGCTGAAATGCCAGAAACCGGTCCCCGGTAGCTTGTCTCCTTTCTGGTGAAGAATTGGCTTGGTAGTTTAGTCTGCCCTGTTCCCATGATGCACTGGGCCAGGGACAGACTGATTTGCATATAGCCAGGTTCTGAGCTGGGATGGGGCAGTGAGATAAATAACGGTGATGGATCAAGCCCTGATCTTTGGACTGGGTAAGAGTGGTCTGTTTAACTCAGACACTCTGTTCATCACCACCCCCTTTTTGTAAATCGTTTTGGCCACTATAGGTGTGGCAGGGTATACTCAGACATGAGTCCCTTTCTCACTGCTCCATCAGGATTCAAGCAAGCCGGGCCGAAGAAGGCTGAAATGCCAGAAACCGGTCCCCAGTAGCTTGTCTCCTTTCTGGTGAAGAATTGGCTTGGTAGTTTAGTCTGCCCTGTTCCCATGATGCACTGGGCCAGGGACAGACTGATTTGCATATAGCCAGGTTCTGAGCTGGGATGGGGCAGTGAGATAAATAACGGTGATGGATCAAGCCCTGATCTTTGGACTGGGTAAGAGTGGTCTGTTTAACTCAGACACTCTGTTCATCACCACCCCCTTTTTGTAAATCGTTTTGGCCACTATAGGTGTGGCAGGGTATACTCAGACATGAGTCCCTTTCTCACTGCTCCATCAGGATTCAAGCAAGCCGGGCCGAAGAAGGCTGAAATGCCAGAAACCGGTCCCCGGTAGCTTGTCTCCTTTCTGGTGAAGAATTGGCTTGGTAGTTTAGTCTGCCCTGTTCCCATGATGCACTGGGCCAGGGACAGACTGATTTGCATATAGCCAGGTTCTGAGCTGGGATGGGGCAGTGAGATAAATAACGGTGATGGATCAAGCCCTGATCTTTGGACTGGGTAAGAGTGGTCTGTTTAACTCAGACACTCTGTTCATCACCACCCCCTTTTTGTAAATTGAAAATAATCCTGGGCTATTCTTGAATCCCTGTGGGAGACGACAACATTGCTTTTGGGCCCCCATACTGGAGAAAGCTGTCAAATACCTGCTTTCTGGTGCTATGTTTTGACAAAAGAAACCATTTGAAATATCTAATGTCGTTTTATATTTATTGCGCACGATGTTATTCATCAGTGCTGCAATGTGTGAATTTTGTACTGCAAATGTTTTGCAACAAGAGTTTAAGTGTCTGTAGTCCAATACTAGACGATATGAATTGTCTGGTTTGGATACAGGAAACAAAAGATTGTTCATTTGTGAGGTGCATGTTTCAATCACCCCTTGGTACTCAAGTTGATCTAAGATCTCCCTGACTTGTTTTTTAGCTTCTTGCTTAACAGGATACTGCCTTTGTTCAGTAGGTTGATTTTTTAACTGGATTTTATGGTGAGGAGAATCCTCATCCCATCCTACATGATTTTATATAATGCAGGAGCTTGGGCCACTGCCCATTTTCTAACACATGTGTATTTTTTATGAATTGGAATGTGGAATGTGATTTGAGAAGGCAGGCATAATCATTTTTTCGCCATGTGGGCACTCCCTGACAAACTCTGGTGGCCAGTCCTTTTCTGCTAGAAGGATATCATAACCTTATTTTCCTAGTTTTGTCCCCCTCTATACGTAATGTTATTTCATATGATTTATGGGGCACACTGACTCTGGTGTCTGCAGTTTCCACTTGAATGTATTCACGTGTCCACTGTCTCCAGAAGATTCATCAGGATCTTGCGAGCTATGGTCACTTCTGCTGCGCTGTCTAGCATTGTCTGGGCCCATTCTCCGTTCTTGAGTTGTGTCCTCAGATTCCTCTGCATGTTTTACTTTAATACTGGCTACCTTCTTTTTGGGAAACTTTAATTTTTTACTTTGATAAGCAGGTTCTTTGTCTTTGGACTTGAGGCGCTCTTCTTTACGTTCTGACCGTCCTCTTCTTTCCGATTTCTGTGAGGAAGTCTGAAAAGATCGAGAGGGACGTGTATCAATATCTTGATATCTGTCAGGTTTTCTCAAATTTTCCCTATTTCTAAGGTTATATCTTTTCTGAGAGGCCTCCCGTTGTGGAGACCTACCGCCCGGTCTGGAGATCTATCTCTCCGTTAGGGAGACCTTCCTCTGGTTTGAAACTGTTTTTCTCTGGGAGTGATTTGCTTATTACCCTCCCACTTCTTATTTTGAGTTATTACATTATTTTTAAAGAAAGTTTTTTCAGGATTTTCTGTTAGTTGTGGTTTTAGTGGATTTCCACTCAAACTATCTCTACCTAATTCTTCATAGAATTTTTCAATTATTCTGGCAAGTTCAAAAGGTTGTTCTGCTATATCTGTTTCTTTTAATTTTTGGCGGATCGCCACAGATGCTGCTTCTCCTTCTATGTTGTCTAGTAGTATTGCCAAGACTTGCTTAAAGTCTTTCAGTAATTTCATACCTAGATTTAAAGCAGGCTCTGGACCGTATTCATTTTGAATCTGTCTTAGTACATCTGGTATAACCACCATAGACGGAACACCATGTGTTTTTATGTAGATTGAAGCAAAGACTGTTCCCCACGCGTCACATTCCTCTACATGTGGTGCAATCCCCATTGGTAAGCAGATTGGCAGAATTCTGTGTTTTTCACGAGGGGTAGTATCAGGAAATACTGCCTCTATTTGAGTAATTTTTTTAGCTAACCAGAACGGAATTTGTTCCCGTTTTGCGGGTAATTTACCAATAACTGATTGTATAGTATGTGGTCCAATTTTATTAGTGTTCCCCTGGTGAGGGGTGTGCTGTGGAATTTGTATTGCTGGTCGGACTGTTAAAGTCCACATGACATATTGTACCAATTGTCTATGTATTTTAATTAGTTGTTTTTGCTGAACGAAAAGTTCTCTGCTTGACATTGTTTCAATGTCAGGATGTGGTGTATAGCTGGCTAGAACCCGCCATGTGGCTCCTGGTCTACCTAGCGGACCGAGCCTGGTTATGTGATTTTGATGTTTTAGGGCGCCATTGAACCAGAGCTCATGCTCTTGGTAAGTTGGTGGTTCCCCTGCTTTGTAGTAGTGGAACTCGCGTGTTACAGCATTTTCTGCTGGAAAATGTATCCAAGAATAGAATACCTCTGTCTGCCGACATTCATGTGCCTCAACAACAAATATGACTGTACCACCTCTTAATAGTGGAGTGGCGTGGCTCACTGGTTAGAGGCGGCAGACCCGGGAGCAGAAGTCGGCCCGTGACCAGGGTTCAATTCCCGACGCGGCAGGGTCGTGGACCAGGGTCAGCGGACTCGACAATTCTCGCCTCGGTGCCTACTCTAATCTGGGGTCCCACTCGGCAACTCTGGGCATTAGCTTGCCTAATCTCCACAACGGCCCCACCAACGCCGGGGATGCCTGGCTCCACCTTGGGGATTCCCAGTAGGGACCATCCCACAGGGAAAGCCAGGACGGGTTCCCCAGCGGTATACAGCGCCGGGACGCCCCTTTGCTGGGCCAGCTGTGCGCTTTACAAGTATACAACAGTAACATTTAACATAATGATACACCATTTTCTATAAGTTTTGTAGTTACACTTTTCCTTACATTTACCGGGATGAGTATTGCATCCAGGTCATTTTCATTAAACCCTGCAACTTCAAAACCTGGTTGATTCGCATCTACTGCAGCTCCACCGGTTTCGTTGTTGTCACTGTTAGTTGACATCGTTTAATGAAAGATTGCAGAGCAAGTTTCAAGGAAACAAAGATTAGGTGCACAATATTTTGGAAAACTACATCCTTCAACGTTGAGTAAACCAAAAACTAATACATAGGAATCTCTTCCTACTAAGTTCCAGCGGATATTAACCTTTTACCCACTCCAGACGTCTATTGGAGTTTTTATGGGAAAAGGGGGTCTGTGTGAAAAAGCACGACTGATTTACTATATTATCTAGCGTTAAATTATCGCCTTTCCAAACGTTGGGCGCCATGTAGTGTAGTTCCTATATTCCCTATAGGCTTTGCGTATTGGAATAACATAAACAACAGTGTAGACGGAGGACTGAGGTCGACTAGGTCTCTATTGAATATGTTAGAATTAATTATGAAATGCCAGCTAGCTCAGAAGTCACTAGAAACTTTCATGAGTAAACAAGAAGGTGTTAGCTTTCCTGAATAGACAAGAAGGGATTAGTTTCTGACAACCGCATAAACATGACAACTTTGCTCCCCCAGAATAAGGAGTATATCTCCAGAGTCGCGGAAACAATAGATAGCTATTTCACTCAGTTAATCGTGCATGCTTAGTTTCACCAGGAGTGCAGAGAAATAGAGAGACAGGCATTTTCAATAAAAAGGTTATTTATTGAGCAGTCTACTTTCTCATGCAAGAGAATTGAATTGCCACAATTGCAATACGTGTCATAAAGTAAAGTGCGTACAGTAAAAGGAGTATTATGAAATAATACTGTAAAAGCATTTATATGGTTTCTAAGCCATAAGATACTTAAAATGGATAAAATACATACAGCTATAAAATAATGACTAAACGTACTCAACAGGTGTTTCTAAGATACGCCTACCCCGGTGTACCTAACCTAAGCCTAGTAAAGGGAATGGATAGATGAGTTACAGTTTTTGCCAAGAATCTGAATCAAGAATTCTCTGTGGGTCTAATCAGCTTCGTACCTTGGTTATAGAATGATGGAGGTCTTGTATCTCTTCTCAGGACTCGATCTCCCAGCAACCCGCAAGGGTGACAGGGAAACACTGGAGCTGGATTTCTCGGCAGGAGAAAAGACAGCGTCTCTCTCAGTGCGCCAGCAGGGAGGGTCGGCTTCCTTCGGCACTCGCATCAGCAGGGCGTCGGGCAAGTAGATACCGATCTGCTCCAAACCACTGTGTGTTGCTTAAGGCAGATGCTGGTATATTTATACCTGGAAGGTGCAGAGTTTGACATAAGGTTGGACATAAGATGTCACTAAGAACTTGCAGTTCTTTCAGTACTCCAGGAGTTCTAGGACAAATCAATACAGAAGCAGGGGGAATGCACGGGCTGATGGAGGCTTGGTTTGTTTAAGAATGCGTTGTGCTTTCTAGGAGTCTATGGGAGTAGCCTTGCCGTATTTAGACTGCATTGCCTATATCTTAATATGGGTATGATTCTTATGCCTGTATAAGGGTATGATATGATTTGATATAACCACATAAGGACATGAAATCGGGAATATTTACTAGAGTCCTAGAATCATCTAAAACAAACTAACTGATTATTTTTTTCCTTTTTGAAATGAACGATGAAGACTGATTTAGATATTGGAGCAGTTGTCCCTTGTTTAATGTTTTTAGAGCTGCTTATTCTTTTTATGCTACCCCGAATCAGATTCGTACATAGGAAGAATTTTGTATTAGTGCCCATGTACTTCTTTAACCTCATCATGAGGTGTTTGCATGTTCAATTATTTTTGGCTTTGTAATGAAGCCCTAAGATTTCATTCGGAGTTAGTGGTCCTTTCTGAGTCCAAATTGGTTAGTTCATATTGATGGTATTAAATGTACTGGTTTTCTCCCCTTTACACTTCCATCAGATAAAAAGATCAATAAGCAAAGGATCCTTAAGAGTGTTAGGAGATGGTAAGATTTATTTATTTTTATTTTATGTAGTTTATAGAGCGCACAGCTACCCCCGAAGGAGTGTCCCGGCGCTAGAACCTGAGCCTCCAGGGGAGAAGGAGGAGCATAGAGCATGGAGAACAGCAAGGAGAATCAGAGTCCAGAGAAGAGCCAAGTTTTGAGTTTGGCTCGGAAGATGGATTCGGAGGGACAGAATCTCAGATCGATTGGCAGAGCGTTCCACAGTTTTGCCGCAATGACACTGAACCCTCTGCCACCCATTCTAGATAGTCTGAAACGGGGAGAGATCAGGAGGCGGAGGTCATTGGATCTCAAGGATCTGATGGAGCGAGATATAAAGGCACGTTTTTTCAGGTAGTTGGGTCCGAGGTCGTTAACGGCTCGGTAGGTAAGGGTGAGGATCTTGAACTGGATACGGCTGGCCACTGGTAGCCAGTGAAGTTCCTTACGATACGCGGATACTGATTGACGGTAGGGAATATTACCAATCAATCTGGCCAACGCATTCTGGACAATCTGAAGCCGGTCTAACAGATACTGGGGGGCACCAGCATAGAGGCTGTCAGCATAGTCCAGGTGGGACGTGATGAGGGCTTGGGTAACTGTATGGCGGGAATCCAGAGGGAGATAGGGGAGTATTTTTTTAATCATGCGCAACTTCAGGAAGCAGGCAGAGGTCACTTTATTGACCTGAGTTTTGCATGAGAGGGAGTCGTCGAACTGAAAACCCAGGTTACGAGCAGAGTGAACGGGAGAGGGAGCGGGATCAAGTGCCGTGGGCCACCACCAAGAGGAGGGGATGGGATCTTTCTGATTGAAAAACAGCACCTCCGTCTTGTCTGCATTTAGTCTGAGATGATTATCAGTCATCCAGACACTGATGTTGTTGAGGCACTGGCGGAAGTTGGTGAATGCGGAGTCCGAGTGGTCTCTGAAGGAAAACACCAGCTGAGTATCGTCAGCATAGGAGACCACCCTGACTCCGTAGGACTCCACAACGTCGGCCAGTGGGGCAAGATAGACGTTAAAGAACAGGGGGCTGAGGGCGGAGCCCTGTGGCACACCGCATGACAGGGGTTTTTCCTCCGATTTAAAAGGGCGCAGCAGTACCCTCTGACTTCTTCCCGAAAGGAAGGACTTGATCCAGCTGAAGGCAGTGCCGCCAATGCCTATCTGTTGGAGTCGGTCAAGGAGGATGGGGTGGGAGACCGTATCGAAAGCTGCGGACAGGTCGAGGAGGACCAGCATGGCCTCCTCGCCCCTGTCCACGCATTCCCGAATAGTTTCCGATACTTCCAACAATGCCGTCTCAGTGCTGAATCCAGCTCTAAATCCGGATTGTGAGTCGTGCAGTAGAGAGTGGTTTTCCAGATATTCCGTGAGTTGCAACTGCACGGCTTTTTCCAGGACCTTTGCGGGTTTGGGGAGAAGGGAGATGGGGCGGTAGTTGGCGAAAACAGTGGGATCGGCATCCGCCTTTTTTAGGATAGGAATCACCAAGGCCTCCTTCCAAGTGGTAGGGAAGAAGCCATGGTGAAGAGAGGCGTTCTAGATGGAGAGGAAGGAGCAGGCTAGCGAAGGCGCCAGTTCTCCCATGAGTTTCGCAGGGACAGGGTCAGAGGGGGTGCCGGATTTGCAGTGGGTAAGTAACCTAATAGCATCGTCCCGGTTGAGTTTATTGAAGGAGAGGAAGGACGGAGAAGCTGGGGGACTAGTGGGGGGAGGCAGGGGGACTAGCCCTTTAGGGAAGGAGACACAGAGTTTGTTAATTTTTTCAAGGAAGTAATCTGAGAGTCCCTCACATAGAGCCTGACTCGCAGTGGTCTGAGTGGCCCTAGCCGGAGGATTGATGAAGTCTTTGACAATGGTAAGATAAGATAAGAATCTGGCATTATCAGTACCATGACAAATACCACCATCATCATCAATACCAGTACCACCACCACCAAAACCAGTACCACCACCACCAATAACATCACCAAAACCACTACTACCACCAATATGACCAGCAACATCACCACTAATGCCACCAATACCACCACCACCACTACCAGTACCACCACTGCCAATACCAGTACCACCTCCACCAACACCAATTCCACCACCAATACCATCACAAACAACAACACTACCACTACTAATACCACCACCAATAACAACACCATCACCAATACCACCACCACCACCAATAAAACCACCACCAATACCACCACTACCGCCAATACCAATACCACCAACACCACCAATACCACCACCACCAATAACAACACCATCACCAATACCACCACCACCACCAATACCACAACTTCCACCAATACTAATACCACCAAAACCACTAATACCACCATCACCAATATCAATATCAACACCACCAATACGTCTACTAATGCCACCATCAATACCAATTCCACCACCACCAATACGACCACCACCACCAACACCACCAATATCACCACCACCAATACCACCACCACCACTAGCACCAACACCACAAATACCCCCCCCACCAATGCAACCACCACAACCAATACCACCAGCACCACCAATACCACCAACACTACCTGCACCACCAATATCACCACCACCAATACCAAATCCATCACCAATTTTGAGGAAAAATGGTTTTTAGAGGTCAGAGAATGGGCGCACTGCCAGTATGGAAGCACTATAGGATAGAGTGGACGGTGGTGCAACTGGGTGAGTGGACAACCATATAACCACCCAAAGGAGAAGTCAGCTAGCTGTACTAATCCAACGTTACAAAAAGAGACATACCCTATGCACACACTCAGAGAGTATAAGAAGGTCACAATGTGACCATGAACATATTTACAATTAAGTGCAGAGGAACAACAGTAATACACACAATGATAAGCAGTTGATGCAATTGAATAAACATATATAGGCAAAAAAGTCTTGGTGTCTTGGTTTAATTTATCACAGCTTGAGAACAACCAGCCGACACGTGTTTCATCGCATCTCGCGAATCTTCAGGGCTGGAAACAATACAGAAAAGAGGGGCTATTCTTGCGAATATATACAATTGAAAATGGCAAATAATAGCCTTTAATCCACTTATGGCCGGCTATCGAGACAAGCATCAAGGGAGAAAAGTTCATGCATAGGTCTATACCCTTGAGAAGGTTTGAGGAAGACATCCTTTGGTGTGCTAAGGTGCCCTTGGTTACATCATTCGCTATATACCGGTATTGTGTACATTCCATGCGATTGATTGAGCACTCATGCACATTGACACCCCAAACAATTCGTGTTCGGTCTGTGTATCATAATCTGTGATTCTATGCCAAGACTATTCATGGTGAAGTGCTAATTTAGTTCGACGGTGATGTGAAAAATCATGCGAACAATCAGTGCACCGTGATTGAATATAAAATATTCCAACACATACCTCTGAATGGTTGTGCTTGGACCAAGAGGTCTAAATTTAGAAGTAAATGAAAAAGACAGGAGAAGGAAAAGAGGCATGGGAAACAAGAACAGAAAAAAGGCGGGGAATAAAAAGGAAAACAAGGAAAGAATCAAAACTAAGTATGTAACTATGCGCAGACTTAAGGTCTGATCTCATCTGTTGCATCAAGGATAATGTTCGCCTTGAGGGAGAACTAAAGTTAATAGTAATACAAAATATGTGGAAAACGATGGGGTAGGCTCACCGCTCTTCCGGTGATAATTCCTACCCGGAGGGGCCCAAGACCAGTATTAAATTCAATAGTCAAGTTGAATTGGTTGGCTGTAACAGAGTTAAAGGAAAATAGATTCAGGCGTAAAGGGAGTAGACTGGTAAAGCTCATTTCATAGCTGTTGGTACTAATGGCGAGAATAACTTGTTGTCACAAGTGATATTTATATCTGAGCTCCACTAGTCTATCGATTATTTCTGACATTGGTACTAGTATGCCAGACAGAATTTGCAACATCTAACTCTTAGTCACGTAAACATTGTAATACAGTGAGATAGAGGAATCCTGTATTTCCCACATCTCACATCACTCTATTTAAACAATCCTCAAACCATGTGGAAATTGTGTCCACACATGAGGAAAATTAAATACGTTAAAAATTATTGCCAAATTACCTTACACGTGTAATGCGCTCTTATATGTCACCCGGGAGATGGTATAACGGTCAAAAAGTGTTAAATCGTTCCGTATCTGAAACATGATGTACATGGGTAGTATTAGGGTAAAATATTATCACGTTGCATAAAGCATGCATTTATATCAAGTAAAAGATGGTATCTCAAGTTGCTTACCCAAGTATTCTTAAACGAGGGCTGAAAGAGGTCGCTCTATGGCCTCTTGCAAGTAGCCGTCTGAAATGCAAACAGTTAGAGCAAACCGTTATGCTCTGTGGCGAAAAGGATTCGGTAGTCTAGCCCCTAAAGAAACCGACTCATTCCGCTTACTTAAAGACGTCTTGTTCTCTTCGTATCTCCCGGGTCTCTGTGTACGAAGTGCGGACACGTGACCCGGAAGTAGCTGTTGTTTTTAAAGCTTGTAAGGTAATTTGGCAATAATTTTTAACGTATTTAATTTTCCAATGCCAAAGCTGGAGCTGAGACAATCCTTCCATCCCTCCCTCCATGCCTGCCATAAAGCACAGCCATAAAGCACAGACTGCCCTGCACCAGGAGGTGAAGCCAGGGCCCTACTACAGCTGCAGTGTTTTTTTATTAGGCCAAAGATATCAATGGCATTACACAATGCATAATCAAATCATGGAGAGGGCAGGAAATAGCCTCCCTCCCGCTTTTCCTCCTGACTCATGACAGTGTAATCTCAGATCGAAATGTATTGTAGGGCTTTGGTAGTGTTTATAGCTTGAATCATATGTAACTCTCACTTCACACTTTGTGTCTATGTAATTTACAACACTTACACATGTTCTTCACTGCACTATTTATCACTACTTTGAAGACATCACAGGCTGGTCTCTCCTCTGATTTTTACAATCTAACAAGCGGTCGAGAAGGCCCTTTATTGCAATGCCATAGGTCTTGCATTTGCGAGAGTTTAAGCTGTTAGTATTGTAAATGACAATGCCTTTTATTTATGTTTTAAAACCCAAAACATAAATCAAAGGCTTTGTCATTTATATTGCCAACAGCTCTAACTTGCGTGAATGTGAGACCTATTGCATTGCAAGATGCCGGAGTAGTAGTTTGCGTATTGCATGCAATTTCACATCATTTCTGGTGAATTTCGCATAGCTACTCAAATGCAATTTACAGAAATTTCAAATATGCCTACTCAACATATTTCACATACACACAAACATAGAGACACCCACTGTCTCCTGCCCCCATACTTATCCAGAGCAATAAGCCAAGGAGAAGAATACGTTAATATTTCTCAACTATTTTTCCAATTTTATCCATCTACAATTTTATGACATTGCATATTACACAGCATTTTACCTCAAGTACGCAGTCTGATACCTGTGAAATTGTAAAAATATCTGTTATATTCTATGTACAATGTTATGCAACTTTATTTAGTTACCTGCTTGCAGCTGACACTGTGTCTATGATGTCACTGCTACTTGTCACATTCAGAATGTTATGTTTCAATGCTGTGTTTCTAACTGACCTGAAGATGGATGTGGCTGGCAGATGATCAGCTATTTAGATCTTTCTACAACTAAACTACAACTCAAACTATTTCCTGTTTGCTAATTTACTATAATATCATAAATGGTTAAAAAATCACTTTTTCTCTTAAATGCACACCTGTCCTCAGGTAACCATAATGGCGGATGCTAGAAGTAGGCCCGTGGTATCTTATGAGATGCTGGTATGTGTTTTCTTTATATCTAGGTGATATAGTTGTCCGTGTTACCTCTGGGTACTGGGAGCTACTAAGTGTGCCAAAAGAGGGCATGCTGATATTCTGACAAATGCATTACCTTTTTGTAATACTCCCGTGTTTGTTTATATATATATATCAGCTCGTGGGATGAACTGCATCAACCAATGTTTACGCGTCTCTCTTTCTTTCCTTCCACACCAACCCGCAGAGTGAATTTTGATGGAGTGCGTGGATAATCTATGAATCCCTTAAATGCAGCTTCCTCGCTCTGATAGCAGAGGGACCAGAATGTAACAATGTTAAAGCTTCATACAGAGTACTGAGAGAGAGAGCAGAAAATCACAAGCAACCTTTCACAAATGCTCCCTGTTGTATTCGCTTCCGTTTTTCCTCTGTTGACACATTTAGGCTAAGGGTGCCACATGAATATGAGTGTGGAGTCTGACATTTCACAGTGTGTTAGAGTTCGAATTGTGCCTCAGGCAGCAACAATAAAACCATCAAAATCATCAGTTCAGGGTCCAAGTTGCTATCTCCTCTATTACAGGAAAACATCCTTGCACTTGTCCGCTCTCATTAGGCAGTACATAGGATGCCACATGTTCCAGTGAGAGCAAGGATATAAAAAAAAGGAAGCGCCAGACAATGTTTCTGTTCCTAAATGACACGTTTGATCACAGCATAACTTGTGAAATAGTCACTCGTGGCAACCTTTCTCCTTACTGTCACAATACAGACTAAACGTTTAACTTTACATGATGCACCCTAACGACAGACAGGCTGTAATGTTGATCATGCTGCATTTCAAAGCACAGCCAATAAAAGAGACTCATTGAAAACAGCAACATGGCCAAATGTAAGAGTGAAAGCGGTAGCAGCATCTATATTACTCCCTGCTGCCCGCGTCCTCAGCTCGAGGCTCACTTATCAGACGAAAACCTCTACTGAAAGGCGAAGTGAGCAGAAATCCGACGATGTGAAGAGATGGGGCGCAGTTTAGTAGCCAAAGACCGTGCCCTTGTTTGGTATATAGTGCAAATTTAAGTGTATAGGGTACGATACAGAAAGAAATGTACTACAGTTATACATGTGGCAAAACGTGGATGAAGTGGTGCAGATTTACCAGCTTTTGTAATTCGCTAATTTTTCTCTATGCATAATTGACCATGCATGCATTATAGCGCCTACCTGAATTTTCACTCACTGAGTCACGGACAGTGAAAACGAAGCTTATTCATCTGTAGTGGCAAGCAAGCCTTTTGTGCAATTCCCTTTTAACCTCGTTCTTACAGCACTCAGAGCAGGACTGCCCTTGACCTTCATCATCACCTAAATTCAGAGATGGTGTTGGATGGTTGGCGTTTTGCTCAGAAGAAGGTTTTTCTCTTATTGTTTCACCTATAACTTTAACATCATCCTCTGCTGCTTCTTGTCACCCTGTCACATCCAAAGAGATGGGCTTTGCAACATACATATGTTAGAACTATTATTTCCTTTGTTGGACGAGACCTTAGGTTCAGCAACATTTCTGTCCAATTGTACTGTGTGCACTATTCCACATCTGCTTCTTCAAAAGAATTCAGAGGACTTGTCCCCAATCTGTGTGGCTCTGGGTTTCAATTGACAGGGAACATTATTATCAGCTCCACTTTTTTTTAGGTACTCTTATGTTTTCAGTTGAGAAATTGGGCTAATCAGTGCTCTGTGTTAGGTAGAGAGATATTTCTGTTTAAGCAAGATAAATTAATTACATTAATATACATTTTTTCTGAGGCTATGCCTAAAGATATATACACACTAATTCACATCCTATCAGGCTCTAACTCATGAAGGAAAAAGTTGGACCAATTCAGTGGTGTTGTTATGACACATAAACACAATAATTATATATATTAGTATATACATAATAGGGTCATTAGGCAAAACGTTGAAGGACACTGGAAGCGATTATTCTTTTACAAGGGAAGTAGGTGATGTTTATCATATTGGATACCAGTGGAAAATCCGTATGAGAATTGTGCTAACAAAATGGCACCTTTATCTGTGAGGATCAACAATATCTCAGACAACAACCTAAGCAAATGAAGGGTAGGGACAATGACATCCTTTGTTCTCCCACATCAGTCGCTTCTTTCATCCACAGAAGGCACCCTCTAGAACCTCTGCTAAAGTGCACTCATAATTCTCATCATCAACATGCCGATGACGCTTGATCAAAGGAACCTTTAGAAAAGCCAGCCTGCCTGTTAATTTATGTGGGGAAATGTAATTCTGAGTATATTTTCCTGTATATTTCATGGTAATTTCACTCACACAGGGTTCAGGTTAAATAAGGTTGAGAGAAGCTCATCCAAGCGTATATTGCTGCATTGGAAATCCAAGGAAAAATATTGCAAGTGCCGTGCAAACAAAATGGCGGCCGCTCGCGTCTGTAGAGTAGCATCGTCTCTGCGAAGTCAATCAAAAAGCGAGTTGTAGACTGACCCACTGACTCATGTGTTCTGCCACACAGCGATGCATGGAACCAGCCTGGGAATTGCAAAACAAGATCATAATGCGGTCAAAACTCCCCTTGTGAGCTCCGTGAGGAGACAGAGCTCGGCAAACCACTGCCATCTTGATAGGCGCGTAAGCCACCCCCTTACTCCCTTACCTGACCAAATGTAATGAGCTAGTGGTGGAACAGGAGTGGATGGAGGCCAAACAAATATACATCTTCTAGCTGTGCTTCAAGGATGAATTAAGAGCATATTTGGCCAATGCTGTGGAGAATAACATTAGCTGAGACACACCTGTGATAGACCTCGTAGTGTAACTTCATAACTGTGTCAAAGAGAGTATTGTGAGGGTCATGATTGATTGAAGGAATGTCCCTAGATTCACCAGTTCTAAAAATTGCAAGACTAAAGATAAAGCCATCTCGGAAATTGTGAATAGGGGGTATCTGTTCACCCTTGTTCTTGCATGAAAGAGGACAAATAAGGTGGCCTGTGTTCCCACTGAGCCCCGGACCAAAGGGTCCAGAGTCTCGGACAGTTGTACGTATGTCCGTTCACCCGTGTGAATATTCTTTGAATTAAGCCTGTACAAGCAGGGTGTGACTGTTGTTGCATTGCCTTCATGATATCGTTTTAGTTCTTTCTGGAACATATTGGTTGCTGTCAAACTTATGGGGGAGGGAACGCAGAGCACACCTTGAGAAGAATCCAAAAACAGATTAATTTTGCTGTGCAGAAACCTCCTTGGTATTGTTTGATGTTAACTGTATGTTATTAGAAAAGTAGATTTATTATGTGTTCTCTACTCTACCAACACTCTTTTTTTGACAACACTATAGGGAGTGTCAAGGAAATCGATTATTATGATGATGGTGATCGATTATTATGATGACGAGCAGCGGTATATTAATGTTCAAACCTGCAAATAGTCCTGCTCTTCGCACTTTAAGGGGTATATGGCCTAAGAAAGGAAAGTACCTCAAGCATATACAAGAAAGCAAAACAGTTAAAGTGGACAAGTATTTGTAACATTTGCGAAATGCTTGCAGTAAACTGTTCTTTCTCATTTGAAACTTTTGAAAGTGATGACATGTTTATTTTCACATTTAAAGTTGCAACATTAGGTGGTTTTCATGAGCTAGGAAGCAAATCTTAGAGAACCTTTCTTTGTTTCTTAATAACGCTGTTGCTTTCTATTATAATCTTGGCTCTCTGGGCTTATGTGTTCTAACCAAGAGAAACAATATTATTTTCACTCAGTTTGTTAAGTTGATTTTTTTCTAGTTTGTTTAATCAGTTATCTACCTGTTCCCTCCCTTGTTTTTATATCAAATTATGATGAGCAAATGTATACACGCATACACCCACAACACGTTATAATTATTGCTAGGCAAAAATAGTAAAATGTTGAAAAAATACATATTCTCTCACAAAGTTCATTATTATTGGAAATGTAAGGAGTTCACTGAATGAGTCATTGAGCATTAAACCTTCAGGGAGAAAGACTTGATAATTACAACATGCTTTCATGAAATGTTGACAAAATCATATTATGCTCTTGCTGATAAATGATTGCATCACTAAAAGTGCAAATTTATGTTAATGGCCTTACCTGCATGTTTCATAGTTCTCCATTTGCGTGTTGATTTGTCATTTTCACATAATTGTGCTTCCTATATTAGCAGAAAACATTCAGAGTCTATTAAATGCACATGTAAAACTCATTTTCATTAAAAATGTGACATCTGCGTTTTTGCTGGGCCCTGTCGCACTTCTGCAAATAGTCAAATTTAGACACATTATACATCTGCCATCTTTTATAATCTAAACCGCCTCAAGTAGGAACAACACATTTATATTTTATAATGAAAAGGAAGTTCTTGAATGCTAACTAGTAGATACACAAGATTATCTTCTGATTTTCCAGGCAAGAGATGCTAGGCGTTACATTTTTTAGCAGCCACTTCTGATGAATTATTGATACTCTTGCCATTTGGAAAAGGGATCACATCATTGTGGTAATTAGCACCCTGACACTTCTGCCTATCACTGTTAATGTGTCATGAAAGCAGTCACTGTTAGGCAATTTGGTACATAAATGGCTAGTTTTGCTTATCACCCATCGCTATATATTCAAATTACAGTCAAGCAGCCAGAGATAATATTCAACGAGCTCCCGGTCAAAGCAGCATATTAGCTTCCTTGTAGGAAACGAAGGTCAGATTGATCAACACTTTGCACAAGTGCAATGTCACCAAAAGTTAAGCAAGACCACACAAGTGTTGAGTTGGGATTTACTTTCCAGTGCAAAATGTAATTTTTCCCAATTCCAAAATGTTTTTTGTGCTTAATTCTGCTTTAGCCTTGTCTGATTAAAGCAGCTGCTCAAGGAACTTTGTCTCGATGAACCACCATAAAGTATGTAATATATCCAATGCTTTAGCATCAACTCTCATATTTTTTTATTCTTGTCATTCCATTTTTCTGCCTTAAGTTGAGGCACAGGTCCTAACCCAGCAAAACTGGTAGGAAATTCCTGACATTTTTCCTTTGTTCCTATAGGATAACTTAAAGCTGTGCTTTTTGACATAGTAAGTTGGCCACTAATTCTTTGGGTCCAATAAAATGCAGATCTGGTACTTCTCCTGGATACTCCCTTCTGGTGAGCTCAGAGAATTGGTTGAACTTGTCTTGATATATTGCAATGAACAACTTGACCTTCAGGGTGAGTCATTACCCAACACCTCACAAATGAAGGATATTTGGTGTCCATTTAGGAACTATTTGCTAAATAATCCACTGACACCAGTGACAGTAGACTATCGATTGATTTATTTTTTTTCACTCATTTTTTCACTCATTTTTTTATTTTAACAGGTGTCTGTTGTGTTCACTATGTATTGTAATTCATGTAATGTTTTTTTGTTTTTCTCGGAGTGTCTTCTACTGAGAAACACAGCTGTGCTTTATACATCTTGTGGGCATTTGAGCTATATGAAGCAATTTCCAAGATATAATTTTGCCTCCTGTCGTCCTTCTATGACCGGCACATAACAATATTAGGGACGAGCTGATAAAGAAGAAAATTGGGCCCACCAAAATTATAACTTTGTTGCAAATCATAAGGCCTTACAGCCAGTTTGTATTCTACTACATTTGGAATTGTGCAAAGTTGGTTTGGACACCGTAAGAAGTGCAAGGTCAAGGAGTATATTATGACTTTTTGCAAGAATAACTTGCTTACTAATATCATTAGCACTGAGTACCGCTATACACAGACCATTCTAACTTCTCGTACACCCGAACCTTGTCTGTATGTGCAAGGTGCCATAGATTCATATCTTCATGCACATCATCACATGCTCAGAAGGGCACACAATGTTGATGTCATGACACTGACATATTTGGGAAGATTGGAATCCTCACCTCTGCAGAGCCAATCCCATGCTCACTGGGCAGTAATGGAACACACACATTAGCAGAGCTACACGTAAACTAGTGACCCTTTAATTGTAATGTGGTTTGAAATGCTAGTAAGCTCACCTTTGCTGTGCAACACTCATGATCATCACACTGAGCGCTGCATGAATGTGGAATTTCAATGGATTCCTCATCACTTTCTAGGCACATATTATTATTATTATTATTATTATTATTATTATTATTATTATTATTATTATTATATTCTTATATAGCGCCAGATTCGACCCCCGAAGGGGTATCTCCGCGCTTGCCTTGGGAACCCGTCCTGGCTTTTCCCTGTGAGATAGCCCCTACAGGGCATCCCCAATGTGAAAGCCAGGCATCCCGCCGCGGGGGGCCGTTGTGGAGATTAAGCAAGCTTAATGCCCAGAGTTGCAGAGTGTGAACCCATGATTAGGTCAGGCACCGAAGCGAGAATTATCGAGTCCATGGACATTTGACCTCAAGACCCTGCCGCGTCGGGAATTGAACCCTGGTCCCGGGTCTGACCTCTGCTTCAGGGTCTGCCTGCTCTAACCAGTGAGCCACACTTCTCCACATATTGCAAGTTTCCGGCACGGTTAAACCACAGAGTCTGTTTTGAAAGATTACACGATAAGACATATTTCTTAACCTTCTATTATAACTGCATGAAATAGCAAATTCACCTGCTTTTAATCAACCTGCTGTATTTTTGCAAAACGCAGGTGTTGGGTCTTAGTGTAAGAGAACTTAGAATGTAGAATATAGAATGTAGAAGGAATAGAATTGTATTGTTTGAATTGCAGGGCACTTGCTTCTTTCCTGGCTGCCCGGCCAGTTGTGTTACCCAATCTCTAAAAATACAACTTACTTGGAAGGCACCCAGCTTTGGCTGTCCTATTTCGGAACTGGAACTTTGAATTGGCAACAAGCGCAGAACTGAATCACAAAGTTGAAGCTGGTAGGGTGGCATTGGGGTTTGGATCCTGAGGACCGCGTCTACGCATGTCTGCTGCTTTGGTAGGAGTAGCGGTGCTGCCGTGATTATTGATGTATTCCCAAGCGTACATTTGCCTGGATTGTTGTTGGTAAGCAGCAAAATACAATTTTGAGGGAAACAAAATTCTCACCCCAATGTCTTTAGCGGCATCTACAACAACACACTTCACATTGGGTGTGTAGTATGTAGCTGCCATTGAAAACGCTCAAACATGCCCTGTGTGCCTCCATTTAAAACTGCATGGTCTAGTTAGCAACGATTACCAGCCCTTGTGCCTGTTGCTCCCTGCTGTTGTATAACAGAATCCAATATCCACACAACAATAGGATTTATCTTCTTTTAATAAGCATTCTTGCTCAGGAAACAGATGTGCTCGGTCCAGCAGCGGCAACAGTACTGAACTGAAACCTTGCACAAGAACATCAGTAAAAAAGTCAAGAACATAATTGAGTCACTGAACTCTAAAAGAGAATGCAGACACAACACCTGCGTTCTGACATGCCGTTTTAGTCAGTGAGACTTGTGTGGTCTTTAGCGGCGTTGACACTCAACACATAGCGGGGTGGCATTTCATTAAACGGGTGAGCATGCACTTCGTTGTTGATTTTAAGAGGCAATTTAATCGGCAAGCTAGGGGAGGGAGATGTAGTTGATCCGTATGCTCAGCCATAAAGATGTACGGCCTACATTTCAAGAAAAAAAGGAATGTCATAATGGAGCCACACATATTTTACAGGAGACATCAACATCTTGGTGAATCAGTTGATAATGTTGTTAGTGATCTAAGAGTATTAGCTGTCACGTATGACTTTAAGGTGTTCGAGGAGGAAGTGGTATGGAAACAGGTAGTGGAGAAGTCCAACAGTAAGAAAGTGCAGGAGCATGTGCTTACAGTAGAGAACCTCCACTTAGATAAAGCTGTTGAGATAGTGAGTGGTATGGATACAGTTATACAAACAAGGGTTGAGGCAATAGACCTGCACCTGTTACAGTCTGTGACTTTCAAATATTGTGATGGTGCTCGAGAAACCAAGGAACACAACCCCGTCTGTTCCTTTCAGGGCAAAGCCCAAAATACAAAGAGATAATGTGGAATCAGCACCCATCAAAAAATATCTTCCATAATGTCCGTTGTTCCTCAATCAAGAATAAGGTTGTTTCCAAAAGAACAGGTCCGTACTTGAGTGTGGTTTCTTTTCAGTTCTTTATTTTAATGTTCAACAATAGATAAAACGTTCCAATATTACAGCCAGTTTGTCTCTTTTTTATCCAACGGGTTTCGTCTCATGAGAGAGACTTCTTCAGGGCTCATAAAAGTGTTTTTAAAGAAATGTGGTATAAATGGAGGATCCCTCAGTTCAGATACAATTTTAGAGAATCTGTCAATTCAGATTTTTCTCCTGAAGAGACAATGAGGCATGGTAGCCTAAGAGTATTCGGTCATCCGACCTGAAGCAGCATCTGAGTGGTATAGAGTCGACAACACAATGTATGGAACAGAGGTACGTGAATACACAAGTCCATGTGTTGCAGTTGCAGGACAAGGCAAAGAAAAATGTCTTAAATCTGAAGAAAAGAAAAAAAAACTGGAGTTTTATCGATATGGGAGTAAAAATCATCCAAGGAATTCTCCTACCTCGCCTGCTACTAACAAATGGTGTGACAAGTGTAGGAAGAAGAGGCATTTTATGAAAGTATGTAAAGTAAGGTGGACAAAAGAATTAAAAGTTAAAAAAAGTGTGAACACATTAGGAAACAATCCCAATATGAGTAGTCAACTGATTCTGATGAAGTGAGTGTGGTGTTCATTGTGGGTGAAGGGCTAAGTAAAAAGGAACTAAGCCAGTCCACGGATATAATTGATGAAGTCTCATTATTGAGTGAATCTGACTTTAGGAAGCTTTATTGCGCAATTGAAATCTATGGAGTCAACATCGACAAATGGTAGATTTGGGTCTTTGTTTATATTGATTAGTGTTGAAGAATGGAAGAAATTGCAGGATGTGCATTTAAGAAAGTCCACAGTGAAACCGGTTGCCTATGGGGCAAACCCATTGAAATAATTGGTGAGTTTAATGCATGTTTAAACTTTAAAGGGAATGGGGCAGATGGCACGTTGTATGTAGCAGTTGATAGGTCAAAGTTGCTGGGTTGTTTGGATCAGAGGAACCTGGGGATCAGGTTGGATTCCAAAAGCTCAGAGCAGGCTACGTGGTGTAAGGAAATAGTAGGTGCATTGTTGGTAGATAAAGGTGCCCGGACAGAAGCATTCACTGAAGTGTTTGAGGGAGGGCTTGGCTTTAGTATTGCCTTTTTCAAAGGATAGAGGGGTCATATTGAAGGTGAGCAAGTGCCAGTTTGCATTTATGGGTGTTGATTATCTGGTACATAAATTGTCCGCCCGAGGTGTGTAACCCAAAGGGAATTTGGGTAAAGCTAATAAGGAATTTCCTGCACCCCAAAAAAAAGATCAGTTGTGATTATTCTCTGAAATGTTAGAATGTTATGCAAGGTTTGTGTAAAATGTGCCGATAGAACAAAAGTAATGAGGACATTGTTAAAAATAAAGTGATACTTGAGTGGTTGAACGAAGTGAAAAAGGAATTTTATGTGATCAAGGAAGAGATTGCCGATGCCGTACCACTCAAGTCATTTAACATACGTGATCCGTGCATTGTATTGACAGATGCCAGCCAGTATGGATTGGGTACTGTGCTGATGCAGACAGGGGATAGCAAGGAAGAGGTTGTGGCATTTGCGTTGTATGCCCTTCGCAGAGCACAAGGCTCATGCTCAGTATTAGAGCGAGAGGCTTCAGCATTTTGGTCGGGAGTGAACTATTTAAAAAAATATTTTTGAGATTTGGAGTTTACCTCACAAATGGACCACAAACCATAGGCCAATGTATTCACCACACGGGGGGCATGCAAAGCAACCCCTAGGACTGCTAAATGGCACTATAGACTGCAGGAGTTTCAGTTCAAAGTAGAGTACATACCCAGGGGCAAGAATGTGTTCGCGGACTGTTTGTCACAGTTACCCTTGAAGTTGAAGGTGGATGAAGAAGATGACAAAGATGATGATTTTTGTGTAGTAGCATGTAAAACAGAGGATAAAAGAAGACGCATAAAGGAGAAGGAGTGGAAAGATGTGGTGAAACAAGATGGTGTGCTGCAAGTATTGATATCATAGTTAGATAAAGGGTGGCATAGAGGGAAAGTGGAGGATTCCCTTAAAATGTATAAAGATATATTTAAAGGATTGAGTATGTCTGATGGCTTTTTAAGGAATGCCAATCAATTGGTGGTACTAAAGGGTACATACCAAGGTTTTGGAATTGGCACACCAAGGGCATGTACACATGAGAGCAATGAAAAAGAGGGTCAGAGATACTTTTTGGTGGCTAGGATTAGGCAGGTAGGTGGAGCATTGGTTAGGAGAGTGTGAAGTGTGGTGAAGGAGATGCTTCGCATGCATTAGATAAGTTATAATGCTTTATTTATAGGAGAAGTAAGAATACGTCTCATCTAAAAGCCTGGGTCCTAACTGTCTCTCCTGCAATCCCAAACACAACGGTGTTCTAGATACGAGAAGAGTACATCAAGGTACCACACATTCCCCTTCGTTAACACATTAAGAAATACATTAATTGTAAAACAAATGAAGAATTAATCAATATATACGAGCTCCTTTTTTCTGGATTTTATCTACATAAAAGCTCTGGTTTTCCAGAGAGGTGGTCTAGCATGATTAAATATGATTAAATATGTATAGGCAATAGGTTGTGTAAAAACTAGGCAAGTGAGATTAACCTATATAATAAACAACAAACACTAAAATGCTCTTATTTATTTTTAGAGATAATGGAGTCAAATGTTTTAAGGTCCTGAAGAAGGTGTCAAAAGAAAAAAAGCACCGAAACGCTGCATCGACTGTTTTTAACTTTGACTTGTTTGAGATATTTCATTGTATTACCACGTTAGGTGGTCTTTTTATTAAATTTGTGATAATGTTTTAGATTGTAACCCAGTTGGGAGGCAAATAATAAATTCCATGATAATTTTTAACATGACAAAAATCGTTTGACTGTTATATTCAATTGTGCTTTTAATTTAAGTTTATTAAGTTGTGGTTCAGCGGTTCACTCTGCCTAATGTGTATTCTTGCTCTTTGTATGATGGTATAGAGAATTATTCCCCTGAAGCTAGACCACGTCCATAAATATTAAGTCAGCCATTTCCAATCTGCTACTTTAACTGTCAGGGACTTCAAACCTTTTCTAATGCCATGACACTCCAGAAAACTTTTCATCTCAGTGGATACAAACTGTACACCATTATCAGTTATGATAGACTCAGGAAAACTTTCTCTTTCAAAGACTTCATTTAAAAATGGTATCACCGTTGAGGCGGGGGCAAGATGGCAGCTGACGGGTTGTAGGGAGCAGCCGCTCCTCTCCCTCTCCCACGGAATTTTGAAATGCTGCTGGGATGAAGTATTTGCGGGGTTCCCAAGGCCTACACGCTCCAGAGATTACCCACTTACACACAAGAACTGTTGGCACGGAAACTGTAAAATGCAAAGAACAAGTTTATTAAGACCCCATGGGGTGGTGGTACACTCAAACAGCACCCTTCGGTAATGCAAGAGGTATCACACCGAACACCGGTGTGACCCCGTTTATATACAATTTTGGGGCAATAAAAGATAGGCGGCATAAGTTAAGACACAGTTTTAGAGACTTATATGGTCATGTTTTGGAACACTGCCAGCTCATTGGTGGGTTTCAAACCCGTTGGTCAGTTAGCGGCACATTCCTGAGGGTTTACGGGTCAGTAAGAACTGCGCATGTGTGGCTTGACCAGTACTAAAAATAGCCTGTTGCTGGGCAGATGAGAGTGGTCAGTGGAACGGAAAAAGGACTAAAGGGCACGTCGGCCACGAGGCCGCTCATGGTCTAAGATGGCCGCTGCAACATTCAAAAATGGCGTTTATCGTATATAGCCAAGTTAAGGAGGACAACGTGTAGGTTCAGCTAGTCGCTAATCCAAGCGGGCCAATTACGACAGACGACCCTTTTAGCGTTTAGCTGAATCTACCTCATAATGAACATACTCTGGATGTTCGTCCTCGATGTCTATTAACATAATTTGTGTCACCTCTTTGTGTAGCATTATTTTGTCATGGGCAAGAGCTCGCCTCGATGGTAAGCAAGCTGATAGACACATTGAACATAAGGTAGGGCCACATTGGATACACAAGCATATAAAGAACATTGCTCCCACAAGTATGCAGAGAATTGTCAACAGTTTCCAGCCCCAAGTTGCAATCATGGACCAGAACCATCCAGAAAGTGTCCAAGTTCCATTGTCCGGGTGTATTTCGGCAGCTATCTTATGCAGCTTGGAAATCGCATCATACACAGATGGAGAATTATCAGGCACGTAAACACAACAGCTGCTTCCGATGATTCTACATGCCCCCCCACGATCAGCCAAAACAACATCCAGCACCATCCTGTTTTGGAGGGTGACAATTCTGGAAATCTGCAGTTCTTCGGTAATATTCCCCAGGGCAATAGCAGTGTCATTCGCAACAGCCTCGACAACGCGAGTCAGCCGTCTGATTTTCCGGCTGTTCAATGCAGCCCCCACAAAGGAGAATAGTCCCAGATTGAAATCCACATACTGTTGTAATGCAGTGTCCGTTTGATCAATGTCCTCTAAAGCAACAGTTCGCTTAACTCTGTTCAAAACAAAATCATGGTACAGAGTATAGTCGTTATGATACATCGGAGGGGCAATGAATACAGGAGGTAGCACAAACGATACATAGCATGTGCCCAACCACCCCACCGGAAGCTGATGGTACCCCTTCGTTCCGCAGATGAAGTAGGTGTTTCGAGATGCGACAAATGAAATGCCATTCGGGCTATCAAACGTGAGAGTAATATTACATTCACTTTTCCCCACTGCAATCGTGCCCTTGTTTCTGATGCATAAATCGGCTTTGGTGGAAATGACATTTATAACATGAGCACTGGATACATTCACGTTTCGCTGATTGCTATATATTCGTGGGGCAGACACATTATCAGGCCTGTATTCTTCCCATTCAAAACGTGTACCCTCTGCCCGTGGAAACCCATCCTTGTCATGGGGACATTCTTTATTTAGGCGAAAAAGCACCCCCCCTTTTGTTGGCCATCTCAAAGTAAAGAGGAGAGTGTACCAAGCATTGCAAGACCCATTGTGCGAAAACGGGAGTGGAATAAGTGGGGTGCCCCCTCTCTTCTGGTGCCCAGGCAACATTCCACACACCCAGCAGTTAGAGGTATTGGTCATGTTATGCGTGTGGTGAAGAATCTGAATGAAGCTGTTATTTAAATACGTTTGGCGATGGCGTTCTTCATGGAAGGGCAATGTAAAATGGAAATGTTCAGACGGTGCCGGGGTAGTCGGCAGCAAATGTTCACGTACAGGCACCACAAGTTCGACTACCCAGGCTATAACAGCTATCACCACAATGGTTAGAAGAAAAAGAAAGGCACCCAACAGTTTCTTGTCACGAGATGCCGTTGATGCCATAGTTCAAGAAAGTCTGTGCAAAGTCTCAAATGACACAAATTGTTCACAAGTTTTCACAAATAGTCTCAGATACACGTACGTGTATACCTAAAAAAGAAAAATGCGGTGCTGAACTCCGAGGTAGCCGTTGTTTTCTTCTCCGGGCCAAGACGGGTGTCGCTACTCTGGCAGAACTGATCCCCCCCCCTTGGAATTCCCGGTTTCCGTTTCACAAACCTGGAGCGGTTACCAACCAGTCATAAAAAAAAGGGACAAAAAAACTTCTTATCGCGGACGTAGATTGTAGCGCTCTCTTCCGGTAGCAGATTGGTCCGGGAAGGCTCCCTCCACTTCGGCCGACGTCACAGCTGGGCTCTTTTCTTTCTCCAAGATCTCCTTATAATCAGTCAGCACAACAGGAGTCACCAGATCCGGAGAGACTCGGCGACAATGTGTCGAATGCACCCACCGCTTCCTGTTGGTCACTCGTACGGCGGTGCGGGTCGCCAGAAGGACCTGCTCGGGGCCCTTCCACCTGGGCTCCAGACTGCTTGCTCTTTCAAACGAACGGATCATCACATGATCCCCAGGACGAAGATCGTGGCCCTCTCCAGCAGAGTTGTCAGGGAGCGCTTCTCGAACCTGTTGGTGAATAGAGAGCAAATCATTTGTTAATCGTGCCAAATAATCATTCATCATAACACAAGGCACATCATGTATTAATCGCGGCTTGGGCACCCCCCAGATATTCATGGGGCAGCCAAACACCACCTCATAGGGCGTAAGGCCAGTTCGTGAGTGGGGTACTGATCTAAGAGAGAGCAGTGCTAGCGGCAATGCATCTGGCCACTTCAACGATGTAGACGCCACGATTTTGGCCAGCTTAAGCTTCAAGGTGGCATTGTACCGCTCGACCAAACCTGCTGACTGAGGGTGGAATACAGCGTGGAACTTTTGCTGAATCCCTAACCCCTTCAGTACATATTCCACAATCTTTCCAACAAAATGGGGCCCATTATCGCTCCACAGAAATTTGCAAACTCCAAAGCGAGGAAAGAACTCCTTAAGCAACACCTTAGCTGTTGTCAAAGCTGTATTGTCTTTCGTGGGGTAGGCCTCAACCCATTTGCTAAAAGCACACACCACCACTAGGACGTACTTCAGGTTGTTGCAGCGCTCGAGTTGGATGTAATCCATTTGAAGCACTTCAAACGGTGCTGAAGGTGGAACGAACCCTCCTTTCGGAGTATGGGTCCCCTTCCCAGGATTGTGTTGCAAGCATACCAGGCAGGTCTGCACTACTCTCTTTGCAGTATTCGCAATCTCAGAATGTTCCCAAACTCGTGTTAAAAGCCGGGTGATTGCAAGAGCTCCGACATGGGCCAGTCCATGAGTCATCTGGACCATCGCCTGTAAATAAGCCGCAGGCAATTTCCACTTCTCCATGTCTTTGCTTCTCCAACAACCTTCATCATCTAGCACCCCCTCTGCTGCCCAAGCCGCAAGCTCAGATTCTGTAGCTGTTTTTTGAATATCCCGTATCTCTGCTCTAGCATCACTCCATCTCTCGGCCTGTGATTGTACCACGTACATAGGGGAGCTAGTTCGGGACATAGCCGTCTGCCTTGCTATGCTGTCTGCAAAGGCATTTCCTTTACCCACTTTATCCGTGATCTTTTTATGGGCACTGCACTTCACTATCGCTACTTTCTTGGGGCAGAGCAACGCGTTTAGCAGATCACGCACTAACTCTCCGTGCATAATGTGCTCTCCGTGTGATGTCAGAAACCCACGTTCCCTCCAGAGAAGTCCGAAGTCATGGGCCACTCCAAAGGCATACCGGCTGTCTGTGTATATGTTCACACATAGGCCAGCACTCAATTCGCAGGCTCTTGTTAAAGCTATCAGCTCTGCTGCCTGAGCCGATTTTTGTGGTATTCTAGCTGTTTCAACCACCGTCTTAAGAGTCGTGATCGCATATGCTGCGGAAGTCGTACCATCTGGCAGCCTCAAACACGATCCATCAACCCACAGTTCCCCATCCACATCTGGAAGTGGCACATCCTGTAAGTCAACACGACCCTTTGTCTGTTCCTCAGTCAGGAAAACACAATCATGATGTTTTTCTTCCTGACCCTCCTCGGCCGGATAGGGCAATAAAGTCGCGGGGTTCAAAGTAGCGCATCTTTTCAATGTTATGTGTGGCGCTAAAAGTGTCAGCTCATATCCTGTAAGTCGTGCACTCGTGAGGTATTGGGTCTTTGTTTGGTTTAACAGGGCATCTACTGCGTGAGGAACTAACACCAACAGTTTGTGTGATAACACTATGCCCTCACTCTGTCGTATGGCTACTGCTGTTGCCGCTACCGCTCGAAAACACCCAGGCAACCCTCGTGCTACAGGATCCAAAATGGCAGAGAAGTATGCACATGGTCTCTGCTTATCCCCGTGTAACTGCACTAACACTGACAACGCGCACCCATCATTCTCATGCACGTACAATGTGAAAAGTTTCGTGTAGTCTGGTGTTCCTAACACGGGTGCAGAACAAAGGGCCTGTCTCAACTGTTCAAAGGCTTTCTGACATTCGTCTGTCCACTCAAGAGGCATCGGTGTAGTTTTGGACAATAATGCTAGCAGAGGTTTTATGATGTGTGAGAAACCCATAATCCATTGTCTACAAAAAGATGTCAACCCTATAAAAGCACGCACATCTCTCTGCGTGCGGGGGACTGGTGTGTCTAAAATTGCTTGAATTCGATCAGATGTTAATGCCCTCCCCTCCTTAGACAACAGATGACCGAGGTAGGTCACCTGGGGTCTACAGTATTGAAGCTTTTTCTTGGAGACCTTGTGATTGTTTTGTGCCAAAAAGGAAAGCAACGCAAGCGTACTCTGTTCACATTGTGCATAGGAGTCGGCGGCAAGCAGAAGGTCATCCACGTACTGGATGAGCGCAACGCCAGACTGCAATTCGAAGGAATCTAGTTGTCGTTTCAAAGCCTGGCTGTAGATGCTAGGGCTCTCAGTATATCCTTGGGGAACTCGACAAAATCTATATGATTTATTATTGAGCGTAAAACCAAACAGATATCTACTATCTGGATGGACAGGGATAGAGAAGAACGCATTCTTTAGGTCGATAACAGTGAAAATGGTGGCCGTCGGAGGAACCAATGTAAGCAAGGTCGTAATATCGGACACCACTGGGTATTGGGGAATGACAATTTTATTTATTTCACGCAAATCAATAATAAATCGATAGATCTTGCCATCTGAGTCTCTCTTAAGAATTGGTAGAATAGGGCTGTTACAGACATTATAAGGGACCTCCTCCACCACCCCTGCAGAAATCAAATCCTGGACAATGTGTGTTAGTGCAATTTCGCCTTCCTTCGAGATCTTATACTGTGGCACTCGTGGTAGGGGGGCCCCCTCCTTAACGGTAATGTGTATTGGTGGAATACGCATCTCTCCCACATCCGTATCTGATGTCGCCCACAACGTGTGCGGCAGAGAGGCCAAAGCGGGAACATCTAAAATGACACAAAATCTGTCATGTTCAGGACAATCATCAGGGTCAGGGTAGTTATCATTCAGAATAACCCGCACTCCCTCTGGAGCGCAGCGTATTGTTGCTCGAAAATATTTAAGCAAGTCAATGCCCAAGATATTATCTGGGGTATGGGGCGATAACAAAAATTGGCCAAAACTAAAGTACTTGTCAATGCATAGTGCAAGGGGCTTGGACAATGGGCTGGGGGAGGGTGTGCCATCAAACCCTACACACGTAATCATTTCGCCAGACAGGGGAGCCCTCGGAACCAAGTTTTTCGACAGAGCGCTACGAGTAGCTCCTGTGTCGACTAGAAACTGATCAGTAGAACCCAAAATACCCGCTGTTACATATGGACCTTGCTGATCTACTGGCACTTCAACTGATTCCTTACCCCATCCTACGCAATCCTATGCATGCACATAATCCTGATGTTCAACATTCTCTCCTTCCAAAATCTGATATTGATTCCGTCTATCAAACGTATTTCGTTCGTCCTGGCCACGGCCCCTCTCCTCAACCTGTCTACGATCACCTCCTCCACCTCTCATTCCAGTATAACCTCCTCTTGACCTTCCACTACCTCGCCCACGCTGGCTACGCTGTTCACGAAGTACCGGACAATCGTCGGCCCAATGCCCAAACTCCTTACAATAAGCACACTGATCCTCCGCAATGTCCGTACGACCATACGATGCGTTACCTCCACCTCGTCTACCTCTCTCATTCCCTCTACCCTGTGTTCCCCGAACCTGCGCCAACATCACCTTCGTTTTCAATTCCTTCGTCTTTTTCTCTACACTTTCTTTAGCCTCCACCTCCTGCCGCTCATAATACTGAGCCATAGTTAACAAGGACGCAGGGGTCGCCGTGGCCCAGGAACTTTCACTCAATTTCAATCGCTTAGCAATCTCTGGTAGGAGATTAGCCACATACTTATCTACAAACAAATGCCGACCCGTATCGTCAGTTAAAGATTGACCACTGTAATCATGAAATGCCTCCTCGAAGCGTGTAAAGAAATCTGAGACTGTTTCATCTGGTTTCTGCTTGCACGACGTTAACATGGTCCAATCTATCTTTTTGGCAGGAACGAGCGTTTTCAATTTATGCAAAATAGCTGCCGGAAGATCTAGAATTAGCTGACAAGGCTTACATGCTGGTTCTCTATCTAAATCTGCAGCATTTATCTCTTTCCAGGTCCCCCCCAAAATCGTTTCGTCATTAGTTTTACGAATTTGCCTCCACATATCAGGTGGTAAAATTAGCCCAAAAAACAAATCTATATCTACAAGAGTCATCACACAAGACGATATAGCCCCCTCTACCCCCTCATAGAATGCCGCTGGGTTCTTTCGGAGATCAGGTAAAGAGTTTTTCAGTGCCATAACATCTGCCCTATTCCATGGCGTATATACCCAATTGTACACAAAATACCCTTTCGCATCCTTCGACAACTTATCATCATCCGTACCTTCCCCTTTTGGTGGAACATACAAAGGCGCCGCTTCACGCATAGGCATAACATGCAACGCAGAGCTCTTATCTGAACCACGAAGAGAACACTCCTTAACCGCCTCATCATTTCCCGGCTCAGACTCCTTTTGCCTCCGTTTCCGTTCCTGTCGCAAATGGGTTGTCTCATCCCGCAGCGCGATCAAATGCTTGAACAGGTCATCAACATCTGTAAGATCAAAATCACCTTTAGCTAAATTCTCACGATACACCGACAAAACTTTAGGCTCTAACGTATCAGAAAACTCACGATATGCGCTTACAACTTCATCCGCTAGGCTGGACAAAAAATACATTAATTCAAGATCCGACCACCCCGTTTTCTCTGATATCAATTGATCCTGAGTAACACTATGCTTATTCACTTTGCGAGCCCAACTACGTAAATGAGCGGACCTCTCCGCGGTAAACCTGAGAGCCGATACACCCTTCTTGCCCAACTTATCCCGCCCGTCATCATCAGAATCCACAGCTGGAGCCGTCGGCGTAACGTACGGAGGCGGTGACCGATCTAACAAAGAGAAATCATCAATTTCATTATTAAGGACAGGATAAAGTGGTCGGCGAATAGGAAATTGACCAGTCGTTAGCAATTTACGCTCCCGTTCCTCCCTTTCTTTCTTCTCCTGAGCCTCCTTCTCCTCCAGCTGTAAAGCCTTATCCCGAGCAGCCTTGCGCTGCTCTTTGTCCGCCAAGGCAACCTCACGCTTCATTCGTTCACGCGCCGCTTTCTCCCACATTCGCACACAATCAAACATGTTTTGTCTAGACCTGCGTTGAAACATACATTGCTCTACAAATTGGATTTTACTCAAATCGTACGACCCGTGTAGGGGCCATTGCAATTCGGGATCGGCCTTAGTGTACTTATGCCATAATTTACCGTACATAATAGGGGGGAGGCCAAACTTAATATACATCTCCCTATTTGGTGTTCCCTCTGGGGGAGCCGGCTGTGATTCCGCTAACCTAATTGAGGTACCATCTCCTAAACAACACATTCCCCGGAGTGTGCTAAAAACAGGCATGTTCAAAGAGTATCACGAAAGCGTGACACCGGACCAAATGGCACTTACAGTTCTTCTCACGATTGTGCCGCTCAAAGGAAAAAACAAAGTTAGAGAAACATCTCTACATGCCTGCCTATGTGAAGTGCACTACACATATAAGTTCAAAGATCACAAATTCAAAATGTTAGCTAACTCAAATCAAACTTCATAGAATTCGGCAAGCGTCCTCACCGATCACAAAGCACAGATTTTCAGTAAGCGTCCGAAGACCACCTTACCGAACACAATTCGTAGGACTTCAGTAAGCGTCCGAAGACTACCTTACCGAACACAAAGCTTACCAAATACTCAACTGTCCAGGTTCCAACTGCCAAGGTCTTGTAAGCCAAATCGGCCAAACGGCACTCTCTCAGTGATGCGGACACTTCGAAAACTCAGTCGGAGACCGGCGCCACCTGGAAGGTCAGATCGGAAGGAAAGGAAAAAACACCGTGGCAGCCAAGACTCGGGTCACTCGTGGCAGCGCGCGCCCATGGCGGATTTCCAAGCCTTCGTCACGACCTCTCCTTCGGGCATCCGAGTCGCCGATGAGTCCCTTCGTGGTCGCCAATTGAAGTATTTGCGGGGTTCCCAAGGCCTACACGCTCCAGAGATTACCCACTTACACACAAGAACTGTTGGCACGGAAACTGTAAAATGCAAAGAACAAGTTTATTAAGACCCCATGGGGTGGTGGTACACTCAAACAGCACCCTTCGGTAATGCAAGAGGTATCACACCGAACACCGGTGTGACCCCGTTTATATACAATTTTGGGGCAATAAAAGATAGGCGGCATAAGTTAAGACACAGTTTTAGAGACATATATGGTCATGTTTTGGAACACTGCCAGCTCATTGGTGGGTTTCAAACCCGTTGGTCAGTTAGCGGCACATTCCTGAGGGTTTACGGGTCAGTAAGAACTGCGCATGTGTGGCTTGACCAGTACTAAAAATAGCCTGTTGCTGGGCAGATGAGAGTGGTCAGTGGAACGGAAAAAGGACTAAAGGGCACGTCGGCCACGAGGCCGCTCATGGTCTAAGATGGCCGCTGCAACATTCAAAAATGGCGTTTATCGTATATAGCCAAGTTAAGGAGGACAACGTGTAGGTTCAGCTAGTCGCTAATCCAAGCGGGCCAATTACGACAGGGATACCCTGCTGCTTGACCTCGGAGCATGCTGTATCCACTGATTTAGGTTCAGTGCTTCTTGACCTTGCTATCTAAGATCAAAACCAAGCTACCACAGTGTTGAATTACTTGTTGGTTCAGTGGTGTGAAGAAATTTAACTTCCGTCCTGAACGGTATAGTTCGATGCTGGACATGGCACCGAGAGGACCAAGAACGCAGAAAGATCAAAAAGAAAAAGAAAAGGACAAGGACAAGGCTGTTCTCGGTGATCTCGGTGGGCCAACCCTTAATCCTATACTAATATCGACAATACAAACCCGGAGATATATTGGGGAAAACCCCGATGAAGCCGGAGAAGGTATCAACACCGAGAGGCCAAAGGAGAAAAAGGATAAAGGCCTCATCGGAAAAAAGGTACTAAGACGCGTCAGAATGGGGAAGACTCAGTAAAAGAAAATAAACTGCGGCAGCCTACCTTGTTCGAGTCGTTCTCTGCTACTCCCTTGCTGAATCCAGCACTATCCTCCTTAGGGAAAGTCTGCGTCCTGGACAGGAATTCTGGTAGGCTAGGAGAGCCGAGCAAATGCAGCGATGATGACCGGATAGCGAGAGAGAGCCAGGCCATGGACATGGTTGCCGATGTACGGATGTCAGATGAGATAGCTCCGCAGCTGGTGGTTTCCTCGGCTGTGCAGCCTGCAGCCCAGAGCGACGGGTTGACAGATCTCCTGTCAGATCAGCAGAACCATCAGGCCTCTCTGACCTTGCAGGTACAGGGAGACAGCAACTCTGGAGCATACCCGGGCTGGCAATCACACACCCCCACCGAGACAGGAGCGGTAAGGTGAACATCGTGGAAGTGGGGGGATCACAGCTCAGGCTACTTCCGCGAACAGTGCTGGTCAGGACATTATCTGTGATCCTATGGCAAATCAGGAAGCAAGCAGTGGGGGCTCTACAGGGCAGGATCTGCTTGGAACAGCCGGGGTATCGAACAATATCTCTGAAGTAGTTGTACCAGCATAGGCTAAGGGGACGGTTAAAAATGCCGGGGCCATAAATATGGAACAAGCAACACGACCAAAGGATAATATGGCTATAGGTAACACCGCAGGCAAAACCTCGAGGATACTGTAGGAGAGTAGGGTCTGCAATCCTATGATCACCCAGATTTTTTGCTTTTGTTTCACTGGTTTACGACTTTCTCTGGCTGTGGGCCTGCTAATCAGACCCACAGCCTGGCTGTTCTCTTTCTAAATTACGATATGTACCCTAGGTGCATTTACCAATTGGTACTGGGCCACCTTATCAGACCCCGTAACGCAGGGCATAGGTGTACCCAGGGCCGCCAGGGGCTGAAGCATGTATTATGCCACCCCTGGCTGGCCTCCTAAATTTGACACAACTGGCTGCACGACAGCTGGGGCGAAGACGTGTAACCACCCTTCGCTTTAGGTATAGTAGCTCTATATCTAACCATACAATGGACACCCGAGTTCCTATCAGTCACTCCTATGGCAGGCCTTAACGATCCTGAAGGCAGAGTGCGTGGGCTCGTGTGAGCTAGGTTCAGGCCCGAGCCGAGCCCGGTTGCAGCTTGCGGAATCAAGACCCAATAGCTGTTCCATGATAACGCGTACCATATCGGTAACTCCGGTGTCGCGTTATCAAGGCATGTCGAGTAAGGTGTCATACGAATCGGGGTGCTGCCCTCTCACCAATGCTGGCGACGAGGTTCGCATTCCACCCTTCTAGAGGGACACGACATGTACGTAACTGTGAACCCCGGTTAAAGTTAACTGAAGCCTCAGCTCCACAAAATGGATGCTGCCACCACAGACACGAGTCTGGCCTCCTGCTGCTGGGAGTCCTTCCAGCGAGGAGCGCTCGGACAAAGGGTTTCCTGTCGAGGGCGGTGTTCGCACCGTCCCAGACAGGGTTTGTGTATTCTGGGTAGGTAGGGCTTTGGCGAGAAGGTGACTGCGGAGTGGCACCCCGGTGCTCACTACGCATCTGCCGGTTAGAACCAGTTCCAGGGGCGACAGCCCTGGCCTGGGGAAAGTCTGGCAGGGGAGAGGGGTGTAACTACCCCCCTTCCTGGTCCCACCCTTAGGGCAGGACCTAGTCATGTACCCACCCCTTTCTTTAGAATAAAGACCGGAGCGGGGACCCTTCCAAATTAGATCATCTTTGATTCAAGAACTACTTTCTACGAAAGGACATTCAAGACTCTTCTCAAGATTTCTCCCTTGTGACTAAGGAGTAGTCACCCTGCATCAGCGGGCACCAACTAAGAACTCTGCGGTTTGCTGTAAGTCATTCCTCAAGGAATCCGACGGCCCAGCTCGACGAGAACCGGCGTCCCTGGCACCTCTGACCTCTACCCACGTCATCAGCTCAGCTGTGATCTGTGGGTGCGACGAGACCTCGAGGGACCGGCCATCATCAGAACCTGCACGCTCTTAAAACCAGCACGACCATCGAGGTAACTCTCTGGTGAGTGCTCTGGGGTCCGAGAAGCCCCGACCCTGAGCCGCTCCAGCACCGAAGTGCAGTCTCCCAGCATCTCCACGATCTGCGTGGGGCCCTTCTGCTCGCTGCTCAGCACGTTGTCTGGTCACTAGCCGCTGGCTTGTGCCCTTCTGTGACGACATCCGAGAATCATCACTGCTGGTCTGGTTGCTCCAGACTGGCCCTTGCTTCCATCTTTGCGAGAAGCACCCCGGACCCTCCTGGTCCACTCAAGACGCCATCTTAGGCCCACCACGTGGCCCTGAGATCTGCCAAGGCTTGTTGCCCCATCCTGGGCCCAGCGACGCCGACAGCATCATCCTTCATGGGACAGCTCGCACCTCCCCCGTGGTCGCCGACAACGCCTCCTGGTCCGTGAGACTGCAGAGCCTAGCGTCGCCCACTCACCTGGTCGAGGTGACGGCCAACCGGTGCCTTCCTGGTACCCTCTGACTACTGGCTAGTAGTACGAACTTGGTCCCCTCTGCTTTCAGGTTTCATCAATCTCCGATCCAGGCTTGGATCTCTACGAACTATTCAGCACTGGTCGCCGGCCAGCAACTCCTTTTCTTCCGGCTCCTGGCTCGTCAGCGAAGACCCCGACGCCTGTAAGACTTGTGCAGCCGCAGCCCTCGTGGCTAGGTAACTCGGCATTTCGGTGCCTGCATAGCCTCCTTACTCTAGGGTCCTGAGTCCCTCGCTTCCGACTTGCCTTATCGGGTCCGCCCGAGACCTTAATCTTTCCGTGTCCTCGGACACTTGTTTTAATTGTGCACTTGAAGTATTTGCTAAAGAGATTTGGTTTGTGCTTAGTACCCTGTCCTCATAAAGAGTACAGGGCTGTTGTGATTCTTAATAAATATACTGTTTATTTTCATAACACTTGTGTGGTGTCCTTTCACTGGGTGTTCAAGGGGTACATGTGTGGTAAACAGCTGGCTTAACGCGCCCTCTCGAGTCTTTAGCCTTAGACTGCTCGTATCCACGCTACTAGGATAGCTGGTCTATAGGTTGACTTACAACCAAACACCATAAGGGTCGTTGGAACGATACATAGCGGTCGCTAGAATAGCGAACGTTGCATATCGGGCCAACTTCTCACATTGGTGAGCAGCGGTTGGGATTTGAGCTTGCTGTTGTTTTACCACACGTATCCTAAGAATATCTTGTTGAAAGATCGCACAAGTACTGTTAGTACATATAACTAAAAGCTTAGAATACTCTGAGTTCTACTGAACCAGCTGTTGTAGCTCCTCAAGGCTTAGCACACCTTGGCTACAACTCTTAGCAAGGATACAGTAGGTAAACACGTAGTGTAGGTAGGTGCATCACTTACACCACACTAGAAACAGTATGTCGGACAAAGGAGGAAACTCTGGGTCTCCCCTTGTGTCAGTTGACCCTCCACAGGTCATCCCTTCAGGATATACTGTGCTGAGCTTCAAGGAGTTAAGACGACTGTGTCACTCCAGGAAGATTCAGCAGGGGTCTAACCCCACAACGTCCTTTCTGATTGGTCTCTTGGAGACTTATGATGCCAGAAGAGCTGAGAAACTTCGTAGCTCTTCTAATCCAGAAGGAGACATGCCTCCCCTCGAGGGAACCCGAGACGATCCTGACCTCATCCACCTCGCAACTGAGAACGAAGATGTGGAGGAGGATGAGGATGAGGATCTCTCTGGGGATGAGGCAGATAAGGGACAGGTAGAAGTCGTCAGACTAAGCAGGTCCAACTTAAGCAAACATGATAGCGGTACTGGGGGACCCCTGGGGCCACTATCAGGTCAGCTTAACATTGGGAATGGACGAGCCCGATCTCTGTCAAGAGACTCTGGCAGATCCCTTCAAACCAATGGCTCTCACAACTCTTCTCAGAGAGGGATGACGTCCCCTCAGAGGAGAGTGTACGCAGCTAAGGAAAGGGCAGCCAATCTAAGGATTGAAAGGGAAGAACTTGCCCTGGCCAAAGAAAGGCTTGCCTTTGCTAGAGAGCAACAGTTAAGTGGGGCCGTCCCCACTGGTGGCAGCAATGTACCTAGTAATAGGGAAAAGAGTTTCGATACGAAACACCTTGGTAAGATAGTGCCCCCCTTTAAACAAGGGGACGACATCCACAAATGGATTACTGCTTTGGAGAGGGCTGCACTGTGCAGGGTGTTCCCCAGAGTCAGTGGGCAGCTATCTTGTGGCTCTCCTTTGAAGGAAAAGGAAGAGACAAGCTCCTCACCACAAGGGTGGAGGATGCTAACAATTACCAAATCATGAAAAATACACTCGTTGAAGGGTTCGGCCTAACCACTGAGCAGTACAGGGTGCTGTTCAGGGATACCCAGAAAACGCAGTCTCAAGATTGGTCTGATTTTGTCGATTGTGCCACTAAGGCTTTTGAGGGCTGGTTGCTGGGCAGTAAGGTTACTGATTATCAAGGATTGTATAATTTGATGATGAGAGAACACATTTTAAACAATTGTCAGAACCAGTTGTTGCATCAGCATCTTGTCGACTCGGATCTGACCTCTCCCCAAGAATTGGGAAAGAAGGCAGACAGATGGGTTCGTACAAGAGTTAAACAGAACCAGGGCCAGAATCAAGGTGGTCAGAAGAAAGCAGACCAGAAGGGTAAAGATTCTAAAGGGGAACAAAATGACCAGAAGTCTTCGACAGGTCCCCAACAACCCAAAGAGGGTGGGGGTCAGGCTCCCCAAAAGAAGAAAGAAGGCCAATCCAAAAGATGGTGCCAGTACTGTAAAAGTAAATCTCACTGGTTTAGTGAGTGCACCAAGAAAGGAGGAGGGCAGACTCCTGCCACTGCAGCCCCTAAGGCACCTGTGCCCCCTAGTACAGTCAGCAGTGGTAGTGCACCTCCCAAGGGTTTAGTAGGGTTAACCCTGGGTTCTGAGGGGCGTGACAACTTAGTTGGCACACTCACTCAGGCTGTCCTTGTCAGTACAGGGGACGCGGACGTATCCCCTGACGTAAGCCCCAATACTTTGGGCAAATACCGACAGACGCCTTTCATAAATGGAAAGATGGCTCAGGCCTATAGGGACACTTGTGCCAGCGTCACCATGGTGACGCCTAACTTTGTGGACCCTGGACAGATCATGCCAGGTACAGAATTCCTGGTGACCAATGCAAGCAATGTCACTACCAATCACAGTATGGCAATTGTAGCTTTCTCCTGGGGAGGGGTAACTGGCCAAAAGAAGGTTGTAGTTAGTCCAGACCTCCCAGTGGATTGTTTGTTGGGCAATGATTTGGAGTCGTCACAATGGTCAGAAGTGGAGCACCGGACTCACATGGAAATGTTAGGTTTGCCAGCACATGTGTTCGCTGTGACTAGGTCACAGGTCAGGAAATGCCCCACTGAACAAGTGCTGGATCCTGGAACAACGGACCAGACACCTCCCAAGAAAAAGAGCAGTAGGGTTAAGGCTGCGCCTTCCCCCTTGCCCCAGGTCGAGGATCAAGTCTCAGAGGAGGCTGACCTACAGGAATTGAGGGAAACTGAGCCTAGGGAATTCGAACTTGATCAAGTTGAATTCTTGGGTTCAGGGGGACCCTCAAGGGAAGACCTGGGGAAGGACCAGTTAGACTGCCCTTCTCTTGAACCCCTCAGACAGCAGGCTGCTGCTGAGGCTGCTGGGAACGCCACAGGTACCCACAAGGTATACTGGGAAGATGGACTCCTGTACACTGAGTCAAGAGACCCCAAGCCTGGCATGACCAGGAGGCTGGTTGTACCCTTGTCTCAGCGTGGTTTCCTACTTACCTTGGCCCACGAGATTCCCTTAGCAGGTCACTTAGGCCAGACGAAAACGTGGGACAGGCTTGTCTCACACTTTCACTGGCCTCACATGAACGAAGATACCAAGGAGTTTTGCCGCTCCTGTGTCACTTGCCAAGCCAGTGGTAAGTCAGGTGGCACGACAAAGGCCCCCCTTATACCAATGCCTGTGGTGGGGGTGCCCTTTGAACGGGTGGGGATCGACATCGTCGGTCCCATAGAACCACCTACAGCATCAGGGCACAAGTTTATACTGGTGGTAGTGGATCATGCCACCAGGTATCCTGAAGCTATTCCCCTTAGGACCACTACAGCACCTGTTGTGGCAAGAGCCCTAGTTGGAGTGTTCTCCAGAGTGGGCTTCCCTAAGGAGGTCGTCTCCGACAGAGGTGCAAACTTTATGTCGAGCTACTTAACTGCTATGTGGAAGGAATGTGGTGTTAACTACAAGTTCACTACACCCTATCATCCACAATGCAATGGGCTTGTTGAGAGATTCAACAGGACCCTAAAAGGGATGATTCATGGACTACCGGAAAAGCTTTGGCGTAGATGGGACGTCCTGATCCCCTGCCTCTTGTTCGCCTACAGAGAAGTCCCGCAGAAGGGGGTTGGCTACAGCCCTTTTGAACTTTTGTACGGGCATCCTGTAAGGGGACCCCTGTGTTTGGTGAAGGAAGGATGGGAGAGACCTCTCAAAAAGCCTGCAGCCAACATAGTGGACTATGTGCTTGGCCTCCGCTCGCGGATGGCTGAATACATGGAAAAGGCATCTGAAAACCTTAAGGCCAGCCAAGAACTCCAAAAAGCTTGGCATGACCAAAAGGCTGTCTTGACTGTTTACCAGCCCGGACAGAAGGTGTGGGTGTTGGAGCCAGTGGCCCCAGCAGCACTCAAGGACAAATGGTCCGGGCCCTACACCATCCTGGAGAAAAAGGGAGAGGTCACCTACCTGGTCGACCTGGGAACTCCCCGGAGCCCCCACAGGGTGCTTCATGTCAACAGGCTAAAAGCATATGTCGACAGGAAGGACATGAGTTTGCTCATGGCCCTAGATGAGGGACAGGAAGAGGAGAGTGACCCTCTCCCCGACCTGCTCACTCAGAATCCTGACGATGGCTCGGTAGATGGTGTTGTCTTTTGTGGCAGCCTCTCCGAACATCAACAGAGCGACTGTAAACAGGTTCTTCAGTCGTTCAGACATATGTTTTCTCTAACACCCAGTCAGACCGATTGGTGCACCCATGAGGTTGACACTGGTGACAGCTTGCCCGTCAAGAGTAAAATCTACAGGCAGCCTGATCACGTTAGAGACTGCATCAAGAGTGAAGTGCAGAAAATGTTGGAGCTGGGAGTCATTGAACCCTCGGATAGCCCTTGGGCTAGTCCCGTAGTTCTAGTGCCGAAACCTCACACCCAGGGTGGTAAGAGAGAGATGAGGTTTTGCGTAGACTACAGGGGTCCCAATGCAGTCACTATGACTGACGCCCACCCAATACCAAGGGCCGACGAGCTTATCGATAGATTGGCTTCGGCCAACTACTTAAGTACGTTTGACCTGACAGCTGGGTATTGGCAAATCAGGTTAGCTGAGGACGCCAAGCCTAAAACCGCATTTTCAACCCCTGGTGGGCATTATCAGTTCGTGGTGATGCCCTTTGGTCTGAAAAATGCACCTGCCACCTTCCAACGGTTGGTGAATCAAGTCCTTACTGGGCTGGATGACTTCTGTGCGGCGTATCTTGACGATATTGCTGTCTTTAGCTCCACCTGGGAGGATCACCTGGTCCACCTGCGGAAGACGTTAGAGGCACTGCAAGCAGCAGGTCTCACTATCAAGGCCACCAAGTGCCAGATAGGGCAGACACAGGTTGTATACCTGGGCCACCTTGTAGGTGGAGGTCAGGTTCAGCCACTGGAGAGCAAGATACAGTCAATCAGGGACTGGGCTCCTCCAACCACCCAGACTCAGGTTCGAGCTTTCTTGGGCCTGACTGGTTACTATAGGAAGTTTGTCAGGAACTATGGTTCCATTGTGACACCATTAAACGAACTGACAAGTAAGAAAATGCCAAAAAAGGTTCAGTGGACAGCGAGCTGTCAAAAAGCATTCGATGACCTAAAGCAGGCCATGTGCACGGCGCCTATCCTCAAGAGTCCGGACTACTCCAAACCATTCATTGTCCAAACAGATGCTTCTGAGTTGGGTGTGGGAGCTGTTCTTTCTCAACTGAATTTTGATGGTCAAGACCAGCCCATTGCTTTTATAAGCAGAAGGCTGACCCCTAGAGAGAAGAATTGGTCAGCTATTGAGAGGGAGGCCTTTGCTGTGGTTTGGGCCCTGAAGAAGCTGAGGCCATACTTGTTTGGCACTCACTTCAAGATTCAGACCGACCATAAGCCCCTCTTGTGGCTAAATCAGATGAAGGGTGAAAACCCCAAACTGCTTAGGTGGTCCATTTCCCTACAGGGGATGGACTTTACAGTGGAACATAGACCTGGTACTGATCATGGCAATGCCGATGGGCTCTCCAGATATTTCCACTTAGAACAAGAAGACTCACCTGGTCAAGGTTAGCTTATTGTTCCGACGTTTGGGGAGGGGTCATGTAGGAGAGTAGGGTCTGCAATCCTATGATCACCCAGATTTTTTGCTTTTGTTTCACTGGTTTACGACTTTCTCTGGCTGTGGGCCTGCTAATCAGACCCACAGCCTGGCTGTTCTCTTTCTAAATTACGATATGTACCCTAGGTGCATTTACCAATTGGTACTGGGCCACCTTATCAGACCCCGTAACGCAGGGCATAGGTGTACCCAGGGCCGCCAGGGGCTGAAGCATGTATTATGCCACCCCTGGCTGGCCTCCTAAATTTGACACAACTGGCTGCACGACAGCTGGGGCGAAGACGTGTAACCACCCTTCGCTTTAGGTATAGTAGCTCTATATCTAACCATACAATGGACACCCGAGTTCCTATCAGTCACTCCTATGGCAGGCCTTAACGATCCTGAAGGCAGAGTGCGTGGGCTCGTGTGAGCTAGGTTCAGGCCCGAGCCGAGCCCGGTTGCAGCTTGCGGAATCAAGACCCAATAGCTGTTCCATGATAACGCGTACCATATCGGTAACTCCGGTGTCGCGTTATCAAGGCATGTCGAGTAAGGTGTCATACGAATCGGGGTGCTGCCCTCTCACCAATGCTGGCGACGAGGTTCGCATTCCACCCTTCTAGAGGGACACGACATGTACGTAACTGTGAACCCCGGTTAAAGTTAACTGAAGCCTCAGCTCCACAAAATGGATGCTGCCACCACAGACACGAGTCTGGCCTCCTGCTGCTGGGAGTCCTTCCAGCGAGGAGCGCTCGGACAAAGGGTTTCCTGTCGAGGGCGGTGTTCGCACCGTCCCAGACAGGGTTTGTGTATTCTGGGTAGGTAGGGCTTTGGCGAGAAGGTGACTGCGGAGTGGCACCCCGGTGCTCACTACGCATCTGCCGGTTAGAACCAGTTCCAGGGGCGACAGCCCTGGCCTGGGGAAAGTCCGGCAGGGGAGAGGGGTGTAACTACCCCCCTTCCTGGTCCCACCCTTAGGGCAGGACCTAGTCATGTACCCACCCCTTTCTTTAGAATAAAGACCGGAGCGGGGACCCTTCCAAATTAGATCATCTTTGATTCAAGAACTACTTTCTACGAAAGGACATTCAAGACTCTTCTCAAGATTTCTCCCTTGTGACTAAGGAGTAGTCACCCTGCATCAGCGGGCACCAACTAAGAACTCTGCGGTTTGCTGTAAGTCATTCCTCAAGGAATCCGACGGCCCTGCTCGACGAGAACCGGCGTCCCTGGCACCTCTGACCTCTACCCACGTCATCAGCTCAGCTGTGATCTGTGGGTGCGACGAGACCTCGAGGGACCGGCCATCATCAGAACCTGCACGCTCTTAAAACCAGCACGACCATCGAGGTAACTCTCTGGTGAGTGCTCTGGGGTCCGAGAAGCCCCGACCCTGAGCCGCTCCAGCACCGAAGTGCAGTCTCCCAGCATCTCCACGATCTGCGTGGGGCCCTTCTGCTCGCTGCTCAGCACGTTGTCTGGTCACTAGCCGCTGGCTTGTGCCCTTCTGTGACGACATCCGAGAATCATCACTGCTGGTCTGGTTGCTCCAGACTGGCCCTTGCTTCCATCTTTGCGAGAAGCACCCCGGACCCTCCTGGTCCACTCAAGACGCCATCTTAGGCCCACCACGTGGCCCTGAGATCTGCCAAGGCTTGTTGCCCCATCCTGGGCCCAGCGACGCCGACAGCATCATCCTTCGTGGGACAGCTCGCACCTCCCCCGTGGTCGCCGACAACGCCTCCTGGTCCGTGAGACTGCAGAGCCTAGCGTCGCCCACTCACCTGGTCGAGGTGACGGCCAACCGGTGCCTTCCTGGTACCCTCTGACTACTGGCTAGTAGTACGAACTTGGTCCCCTCTGCTTTCAGGTTTCATCAATCTCCGATCCAGGCTTGGATCTCTACGAACTATTCAGCACTGGTCGCCGGCCAGCAACTCCTTTTCTTCCGGCTCCTGGCTCGTCAGCGAAGACCCCGACGCCTGTAAGACTTGTGCAGCCGCAGCCCTCGTGGCTAGGTAACTCGGCATTTCGGTGCCTGCATAGCCTCCTTACTCTAGGGTCCTGAGTCCCTCGCTTCCGACTTGCCTTATCGGGTCCGCCCGAGACCTTAATCTTTCCGTGTCCTCGGACACTTGTTTTAATTGTGCACTTGAAGTATTTGCTAAAGAGATTTGGTTTGTGCTTAGTACCCTGTCCTCATAAAGAGTACAGGGCTGTTGTGATTCTTAATAAATATACTGTTTATTTTCATAACACTTGTGTGGTGTCCTTTCACTGGGTGTTCAAGGGGTACATGTGTGGTAAACAGCTGGCTTAACGCGCCCTCTCGAGTCTTTAGCCTTAGACTGCTCGTATCCACGCTACTAGGATAGCTGGTCTATAGGTTGACTTACAACCAAACACCATAAGGGTCGTTGGAACGATACATAGCGGTCGCTAGAATAGCGAACGTTGCATATCGGGCCAACTTCCCACAGATACCCAGTAAACATACAGCTCCCGCACAAAGAGCTGATCATGCGGCAGTATTACTGTGATCCCCTAGCGATGACTGCTTTTTTTCAGTAAATGACGATGATGGTGAGGACGAGTCAGGCTCGCTGTCAGAGAGAGATATACGAGACTCAGAGCTGGAATCTGATTAGTCTGCACCAGTTAGCACAGCAGCTCATAAAACATATACTTACCGAAATTCCAAAAATACGAAGAATAGATCTCTCACTAGGTCAAAAGTAACAGTGAGCCCGTCACATCCAAAAGTGGCCAAAAAAGTGGACTAGGACTACTCTGCTACCTCCCAGTTGTATCAGGAGGGGGGAGGTAGTAATCTGCATCACTCTCACTCCTCCAGCCCAACACAGACTACGACTAAGGATTTTACCTTAAAGCAGATGCAAGGGGAGGCTAGGTCTGAAAGTCGGAGGGCCAAGCAGGCGAACCAAAAAAATACAAGGATCACTAAGGAAAGTGAATAAACTCCATGCAGACATGGCTACAAGAGTCGCAGAGATGGAAGAAAGGACAGGAAAACTCGAAGATGAAGCTGCGAAGTGGCAGTAATATAAACAAGATCAGGAAAAGATGTCGGCTGACGTGCAATGGAAACTACAAGATTTCGAGAACCGTGAAAGACGGAACAATATCAGACTGCTTGGGGTCACAGTGGGGAAGGAAGGGCAGGATGTGCGGGCATATGCTATCACTCTCCTAAGGGGGCTTTTCCGGAGTTAACAGTATGGAATTGGGAGAATGAAATACAGCGTGCCCACCGTTTTCCCCTCATTCAGAAGAAAGGGTACACAGCTGAAAAGCCTAGGGCTATTTTGGTATATGTGGGGAATTATTTACTGAGGCAAGAGATCATGGATAGGGCTAAGCCTGAGGCCAGACGTTCTTATAATGGTACTATATTCTTTGCCCGCCCAGACTTCTGCCACACCACAAGAAGGTAGCGAATGAGGCAAATAATATCCCCTTTTCAGAACTTGGGTTGTGAGGCCTTCCTGATGTTTCCATGTCATCTCAAAGTGGTGGTAAATGGGCAGGTTAGGATTTTTCTTTCTGAAATCAAGGCCCAGGCATATTTAACTGAAAAAAAGGGGGCCAAAACAACATGACGGCTGCCTTGAGGCAGACAAACAAAAAGGCTCACCAGTAGTGATATGGAGATATGAACTAAAATAAACAAGCATGATTGCTCTGCTATTAGGTCAAGTAACAGCAGCAGCATCAGCATATTAATAGGATGTATCAGGGAGGAAGGGGGGCTACCTGGGGCTATAGCTGCCACATATAGGTCAGGATTGACTTATTTGCCCGTAAGGGGGCTTTATGAGGGAAGGGTCCCAGGGGGGGGTTAGAGGAGCGGATGGGTACACGGCACGGCACAACAAAACTACACTTGGGTTTACAGGGAAGAGGCACAAACCGGAGGACACAGTGCACTTATAGTGCTGGATCACACTTGATTGAAGTTTTTAAGGAAGGGAAAAACATCAATACATTTTGTATGGATAACTGGCTAGGGCAGTCACTGGATGTTTTTTAAATGGGTACTCGAGTAGTCACGTTGAATGTGTGTGGACTGAATGACCGCCACAAAAGGCAGTGGGTGGCTACCTTACTGAGAACTATGGGTGCAGATTTTGTGTGCCTTCAGGAAACACATATTGAGGGACACAAGGATATCTGCTAGAACAGCTAGGATTCCACTTGCTTGCATATTCAAAACAGGGGGCTAGGAACAGATGAGTGGCTATATTGTCAAAACATAAGGATGTTGTAATAAGAAAGAAACTTGAAGATCAATGGGGCACATGGGTGCTATAGAATGCATAATTGATGGCGAGTGGGTTACTCTAGGCTCAATCTATGGCTCAACAGAAGACGACCCGGAGAGTTTTGATTTCTTGGATTTGGAGTTGGCTACATGGTCCGCATGTATTATTTTGGGGGGGGATTTTAACATCAATGGGGCAGGGGGATTGTGCTTGGGCTTCAGCAGGAGATATCAGGCCAGGAAAAAAAGAGTCTGTCAAGCAATTCTTAGTCTTGCAAGGAATAACACACTGGCAGATGTCTGGGGAAGCTTAAAACCTGGCGATCAAGTGTTTTTTTTTTATTGAGCTCCCCATAAATTAAGTGTTAGGCTGGATTATTTCTTTGCCTTAAATTCTCTATTGTCCAAATTAAAAATCGAAAGGCTCCCCCAGATCATTTCTGGCCATAACCCTATGATCTTAACGTTGAGCACAGTAACAAGAGCCAGGCTGGATCCAGTGTGGACATTTGAGAGAGGGTTATTGAAAGATGATAACTACATCCAGCGTATGACACAATGGATTAAAAGCTTTTTGGAGATTAACAGGCATAGTCCTGCAGCAAGAATTGTTTGGGATGCCTTTAAGGCAGGTGTTCGGAGGGAGACAGTAAGCTTTAGCACCTTTAAACGGAAGCAAGAGTGGGTAAAAATGGCAGAACTAACCAAGGCGGTATTAAATGCCGAAGAGGAATTGTCTCACTGCGTGATAGCGGGGGCGCCGCTAGATCAGGTGCTTATTAAACTAGCTAAGACAAAGATGGAGGCAGAGGAAAACATAGCCAACAAGGCTGCTAAAATCTTCCTAGCAAACAGAGAGTGGTACTACGAGTTTAGCGAATCTGTGGGTCGACCCTAGCGGTCCGCATTAGACAGAATGTAGCTACAGGGGAAGTGGAAGTGAGGGAAATTAAGGATGCTGCTAGGAGACTTTTTACAGATCCTGAAGGGATATGTGAAGTTTTTAGGCAATTTTTACATCACATTATATGATGAGGCACAAGCAAAAGACCCCTCTGAAATATGGTAATACCTACAGGATATCCCGGTGTCTATTTAACCTGAGGAGGAAGGCAAGAAATTAGATGCACCCCTGGAGCCAGAAGAGATTATGACTGCCTTACTAAGTCTTCTCTCCGGTAAGGCTGCAGGGCCAGATCAAATTCCAATTGAATTTTTTAAAACCTTCTGGGATATAATCAGTCAGGATTTGATTACCACAAGTCAGGGGCATCTATACCAGGCTCCTGGGCAGGGGCATATATTGTGATTATTTTAAAGAAGGAAAAGCCATCCAGAGAACCTGGCTCATACAGGCCTATCACACTTATGAATGCAGATACGAAGATCTTTTCTAAAGCACAGCCACTTAGGTTTGCTAAGATAATAGATACACTGGTGAGCATTAATCAGCACAGCTTTATCCCAGGGAGAGGCACCACCCACCACACTCATAAGGTCATCACCCTATTTGATGCTTCACAAGTCTCAGGAGATCCGATGGCAGTGATGCTACTAGATGCTGAAAAGGCTTTTGATCAGGTGTCCTAGGACTTCTGTACTATTGGGCAGCTGCCCTACAATATATGACAGGCTTATTGGGGGGAGCGGAGGTGGAAGGCCAGGATGAGCTAGGAACAATAGCCACCTATGCTTGGGTGCTGAGGCAGAGAACGTCTTTCTGAAATATACCGATCCTAGCTACATCAAAAGGACTACATTTAAAACAGTGATGGCAGAGCATAATATTTGGAAGGCCTTTGTGAAAAAGTTTGGCCTAGGGAGGTACAATGCGTATACCAGATTGATCAATAACACTACACTCCCTCTGGATATATTTTCAGATGCTGTGTTTGCAGAATGGGGGAGAGAGGGAATAAGCAAGCTGGGAGACATGATGGGGGCTCAGGGAATGATGCAATTCTCTGACATCCGGACATTATATGGTTTAGACTCAAAGCACTTTTTTAAATTCTTACAAATTAGAAGCATTATGTTGGCAAAAAAGGGAGGGCCGGCGGGATTTGGAAAGAACTCAATTTTGGAAATTATTCAGGATGGAGCAGATTGTACAATAAAAACATTTTATGCCGAATTGATAGAATATAAGCAAGATGACCTTGAGAAATACGAAGATAAATGGGCACATAAGTTAGGTATAGGGAAGGAATGCTTCCGTCTCTCACTAGATATGGGGCAGAGAGTTCTGTGTTCAGCGGCACCCCAGGCACAACATTATAAGACATTATATTCATTGTATTATTCGCCTGCGAGGATTGCGCAATGGGGAGGGGAAACTGGTATTAACTGCCCCAGATGTGACAGCCTTGACGCAGATTTAGTACAAATTTTTGCTACATGTACTCATCTACAAACAACATGAGATGATATTGAGTTATTTCTTAAAAGGTCATTAAGAATAGAAATTATTCTAACACCATCAATAATCTTGCTTGGACTAAATGATGTTGATAGACAGGCACAATATGGCTACTTCATCTTCGTAGCTATGGCAGTTCTGCGGCTATGTATTGCATCGGCATGGCTTGATCGTCTCCCGCCGACCTTTCACCAGTGGTTAGCTAAACTATTATCAGCCTATAACCTTGAGAAAGCAATTTATGCAATGAGGGGCAAAAGGGGATGGAAACTAGGACTACAAATATGGGAACCCATACAAAGATGGAAGGAAGGCAATCCTAGGTAGTGTCTCATTTGTATGCAAAGTGGATCAATATGTGTGGTTAAAAAAAAAAGGGGGGCTCTTTTTGCTTTTAGGAATTGCCTCGGTTTATCTACGTTTAGATACATGCACAAGTATGTATTCTGGTCCAGACATTGCTTTATGTGTTATTTTTCTATGTTGTTTATATTTTGTGTTTTTGGTTCTGTATTCTATTAATGAATTGTTGTGCCCTGTACAAAAAATGGGGAAAATACCTTAATAAAAAATAAAATAAAATAAAAAAATGGTATCATCACTTTTGAAGTAATATTGGAAACACTTTTTACTTCAGGCCACTGTGACAGTTGATCAATAAATATGATGGCATATACGGAATTCTTATTAAAGCACATAGGATCCACAATGTCCAATGAAACACATTGCCACACATGACAAGGCCTAGATATCGGAATATGTTCATAAGAAATAGTCTTCTGAGATTCATCACTTAAGCAACACTCCATACAATCCCTGACTTTACCTTCAATGGCTTTGTCCATAGCTGGCCACTAAAATTCACTTCTAATACTTATTTTCATGCTTGGTATACCTGAATGACCTTCATGAGCCATGTCTAAAATATTTTGTTGTAAATCACATGGTACAACCAATTGTAAATCTCTCATCAACACCTCATCTTTTAATGACAGCTCATGAGCAATCTGAAAGAAAAGAAGATGTTCTGATAAATCTATTTTTCTGAGCCATGATGACTTTACATATTTAACAACCTCTTTGAGTACATTATCATTTTCACATGACAATTTCCATTCTTTCTCTTGTATGCATCCATTTGACACCTCACAAATAGAAATAACATTTTCTAAATCATTGTCTTCCTCAACAACTTTGTCATCAGCTACAGGTAATCTTGATAGACAATCTGCCAAGATCTTTCTGACACCAGGTATATATTCTACTTTGAAATGGAACTCCTGTAGTTTGTATTGGACGTGGCTCTACCGCATCCTTTTGTTGTAAAAAAAACAACCAAAGTGCGATGATCTGACCTAAATTTTTGAATAACGTACCATATACATATTTTCGAAAGTATTCAATGCCCCACCAACATGCCAGCGTTTCTTTTTCTAAAGTATAATATTTATATTCTGCACCCCTTAATGGTTTTGATGCAAATCCAATGGTGACTAAATGACCTTTTTGATTTTGCATCAAAACCGCACCAATACCACCATTACTCACATCAGATACAATTATTGAATCATTTGCAGTGTCAAATGTTGCCAATGCAGGTGCAGACGAAATACACTTTTTTAATTCTCTGAATTCATTTCTGCAATTGTCATCCCACAAAAATGACATGTTTTTTTTCATTAAATTTCTCATATGTAAAGTCTTGTCTGAAAATAATGGAATACACTTTGCATAATATTCAGCAAGTCCTAAAAAGGATATAAGCTGGTCTTTATTCTCTGGATCAGGAGCTAATTCAATGGCTCAAATCAAATTCTGTTTTGGAGAAAATCCATGTATGTTTATAAAATGACCTAAATAGTCAACAGATAATACACCAAATTTACATTTTCCTTTTGTAAGTGTCAGTCCATTGTCTTGTAAAATGCATAAAACTTTGCGTAGAATGCCAAAGTCAAAATATTGTCTTGAAAATATAGAACATTTTCAATGTTTTTGAATAAATTGTGCATTACCCTTTGGAAAACTGATGATGCCGAAATTAAACCAAAGGGCATTCTTTTGTATCTAAAGGCACCTTCTGAAGTAATAAATAAAGTGAGATGTTTGCTATCTTTATGCAGTGCAATTTGGTCGTAAGCATTAGATAAATCAAGGGTTGAAAATATGGATGCACCTTTCAATATTGTGAACATCTCACCAATATTTGGCAATGGATGTCTGTCGACCCAAACATTGTTGTTCAAATCTCTTAAATCAACAGATAATCTGACCTTACCATTAGGTTTGTGTGTGATTACAACCGGAGATAATCACTCCGAAGATGCTATTTCTTCAATTACATCAAGATCACACAGTCTTTGAAGTTCGCTTTTAACAGCTTCTCTTAAATGTAAAGGGACATTCCTAACCTTATGAACCTTGGGTAAGGCATCATGTTTCAGAATGATTTTAAGTACAATTCTTTTTAGAAAACCCAATTTTGAAGATGAAAATATACTAGGGAATTTCTTTTCCCATTCCGATGCTGGATCAGATTCAACATGTGAAATCAAATCTGACTACCCAAGTACCTGATCAGGGTGATTGGGGTCTAAAGTGATCGTTAAATCTCTTTATTGAGACCATCCCAAAATACAAGAACCATATTTTGCCACATATACTTTAGATGAAATAATTTTACATTTGAAACTTGGTGGTTGTGAAAAATCCTAAAACGACTATGGGTTTCCTACCATACCCAACTAACTTTTTGTCAGGAGGAGATAAATACAAATCGGGAAATTCTTTTAACCATTCTTCTCCAATAAGTGTGTGTCTGGCACCAGAATCAGCCATGATTCTTACATCTTTACCTCCTATAACAACTGTGCAATAAAGGGGATCTTTGACACTACCATTAACTTCATGGTCAGCTAAAAGAAATTCCTCATCATCAATATCACCTCTAACTTCCTTTACATTTTCATCATTTTGACCTCTGTTATCAAAACCTCTATTTTTGATGCTGGACATTTCTTGTCGTTGGCCAAATGTCCTGGAATACCACATTTAAAACAGATATATTATTTTTTTTCTTGGATGTTCTTGCTTTTATATTTTACTTTGCCTGAAGCTGCTTCTTCAGGATTACACTTCTTAACTGCATTAATCTTGGAGATTTTTTGCTCCGCAAGTTCTTTTAAACCAATTTTCATATCTTCAAAATGATGAGCAATGTCTAAAGCTTTGTCTAAAGTTAGATCCTCTGCAGCTAACAATTTTTCCTGAAGTTTGACATCAGCAACCTTGTGTACCATTTGGTTTCATAACATTTGATCGTGAAAAGTATAAAAATTGCATTTTTACGCCAAAATTCTCAAATCATTTACAAAGGAATCAATGGATTCATTAACCAGTTGTCCTCTGCTGAGACATTTATGAAGTGATACCACCTCATTATTTTTTTTAATGTAAAGCCTATCCATTTGTTTGTAGCCTCTTCAAATACATCAGTGTCATCATCAGATGATGATATGCGATTATTACTAGGTGGTAGATGACTTAAAATATGTCTTCCTTCTGCACCAAGACAATGTTTTAAAATAGCTAATTTACGTTTATCTGTGTAATTATCTCCACCAATGGCTTCAATATAAGCTTGAAAACCTTCTTTCCAATGTTTACACTCCATAATAGGTTCCCCTGGCGATGGCAGGAAAGGTGCAGGAGCATTTAAGCTCTCCATTGAAAATATAAATAGTAATATTAAACCACAATACGTATAACATGCCTTTGAATACGTTTTTGTTTTTCAAAAGCAGCACATTAACACAACATAACCTACAACGTTATTATTCTTTATGTGGAATTATTGTTGATGATCGTTCGGTTTCTTAAAAATAATTCCTTAATTTCATAAAGTTGTGTTGAATAACTGTTAGTTGTGTTGAATAACAGTTTTATGCTGTGCACATCCCAATATTGTTGTTAACTTTGCATATTTCTTTTAATTTTATTCCCAATCTTTGTTTTTTATTTCCTTTTTTTTTTACTTGTGCACAGTATCACTTGAATTGTTATGGCATGTATAACAAATGTTATTGTCATCCAGTTCACGCGATCTATTTGTTGCTATAATACTCCCATTGCATTAAACTTGACACCGAAAATACTTTTAATGTCATCCAATTTATGTGACGTGTTTATAATAATATACGTCCCACCGCAATTAACTTGACACTTTAAATGCCCATTAAGATGGCCGCCATGTTATGTGCTCTTATCCCAAAGCATGCGTGGTTTAAAATGGCTGCCACGTTTTACTTTTTCATCCCAAAGTATGGCCACTGTAAGAGTCAATGCTGTGACATCATGCACTTTTCCTGAATGTCATGCGCACTGAACTGATGCTCCAATTTTGTGAAAATGCTGAAAACTAGCTTATACTCTCACGGATGATCCCCAAGAACATGATTTTCACAGACTTTCTCCGCACAACACCGTCAAATTATCGGAACATCTCCCGAGGCTTATTTGTCCTTCGTGATGCAACAGCAACATGATCTGCTCTTAGCAGGACTCCAGGCTCATTGTAGACTTTTTCGGATCATCGCCAGTATGGTGAAGAAGATGCTTCGCACGCATTAGATAAGTTATAATACTTTATTCATAGGAGAAGTAAGAATATGTCTCATCTAAAAGCCTGGGTCTTAACGGTCTCTCCTGGAATCCCGAACACAACTGTGTTCTAGATTCCAGAAGAGTACATCAAGATACCACAGTGTGCTCTCAGAGATAAGTCAGAAGTGACAGTTCCTAGTCCTATTGAAGCAGTGCTAGCACGAGAGAGTCCAAGGATTAAATTAGGGATGGGTATTATTGGACAAATTAACATGATTAGTGCAAGCCAGAAATATGGAATGATTGTGGTAGATTATTATTCTCTCTGACCTGAGGTGAAATTTGTCAGAACTATAAATACTTTTTGAAGGTGGTAACGTTTTTGCATGACTTGTTCTTGTGGGAAGGTGCTATGACTTAGTTGGTGATGGACAATGGTGTGCAGTTCATGTCAGAAGAATTTGCCAGCTTCATGAATAAGTGGGGTATGAAACATGTAACAACCTCCCTTTACCACCCTAGGATTAATAGACTGGTGGAGAGATGCAACTTGGTGATTAAATGTAATTTACAGTTGTCGCTGGTAAGTGGATTGGATTGGAACAAAGAATTGGAGGATTTGATATGGGCTTTGTGCACCACATCCAGGGCAGTCACTGGGATGTTACCTTTTGCATTACTCAAGGGGAGTGTAGCTGCGAATAAACTGGTGCGACCATGTATAAGTGGATTGGAGGAGTCTGAGGAGAAAAGGGAATGTGCACAAAGTAAATATGTGTCTGAGGACAAGGCACTTCATTTGGAGGTTAAGGATGGAGATTGGGTCAGAGTTAGGTTGCCAGGTATTATTACTAAAGGTTACTCGAAGTTTTCTGATCCAAAAATAGTGGTGTGCGTGTAGAGAAATGTGGTCAGGTTGGAAGAGGGTACATGGTGGAATAAGAAAAAACTGGCTATGCTAAGAGCACCAAGAATTACTTGTGGTGTTGGTGAGCCAGCAATGTGAGAGAAATCATTGATTGATGCTTCCTGTGACAAGAATCACCCACACACAAGAACTCCTATGTAAAGGGAGGCACCTGTGTAGATACGTGGTTATGCACTATGAATATGTTTACCTTATTTTTATCATAGGTTACTGTTTTAATTATATTTTTTATTGTATAAGGGGAAGATGTGTTGGGTCTTAGCATAAGGGAACGTAGACTATAGAATGTAGAAGGAAGAGGATTGTATTGTTTGATATGCGGGACATTTGCATTTCCTGGCTGCCCTGCCAGTTGTGTTGCCTGTTTTGTAAAAATAAAACTTACTTGAAAGGCACCCAGCTTTGTCTGTCCTATTTTGGAATGGAACCTTGCACAGGACTTGTGATGAAATGGAAGTATTGGCAGAGGGGCTCAGCTGTGGCTATCACAAAAAAATCTGTAGATAGAAAAGAAGGTTTTGGATTTATACGATGGCGCCTACTTGTGTGTGCATCTGTATGCAAATGGTATTTGTAGAGTACGGTGCTACAGGCGAAGGGATAACCCTGAACCCCTCAACAGACACAAGGTCCAAAAATGTCTGTACCAAATGCCTGTGCACACGTTATTGTGAACTACAGAGCCAGTAATGCATTTCTTAACTTGAGGTTGCCCTGAAGCTACTGTCACAAAGAGTTTCCTGAGAAAACATTACTAGTGGCCAGGTATGTATTCTGGGGTTGATGCCTTAGTTTGCCCTTTATAACTAGTAATTAAACATTAATAAAAAATACATTTTAAATCACTTACCTGTACTGCGGCATGCCCGGGCTGCCATCCTCCTCTTTCTCACGTCTCGCTCATCCTTGAGAAAACTGAGCAGGCACGGGCACCGGTGCATAGGTATTTCTTGCGAAAAATACAGGTAAGTGGTTTTAATTTATTTGTTATTAATGTTTTATTACTTGTTATAATGGAGGGGTGGAGGGGGGGGAGGTTGGCCAACTCCTCTCCACTGTGGAGTATGCAGAGATTTGCCTTCTCCGCTTTCTCAACGGAACGCTGAGAAGGCAAATCTCCGCACACTCAGCAGTTGCAGTGGAATTCTCCACCCAGGGTTAGTTGAAACTAGCGATTGATTTTGCATGTCCATTTTATTCACCGAAGGAAAACATGTGGTACTTATTTGTTCTTGCTGAATACTATTCAAAGTGACTACATTATGATGTATTGCCAGCCCCACCATTGATGTTGTCATAGCTTCTCTGTCAAGGGTTTTTTTGATTGAAGGTCTATCACATGTTTTATTTTCAGATATGGGGGCACAGCTGATTTCAAGGAAAATATCAATGCTTTTTAGCTGAATGTGGCATAAAACCGGGAAAAACACCTTTATATTGTCCTTCTTCAAATTAGCATCTAACCAGTCCAAATTATCATCATATTATCTGTAATTAAAAGTCTAGTTGAAAAAAAGTGTGTAGTTACTATAATACTCTCATTCAGATACAGTTACAGAATACACTCCATTTTATTTAATGAGAGGAAGAGTTGGTCACACTTTATTGACACCCAAAATAGGCAAATGTACACAACAGGCTAAAGAGGTAGAAATGGATAATAACAAATTACAGGTCCCAAAAAATTGCACAGAAACAGTTCAAGAATAAGTCTACCATGACAAGGTTCATAGAAAAAAGATTCAACAGTTTTGCATAGGACATTGGGCTATTGTTATGAAACCTTCAGGAGTTGAGAAAGGGGAGTCGGTGTATTCCTCACTAATGCAACTAATAATAAGAGTTGCTCGCAGTGCTGTCCTTTTAAAGGACAAGGGATAGTGGACTTAGAGTGCAATTATTCCACTCAAACCAGGTAAGTACGTGCTATGAATAGAAACTTGGTCTTACTGACACTGCCATGGAACCTCCTCACAAAGGGGCATCCATTGGGCATTGCAGGTCCCTCAAAGATGGTACTTCGTAAGGGGACAGAAGTTTAGGGAGGCGTGGGTTTGTACTTGGGAGAGGGCTTTTAGGGGTTGGGGGCTTTTGGGCTGAGTTTAGCTTTAAGAAGGTTTTTTCTTTTTAGGGCTGGGTCCAGGGGTGTCGGGAGGCTGTTTTTAAGGGTGGAGTGGAAAGTAAAAGGGATGGGTTTGAGTGTGGGAGAGTGTTTTGGGACTTTGGGAGGGGTGTTTCACAGGGGTAAGTGCAAGGGCAAACAGAAGAGGTGTGGCACCGCGGCCAGGGTGACTGACTCCGGAATCTGGGGATCACGGTTCGATCCCTGGCACCGGCGGCAGATTTGCCCAGCACCAAGTGACTCTGGGTAATAGCTTGCTTAATCTTCCCGACGGCCCCCAGCGCCTAGGGACCCTTCCGGGTGATTGTGCGCTTTACAAATGTGGATTAATATTATGATTACTATTAATAATATTATTAATATTATTAACATGACAGATTCACAGGGAAAATGCGTTGGGTGTTCAGGATTTGACCTCGAGCACTCTACCTGGAGTCCACTGAGGAGGACATTGCTTACCTAGGTGACCTGACTGGGCTTGCTGTATAGCATGTGAAAGGAAGATACTAAACACTTGTATGGGGAAGGTGAGCACTCCGTTTAATTACCTCTATTTATCCTACTGTATTTTGTTTAAACTAAGCGTGCCACAGAGGCTGACATGCTGCCTTGTCATGCCTATATATACCACATCATATCTCAAGTGCTGATACTTGACCTCTGTGCACTGTAACTTGTAGGCTGTTGCTACATACAGTTCACCTACTAATATTTGCAAAACGTGTTCATACACATGTAATACACAATTAGCAACAATGTAAAACCAAACATTGATGTAACATAAATATGTACTTCATTCACATAATCATTTAATCTTTTGCTGATCACAGACAATGCATTATTCAATGTTCATATCATGAAGGATTTACATTAAATGCTTGAAAACATTTCTTTTAGTGCCCAATGCATTTCGGGCCCTTGTGGCCCTTCTTCAGGGGATTGGTTCTGTAAATAATACAAACAATACCTTTGAATACAATAGGCAGGGAAGCGTATTTCAAAATATAAATACTGCTGAATGTTATGTTATGTTATGTTAAATGACTCTTGTAACGCGCACTGTCACCAAAGGCTTCCTGGCGCTCTTTATAACAGGATGGAAAATGAAGAGTTGACACTGACCAGGTTAGCCTAGGGAGGGGAAGAGGAATGTCTTAAGCAGTTTTCTGAAGATAGAAAGGGAAGTGCTTGACTTGATGAAAAGAGGGAGGGAATTCCAAAGGCTAGGGGCCAGATGAGAGAAGCGGCGGCCGCCGTACTTCTTGGTTTTGACTTTGGGAAAAACAAGCATGGGAAGGTGAGCAGAACGGAGGTTGCGTGATGGGCGATGTGAAATGATTAAAGATTGCAAGAATGCAGGACTGGTGCAGTGCTGGGCTTTGTAAGTGAGGCAGGCTACCTTAAAGGCTGACCTTAGTCCCATCGGCAACCAATGAAGTCGATGCAGCAGGGGTTTTGCCGATTGCCATTTAGGGATTTTATAGATGAGACGGGCCGCCTGGTTCTGAACCACCTGGAGACGATAAAGCAGGGACTGAGGGAGGCCATGGTAGATGGAATTGGGAAATTCCAGGCGGGAGAGAACTAAAGAGATGACAACCTGAGTTAGAGCAGAAGGTGGTAAGAGATGGCTAACTTTGCGGATCTTTCTCAGCTGATACATACAGGACGAGATGGCAGCGCCCACTTGTGCTTTCAAGGAAAGCTCTGCATCAATGATCACGCCCAGACTTTTCACTGATTTGACCGAAGGTGGAAGGGGGCCAAATTCAGTGGGCCAGAACTGTGGACCCCAGTGAGCAGAACTGGAGCCTGGGAGGAGCAGCTCGGTTTTTCCTGGATTCAACTTTAATTGATTCTCATTCATCCAATGTAGGATGTGAATCATAACAGTGCGAAAGGTGTTGACAGCATTGGAAGAGATGAGGGGAAAAATTATCTGCAGATCATCTGCATAATTATATACCGTGATGTCCCAGTTCTTAAGTGAGTGGATAAGTGGGCGAAGATAAAGATTGAATAATAATGGCGAGATGGAAGAGCCTTGGGGTACTCCACAAGACGTGGAGGTTTTTGCTGCGGTGTACGGGCCCAGGCGCACAGCCTGAGTACGTCCAGTTAGAAATGACGCAATCCATTTGAGTGTATTGAATACTTCATATACACATACCATATACAGATATACATGTTTCACGGTATCACCCCACGGTTCTAATTATGCTCATGTTATTAACCTACCTATTCAAGATGTAGATGAGACAATAATGGAAAAAATGAAAAAGGAATGAAAAAGATAGTGGGAAAGAGAAAATGCTCAATTATAAAACAAAGTGTGAAAGAAAGTGAACCGTCCACAGTCATTATAAAAAAACAATCCATGTGAAACCGCATATTTTAGTACAACCAATCAGTGACTACATACCACTGTGATAAACCATGACTCCACTCGCTTAACAACTATACCTTAATGATTCCGCTACATCTATATAATTATAATATATAATTCACTGTCAAATGAAACTGCGAGCAAATGCCTCCAATTCAGGACCCTCTATTAACATAAAAATACCTACCTTCCTGAATGCAATGATACTGGGAAACCACTCGATGACCAGCCCAATGCAGATCCGTCACCTGTTAAACACCGTAAGACCATGTACCATTACTTCCCCGAAAAAAGCAAAATGCTGATTTAAAACAAATAACCCCTAAGTTCTGTATCTCATCTCTCTAGCCGAGGAAATACCGCTTATCCGATTATCTTCTACTTAATCTCTGTGTACCGCGATACCTCTCACTTGGTGGAAATCGTGTATCAATCATTTACGTGTAACTTATATCTATCCAAAACATTTAAGGACGGACTAAATCTGAACTTGTGTACTACTCTATCCATATCATAGGGCACCATATTGAAAGAAGTCCCAGTCATACTTAAACTTTATATGACTCCCAGTACTTTATATGAGGAATGCCATGAATTTAAAAAAAACGAGATGCCTATAAAGAAATAAACGACCCATGCATACTAAACGCGAAGGTGGACAAAGCGTGAAGAAAAAATAAATAAAATTGTGGATACAACAAAATAAGACATATGGCTGAGATACCCGCCACCCCCTCTCAACACAATCCCCAAAGGAGGGAAACCGGAAACAGTTCTTGAAGTTTTTGGAAGTGGGAGGGAGTGACCCTCCCGGCCGTATTTATTAAAACAAAAAATTATAAACATTTAAACATTAATGTACAATTTCATACCACATTGCGATGTTTGGCTAACCTTAACAGATTCTCTAATACAGAGGTTCTCCTAGCCGAACTGACATCCTACAAAACATTTACTTGAAATATTGAAATTGTACATCCTAACGTTTAAGGGCCAACGGCAAGGTCGTAACCGGTGTCAAGATCCCTAACCAGACATACCCCCCCCACTTGGAGGGGCGACAGCACTGAGGCGTACTCAAGTGCAACTACTACCAATTTCCCTTGACTTGACGGGGGCACTTATCAACTCGACGCCAGTTAAAGGTCGTTCGAAGACTCGTGTGAGGTATCTGGAAGGTATCGTAGACCTCCCCCCAACCCCACACAACTTACCGCATCTGCCGTCGCAGATGTCACTGGCCCCGGGAAATTCCCCAGGAGGGGGCTGTAACCCCTCCTACACAGGAAGGGGCCTTGACCGCCTTTCCTCTTCTTTCGGCGACCCATCCTTAGAAGGGACCGCCTCCCCGTTGAGGGGCCAAAGGCCACCTCCCCCGAGCGCTCCCATCCGTGTTGGGTGACGCCCACTCATAGGGATCTTCCAATTAGTGCTCACCGATCATGACCTTACCGCCCGACCAAAATAAATACGACAAATGCTAACTAAACGAAACTATATTGGCCACTATGACCGAAAAAGCCTGTTTATAAATGGACCTTACATCCGAAGTTCTTTAATCGCAAACTTGTAAAATTAGACCAATCTTTATTACGCATTTCAACATCAACACAACACTACAATAACCTGTAAACGAAATAGAATAATTGATCAAATTTATTAACCACTGGCTGTCTTCAGGGGCTGGTGGGTGGGTCAAAATTGGCTCTTCGTTCCGTCTCGAGCTCACGTGCAGCGAGGAGGTGCAGCTTCAGAGCACAGGAACAAGAGGATGTCTTCTGGTCTTGCGTCCCTTTTTATCCATCTTCAGGGCGGGCGTAAACCCGCCCCTGCCTGCCCCGAGGGCGTGGCCAGCCGCGTCAGTGTCTAGGCCAGCCCACTCTAGGGCGGGAAAAAGCGCGCCCCGGCTACGCCGCTTCGGGCATACCAGCCGAGACGCGCCTCCCGCCCAAAATGGCTTCCCGGGGGGATCGAGGCACTCTGCCATACGTTCGGGGGGACCGAGTGGTCGCCCCTTTCCATATAGCTGAGATACCCGCCACCCCCTCTCAACACAATCCCCAAAGGAGGGAAACCGGAAACAGTTCTTGAAGTTTTTGGAAGTGGGAGGGAGTGACCCTCCCGGCCGTATTTATTAAAACAAAAAATTATAAACATTTAAACATTAATGTACAATTTCATACCACATTGCGATGTTTGGCTAACCTTAACAGATTCTCTAATACAGAGGTTCTCCTAGCCGAACTGACATCCTACAAAACATTTACTTGAAATATTGAAATTGTACATCCTAACGTTTAAGGGCCAACGGCAAGGTCGTAACCGGTGTCAAGATCCCTAACCAGACATACCCCCCCCACTTGGAGGGGCGACAGCACTGAGGCGTACTCAAGTGCAACTACTACCAATTTCCCTTGACTTGACGGGGGCACTTATCAACTCGACGCCAGTTAAAGGTCGTTCGAAGACTCGTGTGAGGTATCTAGAAGGTATCGTAGACCTCCCCCCAACCCCACACAACTTACCGCATCTGCCGTCGCAGATGTCACTGGCCCCGGGAAATTCCCCAGGAGGGGGCTGTAACCCCTCCTACACAGGAAGGGGCCTTGACCGCCTTTCCTCTTCTTTCGGCGACCCATCCTTAGAAGGGACCGCCTCCCCGTTGAGGGGCCAAAGGCCACCTCCCCCGAGCGCTCCCATCCGTGTTGGGTGACGCCCACTCATAGGGATCTTCCAATTAGTGCTCACCGATCATGACCTTACCGCCACAGGCCGGATAGTTGACCGGCTATCCGGACCCCCCACACAACTCCTACCTAAAGGTCATGTTTCAACGATTTTAACCATGCTAAGAAGTCTCCTAAGAGTAACTCATTCCCCACCCAAGACAAATGCACACCATCCCCCGAATACATACTGTCATCATTAATACAGCTATGAGAAATAGAATGCAATGCCCTGGAACGGAACAACCTACTCACTTTATTGTTAAGCTTTCTAACAGAATGGTTCAAAGCAGGAATAGAGATAGCCCCCCGCCACACCTTTCGTGGAATCAAATGGGACCATGCAATCGTGCACCCCGGAACTCTCCTCGCCAACCAACTTACGGTGGAAAGCATTGCCTCCAGGAGTAGTCGTCTACCGATGGTGACCAAATCATTACACCCAACATGTACTATAACTATAGACGGCGGTGACCTTGTCCGCCCTAACAAACCCCCGAAAAATGTTTGAAACTGGTCAATACAGAGACCGCCCCTTCCGTAGAAGGACATCCTGTACCCGTATTCCCCAGCTACGTGAATCATGTCACCTGCTTTGAATACGTCTGCGGCACGCCTCACGTATGAGTGGCCCACGACCCACACCTCCTTTTTCACAGCCGGTGATGTCTGACCGCTGGCCCGGTGTAGGGTCGACTGCATAGTCCGCCCCGCCTCGTAGGCTTGCGTAACTGAAAACCAAACAAAAACAAGAAGCGTGAGTACATTATTACAGCTTCACAACATGTGCAACCGCACGTATCTTTTGTAACAATTGGAGGACCAACGCCCCACTCGTTTCACTTGCTCAACATTAAGACCCCTGGCTGTAGCTTCCGTAGCAGCCCCTATCCGAAAGGAATGGGTCCCAAATTCGCCCGGGTTCAAGCCCGCAGCGGCAATTGACATCGCAAGCACCCGCTGAAACTGAAATTTCGTCAGTGGGGTGGCGTCAGCGTGTCTTAACAAAGTCCCCCCCCATGATGCCACCCTTCGTGCTAGGTAATCCTCTAAACACTTTACCGGACACATGGAGGACCCAGGAATCCTGCGTATGATGACGCAGTCACCCATCCCATCTTGATCAGTCTTGGATTTTACAAAGGAGACAGTCATTGTTTCTCCCCTGATCTGAACGTGTTCCTGGCACAAACCCCCTGCCACATCCAGTTTGTTCCTTGCAACTAGTTCGCTTACCCGCATTGCTCCGTGAAATGCTAGCGTAAAAGCGGCTCGGAACAGCACCGCCTCAAACTGAGATGAACATGTGGCCGGGAGTGTGGCCAACAACTGGGACAATCTATCCAAACCTATCGGGCGCCTTTCATCTACTCTGCGACCCTCAAGGCGTTGCCACCCACGCAGCGCTTTCTGTACAACGAAGGATGCTGTTGGGTCCTGGATAGCGTGTGCTCTGGCAACAAAGGAAATGGCAGCACGATGCCTCTGTGCCGTAGCCACCGATTTCCCAGCCCTACGTAAGGACATCAGGAAATTCACTACCCCTTCCTCGTGACCCCAAAGTCGCTCTCTATCACTCCCCAAAAAGGCTAAATAGGCCCGAAACGCCCCTTCGTATGCCTTCCTCGTCCTTGGTGCTAGACTCTCTCCCACAAGGTGACGAAGTTCGGGGCACCGAGAGACCAGAGAGCTTCGGGAAAGGGTGCCGGCTCTGGGTCCGCTGAGGGGAGGAAACCCGAAAAAGCCTGCATTTGAAAACGAGACAGTGCGTCAGCCGCCTGATTCATCACCCCCGGAACATGTTTTGCTCTGAATAGCACGTTCAATTGCATACATAGTAAAACAATTTCCTTAAGCAGTCTCAAAATCAGTTTACAACGTGCTGCCTGACTATTGATGCACTCGACCACGGTCATATTGTCAGACCAAAATATGACAGAGTGATCTTTGAACCCATCGGGCCATGTTCTCAAGGCCACCAAGATGGGAAACAGTTCCAGGAAAGCAATATTACTCGTCAGACCATTCTCATGCCACCATGTCGGCCATCTTTGTGCCGACCATTTCGTGCCGAAAATGGCGCCAAAACCTATGCTTCCTGCTGAATCTGTCCACAGCCCCAGCTCTTCAGAAGACACGGCTGGTTCATTCCAGACGATTCTACCATTGAAGTCCGCCAGAAATGCTAACCAAATACGCATATCCTGGCGGATCTCGGCCGATAGTCTCGTGCGATGATGGCACTCTTTAAGGCCGACCATCGCTTGGGCAATTGAACGGGAAAAGGGGCGGGCCATTGGTATTACCCTCAGGGCAAAATTCAACTGTCCCACCAACTGCTGTAATTGTTGCAGCGTAACTTTTGATGCATTTATACACACTTGCAGCGCAGCCCTGAACTTCAACACTTTCTCAGCTGGCAAACGGAAACACCCTTCAATGGAGTCCAACTCGATCCCCAGAAACTCGAGGCAAGTCGTAGGACCCACTGTTTTACCCGGCGCCAATGGCACACCAAACTGTTTCATTAACACACAAAATTCGGCCAAGGCCCGGCCACATTCAAGATCCCCGGCTGCCCCAAGAAACAGAAAATCATCAAGGTAGTGCATTACATCTTGGAAACCTGTTTTCTTTGTGAAGACCCATTGTAGAAAACTACTGAATTTCTCGAAATAAGCACAGGATATAGAGCACCCCATTGGCATACACCTATCCATGTAATAACAACCCTGAAACATGAATCCTAGGAGACGCTGGTCGTCTGGGTGTACCGGGAGCAATCGGAACGCTGACTCGATATCTGACTTCGCCATCAGCGCCCCGGGCCCCAGGCGATTTAAAATGGCTACGGCCTCATCGAAGGATGCGTACCGCACCGAACACACTTCTGGATCGATTGCATCATTTACGGAAAGACCTCGTGGAGCTGATAAATTATGAATCAGTCGGAACTCACCGGGGTCTTTCTTGGGGACTACCCCTAAGGGAGAACAAACAAAATTCTGGACCGGGGGAAAACTAAACGGGCCGGCGACCCGACCACGAGTCACCTCTTTCCGGATCTTATCCTGTACTACGGTCGTATGCTGCAGGACGGAAAGTTGATTTTTACACTTTCCCACACCCTGAAAGTCCCCTACCGGGATGCGGAAACCATACGAAAAACCGTTCCGCAGCACCCCAGCAGAAGTACGATCCGGGTATTCACTGAGCCAGGGAATCATCGCCAGGGTATCAATTGGGGTAGGTAAAGGCGCCCCTCGGACTATATTAGACCTGTTTGGCACCTCCTCTCCCCCCGTTATCACCCGTTTTGGCTCTGCACGAGGACTCAGGATGGGACGACCCACAACCACTACATTCATGTTTGAATTTACACGATCCCTGGGGTCTAGTACATTTACCTCTGTTGTAATTAAAGCAGAAACCCCTTTTTCCGGTATTGCCGGCAGGTTTCGAGTAATCGTCGGCACCCGTACCTGATCGAAAGGGCGTCCCCGCATATTGCCGGGAGGATTCGCCAACATTACTTCCCACCAACGGCATTTTCAACATTCCTGACTCCTTCATTTTATCCCAAGTCAAGGAATCATAACAATCCCAGGTTAAACTTTTATTATGCTCCTTTTCCTTTCTGAACAGATTATCGTAACAGAACCAATGATTACCCTGGTGCGATGTCGAGTACCCCATGATTCGTGATTGATAGATTGGGAACTCGGAAAGCAACTCAGGTCTACGTTCCCCCAAGATTGATGTAAAGATTCCCCAAGCATTGCCCCAATTGCCGATATTCTCATTCACTTTAAAGGCGGCCATTTTTGCGCGCCAAACACTCGGATGCATGAGATCCTTCTGACTCTTCACATGCTCTACCTCATAATGATCAACAAGCAGTGAGAAAATGTTCACATACTCCCCCGCCCAAATCTTTTCCTTAATTGCCAAAGGAACATGTTGCCCCAACTTTTCTCTCCGAGAGGGTGTTGACTCATCCCTCGCGATCGGCAATGGCCGCTTACCTGCACCTGACGCTGCCTCTGTGGTCGCAATCGTCCCTGGTGTCTTGTCCCCTACTGCAGCCGGCACGGGCACCTTGGCTGCTTCCCGTTTCTCACGCAATTGCTTTATCAGCGCCTGCGCATCGACAGCCGTGGCGCCCTCGTTACCTTTACCCAACCACGCTGCCAATTGTGCCGCCAGCTCGGGCGGCATATCATCCTCGGACACGGGGGTGACCACAACGGGAATTGGATTCCCCTCCTTCGGCACGGGAGTTGGAGCCTCGAGCGGGGCACTGGGACCCGGGATGTCTTCACCCGCTGCCCCCCTCCTGGGCCTCTTGTTTTTCCCTCCCGGGGCTGCTCCCGCCAAAGGACGTTTTGGACCCCCTTCCTCATTCTTGTCCACCCGCTTCTTTAGCTCGGACATCTCCTTCATGAGAACGCGCAGCATCTGGTCAGTAGTCATGCGCTTTCCCACCTTCTTCGGCATTCTCCAACAAAGTAACTGTAAAACAAACAAGAACGATTAAAACGCTCAAAATTGGCTCTTCGTTCCGTCTCGAGCTCACGTGCAGCGAGGAGGTGCAGCTTCAGAGCACAGGAACAAGAGGATGTCTTCTGGTCTTGCGTCCCTTTTTATCCATCTTCAGGGCGGGCGTAAACCCGCCCCTGCCTGCCCCGAGGGCGTGGCCAGCCGCGTCAGTGTCTAGGCCAGCCCACTCTAGGGCGGGAAAAAGCGCGCCCCGGCTACGCCGCTTCGGGCATACCAGCCGAGACGCGCCTCCCGCCCAAAATGGCTTCCCGGGGGGATCGAGGCACTCTGCCATACGTTCGGGGGGACCGAGTGGTCGCCCCTTTCCATCCTGAAAGGATAACATAATGACAAACAATGTATATACTGATGACCCTCTGATGAACATGTCAAATCCCTCCTAGAAGTCATTCTCAAGAGGCGCATACACATGCTCCTCACAATAGCACATGTTACCTCTCTAAGAAAAAACATCCCAAATCAACTTTATCGTTGATTCCTTTAGGATCCTGGGTATCTATTTTTCTGATCCAAAAAATGTCCCTTTGTAGCAATGTTTTGGTCAAATCTCTGCCTGGTGTGGGGTGTACCGTTTGAATAACTTGGAATTTTATTTGAGCTATAGTATGACAAGCTTTCATCCAATGGACTGCTAAACTGCTATTAGTGTTGAAATTTCGAATGGTACTTTTGTGTTCAGAAATTCACGTTTTTATCTTTCTTTCTGTCTTTCCGACATAAAGTAGTCCGCACGGACACTTTATGCCATAAATAAAAAAAAATGATTTGCAGTCTGCATTATGTTTTAATGTGATGGTTTCAGCTGTCAATGGATGTTGGATACAATTTCCACTGATCACGTTATTGCTGTGAACTCAGTTAAGACACCTATTGGTGCCCTTAAATTCTTTGGTGAACTTTACTGGTGTCTGAGTCAACAGTTCTTTTAGGTTTTTAGACCGTCTGTACGCATGTAGGGGTTTTTCCTTAAACAAGTCTTTGAAGTATTGACTGTGATATTCTTTCCCTCAACAAGCACTGCAATCTCAGAGAGAATAAAATTCTCTGAAAATGCTGTGATTTTCTCTCGTGGCCTGCTTTCATACCTCTATTACCACTATCTCAGATGTGGGACCTTTCCACTCCTGATTGCAATTTCAGAACGGCCAAGCAGGGACAGAAGAATGCATGATATTGAGCAATCAACACTGCTGATTGGATGCTTATTATTTGAAGGCCAGCTGAGCAGTCAAAGGCTGTTTGAGTGTTCTTTAAATCTCTTTGGTGTTCTTTTTGATAAGCAGATTTTCAAAGCAAAATGCTTTCATTTACAATGCTAGACATCAGGCTAAAGCTTACAGACTGTGAACCTTTAGCCATAATGAACTCTGAATGTGCTTTATCTATTAAACTTATAAAAATATACAGACCTTAGCAATGTCATTAGGTTTGTTTTATACATTCAAGTACCTCTTCAGTCATTGGTGGTTTTCGGCATACAGTAACTCACCATGCACCCTTGCACTGAAAGTGAAAAAAAAATGAACAAGGCTTCCACTTAAATGTACACGCATATGACTGCAAATAAATAGGTAATAAATTAAACATAGAAGTGGAAGACCATCTTGCAACGGCATTGTGCATCATTGATTTAAAATTCTAAAAATGCTGCCACCTTCAGAAGCATCATAGCCATCTTGGAACAGTAAATAAGGGGTGTTCAATGCACAATACCATTTCAAGATGGCCACTTAATTATGATCACACTGGGCGGCCAGCTTGGAATGGTATTGTGTTTAGTGTGTCATTTTTGCAGTGATTGAAGATACTCAACATGTTCCTTCTAAATGTGTGGACAGCGTAATTTCCAGTTGGACACATGGTTAAGAAGCTATAAGATGTGGTGAACTGCAAATGAAAATGAGCAAGAAGTTATCAGGTTAATATCACCCTGGGGAGTGGCCAGATGGCCTAAAAAAGCAAGCTTAAAAAAAGGAATGGAAAAAATGAAAATTGATCTATAAAAGAAGAGAATAAAACAAGGACTAGTACATCTACTATGGTTCTGAAACACATTCATTTTGAGGCAAATGGCATAAAAGGACATGCCTTTAGAAACATTGCAATAAAGCCAAAGGCTGCACTGGGCTGCCCACTGCCCTATTCAGAATTTGCATGTAGACTAAGCATGGGCGAATTTTGCGGATCTCACGTTCGCAAATTTTGCGGATTTGCGAACTCGCAATCCGCAAAATCCGCGAATTCCCGCGAATTTGCGGATTTTTTTTTTTTGTGTTCGCCCGTGTTTCTGCCAGTTTGCGAGGGTTTTTACAATTTCGCAATTTGCGAACTTACCTGTCGGGTCGCAAGTTTTGCGAACTTGTTGTTTCTACGTGTCCAGCCTGTTTGGAACACTCTTCTTCATCACTGCCACTCTCTGTCACCACTGCCACTCTCTGACTACTCATGCCACCCTCTGGCCCACCCATGCCACCCTCTGTTTCATCACCACACCCTCTGGTTGTCCAGTGTACATTATTTTCGGCAAAGCAAAGCACACCTTCCCTGCCTCAAGTGACCTGAATTAATTTGGGGCTGATTAATGTGTCACAGAATATTTTTTTAGCTGGCACCTGCTTCCTTAGTGCGCCCTGATTAGTGATCTTTTGCACTTGCTAAGTGCTTTCATTGTTGCAAAATTAGTTACAACACCTGCCCTGCCCCAACTGACAATAATGAATTAGGGGCTGATTAATGGATTTTAACTTCCAGCCTGGCTCCTGCTTGTCTCCCTTAGCTGTAATTCAGGACCTTTGTGGCATATGTGTAACTATTCTGAGGTTCAGAGCAGGGTCACATAATAGTTGCAACTGGCAACTGAACTCTGGAGGGGCCCCTCAGGAAGCACTACAGGAAATGGCTACTAATGATGAGCCTGAACTTTTGAACCTGGCAAGTAGTTTCAGTTTTGCTAAGATCGTATTTCTGCAATTTAGCACTTATTCGCGGGGCGCGAAGTTGTACTGGGAAGCCGCGAACTCACGCGAACAGTGCGAGCAGTGCGAGCAAAATCCGCTGCTCGCGGATTTGCGGATTTTGCGGGAGATTCGCGAATCTCGCGGAATGCGGATTTCCCGAAAATCCGCAAAATCCGCGAGCGAAACGGATTTTCCGCCCATACCTAATGTAGACACTTATCTACAGTCTTTTACAGCGTCATAACAATCTGCATGTAAATGCTTGTAGGCTGTACCTTATGGTTTTTACAAAAATTAAGACACACTTGCTGTTTTTGTCATACCTATAAACTGATCCAACCTATGACATCTGACATGCATTTTCCGAATGAACTATTTAGGCCTTTAGCCTTTTTCATTATCTTGCCACCTTAACTGTCCCTGGCCTGCAATGTAGAATATATACTTTTTCCACAAGGGTTACTCAAGGCACACAGTCATAAAATTACAATTATGTATGAAATAAAACTTTGGCAAAACAATATACGCCTCACTCTGAGAAGGTCCAGCAAGGATTATCACAGTGCAAATGTTTACTCCAGGGACTTGTCAGAAGAGGTTAACCATCATTAAAACCCTTGCCTACTACAGTATTCTCTGAGACTTTATTACAAAAAAAAACCTTCTACACGCCTTAACCTAGTGAAATAATAATGCCTATTTCTTTCAACATGTCCTTTTTAATGATACTGCATTCTGCTTAGCTGACACTCTGTGCCCCTGCTTACCTGGAGCTCTGCCAACAGAGGTGCTTTACTGTCCTGAATTGAGGCATCCCTTACAAGTAATAGCTGTGACCTTGCTATGTAGCGACTCATTATGCTCCCTAGCTACCACAGCAGCGAATGCCGCACTATGCTCTCGGGAAACACCTCGTGACGAGGCTGTACTCCTTGTGCTTGCGTTGCTCTCAGCTACTGCCGCACTGTGTGCTCTGATTCCTGCATCCAATGGCCAAGCAGGGTGTCTTACTGTGACAATTATTCAGCCTTAAATAGAAGTATTGACAATATGCAGCCTATGCTTCTAGTGGTGCACCGCACTGTGAGGGGAAGAAAGCGTGCTTTGCTTGGCACTGCACAGAAAAGGATCCTGCACGCGCTGAATTGCCATACTGCACAACTGCTTAATTGCTGCACCGTGACCCAGCAGCTTAATTGTCACACTCTGAACCTGCATAACTGCTGCATTGGTGACAGTCCTGCATGCTGCTTATCTGCCAAACTATTGTAGGAGGGTAAATAATGAAAGTCCACAGCCAGCAGGAATATGGAGTTGAAGAGAGTTTATTCCAGAGGAACAACCCACGACCCAGCAAACTGAGCTGAAGTTCCAAGAACCATCCAGCTCATTCTAAAGAATGTGAAACTTTGACCAAATTATTACACCATGCAATAAACACAGAACCAGGAATACAAGGTTTAATGCAATAAAAGAAAATTATGAAAGTCACATACTACATAACCTTTCCCTCATAATTAAAGAAATACATAAATGAATATTATGATAATACAAACCACAATAATGTTTTTGAAACGTCAATACAATTCATATTATTTTAATTTGCCGGTACCTTAGCTACTCTAGGGAAGTTCTTGGAGGGACTCCCACTTCGGTCTCTCTCTCAGGCGGAAAAAGAATCACTTGGCGTCCCAGACTCAGATGTGGGGGTTGGAAATGCCATCAATGACATGTCAATAGGTAAGACGCCTGGCACTGATATTCTCCTCTTGGGTGCGAGCTGGAGCCTATACTGGCAGAAATGTGTGTGTAGGCCTACGAAACGGGTATCCTTTCTGCAACAACAAAGAGGCTCTGATGATGCCCAGCCCAAATCTAGCCTTTGAGATGTGGCATACTCAGACTCATGACCCTTTTCTATGTGGAACTCTGACTTAAACATTCAAGGTAAAATATTAGCGTCCCGGTTATTGCCCCATAGGCTGGCCCTGATTCATGGAGACCAAAACAGTTCTTTACCAACCCATAGCACTTCTCATAACCTAAGTGGGCTTTACTCCATCCTGTATGCCCAAGACCCGTTACCTGACCCCTCAAGAGTGATTGTGTGAGTGGACCTTGAGAAGGCCTTCGACACAGTGCATTGAGACTACTCAGAATTGGTGCTAACTGACTAAGATGGGTCAAGCTGCTCAGCGCTCACCCAATGGCTAGGCTGAAAACAGGGTGCACAATTTTAGAAGCTTGCGAAATTTTCTGGGGCACTAGGCAGAGCTGCCCCCTGTTTCCTCTTACATTTGCCCTGACTGTGGAGCTTCTGGCAGAAAGGTATCAAATGGAAGGAATAGCGTACAGCATTAAGCTAGATGGTTTGATTCATCTTATTTCATTATTTGCAGATGACCTGCTTATTTATCTCCAGGATGGGGAATATGATATTCCCCGGGCCCTGCGGCTCCTTGAGGAATTTCGAAGGTACTCGGTCTCTGGATAAACCAGAGTAAGACTTCTGTGATTCTGGTCGTCACAGGAAAGGATATACTTTAGGATCTGCAAAACTTCACACGCTTGGGCATCCAGGTCATCCACAACCTGACGATTTCCGAGAGGGGGGAATTTGGTCTCTTAAGTTCTGTGTCACCTTATGGAGCACCCTCAAGCCACCAACTAAGGTATTGTATTGCTCTCTCTAAAATGGACGTGTTCCTGAGGTTTCTTTACTTTTTCATAAACCTCCCTGTGAAAATCCCACTGCTCTGGTTTTGGAGGCATGTTGCACTCCTACAGGAATTGATTTGGGATGGTAGGCGCCATAAAGTTGCGTTAGCTACCCTCCTCCTCTCCCCACTTGAGGGCAGCCACGAGTCCCAGACTTTGATTTGTGTTTTCTTGCAGATCAGCTTCAGTGGATCACGAAATGGCTGGATGGGGTGGGCTCACCAGAACCCAGTCACTTGGGCAGTAAACCCAACCTGGGACTCCTGTTGGCTAGGCTGTGGTGCCTGGCACTTTGGATTCCCCATGAGTATCCTTTTGTAAACTGCCTGGACTACTGACGGCATGGGCTACGGCACGCCAGTACAGTGACCCCTTATGTCCATGTACACCCGTTGTTGGGCTTCCCTCATGGTAAGCCGTTGACTTTCTTTTCTGCAAGGCAAATGAACTCCTGGATGGAGGCAGGGTTGGTGACCCTGGAAGACTGTTTTCAGATGAGTGTCTTAATGCTCTTTTAAGATCTGGTGGAACAGTCAGGCCTGCCAGTGGGACAATTTCTTACCTACGAAGCACTTACTCCTGCCCTACGGGATCTGTGGGGTGTTGCAGAAGCAGAGCCTCCCATGCATGCTGTCCTTCAGCTACCCCATTAGCTGGGATGGGCTCTCACCTTGTCTCGTGATTCTAAAAGACTCTAAATGGGCTGGCTAAGAAACCATTGGATGCCATCCGGGCTTGCTGGGTTGCTGCCCTGAGCAAGGACTTGGCTAACCCTGCATGGGGGAGGGTGCTTGCATATCACAGCACTGTCTCTTGCAAACACATATTAAATACATACAATTCAATAACACTCACAGGACGTACCTTACACCTCATAGGATACAGACTATCTATGGCAGAAAGCCTAGAGGTTGCCCTTGCTATGTGACACTGGATGCTGAATTTGGTCACATGACTTGGGGTTGCCCTGGGCTTGCAGGTTTCTGGGGGGGAAGTAATTTTGCCCCTTAATAACTCCCTGTCTAGATCACCTGCTAATATGCCTGCATAATGATTATTGGTTCTTTACATCAGGCCGGGCCCCTGGAAGGTGGGGAACAGAATCGTCATCTTTGTTCTGATCAGATGCCCAAATTTGCTGATTTATGACTTTTCAAGAATGCAGAAATCATTTTATTGTACCTTACGAGGTGTACATAATGTCAGTTAAATGTTGTACATTGAGGGACTTTCCTCAGACGCATTTTGTCAAGACACTCTAGCCACTGTGTTTACTTAACCCAACTTGTTCCTATTTTGCCAAACTCCTTTTGTCTTTTCATTTCTTTAAGGTAAATTCATATCCAAACAACAAAACAAAAGTATTTAATAATAAGTAAAGTAAATAAGTCAGGCCTTCAACCCTTGTTGCTCCTTTTATTATTATAAACATATCATACCTATAGCATCTGACATGACCTTTTCACTGGACCAATCAGGCCGATAGCCTTCATTATGCCTTTTCACCATAACCAACTCAGGCCTGCCATATCAATCATAATGTTACCTAAAAGGCAAAACAAGTTCTCCTTTTCAGGAGAAGCACATATCCTCTGCCCAATCAAAAACTTGAAAAAATGAGCATCAGAATGTGCCCGGAGTCTTGCACCGCTCTTTCAGTGCTGCTTCCTCAATCATTTTAATGGAGGTCACATAAGACACAAGAAGCCAAACATTTCTATACCCCAAAAAAAACAAAAAAAACAAACAAGAGAAAGAAAGAAAGAACAAATTCTTGCAGGGTCCTATCACTTTGGCATGAATGTAAGATCAGTGCGATAACAGAGTAGTGTGACATTAAGAAAGGGATGGTATGGATCCTATGCGCAAGGCAGAAGTGATGCAAAACTCTGTAGCAAATTAGTCTAACAAGCAGCTAAACGTATGCCTGGGATGTGTGATCCTATTGATGCCTGTTCAGGTGAACAGTTTTTGTGAGATTAAAACATTTGTAACCACATTTTAAGTCAATGAGAGGTCCCTGACGTGTTATTAAACTGCTGCTTGCATTCTCAAGCTAATGGTGAGATTGTTGCACAATCCATTCCTAAGAACTGCAATTCCAATATTAAAGTCCTGCAAGATGTAGAAAACATGCCAGACATCTAATTACAAACTAACGAACTCAGTGTAACCAAGATTTAAAAGGAATGAGAACACCTAGGTGTAGTGTTCTAACATTACTTATGTTATGATTTTGTGACTTGTATCTTGACTGACCTTCTCTACCCTCCCCTACTATTCCAATAGAATGTATGACTTTACAACGCATACATTTACCACGTGTGCACTTACAACACAGTTTTTACATCACAACATCCACTACAATGCATTCCAGTACATCGCATGACACTACATCGCATTTAAAAAAACTACCTTTACAACGCATACCATTACAATGCTTACCATTACATTGCATGTAAGGTAAGTGTTGGATAGTGTAGGGGTTAAAATTACTATTCCAACTCCAGGTGGTGCAACAGTAGAGAAAGCGTTGGATAGTGTAGGGGTAAAAATTACTATTCTAACTCCAGGGGGTGCAACAGTAGGGTAACTGTTGGATAGTGTAGGGGTACTATGCATTGTAATGGTATACGTTGTAGTGACATGTGATATAGTGTCATGCGTTGTAATGGTATGTGTTATAATGCCTGCATTGTAGTGACAAGCGTTGTAAAGGATGTTGTGATGTAATGACTGTGTTGTAAGTTTAGTGCGATGTAATGACTGCTTTGTAAAGGTTGTTTCCCATTCCAATCTCCATCCTCGATTGACATTTCTTAAATATCATGAGGAGATGGGTAAATACGAGGCTATGATCTATGACCATTTATTTAGGCTCCATATTGTTGATAACTTGGGTGGACATCTCGGTCTTAAGACGCAGTCATTATGCTTCCATGGCACTCTATATTCACCCACCTCGAGAAACTGCAACTTTAAATTCCCTGCATCACCCCTTGCACCATTCGGGGAAATGTCAGCTTTTCTTCTGAGCAGCTTCGTTCTACATGCCTTTTCTCACCCTTTCAGATCCTTTTAGATAACTACCTCTAGCACCCGTTTCCATGCCCGCAATTTGTTGTTGTTCAGGCCTAGGAGGTGGATCCTTCTCTTATTAATGCCTTAAGAATGAAATGCCCTGCCAGGTGTATAGCAAACTCAGCCTAATTGCATTCTTTTCAAATGCACCTCAAAACGTGGCGATTTAGTGCACTGATCTGATCTAGATGACCACAAGCTGCCCAGATTTCCACCACGATGCCCCCTCGTGTGTTTTATGAAATGCTCACTCAGTCTTGCTAGAATTTGACCCCACTCATTTCCATCTTCATTTGAAGCTTGTCCAACAGTGAAACAGAGCGATTGTGGTTTAACAGCACTGCACTCTTGATGAGCAGTGAGAGTACGCTGTGACTGCACTGCCCAAAGCATATGCACATAACTCAGAATGTATCTGCGTTGATGTATGAGCTGCTAAGATCACACAACTCAGAAGATAGGCAACCACTAGCCACAGTTTGCGATGTCACACAACTCCCTGTCTCATTAATCTTAGTAAAAAGACGACTTTTTCGAAACACGATTCCGGGGGACAGAATGTCTCCATGCCTAGATCCACAATATTTACATGACAAGATGTGTGTTCATGGGGCCTGTGTCCCTTTAAGTGACTGTCTTTAAAAAAATCGCTCTTGTGAGAAATAACTTTGGTAAGAGCATGAAGTGATTCTAACCCTTCCCTAAGGCCGCTCTCCATCACTTACAAAGCCGAAGCTATCCCACAGAGTTATAATTCTGAAAGAAGTTTTTGGGATCTTTGAATGGTTTGTAAGTGCAAATAAAGTTGCAAATCATTCATACTTTGCGCTGCAACTCACGTGCCCTTTCCAATGAGCGAATCAGAATGTGCTGCAAAAGCTTTTTGGGATTCAGGAAAACTCTTCTGATTCGCAATATAGCATTTGTACAGTATTACCTGGGGGTTTACAGCTGTAGCTTGTGGTTTTGTGAATCGCATGTTTGTGACTGCAAGATCCCTCCCATACATCAGAGCATAATCTATTATTATATCACATAGTCCTAAGAATGAATTGTAGGGGAAAGTGGAAAGAGTCAGTCACAAAAGAGATTTCTATGTCATGCCCTGGTATGATAAAGAATGATTGGGTAGCACTGATCAGCAATTAAATGTATCCCTAACTGATATGTTACCTAATAAAAAACTTACCTGACACAAGAAATACTGTTTTACGTCTATTTTAGATATTTTTCATGACGTGTCCTCAATGCACCTAATCCCTTATGAAAACAGGGTTGTACTTTTTCTAAGCTTTCTGCTAAAACATGGAAAGGAGGTGAGGTTTGTAGGTTCACTTCTGCTTTCTGTTACTCTGGTTCTACTAGCTGTGTATGTGAGTGAAAGTCCTGTGGTGCAGTAAACATATTTATCACACCTGGAGAGATATATGCTATAATTATTGAATTATAAACTACCAAATGAATGTTGTGTCGAGCTACCTGATACAATGATGGAGACCTGCATGACACTATAGGAATAGGAGACAATAATAATGCTACTACTTGTTAAACTAGTATCAACCATTCCTACTTAACTAGTCAGTTTTAGGTTCCTCCTAATGATCAGTGTGAGTAACCAGGACCTGTTTGCAGTGTCCTCCCACGTTTTGCCCACGTTTTGAGTACTGGATGCTGGTTTTCTGACTCTGATTGTGCCTTTGGGCTCCGCTAACTAGACCCAGGGCCTATGCTCTGCTTAAAAGTACATGGCAAATCGATATAATTACATTGGTACTGACAACCTAGCTGTAGTTCCTAAAATATGGTAGGGTATGTAGGTCTAGTGGCCCTGTATATTTAATGTACTTAAGTGTGCACTACTGTGGTGGCTGCTGGTATTTTAAAGCCTTGCAGGCAACTTTTAAACTCATGGTATATGTAAATTAGACTTTGGAATTAAAGGTACTTTCAAAGTCTCAAACTACTGCAGTTGTGCATATAAGTCACCCCTAAGGTCTCCCTTAGGTGCCCCAGGTTTTAGAGTGCTTTTTAACTATGTGCAAGGACTTTAAAAAAGATGTTTTATATACCCTGGTGAGGGAACAACCCCCAATTTCATGTTTTCCCATTTTAGTACAATGGCTCCATAGGCTAACATGGGAACACTTTATTAAAGTTAACTACTGAAAGAAATGAGCTAAAAAACACTTCAAAGTATCAAAATGACAGAATAAATCCAACAGCTTGCCACTGTTAGATTTATTATACCTATAACAGAAAAGAAGTTATAGAACTTTCTTTTCTATAAGCCACATTCCAGCCTTCCAGCAGCCCTGCTCTGATATGTCAGCCTCTGCCAGGCTGTGCCAAGCTGTCCTAATGAGGTGTGAAGTGGCCTGACTGAAGTCAAAGTATTTCCCGTTGGAGAACTGCAAGCTGCAGATCAAAAGGCAAGATGGGGGTGGAGTAGCTAACTTGGTCTTCAAAGAAGTAATGACAATTTAGGGTATTGTTGTCTCAACCCCACATCCTGCACTCCCAGCCAGATAAGAGCTCCAGTAATAAGATTAGCAGAGGGGCTGGAAGGGCGTGTTGTGGAAACATGGCCACACCAGCTCGCTGGCTTAGCCAAATCAAATCCTTCATTTTCGATTTTGGAAGAATAGTCCTTTCTTGAAAAAGAAGATGCCACATTTTTGTGGAAGTTGTCATACTTCTGGGTGTCACCCTGTACCCTTTTTGTCAAGTGTGCCTCCCTGCTTATTGCCCAGGACCAATGGATAAACATGGGAGAGCCGCAAAACAACTCAAAATCCTGCCTGGAATGATCAAAAGAAGAAGGACTGCCCTGCTGAACCCCTAGTCTGCATCCAAGAGGACTGCCCTCAGAAGTACTGCACCTGCTGCAGACCATGGGGTTCTCCAAAGAGGACTTTGCCTGGCTTTAAAAACGATTAAGGAAGGGACTCCCTGAAAGCAACAGGTACAAAAGATCTACAAGAAATCAGACATGGGTCTGAAGCACGGGTGCGTACTGGCCGCACCTTTTTAATTTATTCAATTCAGACCTTTTAAGTCAGATAGATGAAATCAACTCACACTCACCGAAGCTGGGAAAACTACAATTATCACACCTCGCCTATGCAGATGATATTTTCCTTTTAAGCTTGACCAAGGTAGGCATGACAAGACTACTCAACAAACTCTCTGAATTTCTGTCAGTAAATACGTTGGAATTACATTTTTCAAAAACTAAATCAATGCTTATCACAAATCGATCAGCCTCAACTCAACATATTAGATTACATGGCAATCTACTGGAGAAAGTATCGTGCTATAAATATTTGGGATTCTTTATCGACGATAAATTATCATTTCGCGATCAGAAGAAATGTATGACACAGCGAGCAGGAGCACTAATATTCGCCCTTAAACCGCTTGCAAAGAAACTGGAGGGACCGTCTTTGAAACCATTATTAATGATAATTGCAGCCAAAGGACTGCCAACACTATCTTATGCCAGTGCTGCAATGCACAGGAAGGACTCAGAAACCCTAAACAAACTAATGGCATGCATTTATATAAAGGTTTTTCAACTCCCGAAAACTGCTTCACCAGCGCAGATGCGCCTGGAGTTCGGGCTCATGAACAAAACACTGGGCAGGCTCTACACATACATTAAAATATGGCACCAGATAAAACAAAATGTAGAGGAAAACGGCCTTAATGAATCCCTGTGGCAGGAAATGGAACAAGATAAATATTTGCCAGCATACACATTTTCTGAATATGCATTAAAGGCTACCTGCACAAGTGAGTTGTGGAATAAACAAATGTCCTACCAAACATTCAAATTAACACTAAACAAGGCTGCATAGTTCCACTCTCTACTGGCTGATAAAGACCTTTTTTCAACAAGAAGTATTCATGGTCAGTGATCAACACTTATAAAACACTGAAACAAGCGGCCTATTTGGACTCCACTTACTCTATTTATGTAAAGAGGAAATTAATAATATTAAGGTTTGGACAGTTCCCTACTCTTGCGAAAGCCTCTTATTGGAAACATAAGGAAAATGAAAACTGCCGGCATTGTGGCTATAAAAAGGAAGATCTGATTCATCTTGTACGTCATTGCAAGATACTGCAACCAGCACGAACCACAATATTATGGCGAGCATTTCTGGATAGAGGCATAAAGTCGTGCAGAACAACTATCATAAGAGGATTGGACTCTACTGACCCCCAAATGAACTGTAAACTGATTACATTTTTAAGTACTCACTAACGAGCAATAAAAGCTAAATATGAACCATGATAAAACAAGAAGTATATTTTATAATTACATACATTGTAGATTTTTTAGAGATATGTAACTTTTATGGGATTTTGCTCCTTTTAAAAAATTAGTGTAATATTGTTATGGTTTTATTTAACTGAAAAATAAATAAATAAATTAATCAATATATATATTTATTGTTAATAATAATAGCTTTTCTTTAAAATATAATATATATTTGTTTTTTATTCTTTTAGAGTTTAATTTAGGTGTGTGGTGTGGATGTTAGGGTGTTAAAGCTTCTGTACTCAATTAATGTTTATTTTTATTTTTGTATTATTAAGATGTTATTCAATGGATTATTAATTTTAAAAACATTGACGTGTTTTGTTATTGGTGTGGTGTTATAGGGTATAAAATAAAGTAAATACACTTATGTTTAAAATATTTGTTTTATTTGTTAACATTTGGTACTGTTAAATATTTATTGTTTATAAATGTATTTAACAATGTATTTTATATATTATGTGTAGGTTTTTGTTATATGTAGTTAATGTTATAATATATGTTCGTACATGTTCAATAGATTTAAGTTAATATTTTTTTAAATATTGTACTTTTAATTTTTATGATTTTTTAAATGTTGTAATATGTTTTTTTAACTGTTTAAGTGCTATTAGTAATTTTTTTTTCTCTGCTATCCAACACTTTCCCAAATATTGCACTCACTGGAGTGGGAATAGTAATTTTGACCTCTTCTCTATCCAGCACATTTCTGACTGCTGCATTCACTGGAGTGGAAATAGTAAGTTTTACCCCTCCACTATCCAGCACTTTCTCTAATGTTGCACTAACTGAAGTGGCAATAACGTTTTTTACCCAACTGCTATCCAACACTTTTCCTACTGCAGCACTCATTGGAGTGGTAATAAAATGTTGCCCCCCTCCGCTATCCAACACTTATCCTACTATGGTATTCAGTGGAGTGGGGACAGTAATTTTTACCCCTCCGCTATCCAATATTTTCTCTACTGTTGATTTCTTTGAAGTGGGGATAGTAATTTTTAACCCTCTGCTATCCAATACTTCCTCTACTATTGCACTCGCTGATGTGGGAATAGTAATTTTTGCCCCTTCCCTATCCAACACTTTTCCTACTGTTGCATCCTTTGGAGTGGGAATAATAATTTGTACCCCTTTATTATCCAACACTTTCCCTACATTTGAGTGGGAATAGTAATTGCGTTAAGCAGTGAAATAGGTTGATATGAGGCATAGTCATTAGGCGGCTTGCCCTCTTTAGGTATGATCACTATGGAGGCCACCCTCTGGTCTCTGAGCAGGATGCCTGTCTCATAGCTTTCCTTAACAATTTGTAGGTTGTGGGGAATGACTGCAGAAGTGGAAAGCTTATACTGATCAATAGATTCGCCATTTAGGCCCACTGCCATACCTGGGTTCAGGTGACAGATGGCTTACGTGAGGTCCTGACCCAGGAGTGCCCTATACTCTCAAATAAGTCTTGGAAGTTGAACGTCCGCTAGTAAATCATCGGACTCCTCTGCAGTGGCAACAACCATCGGTGATCTGCGTAGTATGCTGCAAAAGCATTCACCATTCTCTCACCTGCAACATTTAAGATTTCTGGAACCCATTGGTTTGCCTGTTCCTCCCTGTCAGGTCAGGTCAGGTCAGGAGCTTCCTGGCCCTATCCCCACCTCATAGAGGCAGTGCTGAGCAGCATGGTGGTACGCTTTTGTGGCCTTTTCAGCAAGCTTCTTGATATTCCTTCCATTTAAGGCCCAAATTGTCTTTCATTTTCCCAGTTCTGAGCGGTGTGTTAGGATTCAACTTCTGAATCTCTTGTTCAAGTGTCTCTAAATGGGCCCTCATATTCTTTTTATGTTCCGCTAGCAACGCAAAGCCCTGACCATGTATTATTGTTTTATATGCCTCCCACATAGTTTGCACTGAATTGACCAAGCCCATATTTTCGTCAAAGTACTGCTTAGTGGCTTTTTGGCGCCATGCACGGCCCAGATATGAGGCACATTGAAGTACTATTGATTAAGGACCATCCACCAATGCCTACCTCAGTCTAGGCTATCAAGGAGTCAGCTAGTGTGCATTGGGGAGACCTCATCTGTCTGGATGTCCAGCGGTCCCGGAAATCGCAGAGGACCATGTTGAAGTCTCCACCCAGAAGTGTGCTACGGTCAGCAAATGCAACCTCATGCAGTCTCAGGGGCACAAATACCGACATAAGATTGAGTGCTTTGCCCTCCCATGTGTGTCAGTCCAGGTGTTCTGTATGGTAAACAGAAGCAACTTATGCAGGAGGAATCCCACTCTTCTAGAGCCAGTATTATAGCCTGCATGTGCTGCCCTTTTCTATCCACCTGATCCAATGCATGATGAGTGTTGCCTTGAAGGTGCATCTCTGCAGGAGAACCACATTTGGAGAATGCCTATTGAGGTATTGCAATACCACCACTCTTTTAATCTTGTCCCTCACCCTATTGAAGTTCCAGGACAGCTCTTTGAAAATTAAGGTCCTCAATGTTTTATCCATGAGTCCACAGTAATCAAGTACATCGGGGGGCTTGATTACAACTCAAAAGCCCATCACCCCGAAAAACCTCAGTCAATCAACAACGGAAAATTGCCAGACAGCAAAAGCCTACAGCATATTTAAGCCTTTAGAGAAGGGAAAGAAACGGCTCCCAACAACGCAGGCTACACAAACTATAAGAACATCACCCCCACTAGGGCCTAGTATGATGGAATCTACCGCAACCAGCATTAAAGGAGTCAACCTGCCTAAGGAAGGCGACAAAGAGGAGGAGAGGAGTAACCTTGAACTTACAAATAGACACCATCTGGGAAGTCGCCTGACACCACCGGCTATGGCCATGGACAAGCATTTACAAAGAAATACATGTAAGGTACAGCAATTCTGTGGAACGTCCTCGAAGCATATTGCAGAGGTGAAACAAAGTGAAATGAGCACAGATTGCAAACAAAGGCCGGACAAGGTCGACAATAACATTAAGTTGGAATTTATCCCCCACTATGTCTCGAGGGGAACTCAAGATATCCTCAACAGAGGCGTACTATTAAAATTATTTAAGGCACTTCCTTCACTGAGTCATATTGACACCTGTAATTTGGAAAGTATAGAATTCAGACACAATTCAGACTTAACGGGCCATGAAATCACTAGAGCAACTTTTTCCGAGATTTCCATCGCTGAGCAGATTTGGCAGCAACAAGACGCATTTGCCAAATGGGGTATAGAGATAAAAAAGCTTGCTCCGCCCCGTTACCCAACACCATTACAACTACCAAACCTACAGAAGGTATGCTGAGAGGTGCGAAAGGTCCGGATCAACCTAGCCCAAGCAATGACATCGTTCAAATCGGTAGGAAAATCACCATCACCATCGTTCACCCCGCAGCGGATAATCCCCTGGCACACGGGCAGAGGAATCAAACTGGAACCAGTTACGGTACGGCATGAATAAACCCATCCAAAGCATTAAAACCAGCTAATTACTGCAGCATCTGCTCTTGGAATGTGAGTGGCCTAAGCATAAAATTAGAAGATCCAGACTTCTTGGAATTCATTATTCAACATGACCTACTCATCCTCCAAGAGACATGGAAGACAAATCCAACATCAATTGTGGGATATAAAGAGTATCTCAATCCAGCTAAGAGGGATTCCAAATATGGCAGAGCAAAAGGAGGTCTCTCCATTTTTGTTTCGACCGACCTTTCTTGGGAAGTCTCAGTAGTAGATCTCGACTCGACCTGGATGTCATGTGTCAAATTAGTGGCTACTTCCTCTTTTAGCTTTATAATATTGAATATTTACATCCATCCCTCATTCAAACAAAAGATGTCAAGGATTGAGAAACTAACAGAAACAATAGCCACTCTTAAACTTGCGCATCCACGTGTTAACATCATTTTGTCCGGAGACTTCAACATGAACCTTTTAAATGTCAGGAAAGGAAAATCAACAGGCTACATACAATGAAGCAAAGGAAGCAACACACACGGTGACAGATGTGCACTCCTGCTGAAAAAACTTTCATTGTGCGCGCTCAACGGACGAGTTCCGTTAGGAGGCTCCCCAGCATACACTAGGGTTACTCAAAAATCAGGCTCTATCCTTGACTACACATTTATAGATCAGGACATTCTTCCATATACTGCAAACTATTTAATAAAAGAGAGAGCTGAAAGTGATCACTACCCCCAAACGTTCACCTTGCTTATAAACATGCCAAACCCCAAAACCGACAATGCAATGTCTCTACCAACGCAATGTTACAATCTAAAACGACTTATTTGGAACAAGGGGAAAATAGATGACATCATGGCTACATGCATTACTCTTCTCGAGAATTTCAAAACTGAACCATTGTGTCCAAAGGCTTGGGCATCCTTCACTTACGACCTAAACAATGAATTCTCAAGAAAAGGTAATGGACGCAAAGGAGGAAGACCAGTAGGGGCAGCTTGGTTCACGAATAGCCTAAGGAAACAAAAAAGACTACTAAACAAATATTTAAGACAACTCCGACTCCTAGGCTCAGATCCCTATCGTGACATCTTTGCCCTAATTTCAAAAACAAGAAATGAGCTAAAAAGAGACATCAAGATGGCCAAGAAGGATTATAGTGAAAATCTCTGGGAGAAACTTTTCTACGCCAGTAAGCAGGGAGACTCTAAGCTGTTCTGGGAAGTTATCAACGAGTTATCAAATGACAAGAACCGGCACTTCAACTCAGACATAACGGAATATACCTGGAGAGACCATATTGATCAGACATATAACGCCACTCCACTCTTAGGTGCTATAAAGCAGGAAGTTCCCACACAAGATATGATGTACAAAACACAAAAGTCAGAATCTTCAGAACCTCCGCTACAGATTACACAAGACCAGGTTCTTAAAATTATAAAAAATTTAAGATCTGAGGGAGCACCAGGTCCTAATGGCTTGCCGAATGCATTCTTGCGGCACGACCCTTCATTTTGGACTGGCACTCTAACTCCATTGTTTACGCACGCGTTAACAACTGTCTCGATCCCTGATTCCTAGCGAGGAAGCATTTTAAATCCTATATACAAAACGGGTTCACGCGCAGACCCTGAGAACTATAGATTGATTGCACTGATCGATGTGGAGGCCAAGATATATGCTGCAAATCTTTTGTCAGATCTAGAGGATTGGGTCAAACGCATAAACCTGATACCGAACACCCAAACTGGATTCCGGGCCGGGATGGGCACCCTTACCAATATTTCAGATGTGACACTACTAGCCAATCAAGCCTACGCAAAATCTCGAACCTTGTACGCATGCTTTATCGACCTTAAAGCAGCGTTCGACAAGGTTCCGAGAAAGAAGCTATGGGTCAAAATGCAAACCTGGGGGGCACCACCCAAACTTTTGGAGGCAATAATCAATCTTTACTCAAACACGTGGGTGCAGATAAGGAAAGGAGATGGCCACACCATAACAAACAAGATCCCAACATCAAATGGTCTAAAACAGGGGTGTGTGTTGGCCCCCTGTTTATTCAACATCTACACAGCCGATCTTGAGAAGTACCTCCAACAAGTGCAAATTGACCCACCAAAATTAGGCAAAACACCAATCTGGAGCCTTCAATACGCAGATGATATTGTGCTCCTAGCACAAACACCAATAGGCCTGCAGCGTTCAATGACACAACTAGGATCTTATATCACTTCTGCTCAATTAATAATAAACCTTAAGAAAACCAAGGTATTATGCTTTAGTAGTCATCACAAAATAGGGTCAAAGGGGAAATTCACCTGGAGACTGGAGGAAAAACCAATATCCCAGGTGGACTCATACAAATACCTAGGGTTCCAACTTGACCACACACTTAAATATAAGCAACACTTGGACCAAGGAAATACTAAAGCAAAACAACTCCTGTATGCTTTCAAAATTTTACAGAAGAAACTAAAAGGTTGTCCAACAGGCCAGTTGCTTAAGATAATCGCAGCAAAATGTTTACCCTTAATATCATATGGGTCGGAAATCATGAATACCAAAGATGCAGCCGCCTTAAACCTAGCCCAATCGAGTTTTTTCAAGTGCCTGTTTTTAATTCCTCAGCACATTTCTCAGGCACAAGTTCGACTGGAATACAGGCTGAAAAATCTGAAACCTGCCAGACAAGGGGCGATGGTAAAATTTTACTGGCGGATGAGGCAAGCGGAAGATGACACTTTAGCCCACTGCTGTTGGGAAGAAATCAAAAATCAGGCGAGGCAAAAAAACTCCATTGTTGCAGTCCTAAAAGAATCACTCGTTGATTTACATCTTGAAGAGGCATAGCATACAACAACATCATATTCCGGGTTCAAAAATATGATAAACAGCGCAATAAAGCGAACTTCGCTACTAATTGATAAAGCTGCCTTTGCTAAGAAAAACCATGCATGGGCAGTGATTCAATCATATCAGTTTCTGAAACCCCAACCGTACCTGTCCGAACACTTCTCGCATCACAAAAAGCACTATTTGATGCTGTTGCGGTTGGGTTCGTTCCCCACAAAGGATTTAACCCCGAAATGGAAGTCAACATGGCCTACTAAAGAATGTTGCCTGTGTGAACAAGGAGAAGAGTCGTTATTACATCTTTTATGCATCTGCCCCGTGCTATTGGAACCTTGAAAAATTGTTCTTCGGGAGATTTTTAGGAAGCACCAATTGAGATCGTGCAGAGCTGCAGTGATACAATGCCTTGGTGGACTGTCAATTCAGCTTTCATGTCGAGCCGTCACCTTTTGGAAAATAGCAGCCAAAGAACTGTACAAAAAAGACAATAGTCTGCACGGCAAAGGTATATGACTGACTGGTCACTCCCTTTCTGCACAGACATCAAATATCGCTCTTTTCATATCGAACTGCAATGAACTTCTTACAATGTTATCGTTTTAACTGTTGTTGCGACCAAAGCTTACGAGAGGATAATGGTTTTTACTTGTCTACATTTTCCTAGATTTTAACTTCAGTTAATTATTATGTAATATGTGTTTTTCTCATGCTTTTATGATTTTTAACGAAATCAAATAAAAGTAATACTTACTACTTACTTACTTACATCGGGGGGCTGAGGCCGCTAACTACCTTCGGGGGCATAGTCGCTTATCGAGGGCAATGTAGCAGAAATTGAGGGTGCTGTAATGTTTAAAATTGTAAATAAGCGTGGGTGGTGTGGCATCGCAACGAGGATTAGACTGGGGGGCCGGAGTGAGGCACTGACTGACCATGTTGCTATTGTGTCTGTAGTAGTGTAGAATTAAAAGACTGTCAAAAGGAAAATAAACAAGGAAAAATGCAATTCAAACTTCAAATAAAACCATCCCTTCCTGCCTCCCCTGCAGGATGGACTCAAAACTTCCCATCCTTCTAACTCTACAGAGCGCCTGCCACCCCAAAACATAAGACAAAGTTTAAGAGGCTGTGGTTGTCATAAAGTGGCCACTGACCTACTTGTCCACAAGGTAAGGATATAAGAGATGTTACCAAAAGTATATGTAATTAAACAAAATCCATTTGCCACTCTTTAGGAGAACAGTTAAATATAGGACTGTAGATGAGCACCTGCTCCACTGAAGTAGTGCACCAGTAGATATCCTTAGGTAGCCCTCACCTTTGGCACCCCAGTCCCCCCTGCATTCTGGTGGCAGTGCCATATAAAATGTCTCATTAACAAATGCTGCATGTCTGTCTCATAGGCAGGTTGATTCCTGCAATCTGTCCAGTGTATTGGATCTGTGTCAAAGTCTTCTCGATCTGGAGTGGGTCTCAGGTTTCACACCAATTCCCCTGCCTTCCACCACTATTGCCTCGTCAGGAGAGGCAAAGTACAAGGTCTTGCCGACCGCATCCATCCAAAGCCTTGATGGAAAGATCATAGAGTATTTTATCTCAAATTCTCTTAAGACCCTCTTCATCTCCAGAAAACTGCGACATAGCTGCTATACTCACAATGTGAAGTTCGGGAAAAAGGTGAATATGGCATTTCCATAGCAGACTGGCGGCTCACTATGCACAGCCTGTGGGATAATGCCATGGTCACGATGGTAGAAAATGCAAGCTATGATGGGGTGAGGTGATGCACCAGGCTTTCGTGCAGAGTACGGGTTCTTGTGGGCCCATTCAACAGAAAAGTAGTTGGAGAGGCCACAAACCTGCAGTTGCTTGAGTAAAAGGTCTTCCATGTAGAGGTACACAGCCCCTCTGATGTCTTGGGGGACCTCTAAGATATGAACTTTATTCCGCTATGACCATCCTTCAAAGTCTTCTAGTCTGACCTCCAGGACAGTGGTAGTTGACTTCAGGACTTCAAGTTGGTCTGTCAGTGTTGCTGTTTCAGCCTTGAGGGTGATAATCAAGTTCTTTGTGTATATTTCACTCGAGCGCCAAGGTTGTGGATGTCAGCTCAATGTAACTTTAACCCCTTCCACGCTCATGACGAGCTGGGCTCGTCATGGTGTAGCCTCCTCGCACGCTGATGACGAGCCCAGCTCGTCATGAAACAATGTAAAATAGCAATTCCCAGCACAGGAGGGGAATTGCCTTAGCAGCCATGGAGTTAAGGGTGACTGCCTAAGAGACACTGCAGGCTGGTTACACCGGAATTCCCTCCAATTCAACTCCTCGAAAACCGAGGTTTTGTTCTGTCCTGCGAGCCGTATCCCTCGCCTTCTGCCTGTGGAGTTTTGGCCCCCGGAAACCCAAAAAATCCGCTACCTGTCGCCAGTGTTCGCAATCTGGGCGTCATACTAATAACAAACTTAGCATGGAAACGCAGGTAACAAGAACAGTCGCCACCTGCTCGGCCCTTATGCGCTTCTTACGTAAAATCCTGCCATTACTACCACCTCCAGCCCGAGCATTGATAGTCAGGTGCACGATTCTTAGTCGCCTTGACTATTGCAATGCCCTCCTGATCGAATCTCCTATGGTACTGTTGGACAGACTCCAACGAGTCCAGTCGGCAGCAGCCAAATTGGCCCTTGGATGGACCAGGAGATCCTCGGCCACTGCTGCCTTAGCCGAGCTACATTGGCTTCCCTTGAAGCAACGAATAGCCTTCAAGGCCCTCTGCTTGGTCTTCAAGGCATTACACGGATCAGGACCAAGACCTCTACAACATATGTTCTCTTGGTACATCCCTACCAGAACTCTCCGATCCGCGACCGCCTGCCTTGTGACAGTACCTAGATTTAAGAAGGCCAGGATCGGGGGAAGATCTTTCAGAGTAGCTGCTGCTAAGCTTTGGAACAGTCTGCCTGCCGACATTCGCCAAATTCCACAGCTCCTACCTTTCAGGAAACGAATAAAAACATGGCTCTTCCCCTAGCCCTCCACTTCCACCCCCCTAATCAGTTCCCATTGCTTCTAACCCAGGAGTAAGCTTTCCAGCGCCAGGATACCTGCCAGGTGACAGCCGCACTCTACAAGTGTTTTAAATTTAATTTAAAATTTTAAAACTGAGTCTATTTTAACCTCAAGGGCACTTCAGACTCCCGGGATCGCAGCCATAACTTATACCTTAACTTAGAGGCCCATCGTCAAGGAAGACCTGAGTGGCAGGAGGTTGCAGCTCAACATGCGTGAGCATCAAGGTAGAGTCTTTGGTCATGGTGTATTTATCGAGTTTGGTATCCGGGCCATGGCACCCTGGTCTTGAGTGGGGGTAGGAGCACAGGAGTAATCACTGCCGCATACCAGGGGGCCAGTAAGTACCATGCTGCGGCCTGTTGGTTTTCCTCTAACCCATCACCACACCCTATCCTCATAACCAGAACCAGCTATACATCTTGATAAACATTGTGAGCATACCCAACACCTAATCTTGGTTAAACTACTAAGGTACTGGCTAATAAATGCTGTCACACTGGGTGCACCTATCCCTTGCTTAATTTTCTTTTCAAATGTGTCTATCTCCCATGAAATTTTAGTTGTGTACGTTTCTCACACCTCACATTTTTCCACATCATGTCCAACAAAAAATGTTTGAAGGAAGTGGAGGCACCTCACGGAAACACCACCATAGGAGCTATTGAAAGTTTCTCATCAGTGTGCTCAGATTATCATCATTGGCAATTTCCACAACCAAAGAATAATGTGAAAAGATGTGCACAAATCAATTGAAACGAAAGTGTGAAAAAAGGAAAATACACACCCCGAAAGATGTTCATGTGCCTATCAACCATGACCCTCTACTATAAGAGCAATGGAAGAAAGTTTGTCTTGCACCTATAATATAAAAACGAACTAAACAATCCCTGGCACTACTTAAAATTTTAATCACTGCTGTGTGTTTGCTCACTTTAAAAGCAAGACCTACTGTCCCACTCCATCAGTTCATTATGAAAAGGCAACTACAGTAATCTGCGAGATTCTGTGTCATAAAATGCGTGCATACAGACTTTAGCAGAGTATAATAACAATTCCCCCTTTATAGACAGTTTGCCTTTCACACATATTTTCCCAATAAGTAAGTAATGCCTACTTTCTTTGTCATAAAAATGCATCACAAACAGATCTCTCCGAAAGAATCTGAAATGAAAGAATGAATGAGATATTTATTGCTATATCGCACAGCTACTTCGGGAAGTGTCCCAGAACTTTTGGCCATCCAGAAGGGCATTACAATGAGATTTGTCCACCCACATTCATTACATGAATCTGAATAGGAATGTTTTCAGTTCATTCTTTTATTTAGTTTCCTCAGAGGTAAATCTCAACTATTCAGGCAGTTTATTCCACAAACCGCAATAAGACCCGTATAGCTAGAACGCAAAAGCTTCCCAGGGCTGTATGATACAATGTGTTCATTCAGGTACATATTCTCCCTATTAAGGAGGGCTTGGTGCATTAGGATTAGTGCTTAAATACCTAATGCATTGCCGGACTGCCAGCCAATGAAGTCTTTCCTGAAATGGTGAAAATCTGAATTGTTGTGTTCTGAGCACTCCTTATTTCTTCCAAACTCTAGTAAGGTTAAGCCTACTTTATTGATCCGTGTGCTGCAACTAATAGAGTATACCCAAATACCCTCAAAAGTAAACATGAAAATGTGGCTGGTCAACGCACTGTTAACACAGACTTAGCTGCGCACAACTAAAATAAAATTTATCGATCAAACTTTTTATGCTTTCTATACATGAACTATTTATTCATTCTCATATTAGCAATCAGTCATTTTCTTCAAGAACCATTGTCTATTAATTTACATAAACATGATTACATCCATAATCAAAACAACTTTGAACAATTTATACAAAAAGAAAAACATTAGATTCTCTTGTGTATGTTGTAATTCGCCCAATGCATTTCGGGACTAAAGTAGGGTCCCTTCGTCAGGGGCAACACTGTAAAATAAAATATAATATACAGGCGCATAAGTTGAATTGTATTCATTGGTAACATATACTCTTATGCAACTAACCTCCACCAGCAAATACCACCCAAAAAGTGTATGATGGTGACGAAACACAAAGAAAGAATGAGCTCACTCACACTAAAACAGAGAGCTAGAGGCTAGGATTCACGTGTTTTAGAGAATCTAATGTTTTTCTTTTTGTATAAATTGTTCAAAGTTGTTTTGATTATGGATGTAATCATGTTTATGTAAATTAATAGACAATGGTTCTTGAAGAAAATGACTGATTGCTAATATGAGAATGAATAAATAGTTCATGTATAGAAAGCATAAAAAGTTTGACCGATAAATTTTATTTTAGTTGTGCGCAGCTAAGTCTGTGTTAACAGTGCGTTGACCAGCCACATTTTCATGTTTCCTGAAATGGTGACACCAAGGTACATTTTGGGATTTTAAAGAGTAAACGGACTGACATATTCTGCATAACCTGTAACTGCTAGGTTAGGTATTCTGGTAGACCAATTACAGGACCTTGACATAATTTAGCCGAGATAGAATCAGTGACCTGACCACTGTAACCTGAGACTCATGGGGAAGCAAGTGAAGAAACTTCTTCAACATGCGTGGAATCCAAAAACAGATTTTTACAACTGCGGACACCTATGCCCCAAAAGAGAGTTGGACATCTAACATCACATACAGAATTCCAGCCACCACACTTGGAGAGGGCGGAGAGGGAACGCTGTCAGACAAGGCACCAACACATCCTGGAAGGGGGTCCTGGCCAAACAAGAAAACTTCTGTTTTATCGGGGTTGCACTACAATCTATTGGCCTTCACCCAGCCAAGCAGGGCCACCATTCAGCTGACAAATGCAACCCTTGCCCTAGCAGGATCCCCATCATAATGCAAGCATATGAGATGATCTTGAAGTTATAGGATTCGATCAAATATGCCACAGGAGAAATTTTGAAGAAAATGGGACTAACATAGGAGCCTTGAGGTACCCCCACTTCAACATTTTTCCTCCTGAGATACATGGCTTCATTCATATCTCCTTCTTATGTCCTTCCAGAAAGGAGTTCAGCCAACTCAGCGCAGAACCTGTTTTTCCAGATGCCTAACCTGTGCACTGGGACTGACTAGGCTCCATCGGGGGAGACGTAAATTTAGAATCTGTGGTGTTAGCAAATAACTTTCCGTGAAGTTATCAAATAACTTTTCTCAGTGGATTGATGAGGCCTCTGTCCTTTACCATTTATAGAATGACACTATATAACCCAGGAGAATAGAGGTGTGTGGAAAGTGGCCACTCTCTGGCATTCTTTTACACATTTTTACATTTACGAATTTGCACAAAATGCAATTGGCTAAACAATATACAGCTCTTCTCAAAAGAGCCTAACAGGAATCATCAGAGGAGTAACATTTTATTGCCAGGGTTTGTCAGAGTGGGTCACTAACACAAGCTCTTGTCTACGATGGTAATCTGTGAGATTGTAGGTACCCAAATACTATTTTATGACCTGTAACGTAATGTGATAAAAATCCACTGGTAGAGGACTACTAGTTTTAGAATATGCTGTTCACAGTACATATGCCAGGCCAACTGCCTTTGTAAAAACATTTCTTATTAAGCTTAATAAACAGGCCAGACCTATAGCATCAGGCATAACATTTCCCTGCTCACCATTCAAGCATATATCTTTTATCGTGGCCATGCCAATATAGCACTTCAGGCCTACTATACTGAACATAACTTTCCCACATAATCATTAGGCAAACATTTAAAAAAAATGCAAAAGCATACAAAATTACAGCTGGCAAAGCAATATGATGTCTCTTATAAGAGAGCTTAATAAGGATTCTCACAGTGGAATTTTTCAGAGGGGTTAACCAAATCCAAAGCCTTTGCCTACTAAGGTCATCTATGAGATTCCATGATATAGAAAAGTGTGGGCTTAGATGTTAGAGTACTAACAATTCACCCTTAAATGCATATTGACTATAACATATGATGTTTACAACCAATAAGTTAGGCATACTTCCTTTATCACAATTTTCCATAATAAACAATCAGATATTATAGACTTTATCATTGGCATGTCGCCATAACCAATTTAAGGCCTTTGTGCTGAGTGTATGTTTTCCACAAGGCAAACATCCGGCATACAGTCATAAAGGTACAAATGTATACAAAATTACAGTTTGTGAAGCAAAATACTATCTCTTCTAAGAGAGACTAATAAGTATTTGTAGTGCATGTATTTTATCTTCACAGTTGTATTGGGTAGATTACCAACACCCTTGCCTACTACAGTAATGTGTGAATATTCCATACAACAAAGTACCTGCATCCAGGCTTTAGCACAGTGTAATATCAGTTACATCTTTAAAAGCCTGTTGGGGCAGATTTACATGCCCCCTGCACCTCTTTTACGCCACAGTTGCGTCACTTTTGTCACGCAGCGACGGCGCAAAAGATGCGGCATGGTGTGGGGTATTTACAACGTGACGCATCTCCCAGATGCGCCACGTTGTAAAGCCCTGCGCCAGAAGGAGGTATTCCATCGCAGGAGGGGGGGGTGCGTTCTGGCACAGGAACGCCCCCCAAAAGTGACTGAGTGAAATCTTGAAGCAGGCGTAAGGATTGACGCAGCATTGTGGAGATAGAGACCCCCAGAGCATTGCTGGAGCTGCGTCGCACTTGCGGCGCAACTCCAGCAATGCGCCGCTTTTACGGCACAGATGCATGATGCATCTGTGACGTTTTTGGCCCAATGCGGCGCATCCAGGATGGCGAAGCTGCGACGCACAATAACTGGCATATCCCTGCTGATATGCAGGGATGCGCCAGTTATTGTAAATCTGCCCTGTTGTCTTTAACACATGCATTTCACAATAAGTAGGGCAGGCCTACTGACTTTGTCATAGTGTTTCATGATAAACAGATCAAACCTATGAAATCCGGCATGCTTTTTCCAATGCTCCAATTAAGCCTCTACCTAACAACTTTACACTTCACCCAATACAGGCCTATTCAATTGTACATAAACTAGCAACAATTCTGCATACATTTATAAAATCACAAGTATGTAAACTATATAGTTTGCAGGACAATAAACAACCCCTTTCAACAGGGCCTGACAAGAATCATTGCCAGCCGTGGTCTGTGCAGGTAACAGCGGCATCGCTCATCGAAATCCCCCCAATGCGGCTCCACCTCCCCACAGCTGTTACCTGAACTGAACGCGGCTGATCATTGCAGGGAAACCCCCAGACTTTGGACTGCGCAGTGCCTGTCAAAACACTGTAACATGTAACAAAATACCTACCTGTATGCTTTAATATAAAGTAATAACAATTCATACCTAATTTAACTTTAGCACATGCTTTTCACAATAAATTCATCACGTTTTCTGGATTTATTATAACATTTCATAATAAACCAATGAGTCTTATAGCCATGATCAGTGGCTTGTCACAATAACCAACTCAGTCCTACGCATCGATTATATGTGCAATAGATGCAGTTTTTTAATTGAAGCATGTTAATTCCACCCGATCAAATCCTGTACTCGGTGTCTAAGCCACTCTTTTAAAAAGGACTCTGAAAGCTCTTTCTTGTTGATCACATAAGGTCAGGTGACATTTGTACTGTCAAGTCAGAGATAAAACTCTTTTTAAAGTAATGACTGCCCCCTTCCATCTGTGATGCCAGAGACAACCACCATAAATTATCCAGTTGTCTAAAACACTTTCAAAGCATCACAATATTATGTGAATGCCCCTTACCTTTCGAGCTCAGGCAGCTGGATAAATAAACAAAATGATCGCAGCTGCATGAGGGGGAACCACTTTTTGTGGAAGCACACAACTTGTTTCCGGGCCACCAACATGTGGGTGGAGTCAAAGCCCATCTCATGGTGATTCAAACATCATTGTCTAGCAACAGCTGCTCTGTCGTCAGACCATAAAAGCTGTCTCTTACTACTAAGAACTACAGTTTTCCTATTTACCAAAACAAGAGTCCTATTGTTCAACATTTATAAGCAACATATTTTCTACTTCTGCAAATAAATACATGAATTAATATGCACTGTATTGTGATTAATTGGTAGATTGCAATACTGCAAAGTTTTCCTGAACCAGAATAGCACATATTCCAAGTACCAGGTTTGTACTTTGGCATAGGCAATACAAAAAGCAAGTGGTAAAGGACAAACATTTCTGTCGGCTGAAATTTGCGCACAATTGTGGTTGCCAGATAATGAAACTCCGGGGTCAAGACTTAACTGTTGTGCTCTGTAATCATCCATTTGCTACAGCATGCGGTCCTTGCAAACGTGAAAAACAATTACATCATAGATACAAGGGGGTTCAAAACCAGTGACTCTGCAAGCGAGTGGTGTGTCACTGCCCTTTACATGCTTTAAGTGTACTGTGCCATATAATCATATCTGTATAGCCGTATCGCATCCTTATTGGTAAACATTCATTGCTGTATTCTTTGTCTGTAAAGAGAATATTTTTGTAAATATTCATTCTGAGATAACTTTGTGCTTCCACTAAATTTACAATTTAATATGAATCTGGTATTGAATTTTGGTTACCTGTATAATGCTTTCGTTTTGAAACCATTAGTTTTACCCATCAAGTCCTAATCTACTCATAAATGCCATTGTGAATTAGCACCAGAATGTTTAAAATGGGAATAAAATTGAATTTTCAGTATTTTTCATGTACAATTAATTCACACACAAAAGACCATTACCCTTTTTGTACTTTTAATACTAGGGACCTGGACATGTAGGGCTCAATTCAGGAAGACATTTAAGAGCACATGAAATAGTACTCCCGTAGTACTTATTCATGCACTCTGAAATGCCTTTGAGAATAGGCCTCAAAGTGTATATATAGTGACCGAGGCACATCTCTAACATAGCCCTTTTATGATTATTTTATCTTCTGCAAGATGAAAATTGATAATTGGTCTGGCTATGATAATGTTCTCTCTTTTTGCAAATACTTGAACTATGTACACTGGTCGATTAACAATAGGTAATGTCAAATAAGAAATTCTCAAATCATATTTTTACATTTGCATTTCTTTTCTCTTTCCCCTATACCCCTTCTTCTTTCTGCCCTCCTTCCTTCTCTTATCACTTCTTTCTCCTCCACATCTTTCTAAGTTGATAACATGGTATAGAGATCAATCATTTACATTAGACTAAATAAAGTGTTTTAGGTGTTTTAACAGTGCATTATGGGGTCGATTCCGATTAGTTAAAATCCCCCGCGATTCGCTGTTCGGAGCATTAATCCCATACGATTCGTACACCTGCAACGTCCCCGTATGTACAATGAAGTACGATCCTAACCCAAAGCATATTTACATACGAATAGTACCATAACCATACAAACCAAAAATACATACGATTCATATCTGGGTCACGCTCTACGCGCCGTCCGTACGTAAACAGGCAGCAGTTTCCGGCCCAGCAAGTAGGATTCATCTCGGCGACCCTCCGTACGACTCTATTGCTACGGGAGCAGAAAACTACCGTAAAACCAGAGTTCAGCCCGACCCGCACCCCTGTACGCAACAGACACGCCATGAACCCCTTCGACCGTGTCATCCCAGTCCTGTACACCTACGTCCTGGTGCACAGAAACCAACGACGGCGCAGGCGGTGAGTACAACGTACCGCAACAACGGAAGTGTAACTGTACGGTGAGTCACACGCTCGCGTATATCACCATTGCAATAGTGATACGAGCCGCACACACACCAGGAATGTTGGGGTACGGTGCATCACACGCTCGCGTATATCACCATTGCTATAGTGATACGAGCCGCACACACGCCATTAATGTTGGTGTACGGTGCCTCACATGCTAACGTATATCACCATTGCAATAGTGATACGAGCTGCACACACGCCAGGAATGTTGGGGTAAAGGTGCGTCACGCGCTCGCGTATATCACCATTGCTATAGTGATACGAGCCGCAAACACGCCATTAATGTTGGGGTACGGTGAGTCACACGCTCACGTCTATCACCATTGCAATAGTGATATGAGCCGCACACACAACATTATTGTTGGGGTACGGTGCATCAGCTCTGAGGTGTGTGTGAATATGACTCCCAGCAGTGCCCAGACATAAGAGGGGTGGGTGCACCTGACTCCCAGCAGTGCCTTGACATAGGAGGGGTGGCTAGATATGACTCCCATCACTGCCCAGACTAAGGGGGTGGGTGCACAGGACTCCCAGCAGTGCCCAGACATAGGTGGGGTGTGTGGATAGGACTCCCAGCAGGCCCCAGACATAGGAGGGGTGTGTGGATATGATTACCAGCAGTGCCCAGACATAGGAGGGGTGGGTGCACAGGACAGCCAAGAGTGCCCAGACATAGGAGGGGTGTGTGGATATGACTCCGATCAGTGCCCAGACATAGGAGGGGTGGGTGCACAGGACTCCCAGCAGTGCCCAGACATAGAAGGGGTGGGTGCACAGAACTCCCAGCAGTGCCCAGACATAGGAGGGGTGGCTGGATATGACTCCCAGCAGTGCCCAGACATAGGAGGGGTGTGTGGATATGACTCCCAGAAGTGCCCAGACATAGGAGGGGTGGTTGCACAGGACTCCCAGCAGTGCCCAGACATAGGAGGCATGTGTGGATAGGACTCCCATTAGTGCCCAGACATAGGAGGGGTGTGTGGATATGACTCTCAGTAGTGCCCAGATATAGGAGGGGTGGGTGCACAGGACTCCTAGCAGTGCCCAGACATAGGAGGGGTGTGCGGATTTGACTCCCAGCAGTGCCCAGACATAGGAGGGGTGGGTGCACAGGACTCCCAGCAGTGACCAGACATAAGAGGGGTGTGTGGATATGACTCCCAGCATTGCCCAGACATAGGAGGGGTGGGTGCACAGGACTGCCAGCACTGCCCATACATAGGAGGGGTGGGTGCACAGTACTCCCAGCATTGCCCAGACATAGGAGGGGTGTGTGGATATGACTCCCAGTAGTGCCCAGACATAGTATGGGTGGCTGGATATGACTCCCAGCAGTGCCCAGACATAGGAGGGGTGTGTGGATAGGACTCCCAGCAGTGCCCAGACATAGGAGGGGTGTGTGGATTTGACTCCCAGTGGTGCCCAGTCATAGGGGTGGGCATTATCAGCATCATACAACAAGTACATGGGTGTATGTTTACATCTCTAACCTGTGACATTCCTCATAGTTGCATAGCAATATATCACTCACAGCAGTGTCCTACTACACGAAGGATAGATTGTTGTCACACACTGCGTGACACACCACATGTGGGTGTGATGTCATATCCCACATGCAAATCCATCCATGGAGTTTGCAGGCACCCTACACACCCTGCGAAAAAAAGGGGACCTGGAGGGAAAATGTATTTATAGACTCACAGACTTAATCCCCTAATCCAATTACTCAATACACAAAAAAAGTCCTATAAGTCTGACAGGAGAGGAATGTCCATCAATCTATGAGCAAACCAGATTCCAGATACTCAAATTGTAGTACTGGAGACCAACAAAGACAGAGTATAACATATTGTTTAGAGATGCAAAAAAGGGGAGGATAGCCTCAGAAAGAAAAAGAAGAAAAAGAGGGGAGCACGCTCACAGGAAAAATCTCTGTAATGGGTCATTGGTGTTCCATCATTACATTTTGCGTGTCCAGTGTCATCATCTGGGCTACCAGAAAACTATACTTCGCCATACCTCCATTTAAGAGGAGGGTGGACAGAAAATATAGTTGTACCTTCTTAGTGGAGTTTAATCAAGAGAGTAACACAATAGGGAAAGATTCCTTAACAAAAGGGGATGGTGCAGTATAGAAAAGAGAAAAAGTGGATTAAAAAGGAATACACATCGGAGACACCAATAGTACTGTACCAGAATAGGTCACCTCGAAGATGTTTTCCTAACTAAAAACAGTGCAAAAAATAAATCAAGAGCACTGAGAAAATGCCACTACTCTTATGGTCGACATGTTTCAGCTATATGGGGTGTAAACTCCCTAGCTTTCTTCAGGACCTTGGAGCTTCTTAAAGAAGCGTACACTGTCACCAATTCAGTACGTCAATACATACATTTTTTGTTGGATTCACAAAATGAATGGTCTTTTTCAATTCCTCCGTATGGACATGATGTAACTTACATCTGCAAAAAATGAAAAATAAAGGAGGAAAAATAACAATAAACTGCATCTCTACACAAATACTAATAAAAGATTTATAAGCAATAGCAGTGGTAGACTTACCAATGCTCCATGAGGACAATACCTCACCTCACTGGGCACCAGGGTGTGTTTAAGAGGCCCGCTCTGTAAGAAAATCAATACAAAAAAGCAGGAAAAATACACAAATGAGTATTTCCATCCAGAAACACAGTTTCTGACTGTAATGCCTGTAAACCGACTATGTCTGGAATCAGGCATTCATCAGCAAAAAAACAAACACAAAGTGCAATAAACTCTCTTAATATTGTTGCAAAAAAACCCGAGCTGCGGCCCAGTCTCATGAGAAGTGGTCCACCAAGGGAGCCAGATTGCATTGTTGGGACTTATCCCATTCTGGCCAACACTGTGTTAGACATATCACAGGCTGGCGTTATTGTGAAAAATATATACAGGTCAGACCACACCCCCTGCTTGTATATAGGAAATATAGTATAGAAAAGACCCAGAATAGTGTCTGTTTAAAGGTGTTTCATCACACTCTCATAAAGCTGCACATGAAATGTACGATCTTGCTAGAGTAGATCAATGTGCTACCGGCAGTAATGAGAGTGAGAGAGAGTCTCTGAGCACTCTTTGCAGTGAGATAGCATTGACGAAATGCCTATGTTTTACATGGATGGCTCAGACTAAAATTGTGCAACTGTCTGTAGTGAAGATCTCATGTGTCACTGAGGAAGGGACACCCTTTTGGACAATGTCTGTAGCCAAACTGAACACACACACATCAAGATAATTTGCTGCAACATTGTGATGGCACATAGATACCTTGGTACACCTCCTTACCATCAGAAACTCGACATCTTTCACAATACCAAAACATTACCATGACACCAACTCCTAGGCACACAGCACCGAAAGCAAGTACCTGAAATGCAACAGTTTCGAAAGAAACAAAATATGCTTTATTCAGCTCCAAAAGGAAAATGAGTTCATAAATGAGTCCCTGCTCAAAAAAGGCCAATTGGCAGTCCACAAAAATGTTTGATTTTGGGGTTACGTTGTGGAGGTTGTCACCCCCAAACTTGCCTGCACATGATGGAGTTAAAGGGATGTGGACCCATGGGGGGCATCATCTGGGTCAGTGACCAGCACCGCAAGGACAGAAGAGGGAAGGGTAGGTGTTGTGGGTGCAGGGGGGGAGGAATCCTCCTCAGTGGCATGTGCAGTGCCATAGGTGGAAATGTACTCAGCGCTGCACACTGCTGCAGGGTCCGACAGACCACCACCTGCACCCGGGGACACAAGGGAAGTTAAGGTAGAGGGCTCTGAGTCTTGCGGACTGCGTCAGTGGCTGTGTGCATGCCATCTGACCCCAGTCCCTGTGGGTGTGCCTGCATCTCCCTTAGATTGGGGTTCTGGAGATCTACACCTAGACTTCTGTGGTGGTGTGCTGAGTGGCTCTGTAGGTGTAGGTGATCTTGTGTGTCTGCGCATTCCATGGACAGGTATGGGAGAGGGGGATGTGGATGGGTCTGAAGGAGTGGGGGGGTATTGCCGCTGCAGGAGGGCAACTGCTGCCATCAGTGAGGAGTCTATTGACAATAGACTCCGATGTTGGTCAGACATGTTATCTGACATGCCCTCCATGAATGACAAAAAATGTGTCAGTATCCGTGTTTGACCATGGAGGACATTGATGTCTGACCAACATAAATCTGCCGGAGTAGGTCCACAGACTCGGCACTGAGGGCAGCAGGGGAGACAGGGGCTGGGGCTGTGGTGCCGGGGACGAAAGAGACATGGGGTCAGCATGGACAAAAGGGACCCTAGCAACTGGGAGGGTGGAGATGGGTCTGGAGGAGGTGGGGTGGGGACCGGAATAAAGCATCCTAGGACCGGTTTCTGGCTAACCGGACCTAGGATGCTGGATTCCGGTCCAGGGAAGACATGGCTTGGCAGTTCGGGTTGGACTGTTCCCGTGAGGCACAGGGTCAAGGCTGATTTGCATATGGCCATGTCGGAACTGGGGTATTGTGGTGAGCAAAAAAATTATGGATTTAGGCCCAGATCTCTGTACTGGGGTGAATGTATGACATTGCTCTGCATTCTGTCCATCAACTGTTGTTTTTGCATTTATCACCCTGAGTGGGATGGGTATGCTCAGACGTGAGTCCTGAGGTTCTGTGATTCTGAATCCGTTCAATAAAGGTCGTCGTATCGTGACGATTTTGGTATCAGCGAACCGCAAATGACGAGTGCGATATGTACAAGTTTTTTTGTCATGTTCGATTGATGGATTCACTGTGTATTCAGGGATTTCGTTCGAACTTTCGGGTTCCATTTTGTGTACGGCAGCCATTTTGTGGTTGCCCTCACATAGGCCGATGACTACGGCCGAGCGAGTCTTTGGGACACGTACACCTTTAGCTGACTTCTGTGTGACCTGAGCGAACTGACTCCATTGCCCGAAGCTAACCTTGTTGAGCCAGTTCCTTGTTCGGCAGCTGGTCAAGATAGAGATCAAATAGCAGGACATTGCTGAGTTTATGGTACATGCACACACCCTTCTATCTTGCTTCTCATCTGCTTCTGTTCCTTCTTTTATGGCCTATTTATGGTTTGGGTTGAGGTCCTTTTATTATGGGTTCATCCGGCCTGTCTGAGCAAGAATGTTGGGTTTTTCCTTGTAATTGATGATGGGCTGGACAACTGGAAAGTGGGCTTGTCGTTATGCGATATCTTTTGAAATGTCACTTGTGATTGGAAAGTTTGTAAATAATTGATGCTAGCCAGGAATGTGATTTTTGGCATAAAAGACGATGTCTCGCAATACGAAATTGTGCAGTCTCTAGCGAACCACCCGTGTTATGCTTCGTAGACTTCTGTTCCTGGTTGCAGCCAATAAATTTGATCTTTGACGTCACCGAGAAGTATCCCATGTCTCTGTATTCTAAGACAGGTGAACCCGAAGACATTGGGCGTTTCCCTGGCGCCGCTGGGTTCTAAAACCCGGTTCTTCAGTCCCGTGCTCTCCACACCACTGGAGTCAAGCTATACTGGCTGAAGAAGGCTGATAGCCAGAAAACGGTCCTAGGATGCTTGATTCTGATCCAGGGAAGACATGGCTTGGCAGTTCGGGCTGGACTGTTCCAATTTGGCACAGGGTCAAGGCTGATTTGCCTATGGCCATGTCTGAACTGGGGTGTTGTGGTGAGCAAAAAAATGATGGATTTAGGCCCAGATCTCTGTACTGGGGTGAATGTATGATATTGTTCTGCATTCTGTCCATCAACTGTTGTTTTTGCATTTGTCACCCCGAGTGGGACGGGTATGCTCAGACTTGAGTCCCGTGCTCTCCACACTAAGCATGAGCGCAAAATCCATTCTGCTCGCGGATTTCGCGGATTTTCGGTAAATCCGCAATCTGCGAACTCCCGCGAATTTACCAAAAATCCACGAATCCGCAAGCGGCGGATTCGGGGGCAAAAGTTCAAGCCTTCAAGCTTGAAGTTTTAACTATTATAGGATGGCACCGGCAAGCTGCTAGCGCCGTCCTAAAATAGTTACTAAGTTGGCTAAGTTAGCTTCAACAGGAAGCACTAATAGATAAAATAAAGCAGGTGCTCGAGCACCTGCCTTATTTTATCTATTAGTGCTTCCTGATCGGTCTCTGACCTTTTATACACACAAGAGGCATGAACTCGCATGGAACCCCTGCACGTTTGGTCCCGCTCACACACTCACAGGGCGCACCGTCTTCCCGCCATTTACCCACTATGTATGTATGTATAGGCATTTATATAGCGCACTACTTACCCGGAGGGTCCCAAGGCGCTTCAACCGCTGCGAAACCCTTCCTGGCTTCCCTGAGAGATGGTCCCTTAATGGGTATCTCCAGGGTGAGACCAGGCATCCCCGGCGGTCTGGTGGGGCCGTTAGTGAAGATGAGGCAAGCTGATGCCCAGAGTTGCCGAGTGTGATCGCTGATCAGAGTGGGCACCGAGGCGAGAGAATTATCGAGTCCGCTGACCCTGGTCCAGAAACCTGCCGCGCCGGGAATCGAACCCTGGTCCCGGGCCGTCCTCTGCTCTCGGGTCTGCCGCCTCTAACCAGTGAGCCACACTACTTCACTATGATAGCTCGCTCAAGGGACCCCTGCGCCCTTCGAGGCAATTGCATAGTAACACACACATGGTCGCTGGAACTAGTTGAAGCTCAAATTCAGTGACTCATTCATCAGTCCAAAAACAATCGTGAGCATCGTCGAGGCTCGGCAGGTGTGCCTTCCTCCCAAATCTACCATCGAAAATCAGCGGTGATGCTGGATAGAGGCCTTTGTATCCTTGACTTTCACAAGCGCAATCCTCGTGCTGTTCCTGTGACGAGGAGCTTCTTTGTCTTGATCTGCTGCTCTGATGGGTCTCTGACCTTTTATACACACAAGAGGCATGTGAACTCACATGAAAGCCCCGCACGTTTGGTCCCGCTCACACACTTGCGGTGTGCACCGTCTTCCTGCCATTTACCCACTATGATAGCTCACTCAAGGGACCCCTGCGCCCTTCGGGGCGATTACATAGTAACACACACATGGTTGCTGGAACTAGTTGAAGCTCAAATTTAGTGACTCATTCATCAGCCCAAAAACAATTGTGAGCGTCGTCGAGGCTGGGCAGGTGTGCCTTCTTCCCAAATCTACCCTCGAAAATCAGCTGTGGTGCTGGATAGAGGCCTTTGTATCCTTGACTTTCACGAGTGCAATCCAAATCCGTGAATCCCCAAATTCGCGGATTTTGCGGATCCGCGAATCCGCAAATCCGCAAATTCGCGGATCATGGATCCGCGAAATCCGCCCATGCTTACTCCACACTACTGGAGTCAAGCTACCCTGGTTGAAGGAGGCTGATAGCCAGAAACCGGTCCTAGGATGCTTGATTCCGGTCCAGGGAAGACATGGCTTGGCAGTTCGGGCTGGACTCTGTGAAAGATGAAAAATTAATTAGCCCTTTTATGAAGGGATACATTAAAGTGAACCATAGTTTTACATTAATTTCTGTGTTTCACCTGCTTACAAATAATATGAGCCCACTAATCATAATGAAAGGCAGCTCCATGATGCACAGATGGTTAAACTAAATTGTCTGAAAATCAGCTAAAACCAAATGGATTGCAAATGAAAGAGTATGTGTCCCTTTCTGATGTAACTCAACCATGTGTAATGGTTCACTGGCCTTCACCTGTTTACAGAATCCGGTTCAGAGAGTTAATTCCCAGGACTGGCTCTCTGAACTAGGACGTGGCAATCTGCTCTGCCCCTGCTTGGGTAAAGTGTTTGCTTAGGACAAATATTGTGTGTGGAAATAGTGCGTAGAAAGCAGAGACCACCTCAAACAGTGCATGTTTGACAAAAACAAGATAACAGACTTAGGCTCTAGGTCAGGAGGCAGTAGCGTAAGAGATTGGCTAAATATTAGCATGGTCATGTGCGTCATGTATAAGGTAAATGTACACGTGGACATATTTGTGAAATGCTCACACCATGATGTTGTTGTTAATGAATAATGTGTCCATGTACACGGGGACATATTTGTGAAATGCTCACACCATGATGTTGGTGTTAATGATTAATGTATCCAGGTTCTGTAAAATGTATATAAGGACTGATTTCCTTTCTGTAAAACTAGATCTCTTTGCAGTCCTACTGGCAAATTGTCTCAACTGCAGTTCATTGGCAATAAAAAGCCACTCTTGGAGCCTTTGTCTGTGTTCATCTTACTTACCCTTAAAAACCGTGCTTTAACAACTGTTCCCATCAGGCACAGGGTCAAGGCTGATTTGCATATAGCCTTGTCTGAACTGGGGTGTTGTGGTGAGCAACAAAAGGATGGATTTAGGCCCAGATCTCTGTAATGGGGTGAATGTATGGCATTGTTCTGCATTCTGTCCATCAACTGTTGTTTTTACATTGCAAATCATGGCAGACATCATGAGTAACAGCCACATTTACTCTGCACATATCTAAGACTAGTACAGCACAGTTGGTATAGACACACTGCTACTTGGACACAAGGATCCAAATAACAGACCTGGCCACAACTTGAGTGAGAGTCACACTGATGAGGTTCTGTTTGTTGACATAAGAGCTGACCTATACAAAGAAGTTATGCCACCTCAAGTTCACAAATCAATAAACTGTTATGTTGTCCCTCAGGGCTAAGTAACACACCTCACTCCCCAAGGTTACACCACACCCAGAGCACAGGAACTACTGTTTGGTGAAAAGTAATGTCATAGAATCTCGGCATCTTGGGACTCTGCATACTTAACATATTCAGCTTGCATTACATGTGTAAATTATCCATCTTGTGAACATAACACGTATGTGCCTGCATTAAAGTTCTCTTACAAGGAAATGTACACAAACAACATTTACACATTTATTGGGACAGCGTGCAGACTTCAAGATGAAACACTGTTAGAAACAAATGGCATAGACCATATACCATATACATGGTCCAACGGAGGTCTAGATGGATTGACTTACATTAGTCTGTACAATTTACAGCTAAGGAGTCTCAAGCACTCAAGCCCACTGCGGGGACCTGTCTATGTAGACAAAGGCACACCATTAACCCCTAACACTGGCCCCATTCAAAACCTGCCTGCTTATCCAAAAACATTGCACATGTTGTGTGGTGCGCACCACCTTGTGAGACAACTACAATGCAGACACATAAGTGTAACCCACACAATTTGTCATATGAACACATTCCAAACATTAACAACTCCCAACAAGTGTTGGGAGTGCCTAGGTACATTCATCAATTTGATATCACTTTCTGCATTGTAGACACACCCTTAACCACATGTGAAGTGTGAGCACTGTAGTGTGCACACTAAGACAAAACAGCGTAGCACCACAACTACATACATGTAGCAAAAACTTTTGAGGCACAATCTTCTCTGTAAGCAAACAACATAGCCTGTAAAGCCCCCAATGACAGCACTGTCCAGCATCACAGGGAAAGTGCATGGTGATAACTCTACCTCACAAAGTACATCCACAGCTCACAACTGACAGGGCAAAACAGGCAGGCCCATCACACCGCTCCTGCACAACACCCCTATCACTTCATTAATGTGATTGATACAGCTCAAGAAGTAAAAAATCAGAATCAGGGTATCACAAACTGTGCTGCAACTTTTGAAAAAGTAAACCAAGGTCACCTCCTGTTGCAGGCAATCCATTTTATTCACAAACAACCAGAAACAGATTCTTGTGAATAGGCACACAGACACTGCCCAGTGTGAGTATGCACAAGCCAAATCTTGTATTCATGGACAGTGTGCACATGTAGCTAACACATCATAAATACAAAGTATGCAGGGACCAATGCCACTGAGGCACACCCATGCTTAACACACATAGAATGGGCACAGTGTTGGATGATACACATGATTAAGAGGCCAGGGTTGCAGGGCACTGTGGTGGGCACACAGATCCGTGGGTCTAGAAATTGCTGACTGTCTCATGAATAACCGTCTTGTCACTATGCATATCTTGCAAATGATGTACATCATGTATGAGTACGCAACATGGGTCATGCATGCTGGTAGGGTGTGCATTTTAAACATTACACTCCTTTTTGATACTCATGATCACTGCAAAGACATATGAATGCAATCACAGTGCACAGGTCGTGGCACAGGCAAGGTACCAACACATGTCACAGACCTCCCTCACACATGATGTGCAAATCAATGTGCAGTCCAATTACCTCGCACCCTAGAAGTAAATGTGCAAAATGGTAAACACACAAACCAGGGGACACATGTGGATGAGGGGAAGGGATGGTAAAGAGCACCAGCTGAATATGGGGAATTGAAACTACAATGCACAAATAGCCTGTCTGACCAGACACCCCAACTGTGGGAGTGTTCCCAGGCTTCTGAGCACCTCACGTTGCATGTCACACACAACACTACAAACAGACATGTACCTACCCCCTCCTTGCTGCTGTCCATCCTGCAACTGCCCATGGTGGTCTGGAAAAACCACTTCCAGGACCCAGAGCATGTAGGGGGTGAGGTGACGGCTGCCGCCATACCAGCGTGGAGCTTCCAGCTTCAGCTGGACCTGTGCGATACGCCGGGTCCAGCACCGGATGTCCTGACAACTATTCCTGATGTTGTTCAGCCAACGGCGAGGACCCCCCCGACCTTACAGCCCTGGCAATGTCCGACTAGATCTCCCCCTTCTCATAGGCAGTTACCTGTCAGGAAGACAAAGTGAAACAACATCACTACACCTGCTCCATGTTCCACATACACACAATTGCACTACATTGATGATGTGAACAGGGCTTAGGATGCTGATCGTACTTGCATTATTATACATGTGAATTTGGCCTGTGGGCAAACACAAATGCACTACATGCCTTAGAAAGGCAACAGATGGCATAAGGGGTGCAACACACTCAATGATCATGGCACACACTGTACAACAAATGCAACTGCAGGGTGTTGGACAGCACGTGACATGCTCTCACATATCCCACTACACCTACGAACCCTCTGCAGACCACACATACATACCCTGGCACAGATCACTTGCCTGTCAGTCCCAACATTGTATACAACACTCAATTTGCACATGTCACACGTGATAAAGAGGTGCCACAGGTGTAGGGCTAACTGTGCAAGTCATGCACACTACACTGCATACTTGTCACATCAGATTGCTACAGCTACTGCATACGCCATGCAGATGTGGTGCAAAACATCACATACACACTCAACCAGGTGACAAGGAACATTCACACTCTTCAATGTCCATGAGTTCAAACACAGCATTTGTACAACATCAACAAAGGTCCAAAAAAAAAACATCAGTGAGTACATTCAGTTGTCACTCTGGGGTGAACACTATTGCAGCTCAGGAAAACATTCCAAAAAAACATAAAAGGTGTGGCACAGCAGAATGTGCTAATCAGTATGCTTTAAATGTCACAGTTAGCATAATACAAGTAAGGAGTAAACACACTTTAAGTACAACATGCTCTGCATGGGAGACACCACAAAGTACACACCCGGCACTCAATGCCAAACCACATTGCATGTCTGTTCTACAAATACACAATGGCTGTAGTGACACTGACACAACAGGCGCATAGTCAAAGGTACTGCAGTCAGCACACACCAGCTCCCCTGGTCCCCCATACAGCTTGCTGTAGTTTGGTAGGAGGGCATACAGCAGGGCCTGGTTCTCCTCCTCACTGAATGCAGGTGCCCTCTCCATGGTCAGCAAAATCAGAGTCCATGGAATGCAGAGACAGCAGCAGTGTGGTCCACTCCAATGTTGTGCAGGCAAGTGCCCTCTCACAGCCACATGCAGCCTTAAATCAGTCCTGCTGAGGGGCTTTCAGTATCAGGAGTACAGTGTGATAGGCCAGATAACTTAGCATTTTACGTTTCATCCAATCACATTCAACATAAGGCCATGACACACATTTACATGGTTCAAAACCTGAGCTTGAGGTACACAACAATATTGCAACATTGTATACTTTGCCCAACTGACTTTTGCAGGACACCTGTAGCACACACTCATATCTCAGTATCCATGACAACCAGCCTGCATTCTGGGCCTACTACTCGTACCCTGGGTGTGTCCTATGTATTTTTTGGGATCCACAAACAAGTACGGTGTGTTTCACGTCGTGTATGCCACATTTTTAATAGTGAAACGATGCGCACACACGCACACATTGTCGGGGGACGGTTCGCTCGCGTATGGGACCATACAATAGTGAAACGAAGCGCACACAGGCACGCATTGTCGGGGGCCGGTTCGCTCACGTATGGCACCATTATAATAGTGAAACGATGCGCACACATGCACGCAGTGTCGGGGGATGGTTTGCTCGCGTATGTCACCAGTATAATAGTGAAACAATGCGCACACACACACGCATTGTCGGGGGACAGTTTGCTTGCCTATGGCACCATTACAATAGTGAAACAATGTGCACACACGCACGCATTGCCGGGGGACGGTTCGCTTGCGTATGGCACCATTATAATAGTGAAATGAAGCGCACACACGCACACATTGTCGTGGTACAATGCAAATTACACAGTGCGTTTCACACGCTAATGTGAATGCATGGGTACGCTGCATGTAATACAGTGTTTTTCACACGATGATGTGAATGCAGGGGTACGATGTGTGTAATACAGTGTGTTTCACACACTGGAGTAAAAGCAGGGGGATGGTACGTTGCACACGCTCACGTATGGCCACATTACAATAGTGATACGAGGTGCACACATGGCAGGGATGTAGCTGTAAAGTTAACACAAGGATGTCTAGCATGTTCTACTCATTGCATACTTACATGAGCATGCCCTAGGTGTGCCAGGCACTGATATTGCACAGGATATCAGATCTCGTTGCACAATGGATGTGTGATGACCTGTTGACACATGTGATGTGTGATGGGGCAGTATGTGGTACACATCACCTTTCACATTGGTATCATCATGCACATGTTGTCATGCACATCAACACTGGGATGGCACAGTCATCACTACGGGCACCTGTCTCATGATGCCAGGGACCGTGTCACTTTCTCACCTGACAATTTGACACTCATCAGGTCCCTATGTAACAATGTAATGTGTGTGTCATGGTAAAGATTGAATTTGCTGTTTGGGTTCTGTAAAAAGCATCTGCTGTTGGTGCATCTATAATGGGTCTGTGTTGTGACTGAAATGGTTTGGCATGTACGCACACCATGCCACATGTGCTTTTCCAAGTATTTTGGGTCTGATGGCATCATACATCATTGATCCCCATGCATACATGTCTGCATAGTGACAATTGCTGTGGTGTCGCGTTGTCACATACAAACCTTATTAGCAAGTTGTATGATATGTCCAATAAATATTCCATGTGACCTGGGTCTGTGCCTTGCAATCAGCTGTCTGCATGGGATGACAACCTTCTAATGCAGGTCTGGTGACATGTGTCACTCCAGTGATATCTTGCTCTGCCCACTCCGAGCAGCCCAGCATCTCTTTTGTGTGCATGTAATGTTTTGTTTAAAAAAAACAGATGTATCAGGGCATTTTTTCGAGTGCCAGGAAGCTGGCATATGTGTCCAGGAGGTAGTGCCTACACCAGAACCCAAAGTACCTTGATGTGTAGTAGCAGTGTTGCATGTGCTATGTACATTGGAATAGTTGTTGGCTGACAGTTGGTCTCCATTCTTCCCAAATATGTCCTGCAGGGCACCGCCTCTACCAAGGCCTTTTCCCAACTTGGAGACCATGAGGGAATGTGATTGCATCTGACGTTAGAGATTCACTCGCGTTTTGATTCAGAACTTGACGGACAGGCTGGAACCACATCTTCAACCGCAACACTGGTATCCAACTGTGCTGACACCAAAGATGAAGGTGATGGCAGCCCTCCATTTCTTTTCCACAGGTACGTTCCAATTTACCATTACAGATGTGGGTGGTATGTCCTAAACCATGTTCAACCTTGTCCTACGTGATGTGTCGGTTGCCATGTTAGAGCACATTGATGAATTCATCAAATGTCCAACTCTTGAAGAGTTAACAGATGTAAAGGGTGAATTCTATGCCCTGGGAGGGTTGCCACATGTCATTGGGTACATTGATGGTACACATTTGGCTTTGGTGCCACCACAGGGTCAGGAGCAGGCCTACGGCAATAGGAAACATTACCACTCAATAAATTCCCTGGTGGTGTGTCTTGCTAGCATGCTGATTTCCCATGTTTGTGCACGTTTTCCAGGACCATGCCATGATGCATTCATCATGAGGCTTAGCAGGGTTCCACAGATGATGCTGCAGCTGCGCAACGATCGGGTATGTCTTGTTGGTGGGTATACTCTGTTTGCCCTGTATGCTTCATTTTTTGTTTGCTCTGACGGAATGGCATTACTCAATTTATGATATGATGTATATTTGTAGGAGACGCTGGATATCCCAAAATGCCGTGGCTCATGACACCGCTCCACAACCCAAGGACAGCTGCAGACCAGCGGTACAACAATGCACACGGTCAGACCAGGCGAGTGATTGAGTGAATGTTTGGACTCTTGAAGGGCCGATTCCGGTGCCTTGATAAGACCGGCGGATACCTCCAATACGCCCCGGTCAAGGTGTGTAACTCCTTCATCATGTGCTGCATGCTGCACAACATGGCAGTTGAGAAGGCCGTGCCACTTATCCTGGATCCTGATGAGCTGAGGCACAAAGGGATTGGGCACGATGAAAGTGAGGAGGAGGAGGAGGAGGATGATGATATTCGGAGTCAGCTCATACGCAACTTCTTCTCTTAATGGTGAGTCACTGGGAATTTATGTGCAAGCTTGTGGCATAGAGTGGCATGGGTTGCATACTGTGTGTCCAGCTGACTGTATGCAAAGTCACTTTTATGTTTGTTGTGATATGTCACACAAGTGATGACGTCATGACACATGCATATGTGCAATGAGTGAATTCGGAATGTACATGTGTACTACATTGTGATGTTTTTTTACATGACCATGTCTGTATGGAAATCCAATTGATGTGTCCGCTTGTGTGCCTGTCTTTCCTAGGTTGCTCTGCCTGTTGTCTGTTCGTGTCATCTTGGTACTCCTGCTATTTATCCTGATGATTGCAACGTGTGTCGAATCAGCGTTCTATGCACAGACATGTGGAAATGTCCGTTTGGGTAAGAACTCTAAACAGACTTTTTTGGGATGGTATGCTTTGGGAATGTGTGGGAACTGTTTCTATGCATGTTGTAGAAACATACATACATGTGTCATGAACATGGATTAAGATGCCTGTTGCAACACTCCCATGACTGGACAGTCACCCTTCTTGTCAGTCATCTGTTGTTGATTGTTGACTCTGGTGAATGCATCAATGTGTGTAAACCTTGGGCCAGAAACATTGCGGATGTCACCGGTTTACATTGTGTGTGACATCACAACCACAGGCTCTGTGTGTAATTGCAACCTCACTGTGTGCAGCAGGATGTGACTGGCTCATCACAATTATGTTGTGAGCCAGTACACTTTAGTTTACCTAATGACATGTTCTGACGGTGTGGGCCAGTGTATGTCCTACATGTATTGACAACTGTCCATTGAGTCTGTTCGTATGGATCCATTGCCCCTTGTGCCAGTATGTAATGTCACTGTCGCATCGCCACATCAGTGCCATTGGAGAACACTGCTTTGCAAGCCTCCTTGGTAACTTTATGTTAAATTTCTATTCCCATGATTCCAGGAATGTTGCACTGATGACGTACCAACGTAGTGGTGTGGCAAATGAAAACACTTCTGTTACACCAGTCGATTGACGTTAATCCCAGCTATCTTTTGTGCCATGCTGCATATACTGGTCACGGTAGGGGTGGTTTAGTGGCTTTGTTCCTTGTTACTCTCTGTAGAGTTTGGTAACACCTGCTTGTCATGTTTGGCATTGTAAGGCACAGTTGGTAGAGCCAATGACTGGCTCTTGCTAGGCTTCCTTGTGTTTCAATAATCCCCTTCCTCATTGCATTAGCTAAGTATGGCTCTTGCGGGGGACTGTGTATCTTACATTCATGACCTTCACTGATACCCAGGGATGACTACAGTTGTTTTGCTTTGTGTGAGTAGAACTGCTACACATTAATTTCAGTGTATTTTTTAACTCATTCATACACTCTGAGTAACTTAGTGAGCGCATGATTCTAATTGCATTCAAGCAGCCTGGTGAGCGTTAGACACCCTTCATTTAGGTGACAAGCTCTGCTTCCTTTTATGTGTTCCTGTTAAAACCTCAGATGTAGTATAATTTCCAAACCTGTGCTGACAAATTGGATACAGTGGCTGTGGTCAAAGTACACAGGTGTAACTGTTACAGTATACGTCATGAGTATAATGTGGTTAAGTGCCAAGTAGTCTTGATTTGTTGTGCTTGTTTACCTTTGTTTCAGATCTCCCTCCCTGCTGTTCCCATCCTCTCCTTCCCTCCCCTGATCACCCTTTTGAGTCTGTTATACATACTCAGACCAAGGGGCTATCTGGAGATTGACCACTATCAGCATCGCACAAATCTGAGGATCAAAGGTACCGACAGTCCCTGGCAGTCATGTGGAGATACTTTCACCAGCATTACAGGTACACTCATTGCATGACAGTTATTTCCTTCTGAGCAATGCCACTGGCCATGTACATTGGCTAAAGCAGCATGGCCTCAGAACAAACTTGATCCATTTCTGTAGTAGAAGTATTCCCAAGTGTATATGGTGCCCCATTACGGTCACCGCAGATTTCTTTCCAGCCTGCATGCGTCATCTATGGCATACTTTTCAATGATTGTGCATATGTGGTTATGTGTAATGGGTCAACATGCATGGTGTTTGTAATAGGTCATGGTCCATAATGGGTTTGACATACATGATTGTGTATGTATTGTTGTAGCTTATAATACCCACACCGGTCATGCAACACATGCTGATGCTGTTTGTCCGCTGCCCCGCTTGGTCTTTTGGTACCTGATCATGTGGCCGTCATATTTGGTGATTGTTCACCCATTTCCTACCAGTGACCCATGAGTAACCAGACACTCCTTCCTTTTCATACATGTGTAACATGGTGCTTTGCAAATATCCTTGTCTTTGTGTGCTACTTTTCCATGGTGTCTCACACCTTCTGCCATCATGTGTTCACATATTCATGATTCTGCATCCTCAGTGACAATGCAACACCCAGTGCCCAGATTCTGTGACAAACAGGCCTCCAATATGCTCCTCCATCCATCTGTCCATTCTTAAGGCAGGCCGCAGCTTGTCAGTACAACAGTTGCATACCTCCCTGACAAAGGCAGGACCCTCAGCGCCTGTAACGTGCACAGTGCAAGGCCCTGTGGTCATTGAATTACACAGGTTACACTACAGACTCATGCTCCTGCCACCCTCCTTACAGTGAACACCAGCCAATCATGCACCTGGTATCAGGCAACCCCTAAGTGCACACATGAAATCTTCGTAGGCTGTATGTGCAACTCATACTGCCAACACCGCAGTGCCACACATAACAGTGCATGTCCGTACAAGCAGGTCATGTGCGTCGTTATGCACACACGCTACTTACACCAGCCCAACATTGGACTCTGTTACCTCATAAACACAACAGCACAACATATAACCTTAATTACTGTGACCTGGTTGTACGTAAGCCCTGCACACTACTTCTACATTGCCATCACAGATGGACACTAGACCACCCGCAAGGATGACACCAACATTCAAGGTGTCTGATTGTTAATACTTTGTGAGGTAGACCCCCAGAGTGACATACAACACCAAGGACCTATTTTGGTGATGCTCAAAAATTGCAGCTCTGACTGGATTTTAGGTAATTAGAAGCACAAGATCCTCAGCATATGATCTCATTTAGACTTCAGACATGGCAATCGATTAAGCCAGCGGGTTAAAGTAAATATTACTAAAGCCGGAGGGCTCTGAGCATAGCCCTGCGGCATACCCCACTTCTGTGGTTTGACTATGGAGTAGAATGTGTAGGTGCAGAGCTGATGTGTGCAGTCAGATGGTATCCAGTTCAGCAATGAGTATCACAAACCTATGGTCTTCACGCGGTTCTGAAGAATGGGATGGTCTACGGTGTAGTGTAGTTCCTATTTTCCCTAAAGGCCCTGCGCATTGGAATAACATAAACAGCAGTGTAGACGTAGAAGTGCGGTCTTCCAGGTCTCTACTGACTATGTTAGACTTAATTGGGTTTGTACCAACTAGCTCAGAGGTCACTGGAAACTTTCTTGACTGAATAGGAAGTGATCAGCTTCCCTGGCACAATCAAGAAGGGATTCAGTTTTCCAACAACCTCATAAACATGATAACTTTGCTCCTTAGAATAAGAGTCAATCTCTAGACTCGTGTGAAACAATAGACAGCTATTTCACTCAGTCAGTTGTGCAAGAATTACTTTCACCAGGATGCAGAGAATAGAGAGACGGGCGTTTTCAATAACAGGTATTATTTAATGAACAGTCCTTCTTCTCATGCAAGAGAAATGAATTGCCACAATTGCAAGACTTGTTATTATAAAAAGTGCGTACAGTAAAAGGAGGATTGCGAAATAATACTGTAAAAGCATTGATATGGTTTCTTACCCATACAATAGTTAAAATGAATAAAATATATACATTTATATATACATTTAGCTAACGTCCTCAAATGGTGCTTCTAACTACGCCTACCCCGGTGTACCTGACCTAAGCCTAATACTTGGGAGGGAGTAAGTAAGTAGCAGTTTATGTTAAGTTGGTTTTGCCAAGGGTTTGCTTCAAGAATTCTCTCTAAGGGTTTAGTCAACACTCTACCTCTGGAATAGAATGTTGAAGGTCTTGTATCTCCTCTCAGGACTCGATATCCCAGTTGCCCGCAAGGGTAGGCTGGAAACGCCGGAGCTGGATTTTCTCGGCAGGAGAAAAGACAACGTCTCTCTCAGCGCGTCAAGGAGGAGGAGGGGCAGCGTCCGTGGGCTTCTTGCATCTGCTGGGCTCTGCAAGGGACAGCTGTTCTGCTCCTGTATTCTCCACCACCATCGCTGTGTTTGCTTAAGGCAACGTTGGTATTATTTATACCTGGAAGGTGCCTTGTTTGACATAGGTTTTTGGACATAAGACGTCAATAAAGATGTCACTAAGAACGGGTCGTTCTTACAGTGCTCATTAGAGTTCTATTACTAATGAAAACAAAGCAAGCGGGGCTTTCCCAGGTTGCTGGGGGTTTTATCTGTTGAAAGAACTCAGTGTGTAATCTAGGAATCTAAGATAGTGGCTTCTGCTCTGTCATATACTGTAATGAGCTGCAGAGGCGAGTTTCTGAAATATGGCTCTGATCGTTTATGCCATTATAGGGGTATGGATGGATTATAGCCGTATAGGGGCATAAGATCACAATATTGATCGGGGTCCTAGATAGAACACGACACCCACTCCACGAATTTATGTCCATCAAATTACTAAAAACTAAAGCAATAAGATGTGCGTGTAATACTTCCCACCCCAAATTACATATAGCATTTGAAATAGCGTATTCGAAATACATGAAAATATAGGTACTGTACGTCTTTAAGCATAGAAATCATTCAAAATTATAGCATATGTAATCAGTTGAATGATTTTGCGAAAAAATTACACAAGAAATGTCTCTTAATACAGAAAAATAGAAAGGGCAAGACTATTTCATCACATATAAATGCATTTGCTGTAAAATGTGCTACAGGCTGAGGTAAAGTTATTATGTCTCTAGATCTACTAAAACTAGAAATTCTGTTCTTTATGAATAGTTCTACTTTAAGCAAAGGTATTTGTGCCAGTAAAAAAAAGGTAAATATTTTGAAAAATGTTCAATAAAAAATGCTCATGGTGAACGGGGGAATAGAGTTCCAAATGCCTTTTAGTAGTTTTTCTTGATCAAAACTGAAGGCCAAATTCAGAGTTCATGGGAACGCTGTGCACCGGAATGTGTTTCCAAAAATCCATTGTTGCTGTTCAGGCGAGAACATCATATCAGACAGGCTTTTAAAGAACAGGTCTACATATTCAGGTGACAGTTCGACCAAGTTTGATAATGCTGTAACTTGGCAGGTGTGAGAATGATTGCTATCATCGATGTTTGGATCAGCAATGCTCACAGAAGGCCGTACCTGGGTGATGTTGCTTTCATGTATCCCTTCACTGCCGCCACCTAGTCGTAGCACAGGAGTCTCAACGAATGCTGTCATCCGGATTGGTAACCTCTGGGGACAACACGATGCGTGAGTCGTTACAGGACTTAGCAAAGTATCGATATCCATTGGTACTGCTGATGGTAGTGCAAGAGAAGGTGTCTAACACGCATTCTTATCCGCATAGCATACATCGAAGCACAGGTAAGATGCAGGTCTGCCATATAGGTCTGAATAAAATAAACCAGGTCATGTTCAGATCTCTCAGCCTGGCCAATCCAAGGACTCTAGTTATGCCATCCCGGTAGCGTACTGCTAGGATCGTTTCTTCCATCCTTGCCGGAGTCATGTCTGTGTTTTGGCTTGCCATATCCGAGCAGGAGGGTCAAAAATAAAATGCCTGCTACAAGTCCCAAAGTTAGGGGTATGCAGCCAAAGACTGAATGGACAAAATTTGGAATAGTTCCTAGGATTACTTTGAATGGTGTTAACAGTCCCGAAAAAATCGTCTTAAATACGTTTGAGATACCTACGGCATCCGACATATTTAGAATTTGGCTAAGCATTTCTGTGAAATGCACGGGGCAATTTGTTGATAAAAGGTCATGTATCTCCGATGTTGTCCTTGCAACTTGGAGATCATACGTCTCTTTTGATGACGTTATGGGCACTGTTGTCTGTGAAAGCACAGACTTCTTCTGCTTAAAGTATCAATTCGTATAGAAGAGACATTCAAAGGAGGCCAAATCGGCGTCTCGGAATCTTCATGGCCATTTGGAAACAATGCTTGCATACAGCAAGTGACCATGGAAGTTACGCTTACGAGATATGCTTTCCCTTGGGTCTACCCCACTTTGATACTATTCCTTGGCATCAAGCCACAACAGCTGTGATCCGTTATTAGAATGTAAGTCCCGTTAGAAAGTTGCTTAAAGAAAGGGTCTATCTGCGTTGCAGGTGTGACATGTTGGTGGCATTAAAGGTTGTTTGAAGTTCCTTCACAGGCTCCATGTAAATTAATACCCTAGCACAAAAGTATACTGCTTAGTGAATGTTTGCAATGTTCACCACTAAGAAATACATTTTTGTTGCTGTCACTATAGCATGTGTGTGTATATGGTAATTTCCATGCTGACTTAATGTACCCTTTACCCAATCGTTCATAATGGCCAGTTGGTATATACTCAAGGCAATTTATAAATCGGAAAGTTGTTATCGGAATTGTGATAATCCCGTGTATTATGCATTCAATGACAGGTCTTTCTGACATTGTCAATGGTAATCTCCCAAGTTTTTCGATGCTCAGGATTGTATAGTCTGCTCCTTTCTGTGCCAAGCTGATTTGTTTAGCAGTAAGGTTAAAGATGGAAAACAATGACGTTGTGTTCGCCATGGCACATAGCCTGAATAAAGATTTTGCAGCGTCCAGCCTAGCTGTACAATAGAACGCAATTGCGACTGGCCATGTTGTAACATTAGCAAGTCTTTATCTTTTATATCGATGGCAGATGATACAATACTGTCCAGTGAATATATTCTGGAGGACAGAGTCATTAACCCATTGTCCACAACAGAAAGTGATTTTTCCAAATTAATACGATCAATTTCTCGTATTTTCTCAGCTGTTTCAATTTGCATTACTTTCCATGCCTCGTTGTAAGCCCCATATACACTTGCCGCTATGAAACGTTTTTGACGTGTTTGCGTAGTCCCAGAATGAAATCGCGCAAATCAGCACCATCTTTAAGTAAAAATAAGTGTTGCTTAATTTCTGCCAGTGTGGATGATTCTAGCCTTCAAGGCACAGCTTCCCTACACTGTATGTTGTTACTATCCCTGGATGTTGTCTCTGGAAGTATCTAGGGTCTGGTCTGGTCATTTTTAAACCCTGTGTTTTGTTCAGGAATCTATCTTGACAGTTATTCGTGTCAGTAGGCCATATTAACTACTTTTTACAATCAGGATGTGTTCTGTTTAGATGTAAAATTTTAGATACGTCTATTTCAACTTCTGTTGTTGCATTATCAGGAATTGGCTTTGGAATAGACGGTTTGTTAAGGTCTTTAATCTTAGCTAGGCCAAGACAGGTTGTTTGGTGAATTGTGTCATTTAAGAACATTATTTGTTCTGGGATCATGCAGGCTCAAAATAATGCTTCTAGGCCTTGTACCTGCCAATCTTTTGTACCCCAGATTGTTTTTGTTTCAATGTTATTTTTCCAGAAATCAAAACCAAATGTCATCATTTTTTCATAAAATGCTTCTGAATATATCAATTTAGTATTTGTCAACATGGTTTTCGTCCCTGTTTTATCCAACAGTTTATAATAAAATGTTTCTGCATTACTTGTATTAAACCCTGAGAAGTATTGGAATTTCTCAAAAAACGTTTTTGAACTGCTTTTAGGTGGAGTAGCACAATCTTCCCATTGGTTATATTTAAAAACATTTCTAGGTTGTGCAGATTTATGTAAGTAATGGTCTCCGTAATGTGAGAAGCAGTACATCTCTTCATAATTAGACGAACCTTGTAAATAATAATGTTCTGTAAATCTTGCTGACAACTCTAAATCTGACATCATATTATTTATACTTTCAAAATCCCAATCATCAGAGAATGTACTTGGTTTTACAAAGTCACTTAATGAAACCTTGAACTGGTGAGGATATTTCAAGATCTCGACCGGGCCATATACTTCATAGTCAGTTTTCTCCCATACTACCCCGCCGGATATTGGAATGGATGTGACATTTACTGATGATAGTCCTCTTTTATTCACGTGAGATGATTTGTGTGGTTTCAGGACTAAGTTGATGTTCAGACTTGCTGTGTCCATTGAACTGTATTTCCCTTCAATGAATTTTCCCAAACAAAGTATCATGATGAGCCAAAGCAGGAAGAAAAATACACCTAGCCCAAACCAAAACTCTAACCATGGAGAAATAAGGTAAGTTTCCTTGAGTTGATGAAAGAGTTCTGTTGCTTTTTCTTTTAAAGTCTTTGTTTCTGGTCTCACTTCAGGGTCGTTTTGATTTTCAGAAAAGGTATCGAAGTTAATGAAGTAGCCAGAGGCAGTTCTGTCAATTGTTGGAATTGTTTTCTCAATTTGTCTTTCGTTAGCACATTCTGATGCAACATCATTGTAGACTGGTATTTCATGACGAACTGTTTCAATCTGTGTTTCAAGAGGCACGAGTTCCATGGCATTATTGCATAGTCCCTCTCTGTGCATTGCAGGTTTATCAAATGTGATTAGTCTTTCAGTTTGAACCTCTTGGATTGTTGCAAATTTGGGTATTCTGTTATTCCTTGGGAGTCCACTTGGCCTACTGTTGATTATAGGCCACATGATTGTGGTTTTACCAGGTCGATTGATACAACTCGGTTCTCCTTTTTACCAGCAAGAGGCGGTAGTACTACTGATCTTGTTCCGTTGATTGCCAAGACAGGTACTGCTTTTCTGTAAGAAGGCCCAAATTCCTTCTTCACCACTATTTTCTCTCTGACTAGATCCCCAATCTTTGGAATCCAGACAGGTCTTGCTGGGACAGGTGGTGTGTCTTCAGTGGTAGTTCGCTGTTGCTTTAACTTTATGTTGCTTAAGGATTTTCTTGTTTCGTTCAAGTCCTGTAAAACAGCCAAACGATCTTTGATGTCAAAGTCTTTATTCTTATCTTTTACCACTGAAGCCTGACTATCGAGGTCCTGAACATGCATTCTAGTTCCGAACAATAGTTCGTACGGGCTGAAACCTTTTAGAGAATTTCTTGGTAAATTATTTAGACTAAGTTGGACACTTACTAAATGTATGACCCACCCATCACCCGAACCTAATACCTTCGCTGTTATAGATTGCTTTATGTCTCGTTTTTTTCTTTCCACTACACTGTTCCCCTCAGGGTGTGATGGACAAGGGAATCGCACCCCAACGCCCATACTGGCCATGGCCTCCTTATAAGCTCGAGAGCTGAAAGCAGGACCCTGGTCAGAATGGAACATGGCAATTGTGTATGTGCCGATAAAGACTTGCAGATCTTTTATAACAGTTTTGGCGTCAGCCGAGCGCTGGGGCCACATTTTCTAAGTGAATGTAGTCTTAAACAATTAATAGGACGCTGGATTGCATATAGACAGCATTACGCTACCTACATACCAGGCCATGGCATTACTCCGCTTGACTCGCTGCTGCGATCTCTATCGCAGTCGGGACTGTTCTTTACATATTTGTAGTGGTGCAGGCTCATCTCCGGCCACCAGTATACTGATTGTAATTCAGTCAGAGATTGCTTCATCTGTTTGTGCCTTGGACCTTCACCCATGTGTGCGTCTGCTATTAATAACTTTCTCCGGTTCGTGTTTGGAATTACCCTATCCCCCACTCCAGGGATTCGAGCAAAAGGAACGGAGTTTGCATCAATTACGTATGCATAATTGAGTGGATAGTTCACGGGTAGTGCTGCACGGTTGCCTTTTAAGGACGTCTTTACTGCCAGCATGGTTTCCCCATCTACGTATTTTTCTGAACGCTTTTTTGTGGCTACGGAAGCCGGTTTAGTTGCTTCGCTGTGGCTGTATTAGCCAATAAATTCCCTGCAACGTGAACGCCATCACGTTGATGACTCAGAGTGTGTATCACGTGAGTCTTTTGTAGTTTTTTCTGTAAAAGAACTACCTGTTTCCAAAGCATTTTATGCTTGATTGTGGCACCTGTGTCATCTTTGTAATCATTTTGAATCCAGCTCTGCAAATCATTGTTGTATGAGTTGACGCAAAAATGTGAATCGCACACGATTAGTGTCGGGAATTCATGTTCTGCATTTTCAAGCGCCATCTTTAAAGATCTGATTTCAGCTCGCTGAGCCGAACATTTTCTCAGTGATTCAGTTTTTGTTATTTTTGGTCTGAATTTACAGCACAGCCAGCGACCTTTAACAATCGCGCAGGCTGCATCGTAGGATTTATTTTCTACATTGTAATGCTGTACAAATCTGTCTGTGTAGATTATACAGGAGTACTGTTTAAGGGGCAGAATTTCGATTGGCAGAGGATATTCCTTTTCATAAGTTAAATCATTCCGTTTTTTCATGTGCGGGACGAAATAGTATTTCACGTCTTCCGCAGCAAGAGAATTTTCCCACTGTACCCATTTCGGATCCAGTGACACTGTAGGCAGGTTTACTGGGCTGAATAGCGCCTCGAAGGTGGATTCCGCTGTGAGGACAATGATCCTTTTGCCGTTTGCTAGTTCTAGTTCATTCGCTATTGCAGTTTGTACTGCTTTCACAGTATTTTGTGTGAGACTGAATGTTTTTTCTACTTGTGTGTACAAGTGAGATTTGTAAGCTATTGATACCGTTTCTCCCTCATTAGAGGTCAGGTACGTGAATCCGCATCTTCCTGGGATGACTCAGATTACAAGGTCGATTGTATTGTCACGTTTATCTAATTTTGTTTTTGCTAACATGTCTGTTTGCAATGATCTCAAAATTTCTGTGTGTTTTTGAGTCCAGTTGATTGGTTTAAAATCAGGTTTAATTAGTTCGTAAAGAGGTTTAACTCTCTCCGCATAATTTCGAATGTAGGTTCTTCCGAAATTCAGGAAGCCTAGAATGGATTGTAAGTTCTTCAGCGTTTTTGGTGCATGGAGTACAGCGCACTTCTCTAAGAAGTTGTCCGCTAGGCTTTTCCCTTCACTTGATAATTCGTATCCTAAAAATAAGACTGTCAGATGGGCAATTCGAGACTTTTTAAAGTTGAATTTGTAACCCTCTGCTGCACCCTTTTCAAGTGAGTCTCCAAGTCGTCGTCTGTGAGATAGATGTCATCGACATAAGATAATGCCTCATCATCATATATTTGTAGTAACTCTGTTACTCTGGCTGAGAATAATCCTGGGCTGTTCTTGAATCCCTGTGGGAGCCTACAGAAATTTTTCTCTGACCCCATTACTGAGAAAGCGGTCAAGTATCTGCTTTTTGGTGCAATATTTTGACAAAAGAAACCATTAGATATGTCTAATGTCGTTTTATATTTTTTGCGAACTATGTTATTCATTAGTGCAGCACTATGCGAATTTTGTACTGCAAATGTTTTGCAACATGAGTTAAGGTGTCTCTAGTCCAAGAGTAGATGATATGAATCGTCCGGTTTGGAGACAGGAAACAAAGGATTGTTCATTTGAGAGGTGCATGTTGCAATCACCCCCTGGTATTCAAGTTGATCTAAAATCTCCCTGACTTGTATTTTAGCTTCTTGCCTAATTGGATACTGCCTTTGTGCAGTCGGTTGACTTTTTAACTGGATTTTGTGAGGAGGAGAGTCCTCATCCCATCCTACATGGTTTTTATATAATGCTGGTGCCTGGGCCACTGCCCATTTCCTTGCATACATATATTTAGTTTGAATCGGAATGTGATTCGAGAAGGCAGGCATAATCATTTCTTCGCCACGAGGGCACTCCCTGACAAACTCCGGGGGCCAATCTTTTTCAGCTAACAGGATGTTATAGCCTTTTGAGAGTTTATCCCAGAGTAGACCCCTTATTTTCCTAGTCTTATCTCCCTCTTTATGCAGTGTTATTTCGTATATCTTATGAGGTTCACTAACTCTGGTGTCGGCAGTTTCTACTTGAATGTATTCATTCGTGTCCACTGTCTCCAGATGACTCATCAGGATCTTGCGAGCATTGGTGATTTGGGTCTGACCGTCCTCTTCTTTCCGATTTCTGCGAAAAATATCGAGAGGGACGTCTATCAATACTTTGATATCTATCAGGTTTTTTCAAGTTATTCCTATTTCTAAGGTTATATCTTTTCTCAGAGGTGCTCCCTCTGGGGAGATTGGTGTTCTCGAGTCGGAGTTCTTTCCCTCGCCGAGGAGACCTTCCTCTGGACTGGAAAACTTTTTCCTTGGGAGTGGATTGTAAGGGTGGGCGTAAAATCCGTTTTGCGGGCGAATTTGCGGATTTTCCGCGATTTCGCGATCCGCGAATCTCGTAAAATCGGCGAATCAGCGGGACGAATTTTCAACCAAGCAAGGGTTACAGCAGCAGGTGCAAAAGTTGAACCTAATTTCTTTGTAACCTTTTACAAAAGGGTTACAAACAAATTAACTTCAACTTGGACACCTGCTGCTGATTGCTTCCTGGCGCCTCGTTGCCTACTTGCAACTATTCTCTGACCCTGCTCTGACCCTTGAAGCAGGGTTAGAGAATAGTTACAAGTAGGCAACGAGGCACCTGTCCAAGGAATTAAACCTCATCAGGAAGCACTTACAGATATAAAAAACAGGAAGAAGGGAGAGGATGGCAAATACACCCATTTTGAGTTGTCAGGAAGGGTTAAACCAAAAGAGACCTTTACAGCACAATTTTCATATGCATTTTGCTAAAAATAAAAAGCTGTATGTTCTGTAGGGGCAACTCAGGAATCTGGCCCTTCAGAGATCCGGCCTCTCTTTCTTTCTCTCGTTCTCTCTCTCCCTCTCTCTTTCCCTCTCTTTCTCTCTCTTCTATCTATCTATCTATCTATCTATCTATCTATCTATCTATCTATCTATCTATCTATCTCTCCCTCTCCCATAAACGACTGCATGGGTAACTTCGCTATGCAAGCGGCTCGCGAAGACGCAAAAAGCCCCGCGAACATGCAAAAAACCCCGCGAACACGCAAAAAAACAAACATCCGCAAATTCGCGAATTTTTCGGATCGCGAATTCGCAAAACCGCAAATTCGCAGATCGCGAATTCGCAAAATTCGCCCATGCTTAGTGGATTGTTTACTTCATCCCAGTTCTTTTTAGGAGTGTTTGAATTATTTTTAATAAATAATTTTTCAGGATTTTCGATTAGTTGGAGTTTTACTGGTTTCCCACCAAGCTGTCTCTACCTAATTCCTCATAGCATTTTTCTATGATTCTGACAAGCTCAATTGGTTGATCTGTTATATCTGTTTCCTTCAACTTCTGGCGGATCGCCACAGATGCTGCTTCTCCTTTTATATTGGCTGGTAATATAGCAGAGACCTGCTTGAAGTCTTTCAGTAATTTCATACCAAGAGTTAAAGCAGGTTCTAGACCGTATTCATTCTGAATCTGTTTCAGCACATCTGGTATTACCGCCATTGACGGAACACCATGTGTTTTTGTGTAAATGGAAGCAAAGACTGTACCCCAAGTGTCACAGTCCTCCACATGTGGTGCCACCCCCATTGGAAGGCAGATGGTCAGAATTCTGTTTTTCTCAATAGGGGTAGTATTCGGAAATACTGCCTCTATTTGAGTAATTTTCTGCGCTAACCCGAAAGGAATTTGTTCCCGTTTTATGGGTGTTTTACCAAGACATGATTGTATGTTCTGTGGTGTAATTTTATTTGTGTTCCCCTGATGAGGGGTCAGCTGTGGGACATTAACAGCTGTTTGGACTGTTGCAGTCCGCATTACATATTGTACTAATTGTCTATGTATTTTAAATAATGTTTTTAGCTGTGCTAAAAGTTCTTCTTTTGACATTTTTGCAATGTCCGGATGAGGTGTGTAGCTGGCTAGAACCGGCCATGTTGCTCCTGGTCTACCTAGTGGACCGAGCCTGGTAATATGATCATTATGTTTTAGGGCGCCTTTAAACCAGAGCAGGTGCTCTTGGTATTTTAATGGGATTTCAATCTCCTCGAAAGGAGCGTAGTCTTCCGGAGGTTCCTCTATTTTGTAATAGTGGAACTCGTGTGTTGCAGCGTTTGCCGCTGGAAATTTTATCCAAGAATAGAATACTTCTGTCTGCCGATATACATGTGCCTCTATCACGAAGGCGACTGTGCCACCTTGTGTGGTCAGTCCATTTTCTATAAGTTTTAACGTTATAGTTTTTCTTATGTTGACCGGGATGATTATTGCACCCGGTTCATTAACATTGGCGTCCCGTTGATTCGCATCTACTGCGGCTTCAGCGGTCCCGTTGTCTAATACTGACATTGTATAAATGAAAGTTTTTCAGAGCAGGTCTCCAAGGAGACAAAGATTAGGTGCACAATATTTTGGAACACTGTATCCTTTAACGTTGAATAAACCAGAGCTTTACATAGGAATCTCTTCCTACTAAGTTCGGGCGGATTTTAACCTTTCACCCACTCCAGACGTCTATCGGAGTATTTACGGGAGAAAGGGTCTGTGTGAAAAAGCACAACTGAGTTACTCTAACTTCTTGCGTTAGTTTTATCGCCTTACCAAACGTTGGGCGCCATGTAGTGTAGTTCCTATTTTACCTATAGGCCCTGCTCTTTGGAATAACATAAACAGCAGTGTAGACGTAGAAGTGCGGTCTTCCAGGTCTCTACTGACTATGTTAGACTTAATTGGGTTTGTACCAACTAGCTCAGAGGTCACTGGAAACTTTCTTGACTGAATAGGAAGTGATCAGCTTCCCTGGCTCAGACAAGAAGGGATTCAGTTTTCCAACAACCGCATAAACATGACAACTTTGCTCCTTAGAATAAGAGTCAATCTCTAGAGTCGTGTGAAACAATAGACAGCTATTTCACTCAGTCATTTGTGCAAGAATTACTTTCACCAGGATGCAGAGAATAGAGAGACGGGTGTTTTCAATAAAAGGTATTATTTATTGAACAGTCTTTCTACTCATGAAAGAGAAATGAATTGCCACAATTGCAAGACTTGTTATTATAAAAAGTGCGTACAGTAAAAGGAGGATTGCGAAATAATACTGTAAAAGCATTGATATGGTTTCTTAGCCATACAATAGTTAAAATGAATAAAATATATACATTTATATATACATTTAGATAACGTCCTCAACTGGTGCTTCTAACTACGCCTACCCCGGTGTACCTGACCTAAGCCTAATACTTGGGAGGAAGGGAGGAAGTAGCAGTTTAAGTTAAGTTGGTTTTGCCAAGGGTTTGCTTCAAGAATTCTCTCTAAGGGTTTAGTCAACACTGTACCTCTGGAATAGAATGTTGAAGGTCTTGTATCTCCTCTCAGGACTCGATATCCCAGTTACCCGCAAGGGTAGGCTGGAAACGCCGGAGATGGATTTTCTCGGCAGGAGAAAAGACAGCGTCTCTCTCAGCGCGTCAAGGAGGAGGAGGGGCAGCGTCATTGGGCTTCTCGCATCTTATGGGCTCTGCAAGGGACAGCTGTTCTGCTCCTGTATTCTCCACCACCATCGCTGCATTTGCTTAAGGCAACGTTGGTATTATTTATACCTGGAAGGTGTCTTGTTTGACGTAGGTTTTTAGACATAAGACGTCAATAAAGATGTCACTAAGAACTGGTCGTTCTTACAGTGCTTATTAGAGTTCTATTACTAATGAAAACAAAGCAAGCGCGGCTTTCCCAGGTTGCTGGGGGTTTTATCTGTTGAAAGAACTCGGTGTGTAATCTAGGAATCTAAGATAGTGGCTTCTGCTGTGTCATATACTGTGATGAGCTGCAGAGGCGAGTTTCTGAAATATGGCTCTGATCGTTTATGCCACTATAGGGGTATGGATGGATTATAGCCGTATAGGGGCACAAGATCACAATATTTATCGGGGTCCTAGATAGAACACGACAACGGTGTCAAATGGTGCAGACATGTCTGACATCACCAACACCGCCTTGGAACCTCCGTCTACCTCCCAGCGTATAGAGTCTGCCATTTGTATGAGGGCCAACTGTGTACTATGGGTGGTATGGAATCTGCATAGCGAGTAAGGAAGGAGGCTATTATCTTCAACAAAGTGCCTCAGTTTCTGCCAGGACAATTTCACAGAAATGTTCGCCAGGACTGATAGATAGATTTTTGTGTGTGATTAGACGCTTATACAGGATCTGTGTTGCCTTTACTTAAGATGTGCAGGAGGAACGTGTGTCTCCTCACATCCGGGTTGGAGACCAATCTGAGGTAAGGGTTCCACATGAAGTTTAAGTGTTGATAGTGATTCTTTGAAAGGATTTTGTATTGCTTTGTGGGCATGGCGTCAGTAGGGGAAGTGTATTTAGATATGCTAAGGCTTCCACATAAATTGTGTCAATATCTGAGACCACAGCAACTCCTGGCAGGAGGACAAACACACCACCATCCTGCATTGATACATCAATGTTTGCATCTAGTTCACCAAATCCACACCATCGCTGCCTCATGCTGCAAGTCCTTAAATAGATCCACTCCTAGTCAAGACAGACAGACACCCAGATCCACAACAGCAGCCAGCTCAACTATGGCACCAACCTCTACACAGGAAGAAGAGCCAGACTCCAGGAGGACATGTGCACACCCAGGGCGCATGCGCACACTTCATCATCAACATCCCCTGCCACAGCCACATGACCGTACACCTGAAATACCTACTAGAGACAAGAGTGACCCTTGACCCTGCTTGCAGGCCAGTTCACCCCCCTGCCACCAAACAGCTCCACCTGTTTCCTGCCCGCTACTGCGTGAAGTGCAAGTTTGCGCCTGCTGTACCCGCCCTTCCACTGTGCATTTGTGGTTGCCTACTTCACTTTCCTGCGTGATTTGTAACTTGTATTTTCTTTCTCATCCGTGTACGCTGTGCTCTGTTTTTCCATTGTAGGCACTGAGGCTTGTGCGTCTATTTTTATCCCCCACCCCCATTGCTTCTGCGCACCCCCTGCTGGCGCTGCCGCTGTGGCCACGCCCCCTCGCTTCTCCCTCCCTCCGCGCTTTAATATGGCGGCTGCTGTGCGGCCGCACAGTGGACGTGCGCAGCAGGCGCGCCGCTTGTGCGCCATTGACCTGCAATAGGCAAGCCCTTATGTGCCCGTCGGAGCATGGACCGCACCTAGCACCAGAACCCCTGGCCCCCGAAGCCGCCACAACACCAGACTGCACTACGACTCCAGCACCCTCCACGCACTAAACCCCGGACGCTATCACTCCTGCTCCCGGGCTACCTCGAAGCACACCGAAGGGCCCTTCGCCTGCCAGAACTGCAGCATCAACAGCATCCGAGCCGCAAAAACATCGACCAGAGAACCCACCACTTCCGATGCATCCTCCTCCAAACCCGGTAGGCTTGCAAGCCCGCCATCAAACTGTGGGACCTCCTAGACTCAAACAACCTCAACGTCACCTTCCTGGCGGAGACCTGGCTGAACGTCACCTCGCCACCAAACATAGCCATTGCCATCCCAGAGGGCTACACAATCTAAAGCAGACCCTGCACCAACAGAGTGGGAGAGGGAATCGCCATCATCCACAAGGACTCGATCAGAGTCACATCCAACACCAACAACACCCTCACCACCGCCAAACATATGCACTTCCAGATCCACACCCACCCCAACACCACCCTCAGAGTAACTGTTGTCTACAGGCCACCCGCACCCCGACCACAGTTCAGCAACACAATCGCCAAGCTCATCAGCACAATTGCCCTCGCCTCCACGGACTACATCTTCCTCAGGAAACTGAACTTCCACTATGAAAACAGCAACTCAAACTCCACCTCCCTGATCTCCAACCTCATCAACCTCTGACTCAAACAGCTTGTGACAACACCCACCCACAACACTGGACACACTCTGGACCCCATGTTCTCCGCAAGTACCAATGTCTACTTCAACCACAATACCAGACCTTACTGGACTGTCCACAGATGCGTCCACTTCACCCTCAGGAAGCCCATCAAACACCACTGCACCCAACAATTGACATGCCGCTGCTGGGTTAAGGTCACCATGGACCAACTGACCACCAGCCTCGCCCTGGGACCACCCACCAACCCCACCAACACCGAAGATGCTTCCATCAAACTCAAACAGTGGATCAACAACTGGGCTGACACCCTCACCCCACTCAAGACATCCGCTACCAATCACACCAATAAGAAAGCCACTTGGTTCACCAAAGACCTCCGGGCCTCGAAACGTACCTGTTGGAAACTGGAGCAGTACTGGCTCCCTAACCAAACAACAGACAGCTACACAGCCCACAAGAACGCCACCAGCAAACACCACCAACTCATCAGGACTATCAAGAGGACCGGCTTCAAGGACTGCATACACAACACACACAACACCAAAGAGCTCTTCAACATCTTGAAAGACCTCTCCAAACCCAGCTCCAACACCAACAACATTCCACCATCACAAGACCTATTCATGGCAACCTTCTTTCACCACAAGATCACCGTCCTCCACACCAGCTTCCACACCAACACACCCTCATCCACTGCCGGGACCACCACCCCTGCGACCCCCACCCACACCAGTCATATGACCGCCTGGTCCAGCATCAGCGACAAGGACACCATCAAGCCCATGAACTCCATACACTCTGGATCCCCATCTGACCCATGCCCTCACCACATTTTCATCCAAGCCAGCACAGCCATCGCACCCCATCTCCTTCAAAACAGCAACCTTTCCGGAGAGCTGGAAGCTCGCCAAGATCAACGCCCTACTGAAGAAACCCAAGGTGAAGCCCAATGACCTCAAGCACTTCCAGACCATCTCCTTGCTCTCTTTCCTGGCTAAAGTCATGGAGGACATTGCCAACAGACAGGTGACCCATACCTCAAAGACAATCACATCCAGGAGCCATCCCAATCTGGCTTTTGCTGCACCACAGCACCAGGACCACCCTTATCGCCCCCATCCACAACATCAGGATCCAGATGCACAAAGGTGAAAGAGCTGCCCTCATCCGATTGTAACTATCAGCAGCCTTCAACACGGTCTGCCACTGCACCCTAACAGCACGCCTCAACGACGCTGGAATCCAAGAGAAGGCCCTGGCCTGGCCACATCCTTCCTCTCCAGCAGAACCCAGAGCGTCCGCCTCCCACACTTCTGCTCTAAGAACACCTAGATCATCTTCGGCATCCCACAGGGATCATCCCTCAGCCCGACGCTGTTCAATATCTACATGGCACCACTTGGCCATGTTGCTCCACAACGCAGCCTCAACATCATCTCCTACGCCGACGACACCCAACTGATCATGTCGATCACAAAAGACCCCCACACCGCCTAAGGCAAACTCCACAGGGGAATGAAGGCCATCGCAGAATGGATGAAGGACAGCAGGCTGCAGCTGATTTCAGACAAGACAGAGGTCCTCATCCTCGGCACCACCCCATCAGCCTGGGAGAACTCCTGGTGAACAACATTTCTAGGTACAGCCCCAGCACCCACCGACCACACAAGCAACCTGGGGGTCATCCTCGACTCCGCCCTCTCCATGACCAAGCAAGTCAACACTGTCTCTGCGTCATGCTTCAACACCCTCCAAATGCTCCACAGGATCTTCAAATGGATCCTCTCCGACACAAGAAAAACCTTCACCCAGGCCCTCCTCACCAGCAGACTGGAGTACAGGAACGCCCTCTACACGGGAACAACAACCAAGCTCCTGAGATGGCAGAAAGGCATCCAGAATGCCTCCGCACGACTGATCCTCAACACCCCCCTACGCAGTCACAACCCACCCACCTGAGAGGCCTGCATTGGCTCACCGTCAACAAGAGGATCACCTTCACACTCCTCATCCACGCACACAAAGCCTTATATAACGCAGGACCAGCATTCCTCAACAACTGACGCAGCTTCTACACCCCCACCTGCAGCCTCCGCTCTGCTAACCTTGACCTCGGCACAGGTCCACGAATCCGGAAAAACACCACCGGCGGCAGATCATTCTCCCACCTCGCAGCCAAGACCTGGGACACTCTCCCCACCAACCTACGTCAGACCCAGGACCTGTTGGCCTTCAGAAAACTCCTCAAGACCTGGCTCTTCTATCAGTAGCAGACGCCTCCCCTCCCCCCAGCGCCTTGAAACCCTCACAGGTATGCAGGGCACATTACAAATGTGCTGATTGATTGATTGATTGAGAGTCCCACTGTCAACTGCAGGGTACCCCTTCATACTCCTCCGCCACACTCAGTGGCACTCCACAACCACAGCCCAAAAAACTAATATGGACGTCTCCCATGCAATAACCCGTTGGCTGTAGTCCGTCCAGCCACCTTTGCCCTGGGCAACATTCAACACTTCCACAGTACAACTGCATGTGGGTGATAGTTCTCCAACATCAACAAACAGACCTGGTAGTCCCTCCCTGGACACCGACACATTACCCATGACCTGTACACCTTCATGAGACTCTTCTGTAACTGTCTGTCAGAGCAGTATGGCAAGCCAGCAACCCCCTCAGCAAATAGTAACCATCACATGTGAGTATTTACCTCCATGGATGTAGTTGATCATACATTGTGACCTATATGTGTCCACAACCACTCAGATCCCAGTGTATGGATGGCTTGAGTTTGATCTACACTCTGGCATACTTTGACATATCCCGACATGTATGTTGTTGACTCAGGCAAAAAACGACTTCAACATCATTACATATTGTGTTTGTTATTTTTATTTCTCCTTCTTGTGAGTGAAATGTGAGTAGGTTTATGTGCTGTACAAAAATGTGGGGAATCCAAAGTTCACAGAGGGAGATGTGATGCCTTGCAGTTTTAGTCAACAGAGTCAAGACCAAAGTGTTTGGCATCATTGGTGACACTGGGAGCAGCAAGTCCATGTGGGAGAGTCAGACAGTCAATAAGGTGATGCTGTTGCACACAAAGGCAAGATGCCAGACCAGGTGACCTGGGAGATGAGCATGGCCCTCTGCCTCTCAACGTCCTCGTCTTCACTGTTGATGACCCATCTTCCTTGGGGAACCCTTATATGCAGGCCTTGACGATGCCTGGGGCTCTCCATCAGATGATTCCACCTCCTCCTCCCTCCCTGTGCCTCTTTGTTTCTGGCCTGGTGACACAGGGAGGGTGCTGCATGTTGTCAGCAATCCGACGGAGTGAGTGGCTCATGTCCCTCTGCACCGCCAAGTGCTCAGCCAGTCTTGCCTCCATCCATCCTTGGTGTCGTAGTTGACTGGCGTGTTTCTCGGCCTGCTGTTTTTTTAAATCAATGAGGGCCCCCACTCCCTGGCTGAACTCCCTGGTGTCCCGCCGGTATTCCTCCTTGATGTATCTGAGTTCAGACATACCGGGCCCTGCAGCTTGCTGTTCAGGTTCTCGCCTCCGCCTTGTGCCACTCCCATCACCCCTGCCCACACGAGCATGGCATGCTGTTGTCGGCACATCGGGTCGACGGAACCCCTGAGGGTTGACAGTGGTGGTGTTTTCTGCCACCTCCTGGGTGCCCGGCGAACCTTGTCCCTCATTGTCAGACTGGCTCAGTTGTGGATTGTGGGCAAGGCTCCGAGCTGTCTGCTGGGATGTGGCAGGAATGGGTGTGGTGGTTGGTGCAGATGCCCCTGATCCAGCTGCTGAACGGGTTTGGGATCCAGAGGTGTCAGGTTGGTCGGGGTCATCCATGGAGTGGTGAGAGGCGTCGCTGTTCGTGGGATCAGGGTCCTGTGGAGCATGGGACTGTGATCCATTTCCCCCCTGGTTGGGGGTAGATTGTGCACGTTGCCCTGTGGATGTGAGAGACAGACGATGTTAATGTCATTTAATGTCAAATCTAATTTTCATTGTCGTTATCACTGTTACTTTTTTTTTTTTTTTTTTTTTTTTTTTTTTTATCACTGTTACACCTGCTTTGCTTTCTTCACACTGTTCACTTGTGGGATCAGATAGATCTGTGTTCAGGACACATTTTAAAGTGAGGGTCTAATTCAAATGAATGGCACAGCCAGCCATGTCAGCAGGGATTTGTCAGACATTGTGCACCACAGCTATGCCAGCATGGATGCAACACATTAAAACAGTGGATCACAATAGTGTGATAACAGTACAGCTGCGTCCCGCATCTGTGCCATGAAAGTGGCACATTGCTATAGTTGTGTTGCTGGTGCAACGCAGATCCAGCAAAGCTCTGTGTGGCCCTATCTGCACAATGCTGTGTCAATCCTTACGTCTGCTTCAGGCATGCACAGGATTTTGAGGCAGCATGCGCATACAAGTGACAGAGTGAAATGTTTCAGAATTGACTCATACACTATTGGGCAGTGTTGCTGCGCCGTGACGGGCAGCCACTGCACACCACACCACCGCCATGCCATGATCAGCCCACCTACTTCTGGTACAGGGCTTTAGAATGTGGCACATCTCCCAGGTGCATCACCTTGTCAATACTCAGCACCATTGCAGAAATATGTGTGTGTCCACTGCGTCAGTAAGGTGTAGCTACGGCATTGTGGTATATGTGCAAGTGACTTGTGACTCAGCCCTGTGAATTGTTTGAATAAATGCTTTATCAGATCGGTATTTGTTGTGTTATATGACGATTGTGACAGTGGGGCACTACATTGCCTGTCCCAGCTAGCGATGTTTATGTAAGGGGTGTGTGTGACAGGCCGTGCTACTAGTTGGCATGTGAGTTGTAATTGGGCCTCAATCATGGTGTGGCTGTCCCCCCATGGAGCATGCTGCCATGACCATGGTTGTGAGTTCCTGTGCAAGATATCTGACCTTGTGGTCCTGATGTTAATGTTTGCACTGGTTACTAACAATAAAGAGGGGTGGGGGGGTCTAAGGGAATTTTAAGACCATGCCCAGGCTATTATCCCCTAATAATCAAATGCAAAACACAAAGAAGCACTGGTCACAGAAGGGCCTTGTGCTGCATACACCAGGGGCCAGTGTCAGCTACCTTGTCAGTACTTTCAGTACTTTCTCACTCCCTGTACATTGTGTGTGTACCTGGGCCATATGGGATGAGTGCAATTGGGCTTGTGCATACACAGTATTGGTGATAGGGGTGGCCAAAGTTTTAGCTTCTTTACCATCCCCCTTGCACCCTCCTACCATCCTCCTTGCAGCCTTCTGGCCCTGCGCCTTGCACCCACCCCCATACTGTTGCCCACTGTTAGGAGTCCTATCCACCCACTCCTCCTATGTTTTGGAACTGCTGGGAGTCATATCCAGCCACCCCTCCTATGTCTGGGCACTGCTGGGAGTCCTGTGCACCCACCCCTCCTATGTCTGGCAACTGCTGGTAGTCCTGTGCAGCCACCACTCCTATGTCTGGGCACTGCTGGGAGTCCTGGGCACCCACCCTCATACTGATGGCCTATGCTGGGAGACATATCCAACCACCTCTCCCATGTATGACTAGTGCTGGGAGTCCTGTGCACACACCCCTCTCATGTCTGGGCACTGCTGGGAGTCCTGAGCACACACCCCTCCTATTTCTGGGCTGTGCTGGGAGTCCTGTACACACACCCCTCCTATGTCTGGGCACTGCTGGGAGTCATATCCACACACCCCTCCTATGTCTGGGCACTGCTGGGAATCCTGTGCACACACATCTCTCTTGTCTGGGCACTGCTGGGAGTCCTGTGCACACACCCCTCCCATGTCTTGGCACTGCTGAGAGTCCTGTGCACACACCCCTCCCATGTCTGGCCACTGCTGGGAGTCCTGTGCATCCACCCCTATACTGTTGCCTATGCTGGGAGTCATATCCAGCCACCCCTCCTATGTCTTGCTAGTGCTGGGAGGCATATACAGCCACCCCTCCTATGTCTAAGCACTGCTAGGAGTCATATCCAGCCAGCCCTCCTATGTCTGGGCACTGCTGGGAGTCATATCCACACACCCCTCATATGTCTGGGCAGTGCTGGGAGTCCTGTGCACACACCCCTTTCATGTCTGGGCACTGCTGGGAGTCCTGTGCACACACCCCTCCTATGTCCGGGCACTGCTGGGAGTCCTGTGCACACACCCCTCCTATGTCTGGGGACTGCTGGGAGTCCTGTGCACTCACCCCCATACTGTTGGCCTATGTTGGGAGTCATATCCACCCATCCTTCCTATGTCTGGCAAGTGCTAGGAGTCATATCCAGCCACCCCTCCTATTTCTGGGCACTGCTGGGAGTCATATCCAGCCACCCCTCCTATGTCTGGGCACTGCTGGGAGTCATATCCACACACCTCTCCGATGTCTGGGTACTGATGGGAGTCCAGTGCACACACCCCTCTCATGTCTGGGCACTGCTGGGAGTCCTGTACACACACCCCTCCTGTGGCTGGGCACTGCTGGTAGTCCTGTGCACACACCCCTATGTCTGGGCACTGCTGGGAGTCCTGTGCACACACCCCTCCTATGTTTGGGCACTGCTGGAAGTCCTGTGCACCCACCCCTCCTATGTCTGGGCACTGCTGGGAGTCATATCCACACACCCCTCTCTTGTCTGGGCACTGCTGGGAGTCCTGTGCACATACCCCTCCAATGTCTGGGCACTGATGGGTGTCCTGTGCACACACCCATCCTATGTCTGGGCACTGCTGGGAGTCTTGTGCACCCACCCTCATACTGTTGGCCTATGCTGTGAGTCATATCCACCCACCCCTCCTATATCTGGCTAGTGCTGGGAGTCATTTCCAGCCACCCCTCCTATGTCTGGGCACTGCTAGGAGTCATATCCACACACCTCTCCTATGTCTAGGCACTGCTGGGAGTCATATCCACACACCCCTCCTATGTCTGGATAGTGCTGGGAGTCATTTCCATCCACCCCTCATGTGTCTGGGCACTGCTGGTGGTCCACCATGTGACATGAGTTGTTTGTATACTCACCAGGCTCCACGACTCCTGGAATTCCATGTAATCCCACCGGTGGCAGCAGGGCCATGACCTTTTCCTCCCAGGGCTGGTACTGTACTGGTCTGCGGGGACAACCACCTCCAGTGTGCTGGGTCTGGGCGTAGTCGGCGTCCATCGTGTGCTTGACCATCCTCCGCAGATCGTACCACCTGGCCTGGCAATCCTTCCTGGTGCGCCTGATGGGTGCAACAGCATTAACCCTATTGACGATCCTCTCCCATACCAGGGTTTTGTCAGCTATTCTGGTCTGTTTGACCAGTGCGCCAAACAGCTGTGGCTCTACTCTGATAACTTCATCTGCAAAGATCTCATCTCATGGTTTGTGAACTTTGGAGTCTTTGGTGCAGACATGTTGTGGGGTGAATGTATTTGGGGGGGTGAGGGTGTGTATGGATGGGGGGTTGTGGGTCTGAATGTGAAGGGGGTGTGTGGGTCTGAACGTGATTGGGGGTATGTGTGAAGATGGATGTGTGCAGTTGTTGGTGTGTTGTCAGTCTCCGTAGGTAAATGCGTATGTTGCAAAGGATGCTGATTTGTGTGTGTGGGCCCTTTTTTATTGGTCCATTTGTGGGAGTGGCTTATTTAGAATTTTTGGTGGGTGTGTTATAAGGGGTGGGTCTGATTTGGGCCCTCTGTTTGCCAGTTTGGATTTGGCCAGGACATTGCTTTGCAATGGTTTCTACACAGGAAATATGTTTTGTGGTGTTGTGTGACTCGTTTGCACACTCCTTGTGCTGTTTTGGTGTTACGCATGTGTTTTTTTGAGGGGGGGTGCATTTTGTACTTTATTGTGCAGCTCTCTCATATGCGAAGTATTTACGGGGTATGCATGCGCTTTTTTTGAAGGGGGTTCATTTCGTACTTTATTGTGTAGCTCTCTCATACGCAACGTATTTACGAGGCACGCGTGTGCTTCGTTGGAGGGGGCTCGTTTCGTACTTTATTGTATAGGTCTCTCATACGGAACATATTTATGGGGTACGCATGCACTTTGTTGGGGGGGTTCGCTTTTTATTAAATTGTGCGGCTCGATCATACGCAATGTTTACCATACAAATCGCAGTTCATACGCAACAGCGTTTTCCCGTACGCATCGCGTTCAGGGTCCCCAGTCCGGATTGTACTTGGTGGGTCGTACGGCATGTTTACAAATCATATGGATCACTAGCCGAGTCCGTTTCGTACGGTTCTTCGCTTGTTTTTCGTACAGTTCGTAAACATTAGACAGATTCTTTGAAAACGTATCATACTACGCAATTCGGACGGCTTTGTACGAATCATACGGAAACGGCTACGAATACAAATCGTGGGACGGTTTTCGTTCCTGAATCGGAATCGAGCCCTATATTTATGCTCAAATATTGAACTTCATTTGTGTCCTTTTAAATTCTAGCCACCCTTTTCTCCTTCTTTCATGAATTTAATTTAATATCTCACTGGCATTAGTTATTGCAGGCTCTTTATGTATTCATGAACATTTTCCAAATTTTCCATTGAATTCTTCAATGTAGTTCCAAGTGAAACTAGTATTAGTTCCTAAACTTCAGTTTTGGAATGAAAAGTCATTCAATTGCAGATTTACCAACCTTTATTTAGCTTACAAAAACAATGCCAATATAACATAATGCGGTATCTACTATGACCAGACACTCCCCTGACAAAAATATAATAGCAGTTCTGATAAGAAAGGCATATGTTCCAAAGAAATCTATGCTCCACAGGAATTTTCTCACCCAATTGAGGCAGATGATGAAAGAAACGGCAATGGGAGAATTTCCCTTTACTGCCCACATCCGCATACCTAAAAATTAAGCTCTGGACATTCATCTGAAGAGTTTTCAAAGAGTAATAGTGTGAAGTTTTTGAAAAGTGAATCTGTGTTTATTCAAGCAGTTTAGACCTTGGCAGATATTACATTCATTACTTTGCCAGTAAATTTCATTACCATGAGTTAGGAGGCACCTAATCCAGTCCATGCCTTTTTGGGTTATCCTGCCTTTAGACATCCACTTAACAAGTGGTATGCTAAGGTTTAACTTGTTCTATTATTTTACTGAAAGACATAAATGAGCCACCCTCACTCTATGGCATTTTACCTGTTCACAAACAGATTTTATATTTTAGGTGCCATGTGGATAGAGAGCAAGGGAAGGTCTGACTGGGGACAAGGAGCACCTTAACTTGGGTTAATTAAGTTTAACAGTAAGTAATGAATTAATTTCTCCCTCGTAGGTGTTCCTCGTACCAGTCCATACCTTTTGAGTATATACAAAAGACAAGAAAGACTCTGGCACCACAGTGGTAACGAATGGCATAAATTTTACTGTACTTTGCTTAAATGCTACAATTGCTTCACTGCTGCTTTAAGAATTGCGGTAGCAAAATTAACACAGTCATCTCTCCCCAAATCTAAAAAAGAATGCTAAACAAATATATTTTTGTATTCAGCCAGGTAGCTACCCTGCACAATTCTTGCAGGGAAGTTCCAACTATACTGCCCATGAAGTAGCCATTACTCATGTTAACCGTCCTTGAACTGTGGAAGGAAGTTATGCACTTGCTGGCAAAAATGCTTAGGATATCCCATGTGTAACCCACCTACTGATTATAGGTGTAGATAGTTCATACCTTTGTTAACCCCATCATATGGCAAAAATAATGTGTTTAACTCTCTAAAGTCCTTGTCCTCTGCAGGTAGATGTGAGGGGCTATTTTTAAATCTAAGTCAGGTGGAATAGTATTCTGCAATACCGCCATATGCACTGGTAGAATAATCTCCTGTGAAAGATGGAACTTATTTTTAATCTTAGGTCCAAACGTGGGGTCTGGTCTGAGAACTACCTGATCTGGTAGAAAAGTCAAGTACATATAACTTACTACCAATGAACTAATTTTCGCTAGTCTTTTTGCTGATGTGTAATAGCAATCAGAAAGGCCAATTGAGACGATAGCCAAGAAAAGCTGGCGGATTCTATAATCTCTTTATTCGATTTATTTTTTTTAACAAAAAAGCACAATCAAAATTACATAGACATAACCAATAAATGTACAATGTCACATCAGTACACCTATGTCCCTATGACTAAGATAATAATAATGATACTCATCTAAACATGAATCACATGATTTCATACACTGGAAACCAGAAGTAACAGTGTAGAAGTGCACTAGTACTAGGTCACTATTCTGATTCAGCTTTGCAGTCATTGCAACATTTAATATCAATACGCTAACCCTTAGGAAAAAGGCTCAGTAAAAAGACATGGGTAATAATATTCTTAAAACCAAAATTCTAGAGTTATTAAAACATATTAATCTCATAATGGCCTTATAGGTTCCCAATAAATTGGCTGATTTTAATGGGTCTACAAGAGACAGTTAGACTGTTGTAAGTCAACTATTCCTATTGATAAATCTCAGTTCACCACCCAGATTCGAACGCCTATGTTTCTCAATCTGGAAAATTTTAGTAGAATTGCTGCAAGAGGAGTGATGTTTGAGGTATAAGAAGAGATTTCCTCAAATGTTCCAATAGCTGACCACAGTGCCAACATTTTGTCAGGCTAAGCCAAACAGAAAACCACTCCTCAGGAATTCTGAAATCTGGAATTGGTCACAGGTTTATGGATACAACGTCATAGAATTGCATCATTTCTTAAAATGCAACCAATGCTTTGAGTACCGCTTAAGCATAAATATTTTCCTTGCCGCTTGGATGTCTCATGCTTCTTCCCTTGAGCATCCTACATTTCTAGGACTGCCCTTTAAACGTCCATGCTGTTAGATGTAAACTAATGAACTGCTGTTGTGTTAGCATTGGAAACCACAGTGGTGGAGATCACGTAGGAGCTGGCAATACAGATTTACTGCTCACCTCCTAAGTTCAGAAACCAGAGACCTTATAGTCAGGATGGGGGCTATTTGGATTACTTCTAACTTTTCCAATTGCATTTTTCTCAGTACCATGAGTATCAAAGGAATCAGGGTAAAGGCATTCAGCAACCCTGCTGACCAATGGGCCGACAGGGCGTCCACTACCTACACATTTGGGTACCACAGATCCGAGCAGAACAAGGAAGTAGTGTATTGCTCCGGGAAGCAAAACCTTCATACAATGGCATCCTAAACCAATCCACTTTTAACCTCAATGTTTCTTGACTCAGATGAATTGACACTGAAGTTAGAATACCCCAACTTAGTATGCTTGTTTGTGTATTTTCCCTTCCTTCCATGTAAACTAGCCTTGAAGACTAACAGATTGGACTCTGCTCAAGCCAAAATTGTGTGTGCCAACTACATTAGATATTTGTGTCTTGTTCCTATCTGCTGATTGAGATAGTTTTTTTCCACCTGATTATCTGTTTTTATCAAGACAGCGTGGTGAACGAGAGGGTGAGAGAAACTTTGCATTGAACTCTTTACAATTTGAATAACACATTGTTTCCAGTTGCAACCATCACCCACTCAACTGTAATCCCTCCAGGTCTGTTCCACAACCCCATGCACTTGCATCATTCTTTACTAATGGATTGGGATACTGGAATACACTGCTTGTTTTGAGACTGGATGTTTTCAACTACCACTGAAGTTTGTATGATATGCCTTCTGTGACCAGAATCATCTTGTCATAATTCTCTGTCGATGAGGAGCAATGTTAGAGTTTTTGGAAACTAATGGTTTGATATGAAGTTATGACCAAAATAGTACTGTTGGTGTTGAGGATATGAGACCCTGTTTTTCAACCATTCCTTGTGAATGCTTGGGGTGAAGTTAGCAGTTTCTATAACTTTTGTTGCAGATTGATTATTCTTGCATACGGAAATAAAGCTTGTCATTATTCTGTATTGAACAAGGTTCATATAAAGTTCTTCTTCATCATTGGTTGTTTGCTTGATTTGTTGCTGTTGCTTTTATACCCAAAGATTTAAGTGTTGCTCTTGCTTACTCCGCACTGGTCTGCACCTTTCAGTAAGAAGAATCACTGATAAGTCAGCCATCTAAAAAGGACACATATGCATATGTTGTTACTATAAAAGGACCACCACTGGTGCCAGAACCTTTGCAAACATCCTCATATAGGATGAGAGGCCAAACAGTAGAGCTTGCACTGATAATGGTTTTCAGCCACCTCAAACCTAAGGTACTTCTGACAGCAAGGATGAACTGGAATGTGGAAGCATGTGTCTTGCAAGTCGAGTGTTGCCATTAAATGTTCCTTTGCAAGACGTGTACTCATGGCCCGTAGCATTAGTATCCTGAATGTGGTGTGGAGGACACAATTGATTAGTGTTATTAAGTTAAAACTACCCTGAATTTCTCGGTGGGGTTTGGCACCAAGACGATAACGAAAAGAAAACCAGACTCTCTCTGACCAGGTGGAACTGGACGAACTACAACTTTTTGTATTAGGTTTTGGATCCCCAACAACATTACTTATTTTTTTGACTGTAGTTTGGGGATTAATATCATTACATAGTGATTTGTTGGAAGAATGTTCATAAACACTATTGAATATCCTCTGATAATTTTAGAACCCATTGCTCCTATTATGTTTCACAATTTTTGGCAAAAAAAATTGTAGCTTTTCCCCCACCTTACTCCTCCACATTGTCAGGATTTTTGATGTTGACAGTTTAGATTTTTTTGAGGCCTACATTTGTCAAAGAGTGCGGCTCGTCAGTCTCCAGCCTTGCCTCTAGAGGGTTGTTTTGAATCTTGTGAAGGCAGTGTTGGCTTTCTTTGCAAGAAAGATTTTTTCCTGTAGGTGTTTTGAAAGAGTGTAACCTTTTCCTTCCCTCTGCCGCATCATTTAAATAATACCCAACCTTCCACAGCCTTAGTCATTAAAGTTTTCTGCCAGCTATAGCTGCCCCTGTCGTTGTTGCTGCTGCCCAAATGAGTCATAGGTGGCATCTGATAAGAAGTGTGCCAACAACTCTATCTTGCTTAAAATGTCAGTGGGATCCTCTTGTTCATGTAAACAGTGAAAAAATTAAATGCTTGAAATCTTTAAGTAATGCCTGCGATGCATACATTACAAAGCTATGCGCTCTCAGGAAAAAATGTGCAGAGGCATATATTCCTTTAAATGCTCCCTCCACTTTCCTTTCCACCGCATCTGGCAACAACAATTTTCCAAAACATATCTTTTTGACAAGTATCTGACAAGTATCTGGGAAAGGTAGTTTTGTCCACGTCTTTACATTCCTTGAATTGAATATGTTTGGAGCTTCAGAATGCGGCACTGCTGCCGGCACCACCAGCGGGGGGGGGCCCTATGGGTGCTGGCACGGGGGCCAACAGAAGCGGCCAAACAGGGGCAGGCAGGGCCGGCCCCACAGTAGGGGCCCCCGATGGGAAAGCAGGAGCCGGTGCCGCGGGAGCCGGGACTACCGGCAAGGGGGTAGTGGGAACAGCCATAGGTGCAGGAGCGGATGCGCTGCGCCTAGATCTCTTGGCCTTGCTCCTTTTAGGTGAGGAGTCGGAATCCCCATTTGGCAAAGGCGCCGCAATCTGCCGTTCGGGCCTACCTTGTGGGCCCGCGATATCATCAATCCTCTCCATCATGCGAGCCTCTAGGCTATCAACCTTACCCAATCTCTTATCAATGGCATTCATTCTACACATCATGGCTTGCATCATCATCTCCATTTTCGTCCCCTTAGCCCCCTTAGCTCCCGGCATTTTGCTGCCCACTGTCCGACACTCTTACTGCCGGATTTGCAACCCATGCACCTTGTACCTTCACCAGACGGAGGATACGCAGGGGACTGTAAGCACCACGCAACTGCGACCGCAAGACACCAGCTAGTCCGATTGTTAAGGGTAGCCAAACTCTAACGTAGACCCTCCCGGCGGCCACAAGAAGCAATGAAATGCGAGCCCCCCGCTCTCCTCTTACCTTCAACGTCCAGCATGTTCTACGTCCCGTACTCCAACCACCGACTGTAACCCGGATTGTCAAATGAAAGCTCCGGCACGTAGGATCCAAGCTCAGACTGTCTGCTTCTAATGTCCTGCTTACACACACTCCAGTGGCAATCCTTGACCTGAAAGATAAGAACAGAAAATTAGGAGGCCCCGAGCGCGGGGCACAACCAGTGTGGTGGAGCGTCCAGGTGACAAGAAGGGCCACCTGAGCGCTCCCCCCTCCTTTATTCCTGGAGACGCGGGGAGAGGGTGGGCCGCCCCCTCCCCCCGCCACTCTGACCCAGAAGTCTGCACAACGCCTTCCGGGTCAGGGATCGGGCGTCGGCCAACCGGTGGTGTGGCACACACCTCCCGCGTAATCATTGGACGTCAGGAGATCACGCCCCCCCACCACCGGGAGGCAAGGGGAGAGGGGATCGCCGCACCACCATGCGGGTGGGGGGGGCGAGGGCCCCCCTTTTCATATGTTTGATTGGGGAGGCGTAGCTTAGCGCCCGATTAATATGGCAGCAACATGGTGAGGTCCCGGGACCGGGCTGGTGAGAACGCGCATTTGGAGCAGCTTCATGCGTCACTGCTCGGGAAACACTAACATGAACACTAGTTCATAAGTATGTGAGCCTCCTTAATGCCTTCACGCACCATAAAGACGCCAAATCCAAAAGTAATAGCGGGAACACGGAGCCGAGTTCCTGCGGCCACCATTTTGTTTACTTTTACCGCAACTTTTACCGCAACGCAAGTTCTGACTCTACCACAGACGCGGGAGGGGCGGACACCAAGATTCTTTAATACCTTCTCCGGTATGCAGTTCAAGCACGGCTGCAGCCCAGTTTCTCCTCACCCCTTACAAACTGTGGGGAGATGAAGTTGCAGCACCATTTTAGGATCTACACGCCTATCAAGATGAGTATTTGCACAGATATAAACTGTTTTCTTGCACCATGTATTTCTCTTTCTCTGCTTTCTACAATGTCATAAGGAGGCTTTTATAGCAATATACTTTGACATTTTTATTTGTAGCAGATGTCATTCTGTGACCAAGCAATGAGGTTCAAGCACAGGGTGGTGGCAGCACATGTGAAGACCCGCTTGTGCATTTTTGGGACAGATTGCGACTTGGTAGCAGCGTGTAGCTCCTCCTCTGCCTCCCATTCTTTAACCTGTGTTTTATCAATGTTTTAGTTTGAACTTTGAGGCGCTCTGCATATTTTTAAAAAATCAAGTACTTGCCTCATTTTAGGGCCTGATTTAGTCTGGGTTGCATTGCGGGTGATCTAATACCTGCCTCCTCCCTTGGGTGTGCCTCCCTGCCCCAGTCCATCTCGGCTGACGTGCCACTTGTTGTGGAGGGCAGGCGCCATCTTTGGTGAGTGCCTGGATCCCGGCGGTGCCGCTTGCCTGCGGTCTAGCTGGGGGTGGGGTTAACTAATAAATTGCAATGGCCACCCGGACGCGCCTCCGACCTGACTCGTCTGCATGCCTATTGGCCCCTTTGCCCTACCATCACCCCCAGACTAGATTCCCTGGGACTTCTTTGCTCCCGCAATTTTTTCCCTGAGCTCAATCTCCCTCTGGCTACAGCTCACACTCCCGTTACCCAGCGATCTGCAGCTACTTCACTCCCTCTCAACAAGAGACCCACTATCTCTAAATTTTCATTGAGCTATTTAAAATACTCGCTCGCTGGTTAAGCACCAGCTAGAGATTTTTCAGCTCCTAGACTCTGAGCAACCTGATATCTTACTTATCAGCAAAATCTGGCTGCTAGGATATCCTTCCCGCATATCCTAGCAGCAGCCCCGTCAGGCTGGTATATCCTTCAAGCTAATAGAGCCTCAGGCATGCAGGGTGGTGGGGTTGCAGCTTCTATCAAACATCCTATTAGGTTCTCTGCTCTAGAAGTGACCAGTATCCCCCTGGTCAATTGTCTCATTCTTAGGCTGGAATCCCCTGAGGCCCCCCTCATGTGTGTTCTGGTATATCGCCCCGTCAGCATATGCCCAATTTTCCATCTTTAGTCAGTGACATGCTATCCCAACTGGTCATTAACAACTCCAAAATTTTGATTAATGGAGATTTTAATTACTGGCCCTCGGATGCTAGAGAAAGTGTTTGCTCCTCCACTCTCTCCGACTCCCTGACCGGCATGAACTGCTCCCAACACATTCACTCAGCCACACATATTAAGGGTCATATCCTCGACCAGGTTTGGACTTCCAACTTGGAGATTTCTTGTCCCCTTATCCTTCCATGTCCCTGGTCGGATCACTTCATTATTACTTTTACCTTTACTATCACTTCCCACGCCAGTCGTATCCTGGAGGGCAATCTTCCAGCCAGAAATTGGAACAGAGTCGATCTCGGAGAACTTGTTACTCTTCTCAGAGCCTCTTCCCCCCCTGGGGTGCGATTCCTTAGGCACTCAGGCATCTGATTTGCGGTGTTGGTTCGAATCAGCTAGTGACATCGAAGCACCCCTCAAACAAATTAGGTTAGAACGTCCCCACGACGCGCAAAGATGGTTCTCACTGGAGCTCATAGAGCAGAAACTCAAACTTAGTCAGGCAGATCGTTGTTGCCGGCGTGATTACGCCCCCGACAAGAAGCTGGCATTTACATCTTTGCTCAAGGAATATAAGCTAGCCATCTTGCAAGCCAAGACATTTTACTTTTCAAAAAAAAATTTGGACTCTGCCTCTAAGGCAAAAGACATTTTTTCCATTGTAAATGAGCTCTCTCACCCAGACAGGATTACCCTTAAACCCCTCCCTTCCCAAGCACTCTGTGACTCCCTGAACTTGTTCTTTATCAATAAAATTGCTAAAATTAAAAAGAGCATACCTTGCATCTTTCCCCTGTCCCTCCCACCCTTTTGGCCATTCCTGCTAATCCAAATTCCCAGTGAATCACTCAGATACCTCTTATCTCAGAGGTGGAGTTTTTAGCTTAGTTAAACAAGGTGGCCTCTGGCTCCCCTACTGATTGCTGCCCCCTCACGTTTTGAGCGAGGCTTTCATTGCCTGCCCCATCCCCCCTATGTTGCTCCCCAATAATTCACTTAAAGAGGGCCTAGTCCCCAGCTCGTTTAAAACTGCCGAAGTGGTGCCCATTCTCAAGAAGCCCAATGCTGACCCTTCGCTTATGAGCAACTTCCGCCCTATTTCTTTGCTCCCCTACCTCAGTAAGGTTCTCGAGGCCCATGTCACCTCTGCCTTGAGTTCCTTTATTGAGTGTACGCAGTTCCTCGATCCCCAACAGGCTGGTTTTAGACCCGCCCATTCCACCGAGTCGGTCATTCTCTCGGTGATGGAAGAGCTGCGGAGGTGCACAGACCTCAAGATCAGCCAAGCCTTGGTACTCATGGATTTATCGGCGGCCTTCGACAATTGGGTCCGCTCATTCTTGAGTAACCATCACCAGGCTGTCCCCCTCTCTCACTACACCGCTGATAAGGTCAGGCTGACGTGGTGTCCCGCAGGACTCTTCCCTTTCCCCTGTCCTGTTTAATCTTTATCTCACCCCCTGATTCGGTCCTTACGAGGAAGCAATGTCACTGCCTTCAATTACGCAGATGACATTCAGCTGATATTCAACATCGACTCCTCGGACCAATCAATTGGTAATTACCAGTCCACTCTGCGTCACATCAGTGACTGGATGGGGGCTAATCACCCAAAACTTAAAACCGATAAAACCGAGCTGGTGCTTATGGGGGGCCCCTCCAATCCGTGGAACTCCAATTTTTGGCGATCTGACTTGGGCTCCCCCCCTTGCCCTGCCGACTCCGCCAAAAGCCTTGGAGTGATCATATCTAAAGACCTGTCGATGAAGCCTCAGATTACCACCGTGGTCTCTTCTAGCTTTTTCCATCTGCGAAAAATTCGGAAGATCTCTTGTTTCCTCACCACGGAGGCCCTCACCCTGGCTCTTTTGGCCTTGGTTATGTCTATAGTCGACTATGCCAACTCATTGTATGTGGGTATCCCTGCTTACCAGCTGAATCGAATGCAGCTGGTTCAGAACCAGGCGGCACGATTGATCTTTCACCAGCCCAGGCATCAACATGTTCGCCCTTTGCTAAAGTCCCTACATTGGCTCCCCGTGGCTGAGCGCTGTAATTTTAAACTGGGCTGTATTATCTTTAAGGCCCTGGCTGGCCTTGGCCCGGTTTTTATTTCTTCCTCCCTTTGTCACTACGTCCGTTTCCACAACCTTCGATCCTCCCATCTCACTTTGCTTAAAACTCCCACCTTCAAACGCATAAAGCATGGTGGGCTTCGATTCTCGTTCCTTGCTCCTTCTTTTTGGAACGTGCTCCCGTTAGAGTTTAGGCTTTCTTCTTCCTACACTCAGTTCAGGTCTCTCCTGAAAACTCACCTGTTTCGCAAGGCTCACAATTAGGGTTCCTTTTGGTTTTCCTTTCTTTTCCCCGCTGCCCATTTATCCATTTATCCTTCTTGTTCCTTCTATGCCAACTAGCGCCAAGAAACCGCTGGGTGTAAGCGCGCTCTATAAATTTCTTTACATAACATTACATAACAGAATATACTAGTGTCTCCTGTAATATTAGCTAAAGTGACTCCGGTTGTACCAATTTGTTTGTCACTTTATCGCCTGCAATCCATTTCATTAACAATCCTTGTGAAGCCATTCATTTAGCGGTACATTTCCCCCTCAGCAATTTTTTAAGATACTCCGCTTTAGGATTTACACGTGTTGATGGGTAGGACGAACAAATCTCTTCTACCTGCACCACAGCCAAGACGTACTTTCCTCAAGAACTCGATTTTTTCAGAATTTTCCAAACTAGAACCCTCTGGTCTCCTTCTACCTGATAGTGAAAATACTATCATGGATTCCACCCAAGCACAGCCAGTAAAGTCAAACGTGAAATGTCTTCTTGACTGAATTAGGCTTTCATTTTACAATCTTAGGTCAATCTGATTTCAATAATCTATGTCATTAAATGTGATTACTTGGAACGTAAGGGGTTTGAATTCTCCCATTAAAAGGCAACGGGTTTTGACTCACTTAGCCAAATTAAATGCTGATATTGCTTTTTTGCAAGAAACTCATCTTTCAGAGGTTGAATCATCCAAGTTAGAGAAAGGTTGGGTAGGAGAAGTTTTCTTTTCACCAGGTGATTGCAAAGGTAATGGGGTAATGATACTTTGTCGTAAATCCCTTTCGCTTTCACTCATATCTCAAGCGTCGGATACTTATGGTAGATCCAGTCTCTCTTCTAAATGTCTATGCCCCCACATGTGGAGAACCTTCTTTTTGGCCCACACTTGCCAAACAAATTATAACTTTATTCTAGCTGGTGACTGCAATCAGGTTCTCAACTCATTTCTTGACACAAACTCTAAGATCTCATTTGTACCCAACAAGCCTCACAAATCTTTTGTGCACATCATTAATCAGCGTAAGCTCCTGGATGCATGGCGACTTTGCAAACTGACCATCAGAGAATTCCCTTTCTTTTCCTCATCTCATCATTCTCAATCAAAAATTGACTATATTTTTGTCTCCCTTAATGTACCACAAACTCTTTCCCGAAATTGGCCCCATTCTCTTATCAGATCATGCTCCAGTTTCAATTGGCCTTGACATTTTACCTAAAATCACAAGACCTAGGAGGTGGCGTTTTAATAACGCCCTTCTTCTGGATCCAAAATTCACTGCCTCCTTTACCACTCTTTGTGATGAGTTTTACATGATTAACCAAACTGAATCCATATCCTTCCCTACTTCATGGAATGCATTCTAGGCCTCAGCAAGAGATTTCATACTAACTTTCATTGCAAAGAAAAGAAAAACTGCCCGCAAACAGACTATGGCTTTCCTGCTAGACATTAAGAGACTGGAGCACTTCTTTACAATTCACGCTCAAAAGATTGTCTAACAGCCCTTATCAATGCTAAAATGCAATTTCATAAAAAATCCACGAAGGATGCTTCACTGTATTTGTTAAAATCTAGCTCCAAATTTTATGGTGGCAAGAATAAAGCTGGGAACATTTTAGCTAATTATTTGAAACTTAAGCATAATAAGTTGAACATTGATTCTATATATGATGAAAATTTGGACCTGAAGTTTAAAGATGATGATATTCTAAATTAATTTTCTCATTTCTACAAAACGTTGTATGCTTCTGAAACGCAACCTACCGACCATTCTGTATCACAGTTTTCTCCAACATTTAAAAACCTCAACCCTCCCCCCCCAGATTTTTCTTCACTGGAATTAGATTTAACACAGCAAAAGCTGTCAAAAGCACTTCATTCTCTTAAACTTGACAAAGCACTGGGACCTTATGGTTTCACTGTCAAATTTTACTTACATTTTTCCAAACTTCTATTACCTAAAATACACTCACTAATAAACTCCTTTAGCACATTAGGACACTCCTCTGGCTCTTTCTCCGATGCTCACATTTGCTTAATACCTAAAGAAGGCAAAGATTCCAAACATTGTAAGAATTACAGGCTTATATCTTTGGTGAACATTGATTATAAGATCTTTTCTAAGGCTTTAGCCATACGCTTAGAGTCTTATTTACCAGACCTGTTAGGAGCAGAACAATCTGGCTTTGTCAAAGGTCGCTACATAACACATAATACGCAATCTTATTCAACGTCTTGTCAAAATCTTCAGGATTTAAGGAGTCATTGGCAGCAATAGCGCTTGATGCTGAGAAAGCGTTTGACAGAGATGAGTGGATTTACCTGTTTTACACCCTCAAAAGGTTCGGATTTGGTCCTAATTTTATTTCCCTGATTTCTCTTCTTTATTCTAATCCCAGAGCAGCTGTTTGTGCCAATGGATTGATATCTCGATTTTTTGATTTAGGAAAAGGAGTGCATCAAGGATGCCCTCTATCCCCTTTCCTTTTTAATTTAGCTTTGGAACCATTTCTCTCTAAACTACGCCAGAATCCGAATTTACATGGCTTCCAAACATTACAATCCCATATTAAACTTGCAGCATACACAGATGATATCCTGCTTTTTATTTCTCAACCGACTAACTCAATCCCTGCTTTCTTAACAGAATTACAAGCTTACTCCAGCATCTCAGGTTACAAGTTAAGCAATGATAAATGCGAGATTCTACCTTTAACAAAGTACACCTTTAAGCCTGATTTTGATGCCTCTAATTTTGCTTGGAGCCCTAACCATATTAAATATTTAGGCTTACATGTCGCTTCTTCAATTTCAGATACGGTATCATTGTGCATGAATAAATGTATACAAAAGATTTCAGATCTAACCACCAAATGGCATCCTCGCTACCTATCATGGTGGGGCCGTCTGAATACTATAAAGATGATGTTATCACCTATAATTATTTATACTATTTCTAATATCCCAACTCTAATCCCAACTAAATTCTTTAGAAGGATTAACTCCACTCTTTCTTCCTTCCTTTGGAATTGTAAGAAACCTCGAATTCCTATACTTAGACTTGTCCTTCCCAAAACTGAGGGTGGAGTCAATTTCCCCGACTTCCCAGCATATCAAAAAGCATTCCTTCTACGTCAAGCCTCTCTGTGGTTACGTGATCCAAAAGAGGATTGCCCCTTATGGACCGCAATTGAACCTCAGTTTCTATTCCCCTTATCTTTTGATGAATATCTTTCCTTTTCACGCAAACCTCAAGCCTTATCTACTCCCATTATTAAACTGACATCTAAACTCTTATCACCTTTACTTTCTCCTCCCCATCACACTGTAGACTCCTTCCTCAACCCCACAATTTGGCATAATAAACGCCTACATATTCGGAATAAACCCTTCTACTGGAAGACTTGGCATAAAATAGGTCTAATTTGGATTCATCAACTTTCCTCACATTCAGATTTTTTACCTTTCTCCTCTCTTAGAAATGCATTCAATTTACCTGCTTTATTCATACACAAATACCGTCTACTCAAGAAAGCTGTGATGGACACAGACACACACATTCAGTTGCTAAAGACACTTAGGGGGTCATTAGGATGACTGGCGGACTTAGTCTGCCCGCCATCCCATCGGGGAAAGGGACCGCCCGCCATAACAGTGGGGGTCCCATGGCGGGTATTAGGATGCGCCCGCCACAGTGGCGGGCACATCATACATGTTTAACATTGCGGCGGGCTGTGTTTCCACCAGCACCCGCCGCAATGTTAAAAATGCTTGTCATGCATTTGCATACACAAAGTGACAGGCACCGCGCGTTGCACCCCCCACATCGCCTTCACCATGGGAGCCTGCAACGGACCCCTAAGGTGAAGACCGCATGCTTTTCCGTGGACGGACGGTCTTTCCATCTGCCGCGGACCCCCCAGCCATGTTAACATGGCGGGGTGTCATTGCAGCAAGGATGGCGGGCGGATCGCCCCCGCCAGGCCGGCAGTGGCTACTGCCTGCCTGGCGGGGGCGATCCGCCCGCCATCCTAACGGGCCCCTTAATGTTTCCCCTATTCCAGACACAGCCTCACAATTACAAAACCTGTTAAAAACTACACCCAAAGCTTCCGCTATATATATTTTTCTACATAGCACTGACAAAGTCCGACAGAAATCCAAGATTGAAGAAGCTTGGGAGCGAGACTTTGAAACATCTTGGTCAACATCTCTATGGAACAAATTATGGGCCAAGATTCGTAAGTCCTCTAGAGCTGCAAACAGAACGCAAATGTTATTTTTGGTCTATAACAGACTTCTGTTATCACCGTGTGCTTTGAATAAGAGTTATACTAATGAACCTGATATTTGTTTGTCACGTTCTTCTCCAAAAGCAGGTATATTCCATATGTTATTTTTTTGTCCTATTGTGTACAACCTTTGGAAACAGGTATGGTCTCAAATTAATTTGATTTTTGACACTGCATTTTTTTTTCATATACTCATGTCTTTCTAGGAAGTCTAACACCCTGCTGGGAAAAGGGTATGCTCAATGTTAAAATTGTTGATTTATTATTAGCAGTCGCATTTCAGCACATCACAGCAAACTGGAAATACTTCTCCAAAATTTCATACAAAGCATGGTGGTATGCTGTTTGCCATAATCACAGGTTAGATACTTCCTTTGTATACCCCATCCACTTGGCTCCAAAAAGATTGGATTTATGGTCACCCATCCCAATTTATTTAGGTGTTTGTGCCAGTCGTTCCTTTCAATTACGCCCAATTCAACAAGAAGTTCAAAACCCCCTTGAAACACCCCAATTGTTCCAAAATATTTGATTATTTAAGCATTTTACATGATCGAATCTGTTGTTTAATCACTTTTAATGTTATCTTTAAGCCTGATTCATTCATTACATTGTAATTCTTCCTTCTGTATAGCATGCATTTGGTATGGTGAACTTTGTTGTGACACCTTGTATCTTTATCAATAAATCTTTTTCTTTGAACTTAAAAAAAAGAATATGTTTGATTACTTCATGGAAGGATAATGAGTCAGGTTGTGGAGCTGTGTACTGGACCAAAAATTCTTCATTTTGCTGTTGTGTTTATTCCAGTTTTAACACTTATTTAATACCCCTAAAAGGTTTCTGCGTTTGTTGTCTCGGATTATACTTCCCTTTTGGGCCTTCTTCTGAGTCATCTCCATCATCTTCATAGAGCCTCTGACTTTTTCCTTGAATAGCAGCATTTAGAGCTTCTTTAATCAATGTTTCTAATTCTTGTTTTGAAATTGTTAGAAGCTACTTGTGTTCGTTTTACAATTGGAATGAATCAGACTGCTCTATATGCTTCCTTTTCTCTACACACTCAGAGCTCAACGGGTCTCATTTATGAGGCCATGCGTCACTTTTACGTTGCAGGTGCATCACTTTTTGCGACCCACCAACAACGTAAAAAATGTGCCTTGTTGCACCATATTTACAAAGTGACGCATCTAGGTAGATGCGTCACTTTGTAAACCTCTGTGCTACATTATACCTGCGCCAGGTATAATGTATGCAGGGGGGTGTTCTTCTAGGCCACTTCTAGGACGCAAATGCGTCAATTGCTTACGCCTGCCTCACAGCAGGCGTAAGATTGATGCAGGCCCTTTCACATGGGGCTTGCCCCATGTGAAAGGAGACATTGCTGGAGTTGTGTCACTTTTGTGACACACACCCAGCAACGCGTCACTTTTGCGCCATAGAGATACATCAGAAATACTGACGTATCTGTAACTCCTTGCGCAATGATGCGCCATACTATAAATATGACGCATCATTGGTGTCTAAAGGAGGGCGCAAAGAAAAGTGACGCATTGCTGTTTTCACGCAGCGATGTGTCACTTTTCATAAATGAGCTCTACATGTTTTGCCACAATGTAAGCAAGGTAGAGATATGGGGCCATACTTACATGTTCTGGCGCATCTCTGCAAATCAGCAGGTATGCGCCAGAACAGATGCGTCATGCAATCCCCTCCTTCCGCCACCATAGATGCGCCACATTTACAATGCGGCACGCCATGGTGCAAGGAAGGGAAGATGCGTGACGCATCTTCTGGTGTATGGGCGGCGCATTGCTGGAGATGCGTCGCAAGCACGACGCAACTCCTGCAATGCACAGGGGCCACCCATACTCAACGGGGTGCATCACTCCTTACGCCTGCTTGAAGCAGGCGTAAGGATTTAACGCAGCAGCGTCGTAAAACTGACTCCGTGAAATCTTGAAGATTTCACGGCGTCAGTTTTACGGGGCTTTCCGGCGAGGGAACGCCCACCCTGCGACAGAACGCCCACATGAAACCTGACGCAGGTTTCATATGGCACAGGGCTTTACAACATGACGCATCTGCCTAGATGCGTCACGTTGTAAATAAGTTGCAACGTGGCGCATTGTTTACGCCGCCGCTGCGTCACAAAAGTGATGCAACGGCGGCGTAATAGTGTCGCAAGGGGCTTGTAAATATGCCCCTTGGTCTTTATATAGGGCTAGAGTTAATTAAAAAAATAAAAAAGTAAAGGTTCCCTCGGTTTATTCATAAGCAGACCTCTGTGTGAAGGACGCAGTGTCAGCTCCTTGGGAAGAGCTGTTCGGCCAGCTTCCACACGGCGCACGAGCTGAGTGAAATCCTTCTCCCTCACCCCCCGCCCCCCTCCCCGCCCCGCACGAGTAGGGAGAGTGTTTGGCTCTGCAACACGTAGTGCGTGAAGTCCGTAAGTAATATCACTTAGAATTCAAAGTTATTTTACAAATGTTAAAATTAGCACTCACATTCTCTGTAACTACTCTTCCTTCCCTTCGGCTGAACCTAAAGCCAGCAGTCATCAGAACACCATAGAGTTCATTTATGTCTTTCAGTTGAGTTATTAAAAAGACTTAGGGGCAGATTTATGAGGCCGTTACGCCTCTTTGCGCCGCAATTGAATCACTTTATTTGACGCAACTGCGACGTAAACAATGCGCCCTATTTACAACGTGACGCATCTAGGAGATGCGTCACGTTGTAAAGCACTGCACCATAAGGAGGCGTTCCTGAGCAGGGGGGGGGGGCGTTCCTGCGCAGGGGGGGCGTTCCTGCGCAGGAACGCCTCCTGAAAGTGGCAGTGTGAAATCTATGAGATTTCACTCAGCACTTTCAGGGCAATGCTGCGTCAAAACCCTGCGCCTGCTTGAAGCAAGCGTAGGTTTTGACGCAGCATTGTGCACATGGTGTACCCCCAAGCCTTGCTGGAGCTGCGTCGCGCTTGTGACGCAACTCCAGCAATGCGCCACATTTCCGGCACAGATGCGTCACGCATCTGTGCCGTTTTTGCACCATGGTGCGCCGCATTATAAATGCGGCGCACCATGGGTGGCGAAGCTGTGGCGCACTGTGGCGCACGTTAACTGGCGCATCCCTGGGGATGCGCCAGTTAACATAAATCTGCCCCTAAGACTGTAACAAAACACTTGCTAAAAGACTGTCTAGAGGCTGGTCGCCTCAAAAGGTATGGATTGGGACGAGGAACACCTACAATTAAGTAAAGCAGCCACAGCACAAGCTCAGACAGAAATATTTGCCTTCAATGTGCGAGCAGAGAATTAATTGTTTTGCTACGATACGCAGTAGGTTGCTGAGGGGCAATGTAGTGCAGAATAAAGTGCCATGAGAAGTGCTGTAAAAAACTGCATGACTTCAGAAAATACGAATGCTGAGTTGTTGCAGATGGAGCAGAGAGTTGAAGATGACTGCAAAGTTAATTCAAGATGTGACATGGTTTTAAGCCAAGATACTGCCATTGGCCAGGCATGTTATGCGCAACACCAAACAGAAAGTCCAGTGCATCATGCAATATCTACCTATCGAATGCATGTATTCTAACTTCTAAAGCTTATACATAGGAATAGGGAGAGAGATAATTGGAAATCATGGAAAAAGTGGAGATTGGATGGAAGGGAGTTGATTGGAGCCTCTTGTTGGTAGCACAGGCAGAAGAAGTATTCTATGTCTCAATGGAAAGCTTGTCTAAAGAGCAGCCACTAAGTAAAATAAGAAGCAACTTGAAAGCCAGTAGGACATGCAGATGTTTGGCAATGGGCATGTTCCAAGACTAGGTAGGGTCTTCAAACTGTGGCTAGTCATTTAGGGATGCATTTCCTCTGATGACTGTTGTTGCTGACAGTTTCCTGTAGGACCTGTAGACTTTCCCCTGACATGGTGACCCACACCTATTTTGGTGGATGGAGCATGAGGCCTGGATAATCATCCACTGTAGTTGCATGAAAGAAACATGTTTGTATAAAAGTTACACACATTTGATGTTTTCTAATTATGTAGCGTAGGCATGTTTTATCTTAAGATTCATGGGCAGATATTGCGTAAGCAAATGTATGCTCATAGAATTCACAACTGACTTGCCCATAGAATGCCAGCTGCCTAGTTTATGAAAAATAGGATACCAAAGGACAAGTAGGAAGGTTACCAATGCAGTCATGGCAATGTGACGTCCATTGTCATGGGCATCAACTAATGTGACTCTGACACTTCTACAACGACCTGATGGTACAAGGAAAAAAGGGAAGGAAATATGGAGACAGCAGAATGGACCTTGGCAAAATGAGTAAGTAATCAAGGAAGGAGTTTGGGTGACACAGTGGGGTAATAGAACAAGGGCATCAAGAAGAATGGGTCTATGCGACAAGGGCACAGCCAACGTTTTTTGAGAGAGTGTCACAGGAACATGAAGATGGGGCAATTAGAGAATATGGAAAGGAGGGAGTAGAAGAGTCAAAGTGAGACAGTGATAGGAAAGTCAGACATAGTTGTTTTCCGAATAGCACTTCCTAATGTATTTCAATCATTTCTAAGTGCTGTCCATAACATGTGTTTCAATTACCTAATGTCTTGGGACTCAATTTATATATCTTGAAAAGATGAAAGGCTCAGTGGGTCTTGCCATGATTTAAAATTGTCACCTGCTGATCTCACCATGTCTTGTATGCTTGTTCTGCTTGTACTGAACTGCTGCAAGTTCATATATGTTCCAATACTATTTTACAATTCCACCATGTGAGAAAATGCACAGTTCAGAGTAGTCACTCCAATTTTTTTGCTGACTTTTATTGCTGCTTTTAGAGTCTAGACACTGGGGTACCAGCTGTCCAGTCTCCAGTATGTGTTCTACGAACCTGAAAACATGAAGTAATTGGATAACACCTGACTCAAATGTTTGGCTTTCTATAGGGCCATAATATGTGATGTCAAAACTATAAACATGGCATGGAATGTAAATGTTACATGTGGACTGCATCCCATATTGTGGCAGTCCACTAATGTTACAAGGAAACCATGACTTCAGCCCTACCAGTGTAGCCTGGTGGCAACAGTTTAAACTTGAAGCTTAACCTACCCAAATACCCATTTTGAAAGAGAAACCCTTAATTTTAAATATCGATAAATCAGCCCTATGTAGGTTTTGTAGCCCACAAGGTAGGGTACCTGGTATGGGTACCTTGCTGAAGTGACATGTCCCAAAAAGCTTTTTTTACTAAGGGAGGTTCTAGCTGTCCGCTGCAAATACAAGAGTAGAGATTCAAATATTAATGTTACGATATCAGGCATGGAACTAGTTAAAAAAATTGTTTCATCACTATTTTTAATATTTATTAGAAGCCCAATTCAATGATTAAGTTGAAATTTAAATACATATTTAGGAAAAGTAACTTTTAGAAAGTTATCTTTCCCCTACCTGAAGCTCTGGAGGCTGATTTAGATTAGTGCTCCATCAGTTGTGTGCCCAGTGCCTGACATTACTGAGGTATGTAAACTACTCCTTAAGTAGAAAGGAACAATGTCAGTTAGGGTAGACCTAGGAATTGTATTCACATGTAAAGGGGCCTGCTGGAGGGAGTCTTGGCCTCAAAGTACTGTTTCTGCTGCCTTGGAACTCTTTGCTGTGTCTAACTGGACATATCCTAACAACTGTGAAAAGTTAAGACTTAGAACATTTTTGGGCTTACTGTCCTCTGGAGGACCAGGACGAACCACCCAAGCTAATCTGCCCAAGGAGTGACTTTACTGGTTTGAAAAAAACATGTTTGTCCCACTTGGAACCTCTTCACAGCAGCAAATGATTTCAGTGGGCCCCCAGAAAGAAGGTGTCTGGCCTCATGTAGCTCAATGTCAGACAGCCAGCAAAATTGTCCTTCTGAAGGATTCTGAAAAAGAGACAGGGCAAAGCAAGAAAAAGTATCTAACGATTTTAACACAAACCTAATGCAAAGTGTTGTTTTGTTATTTACATTGCAAAACAAATGATGAATTACAATGGATTGTAAATAAAAGTAATGCAAAGCTGTGCGATGCACTGCCATTTTATCACTTTGTATCAAAAGGCCATTCCATGGGTGGTGCATGGCATTCTTGTGCATCCACCAATGGATTTTGATGCAAATCCCTACCTACGAACAATTGTAGACAGGGATGTGTGCCAAAATTCTGTGCCTCCCTGAGGCAGGAATAATTTGGATTGATAAAAGGAGAATAAATAAAAAAAAAAAGAAGAAAAACAAATGGAGGCCTTGATGGAGACTTGGATTTTACAGTTTGTATTATTGGATTGCTAAGGACTCTTGATGACAGGTTTTATGAAATATCACCAAGAGTCGAAGAAAGGCGACAACTACAGGTATGAACATAAAGTATTCTACAAAATTGTTAAAAATACTCTTAAAAAATGCAATGCAAGTTGATAGATTTTTGCCAATAGTCTTTCCGGCATTTCCTTACTTTTTTTAGAAATACGAGGATTCAGACTACCTGGCAATGATAGTGTCATTCTCATTTTGGCAGGACCTGGCTTGGCAGTTTGGTCTGGACTGTTCCCATGAGACACAGGGTCAAGACTGATTTGCATATGGCTGGGTGTAAACTGGGGTGGCATGGTGAGCAAAAGAATGATGGATTTAATCCAGATCTCTTGACTGGCGGTGAATGTATGATTTATTCAGCATTCCGTCCATCATTTGTTTGCGTAGCACTTTTCACCCTAAGTGGGATGGGTATGCCCAGACATGGACCCCTTGCTCACTGTGCCACTGGATTCAAGCTAGCCTGGCTAATGAAGGTTAATACCCAAAAAACGGTGCCAGGATGCTTGTTTTCGGTCCAGGGAGGACCCGGCTTGGCAGTTCAGTTTGGACTGTTCCCATGAGGCACTGGGTCATGACTGATTTGAAGACGGCTGGATCTAAACTGGGGTGGCATGGTGAGCAAAAGAATGATGGATTCAACCCAGATCTCTTGACTGGGGGTGAATGTATGATTTATTCAGCATTCCATCCATCAGTTGTTGTGTAGCAATTCTCATTTCCTGGAAATGTAGTTCTTTCTTCAAAATTTCCAGGCAATGGTAAGGCTAGGGTGAAATCTTCTGACAGATTAGTTGAATGAAATATCCTATCCCTCAATAGCATTGTTTGTTTGTGCACCTCCCTTTAAGCAGGTTGAGTAACAGTTCCACCAGTCAAAAGAAATCTTGACTTCCTCCTGTGATCCGACTTGCTTAGTTGGCCAATCCAAGTGTCCTCAAAATAATGTAGGAGTGAAGACAATGTTTTCTCATTTTGTGTAAAGTGTTCCGATTGTATAATTGATGTGTAGAAGTCATTCACACACTCAGGAAGTACAAAACACAAAGCTGTTAGTTTTTCAACTCATAATGTAGTTTACTGTTTGAAATGTAATCCTAAACTAAGGTTTTTATTTTTTAATTTGCTCCAATATGCCTGGGAATAGTGACTACAACAACCTTGAATTTGTGTGTCAGGGCACATTTTAGTATTAATATTAATCATCTGTAATTCGAAATCTGTTATAATTTTCATCAGACTTGTATTCCCTGAATGGATTTTATGACTGTTAAACATTCAGTGTAAGCTGAGGATTGCTTGTCAGACAGTAAGCTGCACCCTAATGGGATGGTAGTAATGAATAGTGTAAATTTGGGTGAATGAATGGGTAGTTGACTTAAAAGTTCCATCTACCATCCAAAATTCAGTAATCTGTTGGGTTACTGAGTGGACGGTACTAAACATTAGTAATCGTTTGGGAAAGTTTTCATTGTTATACAGTAGGGAAGGTTCCTTAGTAAAGGAAACTGTGAGTTGAGGGGGATGTTAATGTCAGAATAGGTTTTAGGTTTTATTCTTTGGGGATTACTCACCTGTTTTTGTCTTTGAATCATTCTCCTTAAATTAGGCATGGTGGACATAGAAATATCAACAGGCATGGGGATTGTTTGGCCTACCTCCATCAAAACTGAGCCATAGGGTTAATTGGAGGTGGATGCTTGTATATTTATTTGCTGCATGTTCTCCCTAACTTCAATCTCCATTTCAGAGGCGGAGTGGTTATGCTCAGTAGTCCTTTCCACCACGTCACCCAGAGTAACTGCTCTGCCTTTGCAAATGAGATGAAAAACATAACTCCAATGACAATGAAATTAGAATAATAACTTTGCCCCAATCACTGTCCAGCACCTTCCCTGAGGGAAGTACTTGGCAGATTTAGAATATTAATTTTGTTCCCCAGTCACTTTCCAACACCTTCTTTGAGGTAAGTACTTGGCGACGTTAGAATAGTCATTTTGCCACCAAGTCACTGTCCAACAGCCTTCCTGAGGTATGTACTTTGTGGAGTTAGAATAGTAATTCTGCCCCGTCATATTACAGTTCAGCACATTTTATGCTTTGGATAATTATTCATTGCATACAACTGCTTTTATCTACATCACTGGGACTTTGGTAAACCAATTCAAATTTGAAATTGAATACAATTCAGCTGTATTTAAAGCGCGAGGAGTTTACAGCAGCAGCAAACACTATGGGAGAAAAATAAGTTTCTATCGCAGTTTTGGGTGGAGCATGAAAGGACCACTCCCTATAAAGGTAGCAGCAGCCCTGAGCCCAGCCATGCCCCAACCTCGCAGACCTTGAGCTGTTTTGAATATCTGCTGTGCTCACTCTCTGGTGCCAAGGAGGCTGCCATCAGCTGTTATTAATCCATGTCTCATTGTACCAGTCAAGGTGCAGCCGTACCACTGTCCGCAGGGTGTGATTGGTGGTTGAAGGGCTAGCATCTTTCTGTAGGCAAACAACTCTAATATTGTTTGATCCACCTGCTCCCTTCTACCCCATGATGCACTCACATGACATTACACTGGGTCAGACTTGGCTGCTAAGGCATCGGTGTGGTGCTATTCTAGGAGTTCTCTGACCCCCCCACACTAGTGGAGCTCTGAGGGTGCCCTCATGCCTCAAAGAGTACACAAAGTGTACTTCCCGTTAGGAGCATTTAGGTCTGTAGATTTGTGAGACTAGGGGGGAGTTAGTAAGGTGGGGACAGATGCGAGTGAAAGGCGAGCCACACATTGCTGTTGTGTTTTATTAGCCACACTCCGATTTACCCTGTTTTTTCCTCAAGCATTGCTCGACTTTGGCAGAAGTGATGCATGCAGGGTGCATGGATGACAGTTACAACTTCTGTGCCTGTTGTCAATTGGAGGGTGTCTTAGGCGGTTGCAGCCTCTAGGCTGATCAGGGCTCTCACTTCAGTGGCAATGAGGAATATGCAGTTCTGGCGGCAGCAGCATCAGTCTCTGGGCACCCAGGTGAATGAAACAGAGGTGTGTAACTCCAACATGATAGCAAATCACTCACCCAAAAAAATAAGAAACATATTGCACAGGAATGCAAATGCACTGAATTGCTACTCTGTTTGTTCAGTGTCAGATTGGCCTATAGTCAGGGTCACTAGAATTATGCGTTCTTGCAGCTGCCAGTTTCTCCACATGATTGGATTTGCCACATGTGCCACATTAGCTACTATCTGCTGCATAATTTGCAGATTGAAAACAAAACTGATTTTGAGCTCAAAAGAATCAAAAGTTACTAAAAACATGGCAAAATTTGATACCATGCATGGCCCTTCGCTCATGTGGACTGATGTCCTTTCTGTTGCTTATTACTATTGTTAGGTGTTAAACTGGTACTAAAAATGTGAAACCTGTGCTCAGAGAGATAAGTGCAAAAATGGCAAAATAATGAATATGATCCCAAAATGTGCAACGTTACGCTGCACAATGACTTTCCCTTGCTGCATAATTTTGTCAACCCTGCCGCATGTAAATGGCTAGCTCAATCTTTCTCCCTTGGAGGTGGATAAAATGAGGGCCAATGAGTTGTGGAAATACCAGCACTGATTGGTATGCAGCAGCTCCGATCTTATCACCCCTCTAATGTATTTTATTTAGGGGAGGGCACCTTCGTTTTGCACAGCTCCATGTGCTGCTTCCATAACCAAGGTAGTTAAATAAGAGGTATTGTTCACTTATTCTGACCCCTGCCCTATTCCTTTGAGAAATTCTGGTTTTAGGTCTTCATGATACACCTGCGATGGCTCAGATGATGGTTTTGTTGTAAAGATGTTAGGGATGAGTGGTGAGGACCATGCAGGGGATGTGATGCAATAGGTGTAGACTGGCAGGTCCATCTGTCCTGCTAGTTTCAGTGATGCCCAGTGTAGTTAATTTTCTTTAGTCCTTTTTTCAAAGTTTTATATGACGCAAACTTGACCCCAAAGTGTTGGCGAGTTTTGTATGACTGCTTGAAAATACACCTTTTGTCCATGCTTTTTTCAAACTTTACCATGGGGGAGACCCACCAAACACCCCCTACGACAGTTGTGCTCGCTCGCTATGCTCGCTCACTACAGGACACTCATGCTGAACTTTTTTCCCCACACTTTCCAATGTCTCAAGCCGCCACTGTTATGTTATGTGTCTGGGTTATGTTTGGGTTAATGAATCAGGCAAAAAGTCTTTCACCATACAGATGACAGCACGATCCAAGCTTAGCCAGAGAAAAGACCACCATTTTGAAATGTTTGGATTCACATATGTTGGACCTGTTAGCCTTAGGGTGGTCTCCCCATAATTTTTTGCCCTTTTACCTCCCATTTTTACATCACATTTTTGGAACTAAGCCTCTGGGATCCTTGCCACTGCTAAACAGTGCTGAGATGCAGGTGCTCTCCCGTAAAACATTGTGACACTGGCATATCTGCCACAGGCCCTTGATACTGCAGTGAGGCTTACCCTCCATAAGTTAACATTGGGAAACTCCCTTCTGGGATAATTTCTGACTGGGACCTAATATGTCTGTCATGTTTGGTCTTGTTAGAATCGGGGCGGGGGACCCTTTCCAATAATATATATGGTTTGGGCACTACTACTCTAGAACTCCCCCTTTTAGAAAGTAGATATTTCTCTGCCTACACTTAGTCTGGGCACTGCAGACCCCCCCCCCCCCTCCCATCTGCATACTGATAGCCTGCTTGGGCTTTGAGGAGGAAGTGATAATTCACACCTTCTCCACTTGAATGGGCTTTGACTGGCTGCCCACTGTAGCCTTAACGGCCCTGCCTTTTGTCACTGTGACAGCCAGGTCAGGGAATGCAGGGAACATCTCAGAACTCCCTGGACTCTTCCGAAAACGCCTACCCCTAGACCCTTCCAGAGACTTCTGCCCTTTTCTTGTACCTAGACTGCAGGGTATAAAAGGCAGGGTCCTGGCCACACATCTCTGTTACACTACGGGACCAGGAAGAATCTCTGCTGGAGTGAAGACTGCTGCGCCAGGAGGATTGCCACACTGCTGAGGCTGAGTGCTCCCAGGAACTGCTACCCCAATTTGCTGAGCTGCCCTACTGCCTGCTGATCTTGCCCTGCTAGGGAGACTGAAGAAACAACACCAAAGTGTCTCCATAACCTGCAGCTGATTGTCTCCCTGCCTGGTGGGGGATTCATAAGGACAACTCTGTTTTCCACCCCTTTAAAAGAATTGCCTTTTGCACCAAGAACATTTCCAAGGACTTGCCCTGCAAGCCTGTGCTTGCACCCAGCCTCGTTGGCACGGTAAACTTTGCCAAGCAGCCTCTACAGCGCTGGGTAGGGAAGACTGGTATACTTATCACCCCTGAAATTGCCACTGCAGCTGGCCCATGGTAAAAGCGCTCCAAAAACGCCCTGAAATCACTGCTGCAGGCCTGAGTCGACCGTATATTCAAATTGCTCCTGTAACCACCACTGCGAGCTGCGAATCAATCCCAGCCAAGAACTGCCCCGGAGCATGTTAGCGCACCAAAATAGCGCCTGAAATCACCACAGCGGGCCTGGGGACGCGAGGAAGCCGTGTGGATGCCAGTCGTCACCCAGCAACTGGGATACCATCATGGCACACCCCTGCTGACGTCAGCGTAGAGCTTGAGGAAGTACTGCCTCTGCAGGAAGAGCCGTCCTCGAGGCTGCTGTGAGAAAGCGGGTTGTGAGCCTGGCCAAGATCTGAACTTGCTTTGTTTGGGGCCATGTACTTGAAGGTGTGGGGACTGTGTAAATTGCTAGCGGGCCACCGGGGACTGTGCCCAATTACCCGATTGTTGACTCTGCTTGGGGGCTTTCCGGAAAGCGAAACCCCACGATCCGTGCCAAAGGGTGACCCTCCCTTCTACCGCTATGAGCAGGGTGTAAGTGACACCTGCTTAGAAATGCTGCGATCTGGGTTTACTCTACATCGCTCCAGGGACTGTTTTCTGAAAAGCGGGCCACCGTGGACAACCTGCACATGATAACGGGCCTGCCAGGGACTGCCTCTATCTATTAGTAAGCCGCCGCAAACTGGTGGGATTTACACAGCACCTGGGCCCTGTTCACCGGCCCAAGGATTACCGTATTGTCCCTAGTCGGAGCCCGGGCAGTTTTCAGCCCTGTTTCGCCCTGAAGATTAGGAACAACTACCCCAGGGTGCCTTGTACTGATCCATATTTTGAACAGTGGTCAGCATACTGCACTTGAGGAACGGTTTTTCTTTGAATATTGAGTACTGTTTCCCATTTCCAAAGACATTCTTACTGACACCTTTTGATTGTATATGTGGAGTATTACCATATTTTTTTGATCTTGCAACATTTTTAGATAAAAGTTTTGCTTTATATTTATATAAATCCGGTGCGGTGTTCCTTTTTGTGAGTGTCTTTAATGTGTTGCTGTTGGTGTGTGTTGCACAAATACTTTATACATTGCCTCCAGCGTTTAGCCTACCTGCCTTGCGCCAAGCTACCCTGTCGGAAGCGGTGGTCCCTATTTGGACTAGAGTGCATACCCCGGCCAACTAGAGACCTCGGTTATAACAACATACATCTGATATCAAGCATTAAATGGCTTGCTTACTGCAAGTATAGCTTAAAAGCATACATTGATGACAGTATTAGCCAATACATTATTCAAACCTGTTTTTGGTTGTTTTGTGTAGTTATCACCCATCAGACGTCATTATATATGTATAAGTAACTGTATGCTACTTTACTGCAACATTTAAGGCATGAAGAAAGTTACATTAATTAAGAAAATTTGCTTATTGCCATATCGTACTATAAATATTTCTTTATGCACTAAAACCCAAAAGATAAAAAAAGTCATTTGAATAAAGCGCTTGCCTCTGTAATAAGATATGTCTTACTTTCTTTTTTCCATTTCTATATGAGCCTTAATAGAACTTAGGGCCATATTATCAAGCAAGGGCGATACATTATCGCCACTTTCATCGGCAGGAAACTGCTGCTAAAGCGGCGATAATGGGCCTGATAATATGCCCTTGTGAATTCCCATAGAAGCCCAGGTTCTGGTGTTAACCTGGCATTCTATGGAAATTCAGAAGGGCATATTATCAAGCCCATTATTGCCACTTTAGCAGCAGTTTCCTGCCGATAAAAGCAGCGATAATGTATCGCCCTTGCTTGATAATATGGCCCCTAGTTTGATTTTTTACGTATCTGAGAGAAAGCTCTGTAAAGGAAAAGACAGCAAATTGCCTCCTTGAATTTTAATGGGAGAGTAAAAAGGTAGATGAAAGGTAAACCGTGGGGTACCCTTGACTGAAAATGCTTTTACATGGCTTCCTGTTCAATTGCCTCAAAAGCACTTTGGAGAACAATTATACACTATTAGCCCTTTCAGTAAGCAAAGGGAAAACATCACAAACAGACTATCAGATGTACTCTCATGCCACCTGTCAAACAAGATTAGGTAAATTTACAAGTCTGAAAGCTAATACATCCTATGCTAATCAGGGATTTAATGCATTTTTCTCAAGGTCAGTTAATTTGTAAGATCCATTAGCGTGAGAGTCCTTTCTATGTTAAACACATAATCTGTATATGGTGACTGAATTCTTACACATTTTAAAGAGTCTAGCTTCTTGTTTAAAAAATGTGGCAATTGCTTTAAAAGGGTTCATTAACTTTATAGCCCTTGATCCTGATGTGTATTCCAGTAATATTTTGACACATGCATAGGAGGTGGTATTTCATGAAGCCAGTTTACACCCAGATGAGCACACTTGTCTTTGTACATTTATTTGTAGTGTTTATATACTAAGAAGTTGTACAATGGCATTACAGCGCTTCACATAGCCAACTGATTACTTTTGAATAAAATCAGTTTGCAGTTTATTTAGGCACGGGGAGATTAAGTATTTTGCCCAAAATTATAGGATGTTGAGCTAACGCCTGGACTCAAACCTTGTTCGCCCATTCCAAAGTATGCAGATCTGGCCATTTAGCCACATCTCCTCATTGGGGATAGCAAAGATTTTCGGTTACTTGTGTCATTGAAAGATCAGCACCGGCGACCCGTTGTGATGCTTGAAAGGTGCTCAGTCTTGTATATCTAACTATGAATTTCTTAATCTGCAAAATGTGATAAATAAATGTTGATTCAATTAGGCAGTACATACTAATGATTATATGTCTCGTATAACTCCAATATTTAACATAATATTATGTATATTTCCAATATCTGGAATAAAGCAAATTTATTGGGATAGCTCTACTTTAGGAATATAGGCCCTGATTACGATGCCGGTTGGATCGACCCTCCGACCAGCATGGCCTTGTTCCGATTATAACCACCTATTCCGCAAAGTAACTCCTACCGTATTATGATGCACGCAGGCCGAACCACCGATCGCGGCAGTCAGGAAGCTCTTGGCATGGACCATGCTGGTCGGAAAGCATGTCAATAGGGATTCCGACACAGTCAGGGCTGTGGTATCACTGCTCAGCAAATTACGATGAAACCAATGTGCAGCCGGTCCCTTTTCATCAGACACACCCTGGCAGTAGACCGCCGTGCTAAAGTTACCGTCAAACCCCACAACAGTGTCTACTGGATGTAGGAAAATCACTATGCAGCTGATGCTATTGCCAAAGTGGACATACCCATAATCCAAAGTATAAAACACCCCCATCCCAGACCATGATCATTTGCCATTACACTGCAGCAGAGCGACCCACACAACTGAATTTGAGAGAAACCAGCCCATACCACACTACACCATCACACACATCCCACACATGTGTTTTTTGCACTGTTGTAGTTGTAATTTCTTTGCTTTTTCCACTCCATTGTGTGTTATCCTCATTGGCACTCTCATTTCAATTAACATGTCACCAGCCAAAAATCCACACTTTTCCGACACCGAGCTGTCACTGATGGTGGATGAAATCATTAAAGTAGAGCCACAGATGTTTGGGGCCCAAGTCCAACAAACTTCCATCACTAGGAAGAATGACATGTGGGACAGAATAGTGAACAAAGAAAATGCTTTGGGTACCACCCAGCACAAAAAGAAGGACATCAGGAAGAGGTGGCACAACCTGAGGATGAGTATGAAGAAATTACCTCTAGACACCACCTGGCGGTCCAGAAGACTGGCGGTGGTCCTCCATGCCCATCATTAGAACTTACACCCTGGGAGGAGAAGGTGCCTGCCATCCTGCATTGTAAAGGCTTGATGGGACTACCTGGGAGAATGGAGACTGGTAAGTGACTCCACACAACTCTCACAAATGTACTGATTGCACACATTTCACCTCTTACTATTGTCTATCTCACCCACCTTACCCATGTGCTATAGTCAAAGTATCAGGGATGTGTGATTGACAGTTACAAACAGTAGCCCTGCACATAAGTCCACATTTATTAACCTCCATGGCATCCCTTTGTCTTGAAGTGCGTTTCCATCAAATCAGTATCCCAGTCCCCATCATATGCGCACATGTCCAACAATTTGACCCACCACAACACCATTTTTCAAACAGGTATGTAACACAAACCAGCTTTGCTAGTGTTGGCAAGTCAGAAATGAAACAGCTGCAACTACCATGAGGCCCTGTGCACCAAACTCTGAACAAAAGGCACCAGTCATGTCTGTCTACACACACTTGTCAGCCATGTGACTACTGAGGTCACCTCACAGGTATGTAGTCACTGATCACGTGAGAGTTACAAGAGAATGACATGACTACAACTACCATAAAGCCCTGTTGCTTCAACACTGAAAATGTGTACTAGTCCTGTTTGTCCATACACACTTACCAGCCAGGTGATTATTGAGATTCACCTCACAGGTAGGTAGCCATTGCTCAAGTGGGGGTACGAGAGAGTGACATGACTACACCTACCATGAGACCCTGTTGCTTCCACACTGAACAATATGTACTAGTGCTAATTGTCTATACACACTTGTTAGCCATGTAACTACTCAGCTTCACCTCACAGGTAGGTAGCCACTGCTCAATATTGAGGTAGTAGAGAATGACATGTCTAATACTTCTAACTGTGAACAAGAGGCCACACTCACTTGTCTGCCACATCAACACTGGTCACCATGTCACATGGACCGAGCCCCTTACACACAATGCTCTGCTCAGGCACATGTCTGCCCCACTCAGGCTGAACTACACCTGGTATTCATAATTAAAATTTTAAAGGACTTGACTTGCACCATATCAAATGTAAATCTATTCTGTCAGTAATGTGTGAAGGTAAGCCACCTGATATGAAATGTATGTGGACCCATTGAAAATGCACAGCACACAAGATTACCAGTGCTACATCTACTACCAAATAGTGTGTATGCCTGAATTGTACACACCTATGACTTGGAGCTTACTGACATACTATAACTACTACAAGGTCTTGGTTTTAAGTAATTGGGAAATGTGATGTCCATTTCTTATGTAAACATTAAGCATGTCAGTACAGCCAATGAGCAGGCCATCAGCACTTTATGTAATGGATGTTTTTCGCAAAGTATTGCAACTGAGTTTACAAGCGTAGGCTGCCATAAGGTCAGGGACAGAGTACAATGTTTCTTCATTTAACTGATCAGTGTCAATGACCACAACGTGCATGTGCAGACCTCAACAACATGGTCGGAGGTGATACATCAGACAATACCAAATAGAGTAACCAATGTACAATTGGTTCATGGAATGAGCTGCAGCCACATAGACAACCTCACTATGGGAATCGTACCTCATCGAAACAAGTACACAAAACACAGCAGTCCAACAGTTTCTGAGCACAGATTCATTCCAATCCAGGGTTGCTGCATCTGGTGGAATGTCAAACATTTGTCAGTGGAGTTCCACAACCTCTGTAGCATACAATGAGGAAGGCAAGGCAACGGAAGAAATAAGGAAGGCAATAGACAGTGGAGGTTCAGGAGTTATGATCTTATTGGACTTATCCGCTGCCTTCGATATTGTAGATCACACAACTCTCATCTACTGTCTAGAAGAAATAGGGGTGAAGGGAGTCGTGCTTGATCTACTCTCCTCTTTTCTCAGACACAGATTACAAACAGTAGCATTGGGGACATGTAACTCTTCACCTTTTTCCCTACCATGAGGAGTCCCTCAGGGTTCATCTATAAGCCCAACAATCTTTAATGTTTATGTAACTAAACTGGCCCCTCATTAAAATCTTCAATCTGGAGGTAACATCCTATGCTGATGACACTCAGTTGATAATTGTGGCAGCCAAAACTGATACATCAGGCCCTCTAGGATGCCAAAATAGCATCAAGGCGGTCAGTGGCTGGATGAGTGGTCACTGCCTATAGCTTAACTCAGGTAAAACAGAGATCATTGGGATATGGCTAGGGAAGCCAGCATGGCGGACGCAGCTTAGCAGAGTTCCGTCCCCGCCAGCAAGTCATCCGATCATTTACCCTGCCTTCCCCACCATACGGCGATCCAGATGGGGGAATCCGGTAGCGGACATTTGCGACACCCCGCCGGTGAAGTTCCACTCGATTTGGAGCACCGGGGGCCTGGCAGCGGTGGCCAAGAGTGGAGCGGTCTATGCAGCCCGCCGCAGCCTGGGGCCTCGAGTTTTGCGAGTCCCGGCCGGTGGCGAGCGGAGGTACCGGGGGCATGGGCAGTGAGCAGTGGGCCGCAGTCGGCCCGGCGATCCTGGTGGTGACATCTGGGGCCCACATTGAAGGCGATGGCCCTAGTGAGACCGGAGGATCCCTGGCCCCGGTAGGCAGTGAGGGCAGTGTGGCCTGGCGGGGGAGGCGAGGCAGAGTCCCTGGGAACCGGACGCCCCATCGGAGTGGATCCGGGCCCCCTGCGGGGCAGAAGACATTCTCGGGCAGCGTTGGCCAGGACACAAGGGACGTCCTACTGGAGGACTGCTGCGCTGGGTGCTGGACGGTAGCGGAGCTGGAGAGGGTGGCCTATGCCATCAGCCGCAGCCGGGGACCTCGATTTTCGGGGGTCCGGGCAGTGGACTAGTGACGGCACTGGGGGGCACAGCCCTGGTGAAGTGAGCCTGAAGGGACAGGGGCCCACAACGGACAGGAGTGGCCCTTGCTGCTGCATCTGAGCCCCCCCATTGCCGGCGAGGTTTGAGATTGGACGCTCCCCCCCGGGGCGGCTCCCGGTCCCCAGACTGGTGGCAGTCTTCCCCTGATGGCATCGGCCAGACGGCCAAGCAAGTAAGGAGGTGTGTGGAGACCCCCAGACGTGGGGACGCAGGGGGGCCCTGAGGATGGCAATTCTTGTGGGGGCCTGGGAACAGTCGGACGGAGGCCGGGTCGGGCCGCGGAGAGCGTGGAGGCCGAGAGGGGGGTCCCAGTGTCATCGGACCCAGCCCTGGCTGGGTCACGAACAAACGGTGGGCTGCTGTCACCGGGGGCCGGCAGTTGAGGCCCGTGTCCCGCTTGTATCGGTGGCCGGTAGTAGAGCTGAAGTTTGGAGGGGCAATTATCAGTGGCCAATAAAGAGTGGACCCTGTTGGTCATAGCGATGGAGGAGGGAACACTCGGGGCGCCTCGGCGGCCGGGCTGGGCCGCGGTGAGACATTTGGTGGTGCAGCTGGCTACGCTCCTGGTGGTCTTGTTGATGGGAATCTGTGGGGCGGCATCCAGGTAGCCATGACACGTGGTGCAGGTGGTGAGGGGCCCCCCAAGCAGGGCCTGATTGATACGTTTACGGGACCCAGTGGAGGAGCGGGGGCCTCGGGCAGACATCATAATGCAGGGCCAGACAATGCGGCTCTTATGACGGCCATCACCCAGTCACGAGACATGTTGGAGGCAAAGATCAGGCGGTGGGATCAGATGTTACACTACTGCGCCAGGATCTACGGAACATGGTATCCCGCATTACTGAGGCTGAGATACGTATCTCTGGGGCAGAAGACGGTATTGCGACCCTCAAGCGCAAGGTGGCCAGTATGGAAGCCGTCCAGAAGGGTCTGGCACTCCATGTGGAGGATGCAGAGGGGCGCACCAGGCGCAACATCCTCCGCTTTGTCGGCCTGCCGGAGGGCTGCGAAAAGGGCAAAATGGAGGGATTCCTGGCGCAGTGGATCGAGAACTGGCTCCCTCCTGACACCTTGTCCAGATGCTTTGTCATTGAACGGGCGAATAGGGCCCTGATGCAAAAACCGCCGGTGGGGGCACGGCCGCGGCCTGTGTTCGCCAAGTTATTAAATTACCACAATAGGGACATAATCCTGCAACAGGCCAGAGCGAAGGAACCATTGTTGTATAACAATCATCGTGTCCTGATCTTCCCGGACTATACCCGCATGGTACAACACCAACAGCAGTCTTTCACAGCGGCAAAGGCTCGGCTGCACGCCCTAAAAATACCTTATGTTCTGTTGTACCTGGCCCGCCTCCGGGTCATGTTTCAATCCAGCACCCACTTTTTCAAATCCCCAGAAGAGGTGTTCACATGGACTGACGAAATAGTGCCAGTGAGAGTACATACACCACCGGGGCTGAACTCTGACCTCCCTGGGAGGCGCGGTCGGAAGACCACTGGAGGTCCAGGTCCAGGTGGCGGTCTGCATCGGGCGATGCCTCAGAGAAGGAGAAAGAAGCTGCTGGGAATCAGAAGAAGGGCACTTGAAAGTTTTGAGGGACATACTATGGGTATACTGTAATTGCCCTCTGTGATAGTGTGCCATACTCCCGGGTACAATAGGCCCCCGACAGAATCGGTGCGAGACATTTCTGAAGCGTTTAGATATTTCAGGAGGTGAATCATAGGTTGCCGTGGTGAAGGGAGGGTTTATCATAGGCGGGGGGGTTCCCCCTAGTTGTGGGTTGGTGGTTGAGGGTTGTCCTGGGGGTAGGGTAGTTTTATGGGGATCCATTGGAGTGGAGGGTCCTTGGCCTCATGTTGGGGGCGGATGCCCTGCTACATCGCAACAGGTACTCCATTGTTTTTTGAGGTATGGGGTGGGGAAGGGGGTTGGGGTCAGGGGGGGCAGTTTGATGTTGGATTGGGGGGGACGCACGGTTTGGACAACGTAACAATGGTAGTCGAGTGGGCAACTTCATGGCGCATACTGGGGCTCTTTGATCCAGGTGGTCCCTGATGTCGTGTCCGGTTAGTAGGGCCAGTGGGCCCTGGGGCTCCATTCGAGTCCTCAGCTGGAATGTGAGGTGAGTGCTGGATAAGATAAAATGGGGGGAAGTATTGCGGCAGGCAAAGAGGGCGGGCGGATGTAGTGCTGCTGCAGGAAACACATCTCCTAGGTAATAAAACACTATGCCTCCAGCGCTTTGGCTACCACCAGGTCTTTCACGCAGGCTTTACCAAAGGTTCTAGAGGGGTAGCCATCCTAGTGCACCGTAGGGTTCCATATGTCCATTCCACTCAGTGGATAGATACACAGGGCCGTTATATATTTAGTAGTGCCAAATTGACAGTGTAAGGACACTACCCAACCCTGCTTTCAGATATGGTTGACTTACTGCAGTTTCCTGTGAGTAGGTGAGGCCCTCTACGCGAGGAATATACCTAATTAGTTCAATGTCCTGTAACCTTGAGATGTGTTTGCCCTGTTTCTTTAGCAGGCTTTTCAGGCTGACCATTGTTGAATGTGTGTTGACTGTAGTCTCTGGGGGCCACCCTAGTGTTTCATTTGCCTTCAAGTGGTACCGAGCCCAAAGTTGTTGTTGTCCTGAAAAACTGCTATTAATGCTTCCCTGCCTTGGTCACCATGTAGTATAGATTGACGATATCTTTTTTCCTTTCGATGTCCATTGTTGAAGTGTTGAACTCCTGATGAATCAGTTTGCACCTAGTTGAGTAGGGATGATTAAATACGTTTCTGTAAGCCATTATGTGCAGTTGCTCCAGTTTTTCGGTTAGTTGACCCGGGAAGACGAGGTGGCGGTAGCTCGGTGTGGGAATCAGTTTTGCTTGCATGACCCGTCAGATACCCTCTGCAGAATGACTTTGGAGCTTGTGATTTAATCTGCATAGCCCTTATGTAACCTTGGCCACCTTTGCTTTGAGTGCCTTAGCCTGCAAATTCGGTCTCCCTTTGTCAATGAATTGTATTCACAGGTAATTGTATTTGTTGGTAGTGGTGATCGTTAGCAATCCAAGGTACCATTCCAGCAGGTGCATTTTAGGTTTGTGTCTGAAGACCAGAACCTTCGTTTTTCTGGCACTGGCGTGGAGTTTATTTTCCATGTTGTACAGATGTAATACCTCCAGTGCCCTTTTCATGCCAATTCTGGTGTGATCCAGTAGTACCAGGTCCTCCGCTTTGCATGATGAGGAGTCTGAGATGGTCTAACTTGAGTGGAAAGATGTTGACTTTCACCCAGGTCAACAATGTAAAGTTGAAAAAGGTGGGAGCAATCACACAGCCCTGTTTTAGCCCTTTGTTGGTAGAGTTCTTGGCCGTCTCATGACTCTGCAAGAACTTATTGAAACTGTATGCTCAGCATGCAGAGAGCAAACACAGTTAATTATTCGTGCCCTGTATGGTCCAAGGACCACGCTGTAGCAGAGTTTCTTTGCCAAGGGAACAGATGTAAAGAGTACTCTCCCTGCAGCTATAATGTTCTTCGGGGTATTCAGACAGAATATCGAGTTGGAAATGTCGATTTACACAAATGTCGAGTTGGAAATATCATGACACAGAAATATCGACAGCAAGAGAACATTGTGGTCAAGAGTATAGAATTTAAGGGATGAAATATTGTTTAAAAAAATATACAGAAGTCATTTATATAGTTTGCAAAAATATAGTTATTTAAAATATTGATTATTTATGTATTTTAGTTTATCTTTTAAATGTATGTGATGTATGTTTTTTGGTGTAAGTGTTGCTTATGTTTTTACTACAAGTGTTAATTTTTTAGTAGTTATCAATTTTATTTTAATTACATTTAGCGTTTTTGAGTTCCATAGCGGGTTATGGGTTTATAGGGGAATAGGGGAGGAGGTAATTTAATCATAATAAATTAATGATTTGTATTTATTTATTAATATTTATTTAATAAAGATTTTATAGTGTTAATTGTGGGATGTAATCTGTTTGTAATTATTTATTAATTGCTTGTTTATTAATATTAATTAATTGGTAGTTATTTATGATAATTGTGTAAAAACATTTAGGTGTGGTTTGCAGGGTTTATCGGATAAAGGGTGGGAAGTAATTTATTTTTGATTAAGTAATAATTTGTTGTTAATTTAAAATAATTAATTGATTGAAAATTGATTATGGAAACTGTAATTAATTTTAGGTGCAGCTTGTGGGGTTTAAGGGATAAAGGGTGGGAAGTAATGTATGTTTAATTAATTAATAATTAGTTGTTAAATCATATTATTTAATCAATTGTAAATTAATTATGGCAATTGTACAATTAATTTAATGTGCACATTGTGGGGTTTATAGGGGTAAAGGGTGGGAAATCATTTATGTTTAATTAATTAATAATTTGCTGGTAATTAATTGAAAATTATATGTGGAAATTGTGCAATTAATTTCAGATGTGGGCTGTGGGGTTTATAGGGGAAAGGGTGGGAAGTATTTTATGTTTAATTACTTAATAATTAGTTGATCATTATTATTAATTAATTAATTGATATTTTATTGGAGTAATTGTTTATATTTTTTGTGTGCCGGTTTTACTTTTATAGGAGTAAAGGGTGGTGAGTACATTATTTTTACTTACTTTCTAATTAGTTGTTAAATACTATTAGTTTTTTAATTGAAAATCCAATTTAATTGTTTAATAATTTTTTTACAGCTTAATTAGCTCTAGATTGTGAGGATTATAGTGGTAAAGTGTGGGAAGTTAATTAATTTGTTTTTTTAATGAATAATATTTCTTTAATCAGTAATTAATTATGTTAATTATCGAAGTACATTTTTTTTAGGTGTTGGATGTGAATTGGTGGTGTGATAGGGTACGAAATTAAAAAAGGGTACATTTATGTAATAATTCATGTTTTTATTTCTAAATTATATCTAAGTAAAAGTATTTATTTGTTTGAATGTTTACTTTTATTTTATTTAATATACTATTTGTAGGTATTTGTCATATGTATTGAACATTATAATATGGTAATTTTTTAATGTTTACTATTAACTATATTTGTATGAAAACTTTTAATATATTTATATGTTTTTATTTGTTTTGTTTTTTAAATGTTTTTGTTGCTGTTAATATTTTGTTTTAATTTTGAACTGATTGGAGTGTGAATAGCAAATTGTATCCCCCCACTATCCAGCACTTTACCTACTGTTGTACTCAGTGTAGTGGGAATAGTCATTTTTACCCCTCTGCTATCAAACACTTTCCATACTTTTGCAGTCATTGGAGTGGGAATAGTAATTGTTACTCCTCCGCTATCCAACACTTTCCATACTGTTAAACATTTTTTTTAGTGGGAATAGTAATTTTTAACCCTCTGCTATCCAACACTTTTCCTAATGTTACAATAATTGGTGTGAAAATAGTAATCCTTACCCCTCCACAATCCAACAATTTCCCTACAGTTGCACTAGCTGGAGTGGGAATAGTCATTTTTACCCCTCCGCTATACAACACTTTCCCTACTGTTGCACTCATCGGAGTGGGAATAGTAATTTCCTACCCCTCCAATATCCAACACTTTCCCTACTGTTACAATATTTTGAGTGGGAATAATAATGTTTATCCCTCCCCTATCCAACACTTTTCCTAATGTTACAATAATTGGTGTGGAATTAGTAATTCTTCCCCCTCCACTATCCAACAATTTTCCTACTGTTGCACAAGCTGGATTGGGAATAGCAATTTTTACCCCTCTGTAGGATTCGTACATTTTATCCCTCTGCTATCCAACACTTTCCCTACTGTTGTATTGACTGGAGTGGGAATAGAAATTTTTACTTATGTGCTATCCAACAGTTTCCCTATTGTTGAGGTATCTGGGGTGGGAATAGTAATGTTTAGCCTTCCGATATTTAACACTCTACCTACTGTTGCAGGCACTGGAGTGGGAACAGTGATCTTTACCCCCCTGCTATCCAGCACTTTCCCTACTGTTGCACTCATTCGAGTGGGAATAGTAATTTTTATCTGTCAAGTATGCAACACTTTCCCTACGTTACTCTCACTGGAGTGGGAATAGTAATTTTTACCCCGCTGCAATCCCAACAATTTCCATACTGTTGAACTGACTGCAGTGGGAAATGTAAGTTTAAAGATTTTTAAATAGTTTAATGTTTTAATTAATAATAGAATGTTTTTTTAATTAGATTGTATATTTTTGGTACATATATATTACCTACTGGTGGTCGCCAGTAGGTAGTTATAGTTAGGACCTATTTTCCATAGGAAATCCACAACATTCTATTTGGAATAACTTTGGCGCCGGTTGACGAATCTTCGCAACATTTTCAAAACTAGCGGGGCGCTCCGGTCCGATCCTATCCTGAAAATCTTGGGGTGATTCGTGAAGCAGGGGATGGGAAAAAAGGGGATCCCAAAACGTGTATTCCCCATTCAATTTTCCATAGGAACAGTTCATCGCGGCTACAGCCCGACTGCTGAACGGAATGACATCAAATTTTGTAAAGAGGTAGTCCTTAGTTCATACTCATGCCTTTTACTCAAAAGGTGTAAATTCATTCTGTAGTTCCTAAGAAAATCACATTTAAAAGTACATAAATATCTATGGCCGCGGCGGATCCGCGCATCCTAAGCTCACCGTCCCGATCACGCGCTGAATTTTAATTGGCTGTCAAATGGTTGTCAACATTCGAAACCAGGAAGTGTTATCAGCCATTTTGTGCCTCGGTATTAGCGAGGCTGAAGAAGTCAGTGGAACAAGTGTGCAAAACTTATAAAGGGGGCAGGTTAGAAATACTCTGACCCTGTACACCTGCTTAGAGGGTTCCACAAGGACTCCCAGGGCCAATAAATGTTTTTTTTCTTTTTTTTGTAAGCGCTGCTAAGTGTGCTCATGGTGCGCAGATCATGGCGTAATTTTTTTTTTCAATAACGAAGTGCGGGCTTTAACCCCTTCCGTGCTCATGCGAGCTCAGCTCGTCATGAGGCACGGTGCTCGTGTGCTCATGACGAGCTGAGCTCGTCATGACCTCACCCATTTCCATTAGCCTTCAGCACAGCAGGGGGATAACTCAAGCAGTGATGTGGTTAATAATTAGACCCCGGGGTAGCCAAATCCCAGGGGCAAATGTTTTACATTTTATGGGGTCCCAAAGGGGCTCCCTAGCCCCGGGGATCGCCACCCCCGAGGCTACAACATTGATGAGTGGGGGTGGCTCATCCGCCACCCCCCAGCAAAATAGATGGGTGGGGGGCTCAAAACTCGCTACCCCGTGCCCTTTTCAAAAATGGTTGAGGAGGCTCAAAGGCCCACCAGCCCCGAGGACTGCCACCCCCGGGGCTTTCTATGTTATGGGAGGAGGGCCACGTGGCCCCCCTCCTGGAGCCCTCGAGGGCCCGGGGGACAGCCACCTGACAGGGCCGGCTTCTGCAGTGTCCTGAGGTGTCCACCCACAGGACTCTGCTATTTGCTATTGCAGGGCGGGAGCCGAGGCTCTGCCCTGTCATAGCAAACTTGGTTTGGATTTTGAAGGAGAGAGCAGGGAAACCTGCTCTCTCTTTCAAAATCCAAAAGGGATTGCTTTCCCACACGGGGAGCTGCATATTAGCAGCTCCCTGTGTGGAAGAGCAATGCCGGCTCCCGAAGGACGCAGGGAACTGGCTGGGACCATGGGGTGCTTCGGGCCCCCCCCCCATGGTCCCCAACATTATACATGAGCCCCGGGGGATGGGGTCCCCTGGGAGAATAGAAATTAGTGATAGGTGCTATTTTTTTTGTTTTACGGTAAAATTAGGAGGCGCACACCCAGCGCGGCGTTCAGCGCGGCCCCCTGGTGTGAATGACTCTAAAGCGTCGGGCGCATGACCCCAAGCAATAAAAAAGTTATATTTTTCAGATATACATGAAGCTTATGTGTTTAGATCTTGGGTGGTTCTAAGGAGTGCCGTTGTGTTTATTGAGAGATTTTGGTACCTATAAGTAAGTACCTATGCAGAGTCTAAAGTTGAAGAGGAAGACTCTGTTACCCTCATCTGTAAAATATACACCATCTCTCCTATAGATGCCATCCATGTTGAAACACAGATTGTTGTGGTAAATAGAGCCCATCCTATAATCTCGGAGAAAAGCAGAAACAGATTTATTGACATGTTTCCTAGCTTACTCAATCTGTGGACAAAATTGATTGGACCAGTTCCATTTCTGTCTTTGGCATATGTTAGAATAGACAAAGGCAGTTTGGGGGGAAAGTGACATCAATTCTCCAAAGGTGTCCTTCATAAGCATTTCCAGACCTACCTCAGTCAAAGTGCCTAGGTCATTGCCACCACAGTGCACAATTATGTGGTCAGGGTGTTGGAGATGCAAAAAGGATTTAACCAATGGCATCAATTGCTGCCACTTTACCCTCTCTGCCCAATCAATTTAATGTTTACATTTGGCAAAGCTAGATCTCTGTCAATGCCTTTGGTTGGTGAGTGGGGAATGTGCATTATCATGAGGTGGCTGACACCACTGGTGCCATCTGTATTGATACCTACATGCTGGCATGTGTACCTTTATGTGTCGTACTGTCACATGTGCTACTGTTCTAAACTAGGCCTGAGTGTTGAACTCCACTCTGTTCACTGAGTTTTTTGCACCCCAGGCCCGCACTCCAAAGTTTTTTCCCCGCTCGTGCTAGAGAACGGTAACTTTGCAAGCGCGAGCTGCCCCAGGGGTACAATTTTCACCCGAGCAGCAGGAAGACCAGCGTGAACAGCAGCTTACATTACACTCCACCATTTGCGGACTTTCACTGAGTTTTTTTGTAACTTTGTGGAGTTCTGCAATACAAAACCCCGCGAACTACACCCAGGCTTATTTTTTACATGATCTGAGGATCTACAAGGTTTCCAATATGACTCCATCATATTTGTATGTGTTGGCCAATGTTTCCTTGACAATATGGTTCAGTGATGTGTATATAGAGTAGGTATAACCACCAACAGGGGACTCTAGATATGTACAGGTGAATCATACATACACAATGACATACTTGTTTTTAAAACATAACAAAAGAACCACCAAAGAAGCCTTGCTGTTAATGTTCGAATTGAATAGCACGGATGTATGTTTCCATGTAGCCACCTACATTTTAAAATGTGTTTCCAGTAGGAAATCGATCATCCTATGATTCAGATTAACGTGATCCCTGTAATTTTAACAGTCTGTATATTGTTGTTTGTATTAGCTTTATTACTGTATTTTAAATCAATTGATTATTTATTTAGATGAAATTATCATATATTATCAATAATTTTAACATGAATTTAACTAGAAACCATATCTCTAAACAAAACATGAGCTATTCTAATCTTATTTCATACATTTTTGGGATTAACGCACTTTGTCACTTTACTTAAAGAAAACAATGTAATAATGCAATTAACTGTCTGCAAAATGTCTTGAGCTAAACACCGCAACTTTGTCCTCCAAAAATGATTTCATTTATCTAATTTCGTGGAGACTTAGGGCCATATGTATGAACACTTTTTCCCATAGACACAGAATGAGTAAAACTCTTTGATACATCTGGCCCTTAGTTTATGCCCTTGTTTTAGTATGGTAATCGATTTTCTTTAAAAAAAAAGGTTTATGATGTATTATCTGTATATTCTTTTTTGTATGCTATATGGTTATATTTTATATACCCAATAAAGCATTTGAAATTTGAATTTGACATACTTGTATTAAATTAGCCACGCCAAAATGTTGAGGCAATGACACACATGGTCGGAACTCTTCCATGACTTTCAGGCGATGTGACTTTGCATCCTATTGAAAAGGCTATATTTGGTCAGGTGGGATACACAAGTGTATTTGTGGAGGGACATTCTGTGGCTTGTCATATAAATCAGCGAGTTATATGTTGAGTTCATGTGTGTCTGTCAGCAATCAATACTACATTGGTATTTGCAAAACGTAAAACTCTCCCTTCCCTTGTAGACATGATTAGGAACTCCTTATAGACTGGACATCTCATAAGCATCATACCATTTCAGTGTTTTAATTGCTTTGAGATTTGCACTGAACCATTCTTGACTGGAGATGTTCCTAGGCAGACTCATATACAATGGTTATTCAAGCTGAAAGTGTACAGCAGTTGGAGCTACATTCTCTCCATTCTACTCTTCTGTACTACAGGTGACACCTAGCTCAGCTACTCATGTGGAACTTTCACCTGTGTCATCTGGTAATGGACAGATGTGAAAGTGTCACTTGGGAAGTACAATCAGCACTTCTGTGTCACCTTCTTCCTGGTAGTCATATATTGATGAAACTTAGTTGTAGCAGGTGCCCAGCAGTTCTACATGTTGTGGGCTAGGTACACCTGACCATTTGTTTATTGCAGGGTGTTGTGTGGATAGGTAGTGATGCATTCCATGTAGATCTCTAAATTGATGACATCAGGGACTATGGTATGCTACAATGGCCTAGGTTGACAGTGTGATATCTCCCGCTACACACATGAGGATGGATGTGGGACAAGTTATCATATGCAGTTGAAGCACACAGTGTTTATGACACCATAATGTGTGACTGTGCACAGGCCAAGTAGTATTCATGCATGTGCTAAAGCCAATGTTGAAGCCAATGTAGCCATCCTTGTACATGTTGTGATCTGTGCAATTGTGTAATGTGTTATGTTATAATCTGTTTGCCAAGTTTGTTGACTTAATTGCAAATCACCTCTACTATTCGAGGAGCTAGACGACTTCTCTTCATGTTCAACATCAGAGTTATGCTCCAGTGGAGACGCCCTGGTGGACTCCCCTGGGCCTGCATCCCAACAATCCATGTCCACCAACCCCCATTCCATCTCCACCCTCCCTGCTTCTCCCCAGCCAGCTGTCCGTACCTGCCCCCCTATGATTAGCACTCTCCTTTGCACTAGGCACCTCACCCCTGCCCCTCTCAAACCTACTGCTCTGAGTGTGGAGGCAACAGACAACCTGAGGTGGATCATGAGGCAGATCTCTGTGGGTCAGACAGACTGCAGTGCTGTCATAAAGGTGCAGACCCCATATCTTACGCAGATGGTGTCAAACCTGGACATTCAAGCTGACATGTCTGGTCTATAGAGATCTTTTCAGTCCCTGGCTTCTACACTCAATGCAGACTTCCTACTCAAAGCACACACACACATAAACAGGTATCCACCTCAACATTCACACATAGCACACAACAACAGAAACATAGAAAAGCACATAACCATGCACTTGGCCTCTTCACCACAGCATCCAGTGACATACCCCCACACCCACACCAGCAGACAAATCCACTACAGACATCACATCCCTAGCCACCACACTACCAGACACAGACTTTACAGACAGCATAAACTCAAGCACCACACCCACACCACAAACTTCACATCCCTACACAACACCTAATCCCTTACTGTACCTCTTTCCCACTCTCCCAAAGTCCTGACCATGCTTACCCTTGACCTCTTCCCTGCCACTGCTGTCCTCCCTCCCAAACCTAAAATGGTTTATTTTCCACCCCTGCCCTACCCTTCCCCTTCCACCCTACAAAAGGTACCCCACTCCTTCTAAATCCCTCCCTACCACACAAGACAGTAAAAAGAGGAAGATCACCGGTCCAGAAAGTCACCCAGCCTTCCCAAGGATCAACCTAGCCCTACCGATCCCAAACACAGCCCACCCAATCAACATCAAGAGGTGTCTGAATTATCCACTTCTTGGGGACATTTCCCAGGCAGTGATTTGGCTGGCAAGTTAGTTGTCACTGCGGTGCTGGAGCACATCCTGTAATATCGACTGGATATTGACCTTTGTTTGTGGATCACAAAGTAGACTCCATAATAAACAACTAGCATTGTTTTGAAGACCTTTTATGCCCATTGCTTCTTATATAGGTTGCTGTTATTCACAAATTTGGAATTTGTGACTATAGTTGTGTTTGTTTGACCATGATAGCTGATTGATTTGGAGTGGTAAGTATGTTCAGACCTTGGGGCAACTAATGCTGATACAGAGAAGGAGGGTGATTGTTCAATGAATGTATATGTGGGATAAATTCCAATTGGGGCAGATATTGTGAGTTATCTACCCTGGTAAGTATTGCAGCTTGGCTTGGCTAATGTCCACTTTTTTGGCTTGCTGTACAAACTGAGATGTAGAGTGGATATGTGTTTAAAGTGTGCAAAGCAAGTGTTTTACATCCAAACATGAGGGGGTTGCATTGTCCTACCTAATTGGTACTTAGGATGCACATGTACCCTTTTATGTGTGTTCTTTCCACACTTTTAATAGATGTGTGACAACTACTGTTGCTGCAGTGTTTTCTTTCAGAACTTGCACTTACACATTAGCCACATGTGTATGCCACTTTGTGACAATATTGGTTGTCTCTGATATGCCTCATGACACAGGTCCAGTGCATACGGAGATATTGAAGAAGGGGCTTTATGGAGTGTGGCCTTGGCCCCTTGCCTTCAAGGAGTCTACCTGGTTTTAGTGACCCAAATCTGAAGTGATTTGTTCAATTTCGGCCTTTAAATATATGTGAAGCTGGTTTGTTTGAAGCCCTTTTACTGACTTTGTTTTTTATGAGGATGATGTGTGAAGGCCCATTATAGTTCTTTAGGAATAGTGTTATATTTTCTCTTCCTGAGACATCGATCATGATGTATGATCGATGTCACAACAGGACCTAACATATGAGAAATGTGAGCTTGTGACTGGAGATGCTAGATGTTATTCATGAGGAGGTGCTGTTTAGTGTCACAGGATATTGGATACATTATTACACCAGCTTCTGAGATGTGCATACATATAGAGTCTGGGAGAATGTGCCGGCACATTGTCAGTGAACTGGACATTGAGGGACCCAGTCAGATGTGATAGGAACATTCAATCTGTGATGTTGCGTATCGAGACCCATAAAATATGTTTGGTCCAGGACAAAATGCCCCTAGTCATATCCATGGTGTTGTGGCTCTGAGTGGGGTGTAGGTGTGTAGGCATTTTCAGAACCCAGTTGGCTAGGAGTACTTTTAGTCAGGTCATGTGCAGTGTCTGTTACATTTTCACCAGGGATGTTTGACCTATCCACACTAAAATATGCACACACTCTCTGTCTTCTATGTAGTGGTGTGAAATCTCTGTTTCATTGTATGTTTCTTCTTCTCCACATGAGGACTTTGAGAGGAGTGACTGTACTGAGGGGGTCTTTCATAGGGGCGTGGCAGATGTACATGAGGGAGCGGCTTACAAGCATGTATACATATGGGAATGGCATATTATCCTGCACAGACAATATATACCTAGTTCTGTCACTGCAGAACATCAAAGTTATCTAATACCACAAGCTACATTACATATACAAGAAGCCTGGATATTTGCCAATGGTTGTTAGTTACATTGTTTATTGGAACAACAACTGTGAATTCATTGCATGATGCTATGATAATTGTTCAGTCTTTACCTGAGAACACTGGGAATTGGGTATTGTGAGGTTCTTTACAGTTACATCTGGGACTGTGGTAGGTGGTACTGTAGCAGACTTGATTTGGGTTTCCACACTAAGAGTGAGTCAAATATGGAGAAGCCAATGGAACATGTCTCTACATCTGCTTTTTTCACCAGAGGATGCTAACCACCGCCAGACTCCGGACAACATCAAGGTCAGCTACACAACTCTTACTACTTGCTCTTTCCACTGTCCCTTCAGACCCTCTCATTTCCTGCTTCTCATTATATAGGTATTAGCAAGATGTCCCAGCGTGATGATGTGGAAACATGTATATAACACCCCCACTAATAATAAGCAAGCTACTCTCCTGATTTTCCGCTGCGGTGCATCCATTGGGACTTATAGGTTGTTGCCTTCATGACGGTGTTGATTTTGAGCATCACACAGTAGGTACAGCAGCGGAAGCACATGTAGGATGCGCTCCATGTCAACACAGGACATAAGGAGCTGTGTGAAGGTGAGTGTCTGCCTTATATCCCTCTCTTTCCGCCAGTTCTGATGAGGTGGTTGGACTGTCAGTGTTGGTCCACCAGACTATGAATCATAATTTGGAGGGCGGGCCATTCTCTGTACCGCTTCATTGGTCCTTTCAGATGCTGCTGTGGGTGGAATTTCCTGTCAGAGCCAGACAGCGGGGCTGGATTGAGAACAAAAACCAGCCCTGGCAATTCCGCTTGACTGGCCCTGGGGGATAGGGGGCACTACTCTCAAGCCCTGCTGACACCTTTGTTAGAGGGGGCCTGTATTGCAGCACTGCAAAACTAGCCCCAGTAAAAACAAAATGGCCTCATTGGTCAAAACCCAGCCCCCATGCCTCCGGCCCACAGGGAAAACACCTGCTGCCCAATATGGCCATCCTGGGCCCTATCGGATCGACAGTGGTGGTCAGATTTTTTTGCAAACTAAAGCATTGTTATCCGGTTTTACGAGCAGCTGCTTCCGAACTGTCTCCTACAGCCTCCTACAAAAGAGCGGAAGCTGCTACGACCGGTAATCGTAATGAGGCCCATACTGTGTTGGGAATCCCCTCTGATTAAACAATAACATCTTGTAAACTTCCAACCCAAATCTTTCTCCTACCACTTACACAGATTTTATAAGGCATGCACCGAAGATGTGATAAACAAAATGTTATATTTACAAAATTTCTCTTGCAAAGCATATATTTGCTCAAACAACTGCCATGTTTGAAAATCATTGACAGTGACACTACTGATAACTCATCTTCATTTGTCTGATCACTAGTTTCTTTTCAGATTTCATAACACACATAAAGTAGGAATGTATATCGAAAACTTTAAAGTCCAGCTCACATAAAGTTTTTCTGACCTCAAGGACCATAGCTGCCAAAACTCAATGTGTTTGTATCATGAATAAACTCTGGCTCAAATGTAACCTTTCCGAGTGAGCGCTCGTACCTGGGTTTGATTTTGCATATATATATATCCATTCTTTCATCCATTCTATGGGTCCATCTCCAGATAAGATTTAAATTTATCACATAATTTTTTGTGCACTTTGTTTCTTTCTCTTTCCTTTTTTCACATATTACAAGGAAGACTACATGGGTTATTAGTGATTGCAATTTGGCCTATTTACTAACATGTACATATACAAATGTGAATGCCTCTTTTTTGATGCTGATGGCACTATGCCGTGTATAGCTGTATATATAATCATATATATAATACTTTACTCTTTTTTCACAAAAAAAGACACTTAGAAGTCCATTCCGATTCGGGAAAAAACGCTCCGAATAGTCGTTTGGAGGGGTTTATCCATACGAATCGTACCCTTCAATGTCCCCCGTACATACGACAAAGTACGATTCGTAGTAGGAGCAGGAATCCGTACGAATTGTACAAAGAGTGTACAACTCGAATCTCCGCATGAATCCCCCTCGGAACCCGCTGTACGCAAGATCTGTACGGATCGCGGCTGCTTTTCCCAACCCGGCAAGTACGATTCATGTCGGGTACGCACCGTACAACCCTTTTTTCTACAGGAGCTGAAAACAGACGTAAAAGCAGAGTTTGCCCCGAAACAGGTATGGAATGCCCCCCCGGGTACGGTGCGTATACCCCATGATCGCAGGGGTATGGTGCGTACCCCTGCGATCACAGGGTGTACGCACCATACCCTGCGGTCTTGGGGTGTACGCACCGTACCCCATGTTCGCAGAGTGTACGGTACGTGCACCCTGCGATTGTGGGGTACGGTGCATACACCCCATGATCGCAGGGGTACGGTGCGTACCCATGCTATCATGGGGTGTACGCACTGTACGGTGTTTAAGTGATTGTGTGCTTTTCCGTACGAATCGCCCTTACCTGACGTGGACCGTACGAATCACGTCCTCATACCCCAGTCAGGATCGTACTCGTTGGGTTGTATGGCATGTGTACGAATCGTACGGTTCACTGTTTCAGACTTGCAATACGTACGGATCGCGACGATTCGGACGGATTGACGGAATACGGATCGTACTACGCGACTCGGATGGACTGGTACGAATCGTACGACGATGACTCCGGATGAAAACCGTACAGACGTTTTTTTTCCAGGATCGGAATTGGCCCCTATGTCTAATGAATGTCACTGATGCAGAGACAATCTTTAATATTTATCGAATTTATCGAATTGCACGCGGAAACATTGTTTATTTGTATTGTATATAAAGTATTTGATTGCGTGCAATTCTAGTGAATATAGAGGAGTTTACATATTCTTGATGTGTGCCACTATGGCTGTGTACTTAAACTTTGCTCGGGGCATCAAATGTATCTACAACAAATAGATGGATTCTTTAACATGTATTTTTTATCATCTTAATATGGCCACCATGTTAGCAGGACACCATTTACCAAACAATAGTCCTTTGTTGGTGTCCATACCTATGTAAAGACTTCCTGTATCACTAGGCAATTGGTGTGATCAAGACAACCTTGGTGTCGAAACACGTAGCCTTTGAAAAATAAACTTCTGGCATATTCCGAGTGCGAGTACTTCTTTGAAGAAAGTGTGCTGTGGGACTATATGTGATAATGTCCCTCTTGGAGAAACGAAACGCGTCATGGCTGCTGTTGTACCTCGGGTGGATATAAACTAATTACAAGATAACCAGCTATCGTGGTCCGCGCTCTTTTCTTTCTCATGTTATGAGAACATAGTGAAGGAGTTACCTGCAATATATATATATATATCCAATATATATATATATATATATATATATATATATATATATATATATATATATATATATATATATAAATGTATATAGTCTGTTTCATATTTGTGGGAACAGACTTTTATATATATATATATATATCGAATTAGAACCAAATTGTCATCTCTGTGCTAAAAGTGCTGTGCAAAGAAACAGTGTGAAAGTGCAATCTTTCTAAAAGTTGGATAGGAGCAGAAGACATCAATATCTCTAATCATGCTTAAGCAATCTCATATAAAAATTTAATATATATATATATATTTAGGTTTTAGGCCTTATATAGTTAGGACTTAACATATAAAAAAACATTGAAATTCCTCCTATATAGTTAACTGGACATTTTATTGATATAAAACCAATGAAATTCCACATATAGTTAGTTGCACTAACTATATATTTCGCGCATCTGCAATCCAATGCTGATGATGTCACATATTACATCATTCATGACATGGTCAGTGACATCACTGATGACATCATCCAGTGTCTGTGTGTTTTTGTAATGTTTAAATATGTTTTGCATATTGAAGAATGAGTGGATGTATAAGAGTATGGATGAAGGATTTGATTGTATAAGTGAGTAAGTATGTGTTAGTATATCTGTGAAAATGTAAGCTGTTCTGTGTTTAACTGTATAGATTAAAAAATCAAAGTGTGATTGATTCTTTACCGGACTGACTAGGTGTGTGAGTAACTCCATGGATGAGTGGCAGTGTGTGAGTGTCTGCATAGGTGTATGAGTGCATATGATACTGTTGTAATGATGAGTAACTGTATGTACGAGTGCCCTTATGGGTGAATGAATGAATGTGTGTGCAGGCGTAGGAAGCAGTGAGTGCGTATGTAGTAAATGGTATTGGTGTGTCAATAGTTTCAAAAATGATACTCTGTATTTTACAGTAGGTATAACAGAGGTTATATTAGAGTGTAAGGAGGTGCATTGTATTATCACATGAAGTATATCATCAGTGCTGTGATCATTGATGTTAAATGAGCTGTCATCAGTGATGTCATCAGTGATGTCACTGACCATGTCATGAATGATGTAATATGTGACATCATCAGCATTGGATTGCGCGACATATATAGTTAGTGCAACTAACTATATGTGGAATTTCATTGGTTTTATATCAATAACATGTCCAACTAACTATATCGGAGGAATTTCAATGGTTTTTTATATGTTAATTCCTAACTATATAAGGCCTAAAACCTATGGTTTTTTCTGTGAATTTCCAAGGTTTTTTAAAGGCTAATTCCTAACTATATATAGTGTATAACCTATGGTTTTTTCAGTGAATTTCATTGGTTTTTTAAAAGCTAATATATATATATATATGCCTCCAGATCGGTTCCTTTTCGGGAGATGATGCAGCGCTCACGCATGTGCGGTATCCTGCGGCAGAACCAAGCCGCTATTATCCACAAAACTTTCTCCCAGCAAGGGAAAAACGGGTCGCACAGCCAACTTTGGATTTTAAACAGCAATCCTTTTTATTTTTCTCATTTCCAAGGGCAACAGCGTTTCGGTGTCACTTCACCTTGTTCATGATCAAGGTGAAGTGACACCGAAACGCGTAGATCTCTGCGCCTGTTGCCCTTGGAAATGAGAAAAATAAAAAGGATTGCTGTTTAAAATCCAAAGTTGGCTGTGCGACCCGTTTTTCCCTTGCTGGGAGAAAGTTTTGTGGATATATATATATATATATATATATATATATATATATATATATATATATATATATATATATATATATATATATATATATATATATATATATATATATATATATATATATATATATATATATATATATATATATATATATATATCATATCATTTTAATATCAGAGTACTGTTGCTTCTTAGAGCACTGCTGCATTTAAAACAGCTCTGGTAACCCTTCTTAGTTTTAAAACACATCTCAGAACAATTGATTTTAAATGGTGTAAAGCAAGGGTGCTACAGACTTTCACTAACTGTAACCTAAAGACATAGTTTAAAAACAGAAGAATGATTAAAAACAATAAGAAGGGATAAAGGCTAGGGGAAAAAAGCCACGGCTTGACCTCTCACAGCCTTAAGCTAACAATCGCTGGATTTACAATATTCCGATCTGTTGGGATAGAATCACACCATGCAAGAAAAGAAGGCTTTTTGTACTGTTATGCAGCTTTGAAAAACGGTCCTGGTGGCTCCAACTGCAGAGGACTACTCGGCGGCACCAGCCCCACGGGGCAGAGAGGTAGAAGACGACTCCGGCCTCACAAAAGGCTCCCCAGAGACTCCAGCAACAGCAGGGTGCTCCGTGGCCCCAGCCCTGCCGGGCGGAAAGGTTGTGGGCAGCTCCATTTGCACCAAAGGCTCCCCAGTGGCTCCAGCCGGGCAGGGTGCTCCGCGGCACCAGCCCTGCTGGTTGAAAAGGTAGAGGCGGCTCTGGCCGCACCACCGGGCGGAAAGATAGGGGCCGGCTCCAGCCGCAGCAAAGGCTCTCCGCCGCAACAAGGTGCTACGCTGGGTGAAAAGGTAGAGGCGGCTCTGGCTGCACCTCCAATGCGGAAAAGTAGGAGGCAGCTCCAGCCGCAGCAGGTTGCTCCACGGCACCCGCCCTGCCGGGTGGAAAGATAGAAGAAGCTCCGGCCGAGCCGAAGGCTCCCGAAGGCTCTAGCTGCAATGGACAGCTCAGCAGCTCCGGCCTCGGTACCGTGCACGGGAGCCCTGCAGAGTCAGCCGCCGTCTTCCTTCTTCCCCCCCGCGGCGGGGGCGGGCATTCCCGGCCGGCCGCGCTGGGATTGGCCGGCCGGCCCCAGCACTTCCGGGTCGCCGCGGGCAGCGCGGCGGCCCGATTTCAGGCAGGCAGGCGGGGACAAAAACGAGGTGGGCACTTAGCCGCTTCTCTTGCGGGTGGCAGGGCTCCCTCCCATCACGGGAGCCCTGCAGAGTCAGCCGCCATCATCCTTCTTCCCCCTCGCGGCGGGGGCGGACATTTCCAGCCGGCCGCGCAGCACTTCCGGGTCACCGCGGGCAGCGTGGCGGCCCAATTTCAGGAAGGTAGGCGGGGACAGTGCGCGCACGCGTGCGCGCATATAGATATATAATTGAATTTAAATGCAATTTTCTCAGCAAATACTGGACGGATTTACACCATTTAAAGAAAAGCGTAATCTGCGAACCAGTCTCTTCCATTTTACCAAATTTCAAATAATTCCGTTCAGCCGTTCGGGCTGTAGCCGAGTCTAAAGGTCCTATGGAAATTAACATGGGGAAAACACATTTTGGGACCCCCCTTTTTTCTCAGCCCCCACTTGACGAATCCCCCCCAAACTTTCATGGAAGGAGCGGAGCAGAGCGAGCCATCTTCTTTGAGAAATTTGCGAAGATTCATCAACCAGCGCCAAAGTTATTCCCAATAGAATGTTGGGGATGTCCAATGGAAACTAGGTCCTAACTATATATACCTACTGGCTACCGCCAGTAGGTAATATATATATATATATATCTCCATATGTCACTCCGTCACGATATAAGACACAGTTAGATATAGCCGGAGGGACATAAAGATAAAAAAGTAGCACTCAAAAACAGTATCATAAAGAACTCAGGGTTATGGACACCTAAATAGCTTATTACAGAAAATTATGTAAATCTTCATTCATATTCAACCCATTGGGCACTCGAGTGTCAAGAGCTAAAATAAAATGGTATTCTTTCTGTTGAAGTAACTTGTCGCGGTTCCCTCTCCATCCGGGGTTAGGAACTGATCCCAGAACAGTATACTCTTTCAGTCTGTTCTCATGAACTGACTCAAAATGTCTTGCCACAGGGTAATTCTGATCAGAATGTATGATAGACCTGACATGTTGGAGTATATGCTTGTGTACAGGGAGCTTAGTGCTCCCTATATACTCAAAATTGCATGTGCACCTAAGTTTGTATATTGCGTATTCAGGTGTTCCTTTATGGCAATTCTCTTGTCACTGAAAGCTTTGTTATAATGTATATGACTGTTCCCATAAATATGAAACAGACTCCATCATGTTCTGGATAGCTGAATGAAAGTTTAATTTCTGACCACGCATATCCAGGTAACGCGCTTCGACCGCGCAAGTGAAAAAAACACAGATTTCAGGGACATTATAGTTAGGTATTAGCATTCAAAAACCTTAGATATTCACTGAAAAAACACAGGTTTCAGGAATGATATAGTTAGGCTGATATTTCACTTGTAAAAATATATAGAAATTGAACCATTATAGTTAGCTAAGCTACCTATAACTCGCGCCCCAGCAATGCACTGCTGCGTACATCACATAATATATCACATATGACATGGTCAGTGACATTACTGATGACATCTCAAATAACATCACTGATGACATCATCCACTAGCTGAGTGTTTCTAAAAAGTTTAAGAATTATAGTAGTAGTATGAGCTTTATTCGATAAAAAATTATCATAAAAGTATGTACATATAAAAATTCAAGTACTAAAAACATGTAACAAGATAAAAGTGCATCATACTATACATTAGATTCCATACAGTTAAAAAGGAAAATGAATGATAAAAAAGGGGAATCCATTTTCACAAGGCCGATAATATCGAATTAGAACCATGAAGGATATTGCACTTGACATTATTCTCTCAGTCCTTCGCTCTTATCGTATCTATCAACCATGCGCATCCAAGGTGTTGGAACATATCACATTTTTCGCCTGGATCTCTGTTCTTATCAGCCATGCGCATCCCAAATATTTGCCTACTCCACATGTCAATGTGAGAGAAGAAGTATCAGTTTTTAAAATGCGTAGTGGAGCACCATGGTTCATTAGGCCTACCATTTTACAAACCGGTTTGAGCCATTTGGCTCTAGCCATCCTGTAGGCCGGGCATGCAAAGAAGAAATAGGCAATAGACTAATTGTGATAGGCGCAGCCTAGGCAGGGCGCTGGTGTTGAATTGGGCCCCTTCCTAGATGCTATCACATTATTAAGCGGGAGGTTCTCTAGTCTCATCTTCATATATAGGACCCTGTCCCTGGGAACCTGTATGAAATCAAGGTAGGGTTCTAATTTGCAGATGGATTTATGCTCGAAGAACACCTCAGTAAGTTTCCCTGTTTTGGGTTTAGATAACTCTTGTATCTGCACCCAATCCCAATAGGCACGCTTCAGGTCCTGTTTAGACGGTGGGATCTGGTTAGCCCAAGCCTCTCTGAGTCCAATATCTGTTAAAAGCTGCCTAAGGTCAGCTAGCCATTTAATCCTGCTCCCTGTGTCAGCTGTTACCAATTCATCGAGGGCAGCGGCATAATTGGACAACTCAACGGTCCTTCTTATGCGCGCCCAAAAAAGCAGGGGACGAAGACGTACAATGTCATGGATGGAGCATCTTCCCATATCGTAAAATAGGGGCTTCAATGGGGTGGAAATAGGAAGGGAGATAAGGTCTCTTAAAAACATATTTTCTGATTTAGCAAGCTTGCTAATATTCTCGAAGCCCCAGAGTTCGGCCCCGTATAGGGCCGAAGGTAGTGCTTTGCCATCATAGACCGCAAGCGCCGGGGCAACTGGCCTACTCGCAGACAGATGTTGTTCTCTGACGATAGCCCCAGACACCCGCTTGTGGCTTAGGAGCATTTTGGCTAGATGGGAACTCCATCTCATGTTTTTAAAGACCCGAATTCCCAGATAGTCAAAAGACTTAACGGTGTCTAAAGGGGTATCGTTCAGGGCGATGCCATTTCTAAAGCGTTTTGATGGGTTGATTGTCATTAATTTGGTTTTGTTTGTATTGATTATCAACCCCGAGAATTGCAAAAAAGACTAAACCTATTTAAAAGTTTTTGGAGGCCGCCCGGTGATTTGGAGATCAAGTGGGTATCGTCGGCGAACAGGAGGGGTGGTGTCTTCTTCCCCGCCAGAGTGGGAGTGTCAGCTGGTTCCTCTTTAAGATGGTCTACCACGCCATTGATGAATAGCGAAAACAGGGTGGGGGCCAGCACGCATCCCTGGTGCACCCCCCTGTTCACCACGATCCTCTCTGCCAATTGCCCCTATGATCCCCACCTAATTTAAGCATAGCTGTCCTTATGCAGGTGTTTTATAAAATCAAGGATCTGAGGTGAAAGGCCTGTTGTTATAGGACCAGCCAGAGCTTATCCAGAGGCACAAGGTCAAATGCAGTCTTCAGATCTATGAAGGCCAGGTACAAGCTACCTTTCCCTATAGTCACTATTTTCCAATAGATCATGAAGAATCTGAACACCTGGTCCATTGTTTCCACCTTTTGCCTAAACCCCGCTTGACAATGAGACAGGATGTTTCCATCCTCCATCCATGTTCTGATCCTCATAAGGAGCACCCTGCCAACGACCTTCTGAAGCACATCGATTAAACTAATCGGTCTGTAGTTGGCAGGGTCCTCCCTATTTCCCTTCTTAAATATTGGGACGACCTCCCAGCCTTTCCAAGAATCCGGGACAGGAGATCCCCTTGCTATTAAATTCATTACAAGTAAAATAAAATGGGCCCAAGGCTTAGGATCGTACAAAAGTAGGTCCCCGGGGAGACCGTCTGGTCCCGCAGCCTTTCCGGGAGCGATACTATTTATTGCTAGCTCCACTCTTGGAGCTCGAAACAATCCAATGTCAGGTGAGCACCAGTGGCAGTTGGGGAGGGCTCAGCATTTGGGGATGCAAGACATTCTTCTCCCAAATAAAGATTGGAGAAGTGCTCGTGCCATTGCTGGCCTGTGATATGGTTAGGGATTGGGTCAGATCCTTTTATATTCCCTCTATTGATTAAATCCCAAAATAGTGTTGCATCCCTCTGCTTAGAGGCTTGTTTAAGTTCCTGCCAATGAGCCTCATCAAAATTGCGTTTAGCTTCCACCAGTGCCTTGGAGTAGTTTTTTCTTGCTGTTTTAATTGTTGGTAAATCTTTCTTTCTAACAGCAAGAGATAGTGCCACCATCTTTTCCCTACAGCCCGAAGAATACCATGGGTTAGTAGGCCTTGCTCGATCTCTTTTTGGGGCCAGTTTCCCTTCTACAATAAAAAATTAACTTAATGTATCAATTGATTCTTGATAAAACTGATGAAAGTTGGATTGCTTCCCCGTTTCACAATAAAGCACCACAAGTTCCTTGTTCTTAGACTCAAGGACTTCACTGATGCTTTACAATTTATATTCTTGTTGGGAGACTTTATGCCATTTAAGGCGTCTATTGCAATTAGAAGGGGTTACCTCTCTAGTTGACATTACAGGAGGATTGTGTGCCTTTGAACCGAGGGATCGCCAGACATTATTAACTTGTAGACGGAGAGGATTATGGTCACTGTCTATAGAGGGCGTATCTACCATATCCTGGAGGTCCCCCCATACTCAAACATCAATAAGAATGTAATCTATTCTGGACGGGGAGCTTATACTGTTAAAAGTATTAGCTCTACTTAAATCGGAGAGTGTCCTCCCATTTACAGCTCTTAAGTTAAATTCCCGGGTGACGGCATTGATTTGGATAGCCCTCTGGGACCACTTCTTAATGGGGTCTAAACTAAAGGGCGGGATAGCTCTTTTTGCGTCCTCTTCGGCGGCTCCCAGAAAATCGTCCACACTCAGAGGTTCAAATGTACAGTTGAAGTCCCCAGCTACTATAATGTTGGAGTGTGGCGAAATGCGAGATAACATGCTTTCCAAAGCTGTTATAGTCGAAGATGACTGGGCACCTACAGAACCTCTTGCATAGATATTGAATAGTACTAGGGCTGTACCATTGGGTGTACCTCTAACAGTCAAGTGCAGAATGTCGCGTGTCAAACAGGTGTGGGTGACAATCGTCCAGTTTAGGGAAATACTGATCCAAATTTGTAATCCCCCAAAAGGGCGACCCTTGCCTGAACTAGTTGCTGGAATAAAATAATAAGTATAGACGATTTAAATAAGGGAGTTAGGCTCGATGTCTCCTGGAATAGACATATCTCAAACTTTTCAACAAATTTATTCCATTCGGGGAGCAATAATTTCTTCTCTAACCCCGCTATGTTCCAAGAGAGAAGATTGAGCAAATTTGAGTTAGTCGTGGCCTCAAATGCTATGCTATCTATGGCACCAAACGGTGCCCATACATCTTCTGGATCCAATCCCTGTCCCTTTAAGATTCCTATAAATAGGGAGTTAGCAAGGGCATTAATCTCTCTGCATCTGGCTCCTATTGTAGCAATAGTACTATTTTCAATGAACCCTAGATTTAGTCAATCTACCCTATTCAGACCAGACCCCCCTCCCGGTCTCCCTGATGTTTCATGGACTGCCGCCCTAAATGATATCCAAAGTAGTGAGTGTCTGATCTGAATGGCAGAATGCTCTGGAGAGGAAGTACGGAATTCCAAGGCCATCAAATTCTCTGCGAGAACAGCATCAATCAGCAACAGCTCGATGCAGTCTAGCCCAGAATTTCACGGTGAAATCCTCCTCGCTCTAAGGATATCCTCATAAATTATGGATCTGCATCCCCTCACATGTCGTAACCAGTGTATTGCCTTATTGCGGAGGGACTCGCTGCTTTCGTATCCCTGCCTACAGGAGGGTTTTGGGACTTTCACCATATAGACTGTAGCCTGAGTGTTCATGGCCATGCCCGGAATAAGTTGCCCCTGGGACCCCATGGTGTTGAAAATGGTGTGGCGAGCCCCGGGAGCTTTCATTGAATCGGCATAAGCTTTTTTAGAACTAAAGACAGGGGCCATAGGAGGGATGGAATTTCCTCGATCTCGCAGCCCGGAGGGAGTCCCACTCCCCCCACCGATCGTTGGTCTGTTCAAATGTGGAGAGAATGTAGGGGGGGGGGCTGAGACAATGAGATGGTAACTGGGGGAGGAAGCTGGGCCCTGCAGTTTAAAGCTTCCACCATTTTCCTCAAGACGTCCACCTCTTTTTGGAGTAGTTCCACTTTCTGCAACAACCCCTCATTAGAATCTCTACATTTACATCTATTGGCCAAGTCCACAGCGCCTGCAGGGTTACATTTGTTCCTTATTGGGGGTACAGTTCCCTCTACTAAATACTCCAGTGCTGCGAATCTATTAGAACAAGGGATTGTAAAAGAAAACTCATCAGCTCTACTGGCACTTATGACCCCTGAATCGTTTCGATTTAGAAGTGATGATGAAGATGTAGGTGGAGGAAGACCCGCAGTGCCCTCCACCAGTAGAATATGAAGAATTGGGTTAGTGGATTGGTGGGCCTGTTTTTTTTTAACATAGATGGAATTATTTGTTGGGGATTATTAACTTATGTCTCTTCCTGATGATCTATATCAGGGTCAAATGCTACATTGTTGCCTCCTAAAATCTCTTCACATTCGCTTACTATTGTCTCTATTCTATCAAGGACACAGTTGCTGGCTGCATGGCTTGCTTTTGTTACCTTCCTGCCTTTCTTGTTCCTGACTGCCCCTCCACCCTCCATTGACTTCCTTTTACCCATTGAGTGTGTGTAAATATCCAAGTAGGTCTTTAACAACAATGTGCTAACAGAACACAACTTTCGCTGCCTAGAGTTCGCCAGTGATGTTAATAGAGATGATAAAAGCCCCCAGGTATGTGCCGAAAAGGTCCCACGAAAATGATGGTAAAACAGTACCTTGTGTCCCGTAACCTAGATGAAAGAGAGGGGGCCCTGCCCTGCCTCTTTCTGGCGATGAAGGGTCGGGACGGGCCTGCTCTTGGCCCAGGCCTCTCTCGGCGCACAACCGTGCACGTCCTGCCTTGCGGGAGGCACGTGATCTTTAAATAGTTCTGCCGCTGGTCAAGGAGGGGCTCGGACACTTGCTGGCTGCCCCGCTGTCTCCTGGGGCAAGAAGTCCACACAAGGATGCCCCCGCTGATTTCACGAAGGGTCTCCTGCAAAGTGGGAGGCGCAAGCTGTATTTTAGGTGCTGCCGGTGGTGAGGGAGGGGCTCGGACACTCGCTGGCTGCCCTGCTGTCTCCTGGGGCAAGAAGTCCACACAAGGATGCCCCCACTGATTTCACGAAGCGTCTCCCGCAAAGTGGGAGGCGTGAGCTGTATTTCAGGCAGTGCCGGTGGTGAGGGAGGGACTCGGACACTCGCTGGCTGCCCCGCTGTCTCCTGGGGCAAGAAGTCCACACAAGGATGCCCCCGCTGATTTCACGAAGCGTCTCCTGCGAAGCGGGAGGCGTGAGCTGTATTTCAGGCAAGAAGTCTACATAAGGATGCTCCCGCTGATTTCACGAAGCGTCTTTAAGAATTATATATATATATCTATATATATACATATATATATATATATATATATATATACATATATATATATATATATATTACCTACTGGCGGTCGCCAGTAGGTAGTTATAGTTAGGATAATTTTCAATGTTAAATCTCAACATTCTATTTTGAATAACTTTGGCGCCGGTTGACGAATCTGCCTGAAATTTTCAGGAAAATGGTCTCATGGCGGTCCGGTCCTTCCCTGAAAGTTTGGGGGGGATTCGTCAAGCGGGGGCCGAGATAAAAGGGGGGTCCCAAAACGCGTTTTCCCCATGTTAATTTCCATAGGGCGGTCGATTTCACTTTTAGCTCGAACGGCTGAATGGATTTCCACCAAACTTGGCAAAATTGTAGGGACTGTTAGCCCGATGTGCCTTTGCTATGTCTCAAGATATGTGCTTCAGTGGATTTTGAGAAATTAACGTCCCAAAAAATATATATATCTAGAGCAGCGCTCCGGTACGCGCACCAGTGAGCGCTCCAGGCGCGACACGCGACTTGCGCGCAGAAAGCTGGTTGGCTCTCAGTTGTCTGTAAACATTCTAAACAGTCCGGAGCGGCCGCCATCTTGTTTCTCGGTAGGATCGAGACACAAGAGGTGGCCAAAACAAAGGGGGAAATGACCATAAGGGGGCAGAGTAGACCCCCCTTAACCCCCTAGGTTTGATGTGGGGGCCATAAAAGGGCCCCACGGGGCAAAAAAAAATTTTTTTTTTTTTGATTTTCGCGGGGGGAGCGCCCGGTACGCGCACCGGGCGCGCCACGCGACTTGCGCGCAGAAAGCTGATTGGCTCTGGGGTGTCTGTAAACATTCTAAACAGTCCGGAGCGGCCGCCATCTTGTGTCTCGGTAGGATCGAGACACAAGAGGTGGCCCAAACAAAGGGGGAAATGACCATAATGGGGCAGAGTAGACCCCCCTTGACCCCCTAAGTTTGATGTGGGGGCCATAAAAGGGCCCCACGGGGCAAAAAAAAAAATATTTTTTTTTTTGATTTTCGCGGGGGGAGCGCCCGGTACGCGCACCGGGGAGCGTACCGGGGAGTGTACCATGGGGAAAAAGAATGACAGTTTTAAAAGTAGCTGATTAGAAAAAAAAATGTTTAGTTGTTTTTTTTATACATACACATACATATATATAAATGCATATGCACATATATATATGCATATATGTCTATATGTGTGCGTGTAGAGAGAGGTAGAGAGGTAGAGGTGTAGAGGTAGAGAGGTAGAGATGTAGAGAGTAGAGAGTGAGTAATAGAGAGTAGAGAGTGAGTAGTAGAGAGTAGTAGAGAGCAGTAGAGAGAGTAGCAGAGTGAGTAGTAGAGAGTAGTAGAGTGAATAGTAGAGTGAGTAGTAGAGAGTAGTAGAGAGTGAGTAGTAGAGACTGAGTAGTAGAGAGTAGTAGAGAGTAAGTAGTAGAGTGAGTAGTAGAGAGCAGTAGAGAGTGAGTAGTAGAGAGTGGGAGAGAGTAAGTAGTAGAGAGTAGTGGAGAATATTCCAAAGTTTGGCACAGCACCACTTTCACAATGAGTCCAATCAAATCATATCACTTAGAGTACTTATTGAAGCGCTGAATCTTGGTGTATATTCAAATGCTTTTATTTTCCTTAAGTTTATGTACCACAGCCAGCCGAAACGTTTCGTTCTGTACAACAGAACTTCTTCAGGGCGTTCTTATTTCCTTCAAGTTATGTCGGTATCCCGTTGTCATATAACTAGATATTTCTTCCAAATGTTAGACGAGACATAAGTATATTCTTATTAAAAGTGACTAGGTATCAATTTTACCCACACAATTCGGGCAGACTTGAGTAATTTATAGCATCCTCAAAGTCAGTCTTTCAAAAATTCCAAAGTATAGGACATGATAATCCAAATCCAAATGTTTCTCAAGAAAAGTCATTTACAATCGTTCGGAATATCGGTGTTTGGGCAGATATGATCCAGGGACCCCCAGTATGCAAGGGGAATTAGTCCCCCCTCTGCAAAGGCGCCAGTGGCCTGCATTGCAGAGAGGTGTAACAAGGGTGTGGCCTCATTACACTTCTCTGCAATGCAGCTCCCTCGCGCATACTGGAGGCTCCTGGTGGACTAGTTGACCCCAGGGACCCCCAGTATGCAAGGGGAATTAGTTCCCCCTCTGCAAACACGGCAGTGGGCTGCGTTGCAGAGAGGTGTAACAAGGGGCATAGTCTCATTACACCTCTGCAATGCAGCCCCAGGCGCATACTGGAGGTTCCAGGTGGGCTAATTGGCCCCCAGGGGCCCCCAGTATGCAAGGGGAATTAGTTTCCCCTCTTCAAACATGCACGGGGGCTGCGTTGCAGAGAGGTGTAAAAAGGGTTGTGGCTTCATTACACCTCTCTGCAATGCAGTCCCCTGGCGCATACTGGAGATTCCTGGTGGGCTTTCAGGTCTTATATAGTTAGGAATTAGCATTAAAAAACCTTTGAAATTCACTGAAAAAACCACAGGTTTCACACCAGTTATAGTTAGAAATTAGCATTTAAAAAACCTTTGAAATTCACTGAAAAAACCATAGGTTTCACACCAGTTATAGTTAGGAATTAGCATTTAAAAAACCTATTAAATTCACTGACAAAACCAGTTATAGTTAGCTGGAAATTTTACTGATATAAAACCAATGAAATTCCACGTTATAGTTAGTTGGACTCACTATAACTTGCGTGTGCAATGCACTGCTGATGACGTCACATATTACATCACTCATGACATGGTCAGTGACATCACTCATGACATCACTGATGACACCATCCTTGTGACATAGTGACAGACCTCCTTTCACTGTAATGTAACCCTTGAAACACATATTCAAAAATAGAAACTGAAATTTAAAAAAAAAATGGAGATACCCATATCAGTTACAACAAGCAATTCAGTAATTCCACCATCTATATGCACATCCAGTCATTCACCAACAGTTCTATATAGTCACTCATACATATACTCACTCATCATATGAAGTGATACACCTATACATCCTGTTACACACCGACAGTCATCCAAAAGTTACTCACACACATACTCACACGTGCAAATAAACTATTGAACATCCATTTATTTGAATATAGAGTTATACACACACTTCCAACTTACTTGTATTGAAAATTACACATATTTATTCTCTTAAACAATCACTTATAGAAACACATACTTATTTAAACAGGAACTCTTACAATCTCTTACTCTCACATATACTCACTTATATACATCAATATTCACATATACTAGATTAAAACATATGTAGTTACTGATAAAGACACTAGTGAGACAGTCATTCACTCACTAACAAACACATATACACACTCATCCACCCATACAGTCCTGCACATATGCTGTCTTCAAAACACATACAAACAGAGAGTCAGTCACTCATGCATCTATGTGCTAAGTAATACCCCCACCAAACCATATAGACACTCATACTGATACTAAGAGAAACATCTAATAACCCATATACATACGCATGTAGCTACTTACCAACACATGTAGCCACTTATACACAAAGTGAAACACTAATATATATATTTAAATATTTAAACATTACTCACTAATATTTATTTTTCAGAAAGACACATATTCACTGGATGGTGTCATCAGTGATGTCATGAGTGATGTCACTGACCATGTCATGAGTGATGTAATATGTGACGTCATCAGCAGTGCATTGCACACGCAAGTTATAGTGAGTCCAACTAACTATAACGTGGAATTTCATTGGTTTTATATCAGTAAAATTTCCAGCTAACTATAACTGGTTTTGTCAGTGAATTTAATAGGTTTTTTAAATGCTAATTCCTAACTATAACTGGTGTGAAACCTATGGTTTTTTCAGTGAATATATATATATGTGTATATAATTTTGACTAATTTTTTGACAAATTTGATAGATTCTTGATAAATATTTTTAGGGAATGAATTTCCTTGTCTAATCTTGAAGAAAATCTAGGATGAATCTTTAGATGAATTTTGTATTTATGTCACAATACTCTTACTCCATGTCTTTGAGCTTTTGTTGTTTATTTGAATATTCGTGTGTATCTATGGCATTGCACAATTTAACATAGGACACTAGCCGATCCACGGCTTAATTCAAACGTGAAAACCTACGAATGTATTATATTATATCCCTGCTTGGACATAACACCTTTCCAACATGGCGCCCACGGTGGCACACAGGGGTGAAGTCCTATGTTTATGTTAATGCCTAATCACTTTTTCATTTAATGGGATGTTTGTTAATCAACAAGTGACACACCGACGAAGGCTAACGCCGAAACGCGTCTGTGCTTTTTCTGTTCCCATAAGAATAAATCACCTGGATAAACTCTTGGTCTACGAGTGCTGCCTCTTTCTTGCCAAGCTGAGGAGGGTTTCGAGCGACATATATATATATATATATATATATATATATATATATATATATATATACCTCCAAAGCAGTTCCTTTGCGGGAGATTATGCAGCGCTCACGCATGTGCGGTATCCTGCGGCAGAACCAAGCCGCTATTATCCTCAAAACTTTCTCCCAGCTGGGAAAAACGGGTCGCACAGCCAACTTTGGATTTTAAACAGCAATCCTTTTTATTTTACTCATTTCCAAGGGCAACAGGCACAGAGATCTACGCGTTTCGGTGTCACTCCACCTTGCTCATGATCACTGGGTTTGCCCCACCCACAAACATTTAACCACAACAATTTTTTTAATTTTTTCAAAAAACTGTGTTTCCTGTCACATGGTGTGCTAAGGATTGTGGTCCTTGTAGTTTTTGCGAATTTTTGAAAAAACCTTGTTTATGCAAAAAGTGCATCCAAATGATAAATTAATTGTAAATTAACAAAATTACATGCATTTTCGTCATGTGCCTTCCAATAGGCTTCGATTATCAATGTTTGATTTGCCTTCCAATAGGCTGACTCATACTTATTATTGAGACATGTCTTTGCAAATTTGATACATTATTGTCTGTTCAAAGGTGCACATACAACTCCTCCGACTGATTCAACCCATTAGGGTGCAGGGTCCTCAGGTTAATGATGAATTTCGATTCAGCTTGTCGCAGTTTTTTGGCTCGATCACCCCCCCGCTCACCTTTAAAAATTGTTTGAATGCCATAAAATTTCAGTTTTTGCCAATCACCCTGGTGTGCTAGTTCCATATGTTTGGCTATGGCATTAGAGCGGTCCTTATGGATTGTGGCCCTCATATGTTGCAAGATTCGGTTCTTCAATTCCACAGTTGTACTTCCAACATATTGCATGGGGCAAGGGCACTCCACAACATATACAGTGAATGGTGTTTTACACGTGATACATTGTCTTATTTTCCATTTCTTTTTGTTGGCCAAAGTGATTTCTTTAGTTGGCTTGGCTATCTGGCACATTTTACACCCATGGCATTTCATGAACCCTTTAGTTTTCAGCCAATCATCCTGTCTCTTTTTCTGGAAGTGGCTGTGTATTAGATGGTCCTTAAGGTTTTTGGCACGCCTGTAGGTTATTATGGGATGTGTTCCAACGATCTCTTTGACAGTGTTGTCTAATTGTAACAACTTCCAATTTCTTCGGAGAATTTTGCCGATCTTTTCACTTTCTTGTGAATAGTCTGTTATTAGACGGATTTTATTTGCCTCGGGATCAACTCCTTTGTTTTTTCTCTTCAAACACTCCTCGCGTGTTTTAGTACTGCTTTTTACGAGGCTGTCTTTCACTGTTTGTTGTGGGTATTTCCTTTGGATGAATCTTTCCATTGTACGTTTGCTGTTCCTCTTCCACTCATCTTCTTCACTGCATATCCTCCGGATTCTTAAAAATTCACCGTAAGGAATGCTGTTTAGTAATGACTTTTGGTGGAAACTGGTAGCTTCTAACGTGGCGTTTGTAGATGTTTCTTTTCGATGGAGAGTTGTGTGAATTTGCTGATTTTTTATATAGATTTCTGTATCCAAGAATATTATTCTCTCCTTGCTCATATTATATGTGAATTTCAGATTTTTCACACTGGTGTTCATTGTTTGAAAGTATTCTTGGAATTCTGTTTCTGTTCCATCCCAGATTATGAATAAATCATCGATGAATCGCTTCCAACTCACCACTTTATTCACCGACCATTCATTTTTTGAGTTCCACGCTATTTCCTGTTCCCACCACCCCATGGTGAGGCATGCGTACGATGGACTAAAGGAAAAACCCATAGCCGTCCCGCTCCGTTGTTTGTAGATTTCACCGGCAAAGGTGAAAATATTTTGTTCCAGGCAAATTGTTAGCATTTCTTCCAACATTTTATTATGGTTGTTAAACTCCAAAGTTCTTTCTTTTAAGAAGAAATTGCATGCTTTCACACCCATGTCATTGTCAATATTGGTGTACAAACCAATCACATCCATTGAAATAAGCCAGTACGATTCCTGCCATGGTGTGTCTACCAGGCTCCTTAGTAGGTCACTTGTATCCTGTATGTAGGAGTTTAATTTGGATACTGATGGTTTTAGGAAGTGATCGACATATTCCGCCATTGGCTCTAGTAGTGAGCCCTTCGCGGAGATTATTGGCCTTCCTGGTGGATTTTTTTGGTCCTTGTGAATTTTTGGCAAAAAATAAATAGTTGCCAAAATAGGGTGAGCCACAGTTAGAAATTTCAATTCCATATCATCAATTAATCCAATGTCCTTCTAACAATTTAGTTTTGCATCAATTGTCTTTTTTAATTCCATTGTTGGATTGGTTTTCAATTTTTCGTAATGCAAAGGGTTTCTCAGTTGTCGATTTGCTTCCCTTTCATATGCACTCCGATCCTGAATTATCACGTTGCCGCCTTTGTCGGCAACTTTTATTTCTATTTTGTCATCCTCCGTTAGCTGCTTGAGAGCCAATCGTTCCTCTTTCGATAAATTGTCTGGACCGTAATTCAGTTTCATTTTGTATAAGTCCTGTATCACTGCTTCTTGAAACAGGTCCACTTTGTTCCCAGGACTTAGTTGTGGATAAAACTTTGATTTCGGTTTTTTACCGCTCAATCCTGCTCCACATTGGGCTATGGCCTGTGATATTGTCACTTCCTGCAATGGGTCTTGCGTAATGTTCATTAGGGTCAGAAAACCTTCTGCATCCGTTAATGGTACATTTTCCTCATTAGATGTTACTGCGATGGTGTCTCTTTCTTTCAATGTTTTTTCCCGAAATGCTTTAGCTAATTTGATTTTTCTTATGTACAGGTATAAGTCAATTCTCACCTGTGCTAGGTTCATATGGCTTTTGGGACAAAAGTTTATCCCCCTCTTCAGTAAAGATGTTTCAGTTGTGGTCAATGATCTTTCCGATAAATTGATTACTTGTAGTTCATCCATTATTTTCTCCTCTGCCTCATCGTTCGTGTCTCCACACCAGTCCTCTCTGTTCCGCCGCTTGCTCCTTTTTCCTCTTCTGTGGCATTTTTTCCGGGCCATTGTCTGCCTCTTCCCCTTCCTCGCAGTGACTGGAATTGAGGTGCCGGGCGGTTCCGTTCCCAATATCTTTGTTGCAATATGAGGCGCATGTCCCCTAAAAAAGGCATCCTTTTGGCGTTCTCATTTTCTTCTCTGGATAGTTGTTCAGTGGATACTGTGGAGGACGCTAAACTGGACATACTCGACCAAGCCATTTGTTCCTTCAAACCATCGAATTTCCTTGCAAACGAGAAAATGCGTCCATCCGCATAGTCATTAGTGTCTCTAATGAATTTGGAATGTTTCCTCTCCATTACGATTTCCTCATGTTTTTCTATTTCTGATTCAAGATCCTCTTTAAGTTTAGTCATTTCCGATGTTAGTTTTAAGGTATTGATTTCTTTCTCCACTTCCTGCAATTCTTCTTTAAGCTTCTCCAAAGCTATGTTAATGTGTTTTATTAGAATGACAATTAGTCCCAAAGATGACCCCAGGATATGTTCGCCCCATTCTTCTAATAGTTCATTAGATGCGTCATTGTTGTTGGGCATCAATAATATTCTCAGACCCCTGGGTACCATTTGCGACTACCCGCTCTTAAGATTTAACCGAACTTTTTGGACTGCTGAAAGCGGTTGTATTCCGACCGCTGGTTGGTGGAGACATTTTGACTATATTCTGGACCTGCATTGTCGCGTAATGCGTCATATGACGCGACGCGTTAGCGCACCCGGAAGTGCTCCGGTGCGCAAGGCGCAGCTTCCCGGAAACGATCCAGAGCGCGCCGCGCAGCGCGTAACGTAAGCATAACAGGTCATGTGACTTGTTAATAAAACTTTTCATTGGTTCATTTTACTTTTCTTTTCCTAATGATGTAAGACTAGGTCATGTGACCTAAAAATAACACTTTTCATTGGATTAAAACATTTTTTTCCCAAACGATGAAAGCCCCACCTTGTTTCTGGATGTTTCAGACTGAAGCTGGCGTCACCATGAGAGCACCATCATCTCGTAGCTCCGTCGTGGCCATTCCGCAAGCAATCATGGCAGCCGCTCCCCACCGGAAGCCTGCGGGAGTCGACGGCCCCCAAGACTTTTGTACAATCTTCAAGGCTGAGGGGACGCTTTCGAGAATGGAACCCAAGCCCTGGCAGACAAGCGTCCGAGTTCCAAGGTGTCCCAGGGCCATTTTACTGGACCAGGCCCAAATCCGAAGAGCCGGCCGCCATTTTAAGAGTCCTGTGGCAGCCGCCTATCGCTGCACCGCAAGAGTGGGAGCAACTCAACTACATGGTGAGCGAGACGCTGTAGCCGTAAGAGCGGGCGCTAAACAGCTGAATGGCGGAAAAGGCACAGTGTAGCAAAAGCGGGCGGAATGGCGACTGAAACGATAAAGGGGCGCCCCACTACAGCAGACGAGCCTCCGCCATGTGCTTCAAAACTGCATATGTATCTCGTGATATCAAGGTTGGGCAACCAGTACACAACAAGCAGTTACGAGTCCCATTTACACCGGCACCATTTTGGGCGCGGCCGGGCAGGTCCAGGATCTACTGAAACATAACAAATGAGGCTGACGTCTCTGAAGCAGTTGACAAACAGCAGAACATAGCAAATAAACATGAACTCTCTAAAGCTGTTAACTCACTGCAGGACAAAACAAGTAAACCTGAAACCTCTGGAATAATTGTCGCTCAAAAGAACAACACACAAAACTCTGTAGAGCCTGAAGAAAAAAAAACAGAAGGGCACTGTAGTTTCAGACACACTTAACACTAATGACTAAACAAAGATATCGTCTGTTTATGAAGCAGTTATCATCTTCACAGAATTGACAAAGAAGTGTGCAGACACCAATGCTATTAAGAAACACAAGGAAATCCTAACGCATCAGCATTCTCGGAAGAGGTTGACACAGATAACATCTTAAGGAACAAAGAAAGACCTGTTCACTCTTGACACCCCAGGTGCTGTGTATGTTGCACTATAGTGCTGCATCGAGAAAACGGACAACCCTATTGATGTGGATTTTTCATTATTGATTATTGTAAAGAAATGGTGACTCCCCCCTTTAGCAGATTAGCTAAATGTTTGCGTAATTTAGGTATAAAAGTTATATTATTGTTGTTGTTGTTGTTATCGTTATAGTTCTGGTTAATTTCAAAAAATGGTTAAATATATTTACAGTTTTTGTTGCGTTCGTTATATTTAAAAGTTAATAAAGTTTTAAAATCTAACTTTGTTGGAGTGCTATATATGTTTAAAAAATCGGGTGAATGGGGCCTTGAATCGGGTTATTGTCATGTGTGGGCTTTGCAAGTGTACTGCTACAGGATCGGACATTTCAAACTCAAATGCACGTTCTTTTTCTTACCTTTCCGAAGCATGGAGCGCAATAGCAGGCAGAGAAAGGGTGATGCACGTGTTGAACACTGCCTGGCCTGGCAAGTTGCTGGCAGTGCCCCCCCGCCCGCTCCTGAAAGAGGGCACACACACACCGCCGCCCCGAGTACTTCACAAATCTTTAAAAGACCATGCGCTTGTTCATGAGGCTTAAATGGTTTATCACCCCTTCTAGAACCCCTGCATCGACCCTCTGACGTTTCCTGGAAGAATTAGCACGTAACACAATACCAAGCCCTGTCAGCTGAAACCCCCGAGATATCATGGGGCATATTATCAAGGGGGTTTATTTCCGCTTTTTTGGCTTTAAAAGCCCAAAAAAAAGAGATAAAATTATCTCCCTATTACCAAGCTGTCGCTAACACCAGTTAGTGACAGCTAAAAGGAGATAGCGACCATCTTGGGCCCCGCTTTGCATATCAGTGATATTTATCACTAATGACATGCAAAGTGGGCGTGCCAAGATTTTAGCGACTGGAAACAGTCCCTAACCATCGCTATCTCCTATTACCAACTTTTGGAGATATTCGCGCTAAGCGCGAATATCTCCAAAACCTAACACCTGCCCTGAGCAGTTTTTAGCCATGTTATCCAATGGGAAGTGGATAACATGGCTAAGAGCATTTGCTGGATAATGCATGAATATCGCTGACTTTTCAACGATATTCATGCATTGCGGCCGTTTTTTATCGCATTTGCGATAAACCTTGCTAATAGCAAGGTTTATGTGCGATAAAATTCGCGGCGGCGACAATTTTTGTCTCTAAACAAGTTAGAGACAAAAATTATCGCTAGTTGTTGGTAATATGCCCCCGGATTTTTCCTTGCAGGAATCGGGAAGCGAAAGACTAGCACTGAAATCAGTAGTCCCACGCCTGAATCGGGAGGGTTGGCATGTCTGGATACTCTACAGCTGGGGCCATAAACTACATCCGCAGGGCTAGGTGATAGCCTAGGTCCGGCCTGGACAATCGGACACAGAGGAAGAGGAGTGTCAGAGGGTGCGTTAGTGAATAGGGTGAAAGGGAGGTGTCGGGCGGGCACAGGGAGTGATTCTCAGAGAAGAGCAGCGCAGATGGGGGGAAGTATATGGCCCATGCATGAGAGAGAGAGCGGGGGTGACCAGTGCGTGGGGGTGATGCTTGCGAGGGTGGGGAGCCATGCTGAGGATCGGCGGCGTGCAGAGAGTGGGCCTGGTCAAGGCATCTAAAATGGCTGCCGTGCACGACAAAATTGTGGCATTGGACAAAAACGCAAGATGGCGCAGACAATGTTTATCAATAAGGATTCATTTATAACAAAATATTTACTCGCAGTGACAAAATGGTGGTCAACACTTCCTGATTTCCATCAAATCGAACGTTAACAAACGTCACGCAGCAAAAAAAAAAAAAAAAGCTCACGCACAGAGCAGTTTTTAGACATGTTATCCAATTCTCTCCCCTCTGCACACCTTCCAGTCAGCGCCAGGATGCTTCTTCCGAAGCGACAGTCGCGCTTTATAAATACCGCTTCCAATTCCAATTCCAATGGAAGGTGGATAACATGGCTAAGAGCATTTGCTGGATAATGCATGAATATCGCTGACTTTTCAGCGATATTCATGCATTGTGGCCGATGTGCGGCGATAATTTTTGTCTCTAAACAATTAAAACGAAGCACAAAATGGCGAATTCCCGTTTCGTTACCAGTTTGCGGCCCAGTTCGCGGCCCGTGAAGCGCTTCTACCGTGAAAAATCATTTTTTTTTTATTTTCCCCACGGGACCCTTTAATAACCCCAACAACATTCCTAGGGGGTCAAGAGGGGTATACCTTGCCCCCTTTCAATAAATTCCCCCTACGTTTTTCACCTCTTCTTCTCTCTCGATCCTACCGAGAGATAAGATGGCGGCCGCTCTGTTTAGAACGTTCACAGACACCGGAGAGCCAATCAGCTTTCTGCGCGCAAAGTTCCGTTTCGCGAAAAGTAAGCGAACCGGACCGCAGCCCGGAGCGCTGTTACAGATATATATCTTGTTTTGAACGTTAATTTCTCAAAAACTACTGGAGCACATATCTTGAGACCTAGCAAAGGCACATCGGGCTAACAGTCCAACCGCCCTATGGAAATTAACATGGGAAAAACGCGTTTTGGGACCCCCCTTTTTTCTCGGTCCCCCCTCGACGAAACCCCCCCAAATTTTCAAGGGCTGCTCAGAAACAAAATGTGCCATTTTCCTGAAAATTTCAGCCGATTCCGTCCACAAACGCCAAAGTTATTAGACATAGAATTTTCAAAAATCCCATAGGGAATAAATCCTAACTATATATACCTACTGGCGGTAATATATATATATATATATATATATATATATATATATATATATATATATATATATATATATATATATATATAACATATATATCATGTGATCAAGGTCCCTTGAGGACCCAAACTCATAATGGCGGCGGTGCTGGGCATACAATGAAGAAAAAAGAGCACTGCAACTTTGGATTAGCTTCATCTTTTCTATGATTGGAAGTCAGAGTCAGGGACACGCCGGGAGGTGTTACCAAGCGCTCTACAAACTCCTTTAAACTAAACTAAACTAAGAGACGAGTTTACAAGATATATATATATATATATATATAGAGCTATATATATATAAGGGGGCCTTACGAACAGAGTGAAGCAGATTAGAGGCTTCTTTGATTGCAAAACGGATTATGCTGTCTACGTGCTCCAGTGCCCATGGGGCCTGAGGTACGTGGGCAGCACCATCCACCCAGTGCACATGCGCATACTGCAGCATATGCGTGCTATCCGTAACACAGACCCAGCCTACCCAGTGGCAAGCCATTTTGCAGAGAAACACGTTAAAGATGAGGCAGGGCTCAGGTATTTTGTTATTGATCAAGTCCCTAAAAGTGTGAGAGGCGGAGACAGAATGAAAAAATTGAGGCGCCTCGAATCAAGATACATTCTAGAACTTAATTCGAAAGCCCCGGGAGGGCTGAATCTTGAAGAAGATTTAAGTACACACTTGTAACTAATAATACGAGCCTGCCGTCCGGAATAGTTACACACTGTCTTAAAATGTATATGTCATCCGAATGTGAGTTATTCCAAAGTTGGAGAGAATTTGTTTTCTCAATTTTATGTTCCATACCTGTATGCACAATCATGCAAGAATATTAAGGTTTTAAAACAAGGGCACTTCTTTTTGTTTTGTTGTTTTCGTTATCTTTCCTTCTTTTTTCATTTCTATTTTCTTTTTCCTCTCACAAGTCCCTTATATTACTGACGACATTGGGTAGTTTGCCCACTTGGCAGTATTTCTCATGTAACAAGAACGATGGTACATATATTCTAGTCCATGCAATGCCCAAACATTTTTTTGTGTGCTAATGACATGCCCACCAAGGGCGTAATGCATAGCTTTATTTTAATGAAATGCTTGGCTTCTCGGCGCGATTCATGTAAATATGGCACTGTGCGGTTATTCTATTTTGACAAGCGCCTGAGTTAAATTAGATATAAACTGGATAAAATGTTTATATTTTAAAAGGATTGAACTATGCTTCATTATAATATAAGCTTTGGATACCCGAGCACGCAGGCAAATTTCTATGGTAGTAATGAATAGCGCGTACCGCCTTGTACTTGGAAAAACTAATAGTCTGTCTTCATTGTCAGTCAGTTTGTAGTTCCTATCACGTGATTGTTTGGATGCACTTTCCTTCTTAAAAATGATGAATGTAATGCACTGAAGTATCGGTGAGCAAGCCTGCTGGTCAGGCGAAACGCGTCCGAGGGCGACATGAAATAAAACACTTTGGTCTGCACAAAGTCTCGTCACTGGTAGTTTTTCTACTTTGGAGGTGAAGTGTTGTCGGGACCTGACTTCAGAGGTTCCGTGATAGACGAGACGCCCGCTGATCTGGAAGGTGGCAGTTTCCCTCTGGAGTAAAGAGAAGTAGAATATATATATTTATATATATATATATATATATATATATATATATATATTGCAAAAATGACTAATATATATAATATATATTCACGGAGCTTGTCACTCCAAAGACAGAAAACAACTGCCGGTTCCATAGTGACAAAGAGTCGACCCAAGAAAGTGCTGGTGCAAGGTGGTTTATTAAAATAAAGCCAGCGCTGCCGCTATGACGTGTTTCGCCTTCGAAGAGGCTTGATCACATGACAAACTGCTCATCATTGAGCGGAGCATTTAAAGTGACAGTGCATCTGAATGATTCATAAACATGGTGAAAATACTATACACAATGACGCTGTTATTACAAAATCATTAAAGGGAAACCCTTAAGAAACATATATATTTCCCAAATTATTTTCCACATTCAATAAAACAGATATTATAATTGATATATTTACAAGCATATTTACATAGCACGCTAAAAATTGAGATGATACTAAAACATGACAAATAATTATGTCTATGCAAAAAAGTATCGACCCAGTATATACATGCAAACATTTTAAGTATCAATGTTATGCAATAAGCCATGCAATATGCTCAAGTGTAATATAACAGCGTTAATCATGGGGGGATCTGGAAATAGACTCCTTAACGCCCCTCCCACATCCAGTATTATGAATCAATAATATGTTGATCTAAATAGAGCCCAAGTGGGCCTGCCACAATGCCTGCTAGAAACAATACAAGTGCAAAAGTGATTGTGCAAAATTAGCAATGTAAAGTGCAAGAGTGACAACAGATAATTCCTAAATCTTTAAAAAATTCTCAAATTCATAATCATAGGATATATACAAAGGAGTCACCACAATGTCAAGAATGTATAATGATGTTAAAAATGACATTATTGGGAAGGAATTCTTTTTATATCTGGACAGGTCTTATGGGCATACTCGTCAATCCTAAATGCAGGTGTAAATGCCTTCCCTGTCATTTAATCCATTGGGATTTTTTGTGTTAAGCTCCAATATGTATCTAGTCTCCAGGAGACGGAGTTTAGCCTCACGGTCCCCTCCTGGCCTTGAAACTTCCACACAGTCAATTAGAAAATATTGGAGCTTGTCTGGTATGTCTAGATGTTTCTCCTGAAAATGCCTGGCAACCGGATAATTTTGATCGTGCCCCGAAATTGCACGTATGTTTTGGAGTATCCGTTTGTGGGCGGGCAGTTTGGTACTGCCCACATACTGGAGTCCACACGGACACTCCAACACATAGATGGCGAATTCAGTCTAGCAAGTAAGCCACTTGGAAATGGCAATTGGATGCTCACAAAATGGGCTCTTAAAGTGGGTCCTATTGCTGCCAAAACGACAGGCTTTACATTGTCGACATGCCTTAAAGCCCTTTTTAAGTGTCATCCAGTTAGTGGAGGCTCTTGGCTCTAAGGTGTTGCTGACTAATGCCTTCGACATGGAAGGAGATTTACGGAAGGTGAGCTCCGGTTTGTTGTTTACTATGTGTCACTTTGAACCAGGTTCCAGTTTTTATACAAAATACTCCGGAGAGCCCCATGCTGTCGGTTATATGTCAGAATTACACGTGGGGAACTTGCTGTCGCCTCCCCTACCATGGAGACATCCGTGGGGATGTTTCTGACTTTGGGAATCAGAGCCTCCTGTCTGATGACTGAATTTGAACGATTGATAGCTTTGATGAGATTGACATTAGAATAACCCCTTGCAAGAAAACGTACTCTGCATGCCTCCTGTGCAGCCGCACATTCGGCATCAGTACTGCAGATTCCTTTGATTCGGAGCATTTCCCCGAAAGGAATGCTCCGAATCAAATGAGCCGGATGTTGGCTATTAGAGTGTAATATAGTGTTCCCTGCACTGGGCTTTCTGTACAATTTGTGTTCAAGATGTTACCTTCTACAAATACCTCAACATCTAAGAAACAAATAGACTTAGAACTCATATTTGAAGTAAAATTAAGATTAATGGTATTGATATTAATCAAATCTACAAACTGTCTGGCACTGTCAGCACTGCCCTTCCAAATAAGAAAAAGATCATCAATATAACGTAAATACAAAACAATGTTTTCAGAAATAAAGTTATGGTGTTGTCCGACTAGGACCTGTTCCTCCCATAGCCCAACGTGTAAACACGCGTAGCTAGGTGAGAAACAGGCCCCCATCGCCTAACCTGGTGGTAAATTACGCCATTGAAGATGAAGAAATTCTGTTCGAGGCACATTTTGGTCATATCCAGTAACATTCTGTTGTGTGCCATCGAATGTGGAGGGCATTTGTTTAAATAGTAATCCAGAGCTTTGAGTCCATCACAATGTTTTATTGAGGTATAAAGGGATGAAACATCCAGAGTCATTAGTATCATGTCCTCTTCCCAAACGGACCCCCACATGCATCATTGTTTCATTTTGCACTTCCTAATTTGCGATTTTTAGGGAATCGCAAATTAGGAAATGCAAAATGGGATGCATGTACATTTGTGCAAAATATTTGAGAATCGGTAAAAATCGAAATTTTTACCGATTCTCAAATATTATGCGAATTCCAAAGTGCGAATTCGCACTTCCCATTGTTTCCTATGGGCCAAAAGGCCCATAGGGATCAATGGGAAGGCTTTAACAAATTGTGATTTTCATTTTGAAAATCGCAATTTGTTAATGCATTTCATGGGTGCAGGGGGGGTCCAAAGGACCCCCCCTGCACCCCTGAAATGTATTTTTCGCATCATGTTACACACACACATGTCCTAAGGACATGTGTGTCCGTAACATGACTGCTTAAAAAAAGCATTTTTAAGCATTTTTACACCTTTTTCCAAATTTACCGAGTGGTTCAACCACTCGGTAAATTTAACCCCCTAATTGCGAATTCGCAATTTGAAAAGTATTCATGCATTTGCTTTTAAGAAATCGCATATTTGCGATTTCTTAAAAGCAAATGCAATTTTAGAAATCGCAGAAATGATGCGAATTCTAAAATTGAATGGTGCATTCCAAAAAGCTATTTTGGAGTCGCAAACGGCCGATTTTAAGGAATCGCACCGTTTGCGATTCCAAAATACTTTGATGCATGTGGGGGAAAGTGCTCAATTTTGCTCAGGAAATCAGAGAGTTTTGACATAGCCTTGCAAAAAAAGTCTATATATTTGGAAATGTGTTCCAAAGAACTGTCAATAGCAGAAATGATAGGTCGGCCAGGAGGTGTGATAATGTCTTTATGGATTTTAGGAATTAAATAAAACGAGGGGATGACAGGATGATCCTTCTTCAAATATCTGAACTCCTCATGTGTGAGAAGTCCAGCACTTCTCCAGGCTTATAATTTCTGATATTGTTCCCCCCACATAGTTTTTACCACTTGGATGTTGCTCCTTCGATAACAAGAGATGTCATTGAGTTGGAGTTCAGCCTCTTTGAGATACATATCTTTGGGCCAAAGGACTACATTTACGCCTTTATCGGCCTGTTTCACGATGATGTTGTGGTCTTTCTGGAGTTTTGTAATTAGTTGTTTATAGCACCAGTTCTGTTTAGATATGAAGAACTTCTTTTTGTTCGTTGCTGTATAGAGTTTTTTAACGTCTTGTACTACCATCTCCTGGAACGTATCCAAGTTGTCATGAACCATGATAGGTTGAAAGGTGGATTTATCCTTGAAAGGAGTGATCTGTTGCTCACTTGAGTTGTGTGGTATTTCCATTGTATTGCCAACTGTAGCCTCGTTTTGTAGATCCCATATGGTGTCAAATGTGGCCTGACTCTGGCTACTGATCGTGCTAGGACTAGATGACATCTCGAGGGGAATGTTTTTCTTTTTGGGATGTTGTTCGAAAAACTTTTTCAATTTTAATTTACGTGTAAATCTGTACATGTCCATGCGCGTGTCAGCATAGTTTATATTGCACGGCGGACAGTAAGATAGCCCCAGATTAAGCACATATGTTTCCGCCGATGTCAATTTTAGATTTGAGAGGTTGACTACTGATTTGGCTATGTTTTCTTTGTTTTCCTTTGGTAGCGCTTCCAGTGACCCTGTTTGGTCGGATTGTTGCCATTTGACGTTCCGGGCGCGGCACTTCCTACGTTGCCAGCGTTTGTAATTGGCCCGTTGTTTTTTGGTGCGTAGGTCTTGTGTGACCTCAAGGTTTCGCGTCGGTCCTGGCACAGACAGTCGACTTCTTGAGCCAGGGAAAGTTTGGTAAACCCCAAGTTAGCCTCACGGGTTGGATCTGGTTCTGGGTCGCTTTCCACAGCAGAACTTAAGCTAGAGAAAGAGGTTGCAGGCATTAGCGTGGCTTCCCTCACCTGTTGACTTGCTTTATTAGTGCGTGCTTTCGCTTTCACAGCCTCATATCTTTTAGCGAAAGTAAAAACTTGACCGTTTAAATAGTCTACTCAATCCCTTTCAAATTTAAAAGCTTTTCTTTTTTTGATAGTTTCCTCCTCTTTAGTCACGTGGGTCATCATGTCAGCTCTCAATTTGACAATTTGATCTGTGACATCTATTTTGGATATTTCTTCCTCCAAAGTGTCAATCTCTTTCTGTAGTTTAATGCGATCACTATCAGCGTATTTCACCAAAATGTGCAATAATTTACTCAAGGAATTGAGATTGGCTTCCGCCCACTCCGCTAACATAGCCGGATCCGGGTTTTCATAGCTTGGAGCGATGGTAATTCTCAACCCTCTTGGCACACGTCCCACCTCTAAGTAACGGGAAAGAGATCGATGTTCCCACCACTTTGACTGTTCTGCGCGCATGGCGCGTTCTAACTTCTTAAATAGATCTTTAGTGGTGTTGTTACCCGTTTCCTGGATAGAGGGTGTGGTGCTCAATGATCCCCCAGCCGGGGAATCCAAAAACATGGAATTTGCTGCCTCAGCTCGACTGCGCAGTCTGTCCGCGGCCATAATTATAAGCACTTAAATGTTGTGGCTGATATTTGTAATGCACTTCAAAACGACCTACTGGTAAACTGGAATAAATATCCTACCAGAGGTCGCGCACACTTCCCGCTGCTGTTTCCAACTATCTTCTGGGGTTCAAAACTCAGATACCCTCTCCGCGATGCCGAAGACAAAGGACTCTGGTTGCCGTCCTGCAGAAGCACGTTAATGGTGAAGCAGGGGCTTTGCGGCTTTCTCCTCGCCGGAGATTGTAAACATTGGTCCTGAACAAGTTCCGGAACAACAGCTTCTTGCCGCGTTGCCCTGGGTTGGGAAGGGGTTCCACTCGTACCTGGAGAGCGTTGGTACTTCAGTATTCACAAGGCTTGTCATATATATATATATATATTTATATATATGTGTGTGTGTGTGTATATATATATATGCATAAATACGAAAATGTTTTTATCTATCACGTACTTGACATTTTAAAGCTTTTCATATTTGCTATTAAAAAACCATTGAAATTCACTGAAAAAACCATAGGTTATAGTCGATATATAGTTAGGAATTTGCATTTACAAAACCTTGAAAATTCAATGAAAAAACCATTGGTTTTAGGCCATATATAGTTAGGGATTTGCATTTACAAAACCTTATTTTACTCGCATAAAACCATAGAAATTCCATATATAGTTAGATGCGCTAACTATATATCGCGCACCCGCAATCCACTGCTGATGATGTCACATATTACATCATTCATGACATGGTTAGTGACATCACTGATGACATCACTGATGATGTCATCAGTGATGCCTTTTGATGACTCTTCTATTCTGGACCTTGTCCCACAATCCGTTTGACCTGAAGACACGCTGTAGTGGGGCGCCCCTTTACCGTTTTAGTTGCCATTCCGCTCGCTTTTGCTACACTGTGCCTCTTCCGCCATTCAGCTGTTTACCGCCCGCTCTTGCGACTACAGCGTCTCGCTCACCATGTAGTTGAGTTGCTCCCGCTCTTGCGATGCAACGATAAGCGACTGCCACAGGACTCTCAAAATGGCGGCCGGCTCTTCAGATTTGGGCGTGGTCCACTAAAATGGCCCTGGGACACCTTGGAACTCGGACGCTTCCCTGATAGGGCTTGGGTCCCATTCTCGAAAGCGTCCCCTCAGCCGTGAAGATTCTACAAAAGTCTTGGGGACCCCGACTCCCGCAGGCTTCTGGTGGGGAGCGGCTGCCATGTTTGCTCGTGGAATGGCCACGACGGACCTACGAGATGGTAGTGCTCTCATGCTGACGCCAGCTTTAGTCTGAAACATCCAGAAACACTGTAGACTACCAATTCGATCAGTTCCGGTAGCGCCCCAACATGACCCGGTAGAGAAGAACTTGCCCTCCCCTCTTTGACTGATGGTTCTTGTTGCCTGTCCCCTCTGTTGTCATTTTACAGAACTTTTTGGACTGCTGAAAGGGGTTGTGTTCCGAACGCTGGTTGGTGGAGACATTTTGACTATATTCTTGACCTACGTTGTCGCGTAATGCGTTATATGACACGCCGCGTTAGCGCACCCGGAAGTAATCCGGGGCGCGGCGCGCAGCGCGCAACGTAAGCATAACAGGTCATGTGACTTGTTAATAAAAAATGTTATTGGTTCATTTTACTTTTGTTATTTTAATAATGAAAACCTTGGTCATATGACCTAAAAAATATGCTTTTTATTGATTTCGAACTTTTTTTTAAAAACATATATGTTATAATATTCCAGGCTAATGTACTTTCCCGGAAAATTTACAACTGTCCTGCAAGTAAAATATATTCCTTTTTCGAGAAAAAGGGCGTTTCTTCGTTCCATGACGGAGCCGTTGAGTAAAAGAGACTCGGCCTGCTGTCTTAGTCGCCGATACGCCTGATTATCAGATTCTTATCGATCACTTTATGTTGCAGAAGTGGAAAACACAACTGCCCTTGACCATTTATCTTTACTGCGTTCCTACATATTATACCTTTTATCCGTCATGTAATTGGACTACTTTATTTCACTTGCCTTTTACTGATTCGAAAACAGTGACTAAAAGTAAAAACTTTACCAATGTAAATACTACTACCATGTTTTGTTTTAAAAACCTTTATTGTGAAAATGTCAGTATACAAATACGGGCCTATAACCACGTGGGCCGGCCACGGAGCAAACTGGAATCGTATATGATGAGGAGACATTTACATTATAGAGGAACGTAACGAACGAGCCATTAGGTTGCAAGAACTAAGGTGTCTAACAGTTGCGGAATCGGTGGACGTACATTTTGTAATTAAAATACGACAAAGCCACTTACAAAAAAAATCATCTAGATATACATTTGCGGGCAAGTACCATGGGTGACGTTAATTCGAACTTTCAATAGTACAGTAATCAATAACACATCAGAACTTAATATCAATAGGGATGTCGAAATATTCAATCAATTCTCGTCCCCGCCCGCCATGAGCATCAAAACTGCATTCATATCTCGTGATATCAAGGTTGTTCAACTAGTACACAACAATGAGTTACGAGTCCCATTTATACCGGCGCCATTTTGGTCCAAGATATAGTCAAAATGTCTCCACCAACCATCGGCCAGACCAGAACCCCTTTCGGCCCTTTATGCTACAAGATGGTGTCTTCCATTCTGAAAATATTGTTGGCAGCATTTTGAAAGGAAACATAAACAGCCGTTCTCCTAGTGAGTCTCACATTGTTACATTTAGGAAGAATGTTGAAGAGTAGTATGTGGAAAATCTGAAGCCATTTTTCTACAAACTCTCAATCAGCCTTGGATGGAAAAAAAAATCCTGAAGAATGTACAAACTGAAAACCAATTTTTGTCTGCATAGCATCAACAGCAACGCTTGAGTCAGCTTTGTGTCAAGCCGCCATTTTCATTCAATCAATAGCGTCCCCCTGCACACATTCAGGGACCTGGTCGTATCTTCAGATGAAATGGATTGTAGGACAAGAAGCAGAAAGGAAAAGGAAAAAAGTTCCGCCGGACCTCGGGAGCCGGCCGCCTATGTCATGTGCGACCTTTGGCCACACCAGGGCAATAGTGAAGCTGCAGCAGGTGCAAATAAGCTTCAGACAGTCTTACAAGCACTGCTCAGAACTCTCAACTATGGCACTCAACATCCAGGACTTGCCATTCGGATCTTGGCGCCTTGTGCTGGTTCCGACCTATTCACACATCGGTCCACTACTGACATCACCTCATAAGCCAACGGGGCACCCCACGCCGACTTTCGGCGCAGCATTGTAGGATGGCCACACCAGTGCGGCAACTTGCTGGACACCACCTCGGTGCCATCCGGATCTCGGCGCGTTCGAGTCACTGTGCCGGAAGAGTGACCGGAACTCAGCTGGACACGCCGTCTTTCGGCGCAGCATTGTAGGATGGCCACACCAGTGCGGCAACTTGCTGGACACCACCTCGGTGCCATCCGGATCTCGGCGCGTTCGAGTCACTGTACCGCAAGAGCGGGAGAAACTCAGCTGGACACGCCGTCTTTCGGCGCAGCATTGTAGGATGGCCACACCAGTGCGGCAATTTGCTGGACACCACCTCGGTGCCATCCGGATCTCGGCGCGTTGTGCTGCCTTTGGCCTACTGTAGCCGCAAGTGCGGACGCAACTCAGTTGGACGGCGAGTGAAACGCTAAGGGGCGCCGCACTGCAGCCGAGGAGCCTCCATCTTGGGGGAGACGCACAGCCCCCACTGACTGACGCAACCTCACAGGCCAACGGGGCGCCCCACGCCGACTTTCGATGCAGCATTGTAGGATAGCCACACCAGTGCAGCAACTTGCTGGACACTAACTCGGTGCCATCCGGATCTCGGCGCGTTGTGCTGCCTTCGGCCTATTCGCACATCGGTCCGCTACTGATGCCGCCTCACGTGCCAACGGATTTTCTACGCTTTTTGTAGCCCTATGCCGCATAACAGGTCATGTGACTTGTTTATAAAACTTTTCATTGGTTCATTTTACTTTTGGTTTCCTAAAGATAGAAGGCTTGGTCATATGACCTAAAAATAACACTTTTCATTGGTTTAGAACATTTTTTTTTCCCAAACGATGAAAGCCCCACCTTGTTTCTGGATGATTCAGACTGAAGCTGGTGTCAGCATGAGAGCACCACCATCTCGTGGCTCCGTCGTGGTCATTCCGCGAGCAATCATGGCAGCCGCTCCCCACCGGAAGCCTGCAGGAGTCGAGGGCCCCCAAGACTTTTGTAGAATCTTCACGGCTGAGGGGACGCTTTTCGAGAATGGAGCCCAAGTCCTAGCAGGCAAGCGTCCGAGTTCCAAGGTGTCCCAGGGCCATTTTAGTGGACCAGGCCCAAAACCGAAGAGCCGGCCGCCATTTTAAGAGTCATGTGGCAGCCGCCTATCGCTGCACTGCAAGAGTGGGAGCAACTCAACAACATGGTGAGCGAGACGCTGTAGCCGCAAGAGCGGGCGCAACTCAGCTGGATGGCCGCCACCTGGGGAGGCCCGTTCACGCCGCCTCCCCCACGCCCCCCCCCCCCCGGGCCGCCCCACGCCAATTTTCGGAGCAGCATTGTAGGATACCAAAACCAGTGCGGCAGTTTACTGGACATCACCTGGGTGCCATCAACATCTCAGCGCGTTCTGCTGCCTTGGGACTATTCGCACAACAGACCGCTACTGACGAGGCCTCCCTCCGCACCACCCTGGACGCCCCACGCTGTTTTTCTTTGCTGCATTGTAGGATCCCAAAAACCAGTGCGGCACCCAGGTGACATCACCTGGGTGCCATCCAGAACTCAGCACGTTGTGCTGCCTTGGGACTATTCGCACAAAAGACAGCTTCTGACCATTGTTGCTTTTTTTGTGAAAAATGTTTAAATGTTTTTACAGTTTTTATCCGTTCGTTATATTTAAAAGTTAATAAAGTTTTATAATCCTACTTTGTTGGAGTGTTTTTTTTTAAAAAAAAACGGGTGAATGGGGCCTTGAATCGGGTTATTATCATGTGTGGGCTTTGCAAGTGTACTGCTACAGGATCGGACATTTCAAACTCAAATGCACGTTCTTTTTCTTACCTTTCCGAAGCATGGAGCGCAATAGCAGGCAGAGAAAGGGTGATGCAAGTGTTGAACACTGCCTGGCTTGGAAGTTGCTGGCAGTGCCCCCCCCCCGCCCGCTCCTGAAAGAGGACACACACACACCGCCGCCCGAGTACTTCACAGATCTTTAAAAGACCATGCGCTTGTTCATGAGGCTTAAATGGTTTATCACCCCTTCTAGAACCCCTGCATCGACCCTCTGACGTTTCCTGGAAGAATTACCACGTAACACAATACCAAGCCCTGTCAGCTGAAACCCCCAAGGAATCATGGGGCATATTATCAAGGGGGTTTATCTCCGCTTTTTTGGCTTTAAAAGCCAAGAAAGCGGAGATAAAATTATCTCCCTATTACCAAGCTGTCGCTAACACCAGTTAGTGACAGCTAAAAGGAGATAGCGACCATCTTGGGCCCCGCTTTGCATGTCAGTGATACTTATCACTAATGACATGCAAAGTGGGCGTGCCAAGATGTTAGCGACTGGAAACAGTCCCTAACATCGCTATCTCCTATTACCAACTTTTGGAGATATTCGCGCTAAGCGCGAATATCTCCAAAAGCTAACACCTGACCTGAGCAGTTCTTAGCCATGTTATCCAATGGGAGGTGGATAACATGGCTAAGAGCATTTGCTCGATAATACATGAATATCGCTGACTTTTCTGCGATATTCATGCATTGCGGCCGTTTTTTATTGCATTTGCGATAAACCTTGCTAATAGCAAGATTTATCTGCGATAAAAATCGCCGATGTGCGGCGATAATTTTTGTCTCTAAACAAGTTAGAGACAAAAATTAACGCTAGTTGTTGGTAATATGCCCCCGGGTTTTTGCTTGCAGAAATCGGGAGGCGGGAGACTAGCACTGAAATCAGTAGTCTCACGCCTGAATCGGGAGGGTTGGCATGTCTGGATTCTCTACAGCTGGGGCCATAAACTACATCCGCAGGGGTAGGTGATAGCCTGGGACCAGCCTGGCATCTAAAATGGCTGCCGTGCACGACAAAATTGTGGCATTGGAAAAAAGGCAAGATGGCGCAGACAATGTTTATCAATAAGGATTCATTTATAACAAAATATTTTATCGCAGTGACAAATTGGCGGTCAACACTTCCTGATTTCCATCGAATCGAACGTTAACAGACGTCACGCAGCAAAAAAAAAAAAAAGCTCACGCACAGCCGCTGGAAGAGATGTATCAACATATATGAGCCTCCTCAGCCACCCTCAGGAAACATAGGGGATTAGGATACGTCTCCCGCACCCCCTTATACCTAGTAATTTAATTAAAACGAAGCACAAAATGGCGAATTCCCGTTTCGCTACCAGTTTGCGGCCCAGTTCGCGGCCCGTGAAGCGCTTCTACCGTGAAAAATCATTTTTTTTTTATTTTCCCCACGGGACCCTTTAATAAACCCAACAACATTCCTAGGGGGTCAAGAGGAGTATACCTTGCCCCCTTTCATTAAATTCCCCCTTCGTTTTTCACCTCTTCTTCTCTCTCGATCCTACCGAGAGATAAGATGGCGGCCGCTCCGGACTGTTTAGAATGTTGACAGACACCGGAGAGCCAATCAGCTTTCTGCGCGCAAAGTTCCGTTTCGCGAAAAGTAAGCGAACCGGACCGCAGCCCGGAGCGCTGTTACAGATATATATCTAGTTTTGAACGTTAATTTCTCAAAAACTACTGGAGCACATATATTGAGACCTAGCAAAGGCACATCGGGCTAACAGTCCCTACAATTTTGCCAAGTTTCGTGCAAATCCATTCAGCCGTTCGAGCTAAAAGTGAGTCCAACCGCCCTATGGAAATTAACATGGGAAAAACGCGTTTCGGGACCCCCCTTTTTTCTCGGCCCCCCCTCGACAAAACCCCCCCAAATTTTCAAGGGCTGCTCAGAAACAAAATGTGCCATTTTCCTGAAAATTTCAGCCGATTCCGTCCACAAACGCCAAAGTTATTAGACATAGAATTTTCAAAAATCCCATAGGGAATAAATCCTAACTATATATACCTACTGGCGATAGCCAGTAGGTAATATATATATATATATATATATATATATATATATATATATATATATATATATATATATATATATATATATATATTACCTACTGGCGGTCGCCAGTAGGTAGTTATAGTTAGGATTTTTTTCAATGTTAAATCTCAAAATTCTATTTGGAATAACTTTGGCACCGGTTGACGAATCTGCCTGAAAATTTCCTGAAAATGGCCTCGTCGAGCTCGGGTCCTTCCTTAAAAGTTTGGGGGGGATACGTCAAGCGGGGGCCGAGATAAAAGGGGGGTCCCAAAACGCGTTTTCCCCATGTTAATTTCCATAGGGCGGTCGATTTCACTTTTAGCCCGAACGGCTGAATGGATTTCCACCAAACTTGGCAAAATTGTAGGGACTGGTAGCCCGATGTGCCTTTGCTATGTCTCAAGATATGTGCTCCAGTGGATTTTGAGTAATTTAGGTTCAAAAAAATATATATATCTATATGCGCTCTCCGGTGCGCGCACCGGAGTGCGCTCCAGGCGCGACACGCGACTTGCGCGCAGGAAGCTGATTGGCTCTTGGGTGTCTGTAAACATTCTAAACAGTCTGGAGCGGCCGCCATCTTGTGTCTCGGTAAAATCGAGACACAAGGGGTTTGAAAAAAAAAGGGGCAAATGACCATAAGGGGGAAGAGTAGACCCCCTCTGACCCCCTAGGTTTGATGTAGGGGCTAAAATAGGGTCCTGCAGGGCATTAATTTTTTTTTTTTTTTTTCGTTTTGCGCGGGGGAAGCGCATGGTACGCGCACCAACGAAGCACGGGGAAAATCCAGGACCATATTTATGAAGGCCTTGCGCTGCTAGTTTTGCGCCTCCTGTGCGTCAATTTTTGTGACGCACCAGCGGTGTAAAAAAATGCGCATTGTTATGCAATATTTAAAAAGTGACGCATCTATCTAGATGCGTCACTTTTTAAATATAGTGCAACGAGGCACATTTTATTACACTGCTGGTGTTATGCGTCACTTTTCTGTGCGCACTCCTTATGACATTCCAGATGTGTCATATTTAATGTATGACGAATCATGTTGCAAGGAGTTACAGATACGTCAGTATTTCTGACATATCTGTAAACATAAAAGTGATGCGAGGCAGGTGCAAGATTTTGACGCAACAGCATCCTAAAAGTGACGCAGAGAAATCTTATAGATTTCAGTACGTCGTTATTACCAAGCTTTTTGCGGGGGAATGCCCCCTTTGCATACATTATACCTGACGCAGATATAATGTGGCGCAGAGTTTTAAAAAGTGACCCATGTACCTAGATGCGTCACTTTTTAAAAATAGCGTCAGGTATAATGCATGCAGAGGGGGTGTTCTCCCGCAAAAAGCTTTGTAATAGCGACGCAGTGAAATCTTTGAGATTTCACTGCGTCACTTTTAGGATGCTGTTGCGTCAAAATCTTGTGCCTGCTTTACAGCAGGTGTTAGACTGAGGCAAGACCTTTCACATGCTGCTTTCCCCATTTGAAAGGACGCATTACTGGAGTTGCGTCACTTTTGTGACGCACTCCAGCAATGCGTTACTTGGAATGTCATAAGGAGTGCGCACATAAAAGTGACGCATCGCACCAGTGGTGTAAAAAAATGTGCCTCGTTGCGTTATATTTAAAAAGTGACGTATCTAGGTAGATGGGTCACTTTTTAAAATCAAGCGCCACATTATATCTGCGTGAGGTATAATGCATGCAGAGGGGGTGTTCCCCCACAAAAAGCTTTGTAATAGCGACGCAGTGAAATGTTTGAGATTTCACTGCGTCACTTTTAGGATGCTGTTGCATCCTTTAAATATAGTGCAACGAGGCACATTTTATTACACTGCTGGTGTGATGCGTCACTTTTCTGTCCACAGTCCTTATGACATTCCAGATGTGTCATATTTAATGTATGACGAATCATGTTGCAAGGAGTTACAGATACGTCAGTATTTCTCACATATCTGTAAACATGAAAGTGACGCGAGGCAGGCGCAAGATTTTGACGCAACAGCATCCTAAAAGTGACGCAGAGAAATCTCATAGATTTCAGTACGTCGTTATTACCAAGCTTTTTGCGAGGGATTGCCCCCTCTGCATACATTATACCTGATGCAGATATAATGTGGCGCAGAGTTTTAAAAAGTGACCCATGTACCTAGATGCGTCACTTTTTAAAAAATAGTGTCAGGTATAATGCATGCAGAGGGGGTGTTCCCTTGCAAAAAGCTTGGTAATAATGACGCAGTGCGTCACTTTTAGGATGCTGTTGCGCCAAAATCTTGCGCCTGCTTCACAGCAAACCTTTCACATGGTGCTTTTTCCATGTGAAAGGACACATTACTGGAGTTGCGTCACTTTTGTGACGCACTCCAGCAATGCGTTACTTTTGTGTTTACAGATACGTCAGAAATACTGACATATCTGTAACTCCTTGCGAATTGATTAGTCATATATTAAATATGACATATCTGGAATGTCATAAGGAGTGCGTCCAGAAAAGTGACGCATCGCTGTTTTCACGTAGCGATGCGTCACTTCTCAGAAATGAGGCCTCCAGTTTATTCACTGTGTCATAACTTTCTTTTCTAACACTCACCTTCTTTCATTCCTCCTACTTCACTTCCTTTCACCTCTCATACCTTTCTGTTCTTTTTTACTCATTCTCCTTTCAATTATCAATGCACTATATTTCACTTACCCTTCATTTTTTTAAGAATATAGCTCTTTGATGAGAATTGGAGGTAGTTCTGAAAAGAACTTTTGGTTTTCTTCTTTTAACTGAACAGGAACAAAAACAGGGAATGGAAACTGCTCAACAGGAGCAAAAAGAAAAGAAAAAAATTAGGGGTGGGAAGGGCAGCGATAGTTCTCCAATGCTCGAACCATGAGCAGGACACTTTGCTCCCCATAGGTGAGGAGTTGATTGCAGTATCTGCATTTGACGACCCCATGGTTAAATGCAGGTTGTATGTTTGCCACCTGCTCCTGCGATTGTTCTCTCCCAGAAGAAGTTGCTCCTCCTGTTGATGTAGAGGCCCCATCTCTGGGAACCTCTTGTGCCAGAGCCCTGACACTTTCCTGGGCAAAATTCTGGGGGTGCCTCCTCTCCACATGGCGAATCATGGTGAAGTTGCCAAAAGAGTATTTTTTTGGGGGGTTACCCCGTGACAGGACCTGTTTGCAGATCCTGCACTCTACTTTTGGTGCATTCACCTTCTTCTGGTCTGCTGGAAACGTAAAAAATTTCCAGATGAAATGTTCTTTGACCTTCGGCTGAGGAGGCTCTTCATCAATGAAATCATTGGAGTCATCTTCACTGCTGGATGGTCTGGCAGCCATGATTAATCAAGAAATATGGAACAGCAAAAAAGGCAGGTCTTTCAGTCACAAAAGTGAAAGAAGAAGTGAAGGAAATGGGTGGGGATTTCATTCCTTGTAAAAAAAAACTGTTAGCAACCAATGAAAAGTGTTATTTTAGGGTCACATGACCCGACGCGTTTACGCTGCGCGCTCCGGAGCACTTCCGGTGCGTTTACGCAGCGCGATCGTAGGCGCTTCCGGGGCGCAAACGTGGCGCGATCGTAGGCGCTTTTGCGTGCGATTATGCGCCGCGAACGTAGGCGCTTCCGAGGGCACTTACGTTGCGCGCCGAAGTGACGTCATCAAACTTTTACAGAAATGCATAATCATTTTCCTTATTAAAAAAAACTAATTTTATTTGTATGGTACGAAATGTTTTGCATTATTATTAACTTTTCATTCATATTTTTTTTCACGAACGACAGTTGCGCTCTGGGTGCGCTTTCAGATGAGCTCACGGAAAAGCTTACCAGAGAGCTTAGCTGAAAGCTTCCCGGAGCGCGCACCCAGAGCGCAAAAGAAAAAAATTATATAAAAAAAACATGAATACTTTAAAAAAAACAGCAAATTGTAAAAAAAAAAAAAGGTTAGAAACTCGATATACAAAGGAATTAGCATTTAAAAAACCTATGAAATTCACTGAAAAAACCATAGGTTTCACACCAGTTATAGTTAGGAATTAGCATTTAAAAAACCTATTAAATTCACTGAAAAAACCATAGGTTTCACACCAGTTATAGTTAGCTGGAAATTTTACTGATATAAAACCATTGAAATTCCCACGTTATAGTTAGATGGACTCACTATAACTTGCGCGTGCAATGCACTGCTGATGATGTCTTATTAAGCCAGTTAACCAATCAATTTTTAAAAACCATCCATTTAGACACTTATTTAAACATTTATTCTTCCATCAACTTTTACATATACATATATAAAATATATTTATTTTTCAGTAAGACACACATTCACTGGATGGTGTCATCAGTGATGTCATGAGTGATGTCACTGACCATGTCATGAGTGATGTAATATGTGATGTCATCAGCAGTGCATTGCACGCGCAAGTTATAGTGAGTCCATCTAACTATAACGTGGGAATTTCAATGGTTTTATATCAGTAAAATTTCCAGCTAACTATAACTGGTGTGAAACCTATGGTTTTTTCAGTGAATATATATATATATATATATATATATATATATATATATATATATATATATATATATATATATATATATATATGTGTAAAGGTGTATTGAAGAATGAGTGGGTGTATGAGTATCTGAATGGATGATTTACTGGGTATGTGACTGACTGTATAAGTGAGTGATTAATTGGATCTCAGTGAATGCATGGGTGAATGACTAATTTGTGTGAATGCCTGTATCAGTCTGTCAGTTGGTGTATAAGTGGCTGCATGGGTTGGTGTGTAGCTACATGAGTGTTTATATGGGTTAATGATTGGTTGTCTGAGTACCTGTATGGGTTTCTAAGTGTCTGTGTGGGTGGGTGGGGTGGTGTGACTCCCTGCATGGATGTTGGAGTAGATGATTCACAGGGTGTATGGGTTCAAGAGTGTTTCTGTGAGGGGCTGTATGGGTGGGTGAGTGCGTGTATGGCTGTGTTTGAGAATTAATGATATCTCAGTGGCACATGTGTGAGTAACTACATATGTGAAAGACAGTATATGTCAGTGTTGGAGTATATAAGTGACTATATTTGAGAGCGAGTGATTTTGAGAGTGGTTGTATGGATGAGTTTGACAAGGTTTGTGAAGGTATGAATGAGTGTGTCTCTGCTTTAACCTAGTGACATGTTACATCAACAATAACATGCTAATACTTGAATACCTGTGTTTCAAACAGCATACTCTGTACATGTGTGTACAAAAAGGTGTATGTATTTGTTTCTGCTCATAATAGAGGGCACATGGGTATTCAATAGTATATAATACATACATAAGACATGTCTGCCTTTGCAACCAAATGACAGTGCAGAACTGAGAAAATTAAACCACCTATAGGAGAAGCTACCTGCTTTTGAAGCTCTCATCTTTAGATGCATAACACATATGAGAAGACATATACAAGTAGACATATACCTCAGTCACTAGACCATGCAGACCTTTAAACTTCACAGCTTGCACTTCCTATTTGAATGAGGCGAGAGAAGTACATATGGAAGCAAGAGAACTGCAGAAAAAACAAGAGAGGTGCAGAAAGAGTAACACATGTGCAGAAAGAGGCATTAGAAGTGCAGAAAGAGGTAAGAGGAGTGTAGAAAGAGGCAAGAGAAGTGCAGGAATATGCAAAAGAGGTACAGAAAAAGGCAAGAGAACTGAAGAAATAGGCAGGAGAGCCACAGTAAGAGGCAAGTGATGTGCTGAAAAAAGGGTACAGAAAGAGGTTAGAGGGGTACAGAAAGAAGCAAGAGAAGTGCAGAAAGAAGCAACAGAGCTGTAGAAAGAGGCAAGAGAGCCACAGAAAAAGACAAGAGAGGTGCAGAAAGAGTGAGATATGAGAGGTGAGGGAAGAGATAAGTGAGGTATAGAAACAAGCAAGAGGGAGTCCGAAAGAGGCAATAGGAGCGCATGAAAAAGCAAAAGAAGTGCATAAAGAGGCAAGAGAAGTGCAGAAAGGGGAAAGAGAAGTGAAGGAAGAAGAAAGAGAAATGCAGAAAGAAGCTAGAGAAGCGCTGAAAGAAGCAAGAGAAGTGCAGAAAGAAGCCAGAAAAATTCTGAAATAGGCAAGAGAAGTGCAGAAAGAGGCAAGAGAAGTGCAGAAAGAAGCAAGAGAAGTGCATGAAGAAGCAAGAGAAGTACAGAAAGAGGCAAGAGAGGTGACGAAAGAAGAGAGTGAGGTACATGAAGAGTCAAGAGAAGTACAGAAAGAGGAAAGAGAGGTGCAAAAAGCAGAGAGTGGGGTGCCTAAAGAGGCAATAAATCGAGTGGCCCTGCTCATACCTCTGACTAGGTCCAGAAGTGCTCCTCAGTGGTCCCTTATTTTTTTGTGTCATTGAGTTTATAGTTTAGCTTCTATGGAAGGAGGAAGACTAAATCTGAGGTTACTACTCCACAACACAGACTACCATACTCTTCATAACACATATTCACACTCTACATACTTCCTATTCACTAAATACCACATACTTTCTATTCACATAATTTCATTGCACACCATACCACATAATTCCACTACACACACATCCTCTCCACTCTAAAAAAATCTGTAAAAAACTTTAACATTTACAAATCCAATAGCCTTAACTTTCGCAAATGCGAGACCTATTACATAGAAAATGTTCTTTAACTAGTAGTTGTGTTTTCAGAGAGGTAGAGAAAGGGGGCTGGGCCTCCGACCAGCACTTAGGAATTCCACCGCTTTGAACTTACAGGAGGTACAAGGAGGGCTTCTCAGCCCCCAAAATCCATCAGGAGTAACGTAGACCTCATCCCTCAACCAGTAGTTTGACAGGAGGCGACTTTGCAGAGTGGTAGAGAAAGGTAGGCGTGGCCTCCGAAGACCTCTTAGCAATCCCACTGCGTAGGACTTACTGGAGGGAACAAGAGGGGTAGTTGGCCCCCAAGGACATCCTTGGGGGCCAACTACCCCTCCTATTGCCTCCAGTAAGTCCTACACAACAGGATTGGTAAGTTCTCATAGCAGACCAAGCCCCCTTTGCCCACCACTCTGCAAACACGCTCCCTGGCATGCTCTTGGATGGAAATTAAAGTCTCCTTCACTGCTCGGGGTCCTTTGGGGCCAAGTAGCCTTCCTGTTACCTCTAGTAAGCCCAACACAGCTGGATTACTGAGAGTGGTCAGAGGCCACGCCGCCTTTGTACACCACTCTGCAAACACGACTCCTGGTGCACTGATGCTTGGGGGATGAAGTCCACTTTACTCCTGAGGTCCTCAGGACACAAGGGACCTCATCGCCCTACCACCAGTGCACCAAAAGGCTTGTTTGCAGAGTGTTGTAAAAAGGGGCATGGCCTCAAACCACCTCTCAGCAATCCCACTGTGTGGGGCTTACTGGAGGTACCTGGTGGACTAGTTGGCCCCCAAGGACCATCACCAATTCAGAGGGACTTCATTCCCCACCCCAAAATGTGCGAGGAGGCATGTTTGCAGAGAGGTGCAAGGAGAGGGTGATCAGCAAAACTCCACTCCTTCTACAATATTTCCAAGACTAATGGAGCATGGACCACAATTTTGATGGTTTAAGAATTTATTATTGTTAGATTTGTGGCAGCCATAACGAGTTTCAGCCCGGAAGGGCCTTGATCACATGATGCGCTCCCAATCAACCACATGATTTTTTATACCATTTTATACAGTTCCGATAAATTAGTAAGCCCAAATGTCTTTTTCAATTCACTTCTGTAAACATATACGGTATACATAAAATGCATAGAACAATTCTTTTAGCAGCAGCCAAACATACTTGTGTTTTTTTGTTTTTTGTAAAGCTCACACTGTATAAAATAGCTTTGGTAACGCGCCTATGTCATACTGGTATAAATACCTTCTGATCTAAATGTGCAAATTGGCAAATATTACAAACCCAATATTTCATTATGTTATGAATACCTATTAAAAATATAATTGAAAATCAGTTGAGTTAAAAATGCCAAAAACTGATAAATACCTTTGGTTCTATTTAAAAATGTGCAAAATAGAGCAGATCTCTTTTTGCAAATTAGCAAATATAACGTCATCAATACTATTATGGTGTAAATACCTGTAGACCATATGATTAAATTACATCATAAAATCAGCTAAGTTATAGAATGCCAACCCAATAAATACTCATAAAGCAATTTCAAATTGATTCTCTCAGTGTGCAAATGGAGCAATGTTTGACTGGTCCAAAATTTTCCCTGCAGCTTTTTCAAATTGTTTTTTCTTTTTTTCTTTTTTATGTATGGTTCCCATATTGTTTTTTATTAAAACCCTTGCAAGGTCTGCTATGTTATGTTAGGCTAAAAAAGTACAGTGCTGATTTGTTATACCAGTGATGGAATGATCTCCTAGTGCAAATAATAAGTTTAAAAAAGGTTAAAAACTGATCAATGTAAATAAGAACAATAATTGTTTTCATTGTAGTGATCTTGTGGCTTTGCTGTTTATGTCCTAGATTGCTTGACCATTCCTCAGTTGTCAGTCCGGGTCAAGATACCCTTTCAGGTGACTGGAACATTGTACTTCTTGCCTCATATGTCTTAAAGACAGGTATGGAGGTCCTCAGTCATGTTAAGCCCTCCAAGGTGCTTGGAGTCTAACTCCAGGATATACTTAGTTTCCAGCCTGCGTAGCACTTTTTCCCTGTCGGTGCCCCTTTTGGTATTGGGCACGGCATCAATCCAATAATATGTCAGGTTTTTTGGATCTGACTGATGATTTTCCCTGAAATAGAGGACCACTGGATATGTCTGATCCACATTTTCTATGGCCCGAATGTGCTGTAATATTCTTTTGTGCTCCTGTAGCTTTATACTTCCCACGTATCTCAATTCACAGGGGCACTCAAGAACATACACCACATGATCCGTCTTGCAGGTCAACACTTTATCAATGATTTGTTCTTCTGTGCTAAAAGGAGTTGTATATAATGTTTTATTGATACCCTCTTGACATGCCTTGCATGTCTTAGATTTTATGAATCCTTTTCTGTTTGAGAGCCAACTCCCCTGAATCTTATCGATAGGATTGTTTTGCACTAGCTCGTCTTTCATTGAAGGTGCTCTGCTGTATGTGATTGCTGGCTTTCTGGGCAACAGGTGTCCTATGACATGATCATTAATTAAAATTGGCCAATTTCTCTTAATGATCTGAAATATTTATTTTTCTTGCTTGCTGTATCCCAGAATTAGCCTGAAAGTGCACCCTTCGTAACTTTTTGCTTTGTATTTGTCTATCTTTATTAGCTACAGGAGCTAATGTCTGTTTAGGTATTAATAGTTCTGCCTTGGTAGCTTTCATGCTTTTTTGTGATTGCTGTCTCAATACACTTCTTGGAAAAGCCCTTCTCTATGAACCTGTTTTTGCTGTCTTGCTGTGCTTTCAATAGGTCTTGGGGTCTCTTGCCTCTGTCTGCATTCCTGTTCCCTCTTTTTTCACCCCTTTTGCATGTTTATCTTGCAGTTCCCTTGCCTACTTTTGTACCTCACTTGCCTCTTTCTGCACTACTTTTGCTTCTTTCTGCACCCTTCTTCCCTTTTTTGCACAACTCTTGCCTTTTTCTGCACTTCTCTTGGTTCTTTCTGCACTGCTCTTGCCTCTTTCTGTACCCTTCTTGCCTTTTTCTGTACATCATTTGCTTCTTTCTGCACTTCTCTCTCTTCTTTCTGCATCCCTCTTGACTCTTTCTGCACCTCTGTTGCTTCTTTCTGCACTGCTCTTGTTACTTTCTGCACCTGCAATTCTCTTTCTTCTGTCTGTACCCCTGTTCCCTCTTTATGCACCTCTTTAGTCTGTTTCTGCAACTCTCTTGCCTCTCTGTGCAGTTCTTGTGCCTCCTTCTGCACATCTATTGCCTCTTTCTGTACCCCTCTTGGCTTGTTCTGCACCCTTCTTGACTCTTTCTGCACCTCTGTTGCTTCTTTCTGCACTGCTCTTGATTTGTTCTGCACCCCTCTTTCCTCTATCTGTACCCTTGTTCCCTCTTTATATACCTCTTTAATCTGTTTCTGAAACTTTATTGCCTCTTTCTGCAGTTCTCGTGCCTCCTTCTGCACATCTGTTGCGTATTTCTGTACCCCTCTTGCCTTGTTCAGCACCCCTCTTGGCTCTTTCTGCACCCCTGTTGATTCATTCTGCACTTCTCTTGTTTCTTTCTGCACCCCTCTTGCTTCTTTCTGTACCTTTCTTCCCTCTTTGTGCATCTCTCTTGCCTCTTTCTGCACTTCTCTTTCCTCTTTCTGTACCCCTCTTGCCTCTTTCTGCACATCTGCTGGTTCTTTGTACACTTCTCTTGCTTTTCTTGCATCACTCTTGCTTTTTTCTACACCCTCTGCCTTTTTCTGTACATCTGTTGCTTCTTTCTGCACTTTTTTTGCTTCTACCTTGTTGTACACAAATTTACAGAGTATGCTCTTTGAAACACATGTATTAAAGTATTTGTACGTTTACTTTTATGTAACGTGTCACTAGGTAAAAGCAGAGACACACTCATGCATGCCGTCACAAACGTGGTCAGACTGACAAAAGTGATATGCTTAGGATTGCTGTTTTATATTTAAGAGGCCTAACTTTCTGAGCAGTCCATGAATGTTGAACCTTCAAGAGAAAAGTGAGGTTTAAGACATCGTAGGAGAGGCATTAGTAATTAGGTTACTTTGTAGGAGTCTGTTGTAGGTACAGTCAAAGTAAGCCTCTTTCTGCACCTCTGTTGGTTCTTTCTGCACATCTCTTGCTTTTTCCTGCACCTTCCTTCCTCTTTCTGTACTTCTGTTGCCTCCTTCTGCATTTCTATTGCTGCTTTCTGTACCTTTCTTCCTCTTTCTGCACCTCTCTTCCCTCTTTCTGTACATCTCTTGCTTCTTTCTGCGCCTTTCTTCCTCTTTCTGCACATGTCCTACCTATGTAGGCATAGTAAGAAATTAGCATTTAAAAAACCTTAGAAATTCAATGAAAAAAAATAGAGGTTTCAAGGAAGTTATAGTTAGGGATTAGCATTTAAAAAAACCTTAGAAATTAACTGAAAAAAGCATGGGTTCCAGGGATGAGGGATATATATATATATATATATATATATATATATATATATATATATATATATATATATATATATATATATATATATATATATATATATATATATATATATATATATATATATATATATATATATATATATATATACATATACACTGAAAAAACCATAGGTTTCACACCAGTTATAGATAGCTGGAAATTTTACTGACATAAAACCATTGGAATTCCACGTTATAGTTAGTTGGACTCACTATAACTTGCGCGCCTGCAATGCACTGCTGATGACGTCACATATTACATCACTCATGACATGGTCAGTGACATCACTCATGAAATGAAATGAAATGAAATTAGATTTATAAAGCGCATGGATGCCCTTGAGCGTCCCAGCGCTAACTTAACTGAAAAACAGAAAAGCCCTAAAGAGGGAGGGAGGGGAATAGGATTATTCTGCTATAGGAAAGAGAAAAGTTTTGAGAGATTTTCTGAATTTGGGATAGGAGGATTCCATCCGGATTTCCCTAGGGAGGGTGTTCCAATGTTTTGCTGCATTCAGGGAGAACCGGCATCCTCCAGTCCGAGCTTTTCTCACTCTAGGGATGGAGACCAGGTTCTCCCCATCAGAGCGGAGGGTCCTTGGCGGTTTATAGGGGCTAATAAGCTTTCTTAGGGCAGGAGGGCCTTTGCCTTGCAATGTCCTGTGAGTAATGCAAAGGGTCTTAAATACAATTCGTTCCTGGATGGGGAGCCAGTGCAGGGATCTCAAAAGTGGTTTGGCCGAGGCCCTTCTGGGTGCCCCCATGAGCGTTCTTGCTGCAGCGTTCTGGACCCGCTGCAAGGAGTTAATTGTCTTTTTGGGTGCAGCCAGAAGGAGAGCATTACCATAATCCAGTCTTGATAGTATAAGACCTTGAATTAGGAGCTTCCTAGATTGGAAAGGCAGAAGGGGGAGCACTTTCCGCACTGACCGCAACAGGCCGAAACAGCTGCCTGCGACTTTCTGGGCGTGGGTCTTGAATGTTAATTGGGGTTCAAACCAGACCCCGAGGCTTTTGATTTTCTCCTTTGCTGGTGGCAGATCACCCATGCAGGGGGGCCAGAGCTCAGAAGGCAAAGGTGTGAAATGGTGGCCTAGGAGCATAATCTCCGTTTTGGCTCCATTAAGTTTCAACTTGGAGTCAGTCATCCAGGAGAAGATTGCCGAGAGGCAGCTCGAGAGATTGTCCGAGCATCCCCCTTGTTGAGTCAGAGAGACGACAAGTTGGGTGTCGTCAGCATGGCTGATGGATTTAATCCCGAATGGGGCTACTAAGTCCTCCAACGGAGCCATATAAACATTGAACAATGTGGGGCTCAGGGAAGATCCCTGAGGAACCCCACATTGAAGAGGAAAGGGCTTCGACGTGGTACCGTTCTCCCAGATCCTGAAGGACCGGTTGTCAAGAAATGATTTCAGCCGCTTGAGGGCGGACCCTACAATGCCTAGTTTGGAGAGACGGTGGACAAGGGTGGGGTGGTCTACGGTATCGAACGCGGCGCTCAGATCCAGGAGGATCAGAGCTGCTGATCCCCCTGAATCTAAGATGCACCTAGCCTCTTCAGCAACCACTATGAGGGCAGTGTCTGTGCCCTGCCCAGGGCGAAATCCCGTTTGGGAATTACCCAGCACGTCATTACTCTCCAAGAATCCGGAGAGCTGCTGATTCACCCACTTTTCTGCGATTTTGCCCAATCCAGGTAACAATGAAATAGGGCGGAAATTTGCCAGGTCGGCGGGATCAAGTCCTGGTTTTTTAAGGAGGGCTCTGATTTTTGCCTGTTTCCAGCTTGGGGGGACAATGCCGGTAGTGAAAGAGGTATTCAGGAGATCAGTAGCAAGGGGGGCGATGGTACCCATGATTTGCTTAAGAACGTGCATGGGAGCTGGATCAGAGGGCGAGCCGCTTTTGATATTGGAAAGTGTCGTGCAGAAGTCTTCCCTGGAGATGCACGAAAATGTCTTAGGTAAAGGGCCTGAGGTGGAAGGAGGGGGTGGGTCAGAAGCCAGGGGAGTGCCTGTTGAAGGGAGACTGTCTAGTATTTTCTGTATTTTTTGATCAAAAAAGTTTGCTAACAGGTCACATCTAGATGTGGAATCATTTTGTGGAATGATCGGCGCTGGAATTTTGGTCAGTTGAGCGAGTATTTTGAAGGTTTCCCTTGAGGAGTTGGCTGCCTGTTTAATTTTCTCTTCAAAGAAGGAGGCCTTGTTCGTTTGTAGTGCATCTTTGTAGAGTCTCAGGGCAGCCTGGTAGGAGGTTTTGCTGCTAAGGGCCCAGTCCCTCCTCCAGATACGTTCTGCCTTTTTACAGGCTTTTTTAAGATCTCTCAGTGCTGTGGTATACCAAGGGGATTTAAAAGTACTACTCTTTTTTGTCACCATAGTTTGGGGCAGAACCATGTTCAGGGAGCTATTGAGCCAGTCCTGAAAATTCTGATCTGCGAGCAGAACATCAGATTCTGGTTCAGGAGCAGATTTCTCCAGTGCTGATTTTAATTTTTCCACTGAGAGTTTCGGCCAGGCTCTTTGGAGAATGCGTGGGGGCGGGGCGCCGGTCACTTCCAAACGGAGTTCCCAGGAAAAGGGAACTACAAAGTGATCAGACCAAGGTATGGGCAAAGGTGAAGTAACTAGGAACTGAGTGTTGTTAGAAAAAACAGGGTCTAACAAGTGACCTTTGTTATGAGTAGCTTCCTCATTAAGGAGATTAAGTTCGAATGATTTGAGATTTGACCTAAGCTCTGCGGCTACTTTGTCGTTGGGGTCATCGAAATGAAGATTTAGGTCTCCGAGTACCAGAAAGTTAGAGGCCCGGGCAGCCGCAGCCAGGGTGACTTCTAGTAGAGAGTCAACAAAGTGCTTGATACTGCCCGGGGGGCGGTAGATCAGGATTCAAGAGAGGGATTGTGCGGGGGTTAGTTGAATACTGAAGCAAGCGCTCTCTGCGTCTGAGATGCCGCCATTCTCTAATCTGCATGTCAATGAATCCCTGTAGATTATGGCGAGACCTCCTCCTATTCCTTCGCTTCTGTTCAGGTTTCGGGCAAGGAAGCCTGTGGGAAGGGCAGAGATGATGTCAAACTCTGAGTGGGGGGATAGCCATGTCTCTGTAAGGAAGAGCAAGTCCAGGCAACTTTCTTCAATCAGCATATTGATCTCAAGCGCATGTTTAGGCAAGGATCTGCAATTTAGCAGTGCCATCTTCAAAATTTTACCCGCCTTTTTGCCAATAGTGGCTTTAAGTGAAGAATCGGGGCAAAGGTAACAACGAGTGAGTAGGGGTTCAATTCCCCCCGGAAGATGAGCGCACTGATTCAGGGAGTATTGGAGCGCACAGAGTTGCTCACTAGAGTAGGCCGAGGGTACAGGGAGATCCACGGGCATAATAACGGGCCCTGGGCCTGGTCGAGCCCGGACGGGCCCAGACGGCTTTGCCTCTGGCGCGCCTCCGGCGCGCCATCGGCGCGCCCGCTGCGCCCGCCCGCTGCGCGGACGGAAGAAGGGCTTCATTTTATAGCGATCGGGCCTTAATTCGCCCGACCGCTAGAGCGCCAACCGTACCCTACCCCAAAGATGGCGGCCACACTCGTCGCCCTCCAGGTGGGCTGTGTCAGTCCGAGTGGTGCCTTAGCTCGGCCCTCGGTGAACGTAACACGCGCTGTCTTGCACCCCCCAGCAGTAGCAGGTACAATAAAATGCAGAGAGCGAATTTAGGATGGAAATGAACAGTTTTAAAATAGGTTCGTTTTTAAAATCTATATGTTGAGCATAGGAGCGTGGTGCAAAAAGCAATGTGCAAAATTGGCAATTGACAATGATTTTTAAGGAAATGCTAGAGCCTAGCTCCCGGCTTCCGCCTCAGGAGCGATTCTGGTTAAAAGTAAAGTATTCCCGGTTTCTTGAGGCTCACCAGATTTATAGCGATCGGGCCTTAATTCGCCCGACCGCTAGAGCGCCAACCGTACCCTACCCCAAAGATGGCGGCCACACTCGTCGCCCTCCAGGTGGGCTGTGTCAGTCCGAGTGGTGCCTTAGCTCGGCCCTCGGTGAACGTAACACGCGCTGTCTTGCACCCCCCAGCAGTAGCAGGTACAATAAAATGCAGAGAGCGAATTTAGGATGGAAATGAACAGTTTTAAAATAGGTTCGTTTTTAAAATCTATATGTTGAGCATAGGAGCGTGGTGCAAAAAGCAATGTGCAAAATTGGCAATTGACAATGATTTTTAAGGAAATGCTAGAGCCTAGCTCCCGGCTTCCGCCTCAGGAGCGATTCTGGTTAAAAGTAAAGTATTCCCGGTTTCTTGAGGCTCACCAGATTTATAGCGATCGGGCCTTAATTCGCCCGACCGCTAGAGCGCCAACCGTACCCTACCCCAAAGATGGCGGCCACACTCGTCGCCCTCCAGGTGGGCTGTGTCAGTCCGAGTGGTGGCTTAGCTCGGCCCTCGGTGAACGTAACACGCGCTGTCTTGCACCCCCCAGCAGTAGCAGGTACAATAAAATGCAGAGAGCGAATTTAGGATGGAAATGAACAGTTTTAAAATAGGTTCGTTTTTAAAATCTATATGTTGAGCATAGGAGCGTGGTGCAAAAAGCAATGTGCAAAATTGGCAATTGACAATGATTTTTAAGGAAATGCTAGAGCCTAGCTCCCGGCTTCCGCCTCAGGAGCGATTCTGGTTAAAAGTAAAGTATTCCCGGTTTCTTGAGGCTCACCAGATTTATAGCGATCGGGCCTTAATTCGCCCGACCGCTAGAGCGCCAACCGTCTGATGACACCATCCAGTGAATGTGTGTCTTTCTGAAAAATAAATATGTTTTATATATGTATTTGTAAAGGTTGATGGAAGAATAAATGGTAAAATATGTGTCTAACCGCCTGATTCATGAAGCAAAATTGCACTCGCAAAGGGCAAGATTCTCAGAATCTTGCCTTTTGCGAGTGCAATTTCGGCATTTGGGATTCACAATCCCAAATGCTAAAATCGATAATGAGGAATTAGCAAATATGCGAGGATTAGCATTTAAGGAATCTCTATTAGAGATTCCTTAAATGCTATTCATGACACTTGCAAAAATTGCGATTTAGCAAAATTGGGCCGCTATTTACCGAGAGGTCAGACCTCTCAGGAAATAGCAAAAACATAGAAAAATGCTTTTAAAAGCATTTTTCTAAGTTGCATGTTGCACACACACATGTCCTTTGGACATGTGTGTGCGCAACACCTGTTCAAATGTGCATTTTAGGGGTGCTACAGGGTGTCCTTTGGACACCCCTGGCACCCTTAAAATCGCTATCTGATTTGCGAGTAGCAAATTGCTACTCGCAAATAAGGGATACTCCCCATTCATTCTTATGGGCCTTTTGGCCCATAGGAATGAATGGGGAGAAATTCCTTTTTTTGCGAGTAGCAAATTGCTACTCGCAAATAGAGAACATGTAGGAATCGCTATTGATTTAGCAATTCCTACATGAATGCCGTTTTGCGTGTCCTCAATAGCGAGTCGCTATGATTCGCTATTAGGGCCACGCAAAACGGCCGTACATGAATCAGGCTGTAAATGGATGATTATGTTTATTATGTTTTTTATAAATAAATTGTTTGGTTCACTGCCTTATTAAGTGTATTGTAGTAAATATGTATATTAACAAGTAACTTTTAAATATTAAAATATATGTATCAGTGTTTCACTTTGTGTATAAGTAGCTGCATGGGTTGGTGACTGACTCACTGTTTGTATGTGTTTTGAAGACAGCATATGTGCAGGACTGTATAGGTGGATGAGTGTGTATATGTGTGTGTTAGTGAGTGAATGACTGTCTCACTATTGTCTTTTTTAGTAACAACATATGTTTTAATCTAGTATATGTGAGTATTGATGTATATAAGTGAGTATATGTGAGAGTGAGAGATTGTAAAGTTCCTGTTTAAATAAGTATGTGTTTCTATAAGTGATTGTTTAAGAGAGTGAGTATGTGTAAGTTTCCTTAGAAGTAAAGTGGTAGTGTGTGTATAGCCGTATATGCAAATTAGTGGATGTTCAATAGTTTATTTGCATGTGTGAGTATGTGTGTGAGTAACTTTTGGATGACTGTCAGTGTGTAACAGGATGTATATGTGTATCACTACATATGATGAGTGAATATATGTATGAGTGACTATATAGAACTGTTGGTGAATGAGTGGATGTGTATATAGATGGTGGTATTACTGAATTGGTTGTTGTAACTGGTATGGGTATCTCCATTTTTTTGAAAATTGTAGTTTCTATTTTTGAATATGTGTTTCAAGGGTTACATTACACTGAAAAGAGGTCTCTGACTCTGTCACAAGGATGGTGTCATCAGTGATGTCATGAGTGATGTCACTGACCATGTCATGAGTGATGTAATATGTGATGTTATCAGCAGTGCATTGCAGGCGCGCAAGTTATAGTGAGTCCAACTAACTATAACGTTGAATTTCAATGGTTTTATGTCAGTAAAATTTCCAGCTATCTATAACTGGTGTGAAAACTATGGTTATTTCAGTGAAGTTACTAGGTTTTTTAAATGCTAATTCCTAACTATAACTGGTGTGAAACCTATGGTTTTTTCAGTGAATTTCTTAGGTTTTTTAAATGCTAATTCCTAACTATAAGTGGTGTGAAACCTATCGTTTTTTCAGTGAATTTCATAGGTTTTTTAAATGCTAATTCCTAACTTTCTATAGGGCCTCATACCTATGTGTTTTTTAGTAAATTTTTAAGGTTATTTATTAGCAAATGTCTATAGCTAAGAAAGGTATTTTTTTCTAAAAATGAATCCTATATTGTATATTAATGTAATACTTTTTTTTTAAGTATATATTTCTTTTTTTTATGTTTCACCCTGATGCGCTCCCGGTGCAACAGCAAGAAAGAATCTCAATCTGCTTCCTAATTTGAGGTAACGCAGGTGACATAATTCTAAAAGGTTCAAATATATTTCTTTACAGAGGCAGACACTATTAATTGCTTCTCAAAAATATAAAAGCCATTCTTTTACCCCAAAATCGTTTTTTAAATAACTTTTTAAAAACACAGCACAAGTCCTATGTACAAGCATTCAATTTCACTACTGAAACTTCACTATCTGCTTCCAAATCTTCTCCATAGAGCAAACAAGTCTCTATCTAAATTAAATGAATCATTACTTACCTTTACAAATGCTTTGGGAGATTGAGAACAGTGTCAGACACACACACCAATGTTTCTTTAGCAGAGCAAAAGGTGTGCACTCAATACACTGAAACCAAGACTGGCACAGAACACCTCTAATTCTACACACATATGCCTCATTTTAACCAATCAAAACTCTTCCCTCACTATTTTCAAACCAACACCCTTCCCCCCTCTCAGACCTTTCTATCTGTTACCATAGCAACTCCCTCCTAACAGAACTCTCAGGTTCAAAAGTTTATTCTACAATGTTGCAAATTAAGTCAGCAAGGATGTTTGACCTCTCAATACACCAGCTTATCCAGGGCATTATTGCTTTAATTTACTTTTTCTTAACCATTCAAATTGCTTCTTTCACACAACACAACCATGCACCCTAACTTTCAGTTTTCAACTATCTGAATCCACCAATCATTGCTTGTGATTCAAGAGCAGGCAAACTCCACAATTATTTTTTTGTAAACTCCTACTGTTCCAACTGCCATTTCATTCCCACACTTCATCTGACTGCACCAGAACCTTCTCTCATCATGTAGTCTGTGTGGATTATTGGACATAGCTACATCCACTGGGCTCAAAGGTATGCAGCTAGCAGAAATTTTCACAAACTTGATTCATCAAATGTGGAAATCAAGTGGATTGGCCAGAGAGGATTGAGATGTCACCAATTGATACCATTGGTGAAAACCTTTTTGCATCTGCCAAACCCTGACCTCTTAATAGTGCACTGTGGTGGAAATGACTTGGGCACTTTGACTGGGGTTGGTCTGGAAATGCTTTTAAAGGACACCTTTGATCAATTGATGACACTTTTTCCACAAACTGCCTTGGTATATTCCAATCTATGCCAAAGACAGAAATGGAACTGGTCCAACCAATTTTGTCCACAATTTGCGAAAGCACGGAAACATGTGAATAAATCTGTTTCTGCTTACATGAGAGACTATGGAATGGATTCAATATACAACAATAACTTGCGTTACAACATGCAAGACATCTACAGAGGAGATGGTGTGCACTTCTCAGATGAGGGGAATAGAATATTCCTCCTGAATTTAAGACTGTGCATTGGAACCTACTTGTAGGTACTTAAATCAGCCACAGAACCCAAAAGCTCTTTTCAGGGCTACCCTACCTCTGATCACTCATAATGATTTTCTTTTTCTAACTTTTTTCACAATTTTTCACCAAAGTACGCTCCCTGGTACGCTCCCCGGTATGCATTCCCGGTGCGCGTACCGGGCGCTCCCCCCATGAAAAATTTAAAAATGTTTTTTTTGGGGGTGACATAAATGGGCCTCCTAAACCCCCCTCAGAAAACTTAGAGTGTCAGGAAGTGTCTACCGTGCCCCCTTCTACCCATTCCCAACGTTGTTTGTCCTCCATCTTCTGTCTCAATTTGACCGAAACACAAAATGGCGGACTCCCGTAGCGCTGCCGGTACGCGTACCGGGGCTCGCAACGGTAAGCGCTCCCTAAAAAAATGTGGGAAAGTAATTTACATAAAAACCACTGGAGACACTTACACCAAATATAGAATAGGCCCTACTACATAACAGTCCCTAACATTTACCCAAATTTGGTGGAATTCCATTGAGCCATTTGGGCTGTAGCCCTGTCTAAATATCCTGAGGTAAATTACATGACAAAAACACATATGAAACTGTTTGAATTTTCAACCAATTAAAATGTTACTTACATTTTGTACTTTTTTTGCTGACATTTGATTGGTTAAGTACATGAATATATATGAAAAATGAGAGGGAAACACAGCCATTTTGACTAATACTACCTAGGGTACATTTGGAAAGAATTTTGACAGAAAACTTCAACTACTTTAAAAAAGGTAAGTTGTTAATATGAAAGGAGAACTATGTTATGCACTTTAAGTTAATTTGGGAAAACGTTTTCTGATAGTTATATACTGTCCTTCTGTAAGAGCTAGAGATTGAGATAGACTTCTCTGTTATTATTATGAATTGAGTTAGGCTTCTCTGGTATAATTATGAATTTACTTACTCACATGCACATTTTAATAGTTCTGCTTCCTGCTTGAAACCATACACTGCCCAAAGATAACTTCACTGTTAAAAACTCAAAAGTACCTGTCTGAACTTAAACCCAACAGTGCCCTAACTCTACTGATATATTTATTTTTTATTCAGTTTACAGCAAAAAATGGAAGGAGAAAAACAATCAACTGTTATTTCTTTTGAAGTAAAGGTGGAAAATCCAGAACAAAAAGATGAATTTAATTTCATGGATGACTCTTTCGACCAACAGTTACTAGAATCTTTGGAACAAATAGAATCATGTACTAATGATTATGAGGAAATTCCGGACGATATTATGTTAGAAATGTTATTAAATTTTGAAAAAGAATCAGAAGAATAAATTTATATTTAATAATTAAAAATAGTTTGAGACATTATTCGTTTTAATATGTATTTCATGAAGTAGTACCAAAATGTTTATATTATAAAGTGAGACTTATAGTATACTATGCAACTTTTTTGAGTTACATAGTAAGTTTACTCATAGTTACTACCTTACTCCCACTATATTATCTCCAATGTGTAGTTTACATCTCTTTTTCATCATAAGGGAACAGGATAGATTACTCATGATCCCCTAGGACTTCTCAGGGATTGCTTAAAATATCTGTTTCTGCTTTCCTGACACACCATGGTATGAATTCCATATACCACAATAACTTCTATAACAACATGCAAGATATCTACAGAGGAGACGGTGTACATTAAATTTAAGACTCTGCATTGGTACCTACATGTAGGTACTGAAATAAAATAAAAAAATAAAAAAACAAAAATATATTTTTTTAAAACAGCTACTTTTTTAAAAAACTGTCATTCTTTTTCCCCATGGTACGCTCCCCGGTGCGCTCACCGCGGGAAAATTGAATTTTTTTTTTTGCCCCGCGGGACCCTTTTATGGCCCCCACATCAAACCTAGGGGGTCAGGGGAGTTATTGGTATATTATTAAATAAATACAGGATTTTGGGAAGGACGTTCATCTTCACTATTGCAATGCGATCCGCCAATGACAGTGGTAGTTGTATCCACCTGTCAATTTTCTCCTCTATCTTGCCCAGTACTCTACCATAATTAGTACGGATAACCTCCTCGGGATTTCTGCTATACCAGACCCCCAGATATCTTATTGATTCAGTTTGCCAATCAAGTGGGAAGTCCGTGGCATGCTGTGTGGTAGTTTCAGTGAGTGGAATTATAGATGATTTATCCCAATTAATCTGTAAGCCAGAGTGTCTACCAAATGTTATGTATTCTCGTAGTAGCGGGTTTAAGTTTTGTACGGGGTCTCGGATATACAAAAGCATGTTGTCCGCATACATGGATATGTGTAACGGCCACCCAAGGAAGTGCAGCGCTGAGTGGTTATGTGTCTGTCTAAGGATGCAGGCCGAGGGCACCCCAGCCTCGTGCCACGAGCAATACGGAAGGAATCTGAGATGTACCCATTTACGCGAACTCTGGCTATGGGGTTGGTGTAGAGAAGCGCTATCCAAGTTATAAACCTTGAGGGAAATCCCATACGTTGGAGTATCATTAGCAAATATGACCACTCAATTGAATAGAAAGCCTTAGCGGCGTCAAGCATGACCGCCACCGCCTTCGTGCTGGGTGTTAAATAATTAGATACCGCAAATAATGTTCTGGTGTTGTGTGAAATTGCCCTCGTGGGTATGAACCCTGGCTGGTCCGGTATTATTAGTTTCGTCATTAGGGGCTGCAGTCGGACCGCTAGGATCTTTGCTAGTATTTTTGAATCCACATTCAGTAATGATAACGGCTTGTAAGATTCACAGAGATCTGGATCCTTATTTGGCTTCAGGAACGTTATGAGCACAGCTTCACGTAGTGACGGGGGTAGTGTGGCCTGATCAAAGGCATTGCCATACATGGCAACTAGGTGAGGGGCCAAAATATATACGTATGTTTTATAGAATTCACAGGTATACCCATCGGGCCTGTTGCTTTTCTGTTAGGCAGTGATTGAATGATTTCTGTCACCTCCTCTACCGTTATAGGTAGTGATAAATATTCACGTTGATGGTCCTAGAGCCATGCAATGGCGATATTGTGAAGATATCTGAATGTTTCTTCTGGAGGTGGTGTCTGCTTGGATTCGTACAGTGTGCTGTAGTTGTCTACAAAACAAAGGAGTATGCCCTCTGGGTGTGTCAGTAATGTACCGTCTGTATCTTGTATTTGTGTTACTATTTGTGACCCCTCCCCTCACAAATTTTTGACGCTAGTACTCTGCCCGTTTTCCCACCTTCCCCGAATTGTTTAGCCAGTGGGCGCTTGGTGACATACTTTAGTTCATCTGCAGTATAAGTTTGGTGTTCGGTGCATATCTGTCTGAGTTCACCCAGTAGTGCAGTGTTCTGTGTCCGCTCATATTCCTTTTCTAGTTCTCTCATTCTCACTTCACATTTTGTTATCTGTTCTCTGCTATCCCTGAGGATTCCAACTGTGGTACTCTTACAGACCCCTATCAGAGTCGCATTGAACGCTTCCCAGAGCGCGCCAGGGGCGTCTACTGTCGCCACATTGAACTGAAAGTATTCAAAGTATAAAATCGCTATCTGATTTGCGAGTAGCAAATTGCTACTCGCAAATAAGGGATACTCCCCATTCATTCTTATGGGCCTTTTGGCCCATAGGAATGAATGGGGAGAAATTCCTTTTTTTGCGAGTAGCAAATTGCTACTCGCAAATAGAGAACATGTAAGAATCGCTATTGATTTAGCAATTCCTACATGAATGCCGTTTTGCGTGTCCTCAATAGCGAGTCGCTATGATTCGCTATTAGGGCCACGCAAAACGGCTGTACATGAATCAGGCTGTAAATGGATGATTATGTTTATTATGTTTTTTATAAATAAATTGTTTGGTTCACTGCCTTATTAAGTATATTGTAGTGAATATGTATATTAACAAGTAACTTTTAAATATTAAAATATATGTATCAGTGTTTCACTTTGTGTATAAGTAGCTGCATGGGTTGGTGACTGACTCACTGTTTGTATGTGTTTTGAAGACAGCATATGTGCAGGACTGTATAGGTGGATGAGTGTGTATATGTGTGTGTTAGTGAGTGAATGACTGTCTCACTATTGTCTTTTTTAGTAACAACATATGTTTTAATCTAGTATATGTGAGTATTGATGTATATAAGTGAGTATATGTGAGAGTGAGAGATTGTAAAGTTCCTGTTTAAATAAGTATGTGTTTCTATAAGTGATTGTTTAAGAGAGTGAGTATGTGTAAGTTTCCTTAGAAGTAAAGTGGTAGTGTGTGTATAGCCGTATATGCAAATTAGTGGATGTTCAATAGTTTATTTGCATGTGTGAGTATGTGTGTGAGTAACTTTTGGATGACTGTCAGTGTGTAACAGGATGTATATGTGTATCACTACATATGATGAGTGAATATATGTATGAGTGACTATATAGAACTGTTGGTGAATGAGTGGATGTGTATATAGATGGTGGTATTACTGAATTGGTTGTTGTAACTGGTATGGGTATCTCCATTTTTTTGAAAATTGTAGTTTCTATTTTTGAATATGTGTTTCAAGGGTTACATTACACTGAAAGGAGGTCTCTGACTCTGTCACAAGGATGGTGTCATCAGTGATGTCATGAGTGATGTCACTGACCATGTCATGAGTGATGTAATATGTGATGTTATCAGCAGTGCATTGCAGGCGCGCAAGTTATAGTGAGTCCAACTAACTATAACGTTGAATTTCAATGGTTTTATGTCAGTAAAATTTCCAGCTATCTATAACTGGTGTGAAAACTATGGTTATTTCAGTGAAGTTACTAGGTTTTTTAAATGCTAATTCCTAACTATAACTGGTGTGAAACCTATGGTTTTTTCAGTGAATTTCTTAGGTTTTTTAAATGCTAATTCCTAACTATAAGTGGTGTGAAACCTATCGTTTTTTCAGTGAATTTCATAGGTTTTTTAAATGCTAATTCCTAACTTTCTATAGGGCCTCATACCTATGTGTTTTTTAGTAAATTTTTAAGGTTATTTATTAGCAAATGTCTATAGCTAAGAAAGGTATTTTTTTCTAAAAATGAATCCTATATTGTATATTAATGTAATACTTTTTTTTTTAAGTATATATTTCTTTTTTTTATGTTTCACCCTGATGCGCTCCCGGTGCAACAGCAAGAAAGAATCTCAATCTGCTTCCTAATTTGAGGTAACGCAGGTGACATAATTCTAAAAGGTTCAAATATATTTCTTTACAGAGGCAGACACTATTAATTGCTTCTCAAAAATATAAAAGCCATTCTTTTACCCCAAAATCGTTTTTTAAATAACTTTTTAAAAACACAGCACAAGTCCTATGTACAAGCATTCAATTTCACTACTGAAACTTCACTATCTGCTTCCAAATCTTCTCCATAGAGCAAACAAGTCTCTATCTAAATTAAATGAATCATTACTTACCTTTACAAATGCTTTGGGAGATTGAGAACAGTGTCAGACACACACACCAATGTTTCTTTAGCAGAGCAAAAGGTGTGCACTCAATACACTGAAACCAAGACTGGCACAGAACACCTCTAATTCTACACACATATGCCTCATTTTAACCAATCAAAACTCTTCCCTCACTATTTTCAAACCAACACCCTTCCCCCCTCTCAGACCTTTCTATCTGTTACCATAGCAACTCCCTCCTAACAGAACTCTCAGGTTCAAAAGTTTATTCTACAATGTTGCAAATTAAGTCAGCAAGGATGTTTGACCTCTCAATACACCAGCTTATCCAGGGCATTATTGCTTTAATTTACTTTTTCTTAACCATTCAAATTGCTTCTTTCACACAACACAACCATGCACCCTAACTTTCAGTTTTCAACTATCTGAATCCACCAATCATTGCTTGTGATTCAAGAGCAGGCAAACTCCACAATTATTTTTTTGTAAACTCCTACTGTTCCAACTGCCATTTCATTCCCACACTTCATCTGACTGCACCAGAACCTTCTCTCATCATGTAGTCTGTGTGGATTATTGGACATAGCTACATCCACTGGGCTCAAAGGTATGCAGCTAGCAGAAATTTTCACAAACTTGATTCATCAAATGTGGAAATCAAGTGGATTGGCCAGAGAGGATTGAGATGTCACCAATTGATACCATTGGTGAAAACCTTTTTGCATCTGCCAAACCCTGACCTCTTAATAGTGCACTGTGGTGGAAATGACTTGGGCACTTTGACTGGGGTTGGTCTGGAAATGCTTTTAAAGGACACCTTTGATCAATTGATGACACTTTTTCCACAAACTGCCTTGGTATATTCCAATCTATGCCAAAGACAGAAATGGAACTGGTCCAACCAATTTTGTCCACAATTTGCGAAAGCACGGAAACATGTGAATAAATCTGTTTCTGCTTACATGAGAGACTATGGAATGGATTCAATATACAACAATAACTTGCGTTACAACATGCAAGACATCTACAGAGGAGATGGTGTGCACTTCTCAGATGAGGGGAATAGAATATTCCTCCTGAATTTAAGACTGTGCATTGGAACCTACTTGTAGGTACTTAAATCAGCCACAGAACCCAAAAGCTCTTTTCAGGGCTACCCTACCTCTGATCACTCATAATGATTTTCTTTTTCTAACTTTTTTCACAATTTTTCACCAAAGTACGCTCCCTGGTACGCTCCCCGGTATGCATTCCCGGTGCGCGTACCGGGCGCTCCCCCCATGAAAAATTTAAAAATGTTTTTTTTGGGGGTGACATAAATGGGCCTCCTAAACCCCCCTCAGAAAACTTAGAGTGTCAGGAAGTGTCTACCGTGCCCCCTTCTACCCATTCCCAACGTTGTTTGTCCTCCATCTTCTGTCTCAATTTGACCGAAACACAAAATGGCGGACTCCCGTAGCGCTGCCGGTACGCGTACCGGGGCTCGCAACGGTAAGCGCTCCCTAAAAAAATGTGGGAAAGTAATTTACATAAAAACCACTGGAGACACTTACACCAAATATAGAATAGGCCCTACTACATAACAGTCCCTAACATTTACCCAAATTTGGTGGAATTCCATTGAGCCATTTGGGCTGTAGCCCTGTCTAAATATCCTGAGGTAAATTACATGACAAAAACACATATGAAACTGTTTGAATTTTCAACCAATTAAAATGTTACTTACATTTTGTACTTTTTTTGCTGACATTTGATTGGTTAAGTACATGAATATATATGAAAAATGAGAGGGAAACACAGCCATTTTGACTAATACTACCTAGGGTACATTTGGAAAGAATTTTGACAGAAAACTTCAACTACTTTAAAAAAGGTAAGTTGTTAATATGAAAGGAGAACTATGTTATGCACTTTAAGTTAATTTGGGAAAACGTTTTCTGATAGTTATATACTGTCCTTCTGTAAGAGCTAGAGATTGAGATAGACTTCTCTGTTATTATTATGAATTGAGTTAGGCTTCTCTGGTATAATTATGAATTTACTTACTCACATGCACATTTTAATAGTTCTGCTTCCTGCTTGAAACCATACACTGCCCAAAGATAACTTCACTGTTAAAAACTCAAAAGTACCTGTCTGAACTTAAACCCAACAGTGCCCTAACTCTACTGATATATTTATTTTTTATTCAGTTTACAGCAAAAAATGGAAGGAGAAAAACAATCAACTGTTATTTCTTTTGAAGTAAAGGTGGAAAATCCAGAACAAAAAGATGAATTTAATTTCATGGATGACTCTTTCGACCAACAGTTACTAGAATCTTTGGAACAAATAGAATCATGTACTAATGATTATGAGGAAATTCCGGACGATATTATGTTAGAAATGTTATTAAATTTTGAAAAAGAATCAGAAGAATAAATTTATATTTAATAATTAAAAATAGTTTGAGACATTATTCGTTTTAATATGTATTTCATTAAGTAGTACCAAAATGTTTATATTATAAAGTGAGACTTATAGTATACTATGCAACTTTTTTGAGTTACATAGTAAGTTTACTCATAGTTACTACCTTACTCCCACTATATTATCTCCAATGTGTAGTTTACATCTCTTTTTCATCATAAGGGAACAGGATAGATTACTCATGATCCCCTAGGACTTCTCAGGGATTGCTTAAAATATCTGTTTCTGCTTTCCTGACACACCATGGTATGAATTCCATATACCACAATAACTTCTATAACAACATGCAAGATATCTACAGAGGAGACGGTGTACATTAAATTTAAGACTCTGCATTGGTACCTACATGTAGGTACTGAAATAAAATAAAAAAATAAAAAAACAAAAATATATTTTTTTTAAACAGCTACTTTTTAAAAAAACTGTCATTCTTTTTCCCCATGGTACGCTCCCCGGTGCGCTCACCGCGGGAAAATTGAATTTTTTTTTTTGCCCCGCGGGACCCTTTTATGGCCCCCACATCAAACCTAGGGGGTCAGGGGAGGTCTACCCTGCCCCCTTATGGTCATTTCCCCCTTTGTTTTTGCCACCTATTGTGTCTCGATCCTACCGAGACACAAGATGGCGGCCGCTCCGGACTGTTTCGAATGTTTACAGACACCCGTGAGCCAATCAGCTTTCCGTGCGCAAGTCGCGTAGCGCGCCCGGTGCGCGTACCGGGGCGCTGCCATAGATATATATATTTTTTTTAACCTAAATTACTCAAAATCCACTGGAGCACATCTCTTGAGACATAGCAAAGGCACATCGGGCTACCAGTCCCTACAATTTTGCCAAGTTTGGTGGAAATCCATTCAACCGTTAGGGCTAAAAGTGAGTTCGACCGCCCTATGGAAATTAACATGGAGAAAACATGTTTTGGGACCCCCCTTTTATCTCAGCCCCCGCTTGACGGATCCCCCCACATTTTCAGGCCACCTACTTTGAGAAATTCGCGAAGATTCGTCCACCGGCGCCAAAGTTATTCCCAATAGAATGTTGTGGATTTCCTATGGAAAGTAGATCCTAACTATAACTACCTACATATATATATGTAGATATATATATATATTTTTTATTCTTTTTATTGATTTTCAGCAATAAATTAGATACAACCATGCCAGTACACTTCTGCACTCCTCACCCAGTTGTGCATGAAACAGAGAAAACAGTGCCATGAGTAATCAAGTCAACAAGCTAGCAGTATGACAGAGTGCATGTGTCAATCCCTTGATGTGCAAGCGATCCCTGCAATGCGTCATGTCCTGTAACCACTGCTTCGTGCTTTGTATTTTCTTGCCCCCCCAACATTGAGATATCTGCCTTTTGACCAGCAACAAAGCGACCGCACAGAACTTACGTTTCTCAGTTTTAACTGTTGAAAGGAGACCCAACAAACAAACCTTCATAGAGCATTCGACCTCCACCCCTACCATTTTCTTGAGCATAACAGTTACTTTCCCCCAATTTTCCTGTATTTACCCGCAGGACCAAGCTAGATGAACGAAGTCTGCCTCCTGCGACCCACACCTTTTACAGCTAGCATCGTCCCTCAGTCCACATTTATGAAGCCATACCGGGGTGTGGTATGTTTGATGTAGGTATTTTAGATGAAGGATGAGCAAATTCCTATTTGTTGTGAGTAATTTAATTAGTGTGCAAGTGGTGTACCATTCTTTTTCTGATATTGGGTCTGGTAATACCTCGTTTCAACGCAACAATGCTTTCGTGGAAGTATAAGGGATCTCACTTTGAGCTGTCTTGTATAGGAGCAACACTAGGTGTGTGGTGTTGGAGGATATTATGAGTAACTGTAGAGCTTCTAGGCTAGGGGGTTCCCCTGGGTAGTCCGGGTAAAGGTCTCGGATGGCCTTTTGCAATCTATAATAGGTGAAACGGAATAGTATGGTTTGATTGCTTATATAAGACAAGTCGTCAATGTGGCGAAAAGTGCCCTCGCAGTATAAGTCCCCAAACGTATCTATACCTGCTCGTTTCAGGAGAGCCATACTGACTTTTTCAGTAGTAACAGATCTCTGGATGATGGTGCAGGAGCAGCGCTGGAGCATAAAGTGGCATTTTGCGCGCCAGTTGGCCCAGTGCTCTCCATGCATGTGTGGTCGTGTCAATCATATTAATATCCGCCGAATGCAGCGGTGGGCGTTTATCTGTAAGTATCGCTGTTAGTGGTATCGGCAGGGCGTCTCCCTCCTCCACCGCTGTGTGCGTTAAATAATGTTTGGTGTGATACCAGTATGCAGCATATTGAGCTTGGGCACAGAGGTAGTATAAAAAGAAATCTGGGACACAAAAACCACCCTTTACATAGGGCAGCGTCAGCGTCCGTAAGTCTATGCGTGCTTGTTTACCCACCCATATGAGTTTCAGAACGAGCGTGGTTATGTTTTTAAACCCTGCCTTCGGTGGAGTTATTGGTATATTATTAAATAAATACAGGATTTTGGGAAGGACGTTCATCTTCACTATTGCAATGCGATCCGCCAATGACAGTGGTAGTTGTATCCACCTGTCAATTTTCTCCTCTATCTTGCCCAGTACTCTACCATAATTAGTACGGATAACCTCCTCGGGATTTCTGCTATACCAGACCCCCAGATATCTTATTGATTCAGTTTGCCAATCAAGTGGGAAGTCCGTGGCATGCTGTGTGGTAGTTTCAGTGAGTGGAATTATAGATGATTTATCCCAATTAATCTGTAAGCCAGAGTGTCTACCAAATGTTATGTATTCTCGTAGTAGCGGGTTTAAGTTTTGTACGGGGTCTCGGATATACAAAAGCATGTTGTCCGCATACATGGATATGTGTAACGGCCACCCAAGGAAGTGCAGCGCTGAGTGGTTATGTGTCTGTCTAAGGATGCAGGCCGAGGGCACCCCAGCCTCGTGCCACGAGCAATACGGAAGGAATCTGAGATGTACCCATTTACGCGAACTCTGGCTATGGGGTTGGTGTAGAGAAGCGCTATCCAAGTTATAAACCTTGAGGGAAATCCCATACGTTGGAGTATCATTAGCAAATATGACCACTCAATTGAATAGAAAGCCTTAGCGGCGTCAAGCATGACCGCCACCGCCTTCGTGCTGGGTGTTAAATAATTAGATACCGCAAATAATGTTCTGGTGTTGTGTGAAATTGCCCTCGTGGGTATGAACCCTGGCTGGTCCGGTAATATTAGTTTCGTCATTAGGGGCTGCAGTCGGACCGCTAGGATCTTTGCTAGTATTTTTGAATCCACATTCAGTAATGATAACGGCTTGTAAGATTCACAGAGATCTGGATCCTTATTTGGCTTCAGGAACGTTATGAGCACAGCTTCACGTAGTGACGGGGGTAGTGTGGCCTGATCAAAGGCATTGCCATACATGGCAACTAGGTGAGGGGCCAAAATATATACGTATGTTTTATAGAATTCACAGGTATACCCATCGGGCCTGTTGCTTTTCTGTTAGGCAGTGATTGAATGATTTCTGTCACCTCCTCTACCGTTATAGGTAGTGATAAATATTCACGTTGATGGTCCGAGAGCCATGCAATGGCGATATTGTGAAGATATCTGAATGTTTCTTCTGGAGGTGGTGTCTGCTTGGATTCGTACAGTGTGCTGTAGTTGTCTACAAAACAACGGAGTATGCCCTCTGGGTGTGTCAGTAATGTACCGTCGGTATCTTGTATTTGTGTTACTATTTGTGACCCCTCCCCTCACAAATTTTTGACGCTAGTACTCTGCCCGTTTTCCCACCTTCCCCGAATTGTTTAGCCAGTGGGCGCTTGGTGACATACTTTAGTTCATCTGCAGTATAAGTTTGGTGTTCGGTGCATATCTGTCTGAGTTCACCCAGTAGTGCAGTGTTCTGTGTCCGCTCATATTCCTTTTCTAGTTCTCTCATTCTCACTTCACATTTTGTTATCTGTTCTCTGCTATCCCTGAGGATTCCAACTGTGGTACTCTTACAGACCCCTATCAGAGTCGCATTGAACGCTTCCCAGAGCGCGCCAGGGGCGTCTACTGTCGCCACATTGAACTGAAAGTATTCCTTGATAGTGGTGGCTATTGTGTTTGCATATAGTGGGTCCAGAAGTGCCTTAGCGTTAAATCGCCAACCAAATGGAGGGGGCGTGTAGTGTGGTACCTGTATCGATAATACTATCGGGTTATGGTTGGATATAGTCCTAGGTAACGATGTTAATGTTCTTGTCCATAATAATATGTTGTTTGACCCTAACTAGTAGTCTATCCTAGACCAACTGCTGTGTGCCATATTGACGTGTGTTACAACCATCACCTCAGGGTTTCGCACTCTCCAAATATCTTTAAGGGAAATACCTTCCATGATATTCCATAGCTTCCCTCTGACCCTCTTATGTGGTTCCACGGAAGCAGTGGAGCGGTCTAGTGAGTCGCATAGTGCTACAATAAAATCTCCCCCCCCCATATAATGTTTGTGTCGGCGAATTCCAGCATTAGATTCCAAAGTCCTGAAAAATTTCAGGGGAGTCTACATTCGGGCCAAAAACATTTACCAGTGTCACGCGCTGCCAGACACAACCACATATCTACCATTGGGATCAAGAATTGACCGAGTGATTTTGAAGTTGACACCTCTCTTGATTAACGTCATTACCCCCCTTGAGTATGAGGAATAAGTAGCAGAGTGACATGATTCTGCCCATTTCGTTCCAATTTCCCTACACATCGTCAGAGCTATATGTGTTTCTTGCAGTAGTGCTATTTCTATATGATATCTATCAAAACAAGCAAAAATGTGTCTAATCTTTTTAGGATTTGTGAAGCCCCGTACATTCCAAGTTAATAGGTTTAAACTGTTATGACCTGGCAAACCTTTCCTGCGGCATAATATATAAATGTACATATTTCACACCAAGCCCAATTGACACATAATGCGTTGGTCAAATTGTGAGTGACCTCATTATCCGCACATGTAGCACAACCTGGATATTAGCAATGCATCTCAAATGCCCTGGCACTTTCATCTGAACGAAACCCCAACTTACCCCATTCCCACCCACTCCAGCAACCCAATTTTGCCGAAGCCATATTCTCCCACAAACTGTATCAAAAAACATAACTTTGTGGGGATGTCCCATTTAGAGGTCCGCCGGGGACACACTTCCCCACCCTACTGAAAGGATGGGGGCAGATCAATTATACATGTACAGACCGTATGTTGAAATTGAACAGATAACCCATCAACAAAGGGTGCGAAAGGTCCGTCGCATTGTTCACATCAGAGTTTGTGACCTTGACCGTGAAAGTATACACCATGAGAGTTACAGATCTCCACCCAGCGGCGTGTATGTCAACTCACCCCAAACTCACAGCGCCACTTCGTGTCCATGTGCGGGTCATAATGTAGGTCGTAGGAAGCGGGCTACGCGGTTCATTCTAGTGTGATGGCCAGCAGCAACCCCCATAGGCGTACCACAAATAAACATTGCCTTGCATCCTGCAACCGCTGAGTGTCCTTGCCACCACCTGACAACCATTATGTACCTAGATGGATGTGGATAGTCAGTGTATCTCAATTCTGGGTGGTCACACAGTTCACAGCTCTATACAATAGTTTGACACCTTACCGTTAATCAGAATCTGGCTGTCTCTCTCTTCTGTTCACCTTTCTTCCTTTGGGTGCCACCTTTTTGATGAAGTCCATTGCAGCTTTGGGGGTGATCAGAACGGTCGTCTTCTCCTCCGATGTAATCTTCAACCAGGCCGGATAGAGCATGGCGTTAGGTATCTGCAGATCTCGGAGCTTGGCCTTGGCTGTGTTGAATTCTCGTCTCGCCTGCTATACTGCGATTGTGTAATCCTAATAGAATTCTAATTTATTACCTTGATAGTTAATCTCACCCTTCTCTCGTGCAAGACATATGATGTTGTCTCTGTCTCTGTAATTTAAGACATGTGCGACTATGGGTCTCGGTGCTGCACCCGGTGGAGGTTTCGGTTCCAGGGAACGATGTGCTCTTTCGATAATAAAGATAGGTGACATGGAATCTTCTCAAAATATGTCCTTGCACATGTGTTCGACGTATGCCTCCATGGGTCCTGTGTTGGTCGATTCGGGCAGTCCTGCGATGCATACGTTGTTCCGGCGCGATCGCGCTTTCAACTCCTCCGCCTTTGCCTTGTTGACCTCCAAGACTTTTTCCATGCCGGTGCATTTGGTGGTTGTGGAATGTGATTCATCCTCTACCGCAGAAATGCGATTCTCAACTGTATCCAATCGCCAATGTTAGAACCGGCTGTCTCAAGTTGGCAGAGGTATGCACTTCTGACAAATAGGGACACACCTTTTCTAGTCAGGGCAAGGGGATCACACCCTTCGATAACCCCTGCTCACCCCCTTGGTAGCTTGGCAGAGCAGACAGGCTTATCTCAGAGGCTGTGTGTTAAGCATTTATGACCACATACAGTAATAAAGTGAAGGCACTACAAACGGACACGACACAGTAGTATTATAAAAATAAGTATTTTTATATAAGGCTTAGCACAAGACCAAATAACGACAAAAATGTACACAATCTTAATAAATACTTTGGGAAGGGAAAAATGATAGTTCAAAGGTAGTTTCTTCTTTAGCACAAAAGTCTTTAGTATCAAAGCAAATCTTCTTCTTGGCAATACAGTTCTTAGCAACAGGGTAACCCACACGGGGGCTACACGACGTCGAGGCAAAGTTAATCCACAGGTTCGGCGTCGACCGCGAGGAGCGCTATGTCGAGCCCGGAGTCACACGGACCCCCAACAACACAGTACCTTTGGAAAATGAAGCACACGATGATCAACACGATGATCAGCGGCGTCGAGCAATCCGGCGTCGCGTCTTCGTTGTGGATCAGGCCTCAGCAGGCGTCGGCGTTGATGATGCGGTTGCACAGAGTGAGCAGCGCTCACGGCGTCGAGAGGGCACGAGGGCGATGCGATCAGCAGCGGTGCAGACACGAGGTCCCTTGGAGCTGGAGCCATACTCCCACTCACTGGCGTTGCTTCTGGCGTCGGTCGGGCCCGGCGGCCGGTCGTCGAGGAAGCTGGACGCTGGGGCCGTTACCCACTATGTCGAGCTGGATTCGACGACGTCCGTCGGCGTCGAGGTTGCTGGCTCTTTCAGACGTGCTGGATTCACAGGTTCCAGCAAATAGCACTTTAGCAGATGAAGTCCTTTAGCCCTGTGGCTTCAGCAGGAGACTGGCACTCTTCCAGTCCTTGGAGATTTTCTTAGCAAGCGTGAGAGTACACACACAGTTCCTCTCTCCTGGTTTCCTTGGCAAAAATAAAGAAGCACTGCAGGATTCCCCCCAGCAAACAGCACACTGGCAGAAGGGGTAAGTCCTTAGATCAGCAGGCCTCTTGTCCTTGGTTACAGGGTTCCTTGTCAGAAGTGACCTAAATTCTTGGTTCAGGGGTCCTTCTCTTATACCCCTTTTCGGCTTTGATCCCTTTGTCCATGCAGGGGAATTTCCCAACATCCTGGGTCTGTTGTGGGAGGAGCCAGGCAGAGGCACCTGGCCTATTCACTGAGCAGGGCTGGGTCCTCAGCGCCCAGCAGGAGGTGGAGCCAGCATTGACACTGGCAGGAGCAGAGCTATCGGCCTCCTGGCAGGAGGTGGGGCTAGGATCGTCCATGGCAGGCACAGAGCCATCAGCCACTTGGCAGGAGGTGGAGCCAGCATTGTACCAGGCAGGGCAGGCTATCAACAACTACTCTCCAGACCTGTGGAGCCACCCAGCTCCTGCCACACACACGCAAGACCAGCAGAAACCAGATATGGTTAGACAAGAAAATAGACACTTTCTAAAAGTGCTATTTTCAAACCCAGAGTCCAAAAACCATCCACACCAACGGATGCGTAATTAAACCCCGAGTTCAGGGATACCAAACTCGACATTGCGCCATGCTCCCCGAGCCAGCTAGGATCATAGCATTAATAATCCCGGCGGCCCATTCTAACTAATGGAGAGCAGGCTACCTCGCAATAGTGAAGAACGAAGATGACTGTAATTCACTATTAGGACATGCCAACTTGGTCAGGCGTGTCCTACCTTATACTTCCAATGCACCCTGCCCGCGGGCCTACTATAGGGGTGACTAACAAGAAGTCAAGGGAAGGTTTGAGGGGCTGGCAAGTAGGTATACTTGCGCAGCCTGCGTGACAGCACTAGGCTGCACGTGGGTCTCGCAATGACCGACCCGTAGACATTCTTTTACGAGGCCGCTCCTGTGGGTGGCACAACACGTGCTGCAAGCCCACGAGCGGCATTTGTATTTACAAGCCCCGGCACTCCTGGTGCACTAGACTAGGGACTGACAGTAAACCAAATAGGCCAAACATGGATACAATAGATACATCAATTTAACATAGGGAGCACTTGCGCTATGGCAGTGATCAGCAGTGGCACGGCGCCCAAAGCATATACCAGCAAAACATCGTAAAACAGTGGAGGCAAAACAGAAAAAATGGAGGAGAGACTCAAGCCAATGATGTCAGGTCTAACACGTGTCCCCTCCAGCTGAAATGTGGGGAGAACTACCCTTGACCCAGGGAGTCCTCTTCACTAAGGCGGAAAAATCTGGACAGACCATCAGCATTGGCGTGATCGGTACCAGGGCGGTGTTCCACCGTAAAGTCCATCCCCTGTAGGGAAATGGACCACCTCAACAGTTTCGGATTCTCACCCCTCATCTGCATCAACCATCTGAGGGGCCTGTGGTCTGTCTGAACCCGGAAGTGAGTCCCAAACAGGTAGGGTCTTAGCTTCTTCAGCGCCCAGACCACAGCAAATGCTTCTCTCTCTATCGCACTCCACCTCGTTTCCCTGGGAAGTAACCTCCTACTAATGAAGGCTACAGGCAAGTCTCAGCCCTCTTCATTCACCTGAGCTAGAACAGCCCCCACGCCATGCTCTGAAGCGTCCGTCTGGACAATGAATTCTTTCGAAAAGTCGGGTGCCTGGAGTATAGGTGCTGTGCACATTGCAGTTTTCAGGGTGTCAAAGGCCGTTTGACAGGCATCAGTCCAGATCACGTTTCGTGGCTGCTTCCTGGAAGTCAGCGAAGTCAAGGGGTGCACAATGTTACTGTAATCCTTGACAAACCTCCTGTAGTAACCCGTGAGTCCTAAGAAGGCTCTCATCTTGGCCGTCATACTATCCATCGGACCCGTCAGGTGGTCCAGCTTGCCATTGATATCCTGTAAGTTAGTTTTGATGGCTTTGAGAATACTCTCCATACTGCAGTCTTCCGAGCCTCCAGCGTCCATGTAGTCTTCCGTGGGTTCAATTTGACCCTTTGTAGTTTTATGTGTTTCAAAGTTTATCTTTGTTTGTTGCTTGTCCGGCTTACCCATGACTGTCAGGTGCGGGTCGCAGTATAGGCAGGCGTCTAGTGGATATTTCCCAGCACTGTCTCCACGAGAGAGCCCTGTGATTCGAGGCTACCAAGCCAGATGTGGTGGCTACCTTTTATCGCTATAGGCAAGGTTTGTTCCGATAGCAATACAGAGTCCACCTTCCTGGATGACCTTGTTGGTGTACTTGTACAATGTGAGTCGGTAGGACTGAGGTGAACTGAAGCGTGAATACAGGCTTGGTACGTTAGTCAAGCCAATGCTGCGAGTTCCTCACCAGCTGCGCTACGAGACCTGCTACCCAGCGTTGCCATAGGGGATCACAAGAGATATTTGGGTGAAAGTTCCAGGGGTTAGGGCAGCAATTACCATACAGAGGGGTTACGGTGTCCTGTGTGCTGTGTATCCCAGTACCGTCTGTGTAGAACCCACCATGTGCTGCAGTAGAACAAGTAGCCAAGCAAACGTTGTCTTCAATATGTGCCGTATTACTCCCAGGGTGTCATGTCACTCCCTCATGGTAGGCATCACTTGCAGTTAGGGGTGGTGATAAGCACGCATCCGGGTTACCGCTCTTCATCTATGCCATCCCTGTGGGCCACAGTATGTATAAGGTTCAGATTCAAAGTGCAGCTGAAATATCGTTAGATACGCAACTCATGCAACTGGCCAGTCCATGCTCTCATTATCCGCGTGCATTCCCTCGACCATCCACTCCGCCTCCATAGTCACTAGCCTCCATCTTAGCATTGGATATGTACAAGTGGTACCTGAGCAACTGGGCCTGGTGTGTCGCCTTCGCGTCAGATGAGCCGTGAAGATTAATCCGCAACCACCCAGCTTGCCACTCACTGCGGATCACCTCCGTTGGTCCGGCGGGGGAGGGTTTTATGGCGCGAAACTGCGTCCATAATCTGAGTATGCGGCACCAGCAGATCGGAACACTCCCACGGTCTTGCCACGTGTATCAGTCGATCTCGACTGGCCCTCTGGTGTCGGTATGCACTGTTTGTGCTTGGAAACACTGATAGCCGCCTATTGCTGCTTGCAGACTATGGGCGACGCCATCTTGTGGATCTGATGGTCGCAACAGTGCAGCATGTAGTTAACACTCCAGGGGGTCTGTAAACTCAGAATCCTGTAGGAGCGCCACATGCCTACACTGTCCTGTCACTTATTGGGGAGAGTTAGATCCACAACCTTCATGCCGCCTCACAAGCTCCAAACGCCGGCCTTCCCTGGTATGGCTGTGGTGCGGATGCCGCCATTTTGCGCTCCAGTGTCAAACCCCACTTCAGAACAGTTTAAGCCTTATATTTATCGCCGATAGCAATACCTCCTGATCTGTGGCGGCGCACGTCGTCCTCCTCGTGACCATCCGTTAGCAATCCGCATCTTCAGCGTCCATGCATGTCTGGTGATGAGTATCGGCCCTTCAATGCCTGTGTGGACAGACGGCAGCCGTGTTGCCACGATTCCTCCGAGTTCTCTCCGGAGCTGTTTTCTCCTAGATCAGAGCCCACATTTGGCAATGGTTCTGCTCCGGCTGTTCAGAAGACCTTCCCATTCCCCGCGATGTGGTTCACGCTTGCTGTCGGTCTAGTTAAACAACTTTACAGCGCTGGTTCCGTATCTGCCCAGCGGAGCTGCCTGCTCAAGCAGCCATCCCGCTGTGCGCCACCTAGCACCTATATATATATATACAAGGCGGGTGCTTACCGCCGAAACGCGTCAAGCAGCCTAAATGAGAGAATAAATTTATTTGGAATCAACTAATTTTCACGGAGTCAGTGCCTTACTTGGATGAGAAAGTTTGGAGTGTTCCAGATATATATATATATTACCTACTGGCTATCGCCAGTAGGTATATATAGTTAGGATTAATTCCCTATGGGATTTCTGAAAATTCTATGTCTAATAACTTTGGCGTTTGTGGACGGAATCGGCTGAAATTTTCAGGAAAATGGCACATTTTGTTTCTGAGCAGCGTCAAGGGGGGGCTGAGAAAAAAGGGGGGTCCCAAAACGCGTTTTTTGCATTGAGTTTTCCATAGGGCGGTTGGACTCACTTTTAGCTCGAACGGCTGAATGGATTTGCACGAAACTTGGCAAAATTGTAGGGACTGTTAGCCCGATGTGCCTTTGCTAGGTCTCAATATATGTGCTTCAGTGGATTTTGAGAAATTAACGTTCAAATCAAGATATATATCTGTAACAGCGCTCTGGGCAGCGATCCGGTCCGCTTACTTTTCGCGAAACGGAACTTTGCGCGCAGAAAGCTGATTGGCTCTCCGGTGTCTGTCAACATTCTAAACAGTCCGGAGCGGCCGCCATCTTGTCTCTCGGTAGGATCGAGAGAGAAGAAGAGGTGAAAAACGAAAGGGGAATTTAATGAAAGGGGGCAAGGTATCCCCCTCTTGACCCCCTAGGAATGTTGTTGGGGTTATTAAAGGGTCCTGTGGGGAAAATAAAAAAAAATGATTTTTCACGGTAGAAGCGCGGCCGCGAACTGGTAGCGAAACGGGAATTCGCCATTTTGTGCTTCGTTAATTAAATTACTAGTTATAAGTGGGTGCGGGAGACGTATCCTAATCCCCTATGTTTCCTGAGGGTGGCTGAGGAGGCTGATATATGTTGATACATCTCTTCCAGCGGCTGTGCGTGAGCTTTTTTTTTTTTTGCTGCGTGACAGTCCGGAGCGGCCGCCATCTTGTCTCTCGGTAGGATCGAGAGAGAAGAAAAGGTGAAAAACTAAGGGGGAATTTAATGAAAGGGGGCAAGGTATCCCCCTCTTGACCCCCTAGGAATGTTGTTGGGGTTATTAAAGGGTCCCGTGGGGAAAATAAAAAAAAATGATTTTTCACGGTAGAAGCGCTTCACGGGCCGCGAACTGGGCCGCAAACTGGTAGCGAAACGGGAATTCGCCATTTTGTGCTTCGTTAATTAAAGTACTAGGTATAAGGGGGTGCGGGAGACGTATCCTAATCCCCTATGTTTCCTGAGGGTGGCTGAGGAGGCTGATATATGTTGATACATCTCTTCCAGCGGCTGCGCCATCTTGCCTTTTTTCGAATGCCACAATTTTGTCGTGCACGGCAGCCATTTTAGATGCCAGGCTGGTCCCAGGCTATCACCTAACCCTGCGGATGTAGTTTATGGCCCCAGCTGTAGAGAATTCAGACATGCCAATCCTCCTGATTCAGGCGTGTGACTACTGATTTCAGTGCTAGTCTCCCGCCTCCCGATTTCTGCAAGCAAAAACCCGGGGGCATATTACGAACAACTAGCGATAATTTTTGTCTCTAACTTGTTTAGAGACAAAAATTATCGCCGCACATCGGCGATTTTTATCGCAGATAAACCTTGCTATTATCGCAGAAAAGTCAGCGATATTCATGTATTATCGACCTAATGCTCTTAGCCATGTTATCCACCTCCCATTGGATAACATGGCTAAGAACTGCTCAGGGCAGGTGTTAGATTTTGGAGATATTCGCGCTTAGCGCGAATATCTCCAAAAGTTGGTAATAGAAGGTAGCGATGTTAGGGACTGTTTCCAGTCGCTAACATCTTGGCACGCCACTTTGCATGTCATTAGTGATAAGTATCACTGACATGCAAAGCGGGGCCCAAGATGGTCGCTATCTCCTTTTAGCTGTCACTAACTGGTGTTAGCGACAGCTTGGTAATAGGGAAATAATTTTATCTCCGCTTTCATGGCTTTTAAAGCCAAAAAAGCGGAGATAAACCCCCTTGATAATATGCCCCACGATTCCTTGGGGGTTTCAGCTGACAGGGCTTGGTATTGTGTTATATGGTAATTTTTCCATGAAACGTCAGAGGGTCGATGCAGGGGTTCTAGAAGAGGTGATAAACCATTTAAGCCTCATGAACAAGCGCATGGTCTTTTAAAGATTTGTGAAGTATTCGGGGCGGCGGTGTGTGTGTGCCCTCTTTCAGGAGCGGGCGGGGGGGCACTGCCAGCAACTTGCCAGGTCAGGTAGTGTTCAACACGTGCATCACCCTTTCTCTGCCTGCTATTGCGCTCCATGCTTCGGAAAGGTAAGAAAAAGAACGTGCATTTGAGTTTGAAATGTCCGATCCTGCAGCAGCACACTTCCAAAGCCCACACATGACAATAACCCGATTCAAGGCCCCATTCACCCGTTTTTAAAAAAATAGATAACACTCCAACAAAGTAAGGTTATAAAACTTTATTAACTACTAACTTTAACGAACGGAACAAAAACTAAAAACATTTAAACATTTCTCAACACAAAAAGCAACAATGGTTAGAAGCTGTCTTTTGTGCGAATAGTCCCAAGGCAGCACAACGTGCAGAGTTCTGGACGGCACCCAGGTGATGTCGCCTGGGTGCCGCACTGGTTTAGGGATCCTACAATGCTGCTCCGAAAATTGGCGTGGGGCGTCCCGGGTGGGGCGGGGGGAGGCCTCGTCAGTAGCGGTCTGTTGTGCGAATAGTCCCAAGGCAGCACAACGTGCAGAGTTCTGGACGGCACCCAGGTGATGTCGCCTGGGTGCCGCACTGGTTTAGGGATCCTACAATGCAGCACAGAAAAACAGCGTGGGGCGTCCCGGGTGGTGCGGGGGGAGGCCTCGTCAGTAGCGGTCTGTGTCCAGTGTCACATGGCTGACACAACATGTACGACAGGCACCCAGGTGATGTCCAGTAAACTGCCGCACTGGTTTTGGTATCCTACAATGCTGCTCCGAAAATTGGCGTGCGGCGGCCCGGGGGGGGGCGTGGGGGAGCCGGCGTGAACGGGCCTCCCCAGGTGGCGGCCATCTAGCTGAGTTGCGCTCGCTCTTGCGGCCACAGCGTCTCGCTCACCATGTTGTTGAGTTGCTCCCACTCTTGCAGTGTAGCGATAGGCGGCTGCCACATGGCTCTTAAAATGGCGGACAGCTCCTCGGTTTTAGGCCTGGTCCACTGAAATGGCCCTGGGACACTTTGGAACTCGGACGCTTGCCTGCTAGGGCTTGGGCTCCATTCTCGAAAAGCGTCCCCTCAGCCGTGAAGATTGTATAAAAGTCTTGGGGGCCCCCGACTCCCGCAGGCTTCCGGTGGGGAGCGGCTGCCATGATTGCTCGCGGAATGACCACGACGGAGCCACGAGATGGTGGTGCTCTCATGCTGACGCCAGCTTCAGTCTGAATGATCCAGAAACAAGGTGGGGCTTTCATCGTTTGGGAAAAAAAAATGTTCTAAACCAATGAAAAGTGTTATTTTTAGGTCATATGACCAAGCCTTCCATCTTTAGGAAACCAAAAGTAAAATGAACCAATGAAAAGTTTTATAAACAAGTCACATGACCTGTTATGCGGCATAGGGCTACAAAAAGCGTAGAAAATCCGTTGGCACGTGAGGCGGCGTCAGTAGCGGACCGATGTGCGAATAGGCCGAAGGCAGCACAACGCGCCGAGATCCGGATGGCACTTGTTGGTGTCGAGCAAGTTGCTGCACTGGTGTGGCCATCCTACAATGCTGCGCCGAAAGACGGCGTGTCCAGCTGAGTTGCGGTCACTGTTGCGGTACAGTGACTCGAACGCGCCGAGATCCGGATGGCACCGAGGTGGTGTCCAGCAAATTGCCGCACTGGTGTGGCCATCCTACAATGCTGCGCCAAAAGATGGCGTGTCCAGCTGAGTTGCGGTCACTCTTGCGGTACAGTGACTCGAACGCGCCGAGATCCGGATGGCACCGAGGTGGTGTCCAGCAAATTGCCGTACTGGTGTGGCCATCCTACAATGCTGCGCCGAAAGACGGCGTGTTCAGCTGAGTTCCGGTCACTCTTCCGGCACAGTGACTCGAACGCGCCGAGATCCGGATGGCACCGAGGTGGTGTCCAGCAAGTGGCCGCACTGGTGTGGCCATCCTACAATGCTGTGCCGAAAGTCGGCGTGGGGTGCCCCGTTGGCTTATGAGGTGATGTCAGTAGTGGACTGATGTGTGAATAGGTCGGAACCAGCACAAGGCGCCAAGATCCGAATGGCAAGTCCTGGATGTTGAGTGCCTCAGTTGAGAGTTCTGAGCAGTGCTTGTAAGACTGTCTGAAGCTTATTTGCACCTGCTGCAGCTTCACTAGGTCCGGCGGAACTTTTTTCCTTTTCCTTTCTGCTTCTTTTCCTACAATGCGTTTCATCTGAAGACACGACCAGGTCCCTGAATGTGTGCAGGGGGACGCTATTGATTGAATGAAAATGGCGGCTTGACACAAAGCTGACTCAAGCGTTACTGTTGGTGCTATACAGACAAAAATTGGTTTTCAGTTTGTACATTCTTCAGGTTTTTTTTTTCCATCCAAGTCTGATTGAGAGTTTGTAGAAAAATGGCTTCAGATTTTCCACATACTACTCTTCAACATTCTTCCTAAATGTAACAATGTGAAACTCACTAGGAGAACGGCTGTTTATGTTTCCTTTCAAAATGCTGCCACCAATATTTTCTGAATGGAAGACACCATCTTGTAGCATAAAGGGCCGAAAGGGGTTCTGGTCTGGCCGATGGTTGGTGGAGACATTTTGACTATATCTTGGACCTGCCCGGCCTCGCCCAAAATGGCGCCGGTATAAATGGGACTCGTAACTCCTTGCCCGCAAATGTATATCTAGAAAATGTTATTGTAAGTGGCCCTGTCGTATTTTAATTACAAAATGTACGTCCACCGATTCCGCAACTGTTAGACACCTTTGTTCTTGTCACCTAATGGCCCGCTCGTTACGTTCTTCTACAGTGTAAATGTCTCCTCATCATATACGATTTCAGTTTGCTCCGTGGCCGGCCCACGTGGTTATAGGCCCGTATTTGTATACTGACATTTTCACAATAAAGGTTTTTAAAACAAAACACGGTAGTAGTATTTACATTTGTAAAGTTTTTACTTTTAGTGACTGTTTTTGAATCAGTAAAAGGCAAGTGAAATAAAGCAGTCCAATTACATGACGGATAAAAGGTATAATATGTAGGAACGCAGTAAAGATAAATGGTCAAGGGCAGTTGTGTTTTTCATGTCTGCAACATAAAGTGATCGATAAGAATCTGATAATCAGGCGTATCGGCGACTAAGACAGCAGGCCGAATCTCTTTTACTCAACGGCTCCGTCATGGAAGGAAGAAACGCCCTTTTTCTCGAAAAAGGAATATAATTTACTTGCAAGACAGTTGTAAATTTTCCGGGAAAGTACATTAGCCTGGAATATTATAACATATGTTTGAAAAAAAAATATTGTTCGAAAATAATAAAAAGCGTAATTTTTAGGTCATATGACCAAGCTTTTCATCATTAAATTAACAAAAGTAAAATGAACCAATGAAAAGTTTTATTAACAAGTCACATGACCTGTTATGCTTACGTTACGCGCTGCGCGCCGCGCCTCGGATCACTTCCGGGTGCGCTAACGCGGCGTGTCATAAAACGCATTACGCGACAACGTAGGTCAAGAATATAGTCTAAATGTCTCCACCAACCAGCGTTCAGAACACAACCCCTTTCAGCAGTCCAAAAAGTTCTGTTAAATGACAACAGAGGGGACAGGCAACAAGAACCATCAGTCAAAGAGGGGAGGGCAAGTTCTTCTCTTCCGGGTCATGTTGGGGCGCTACCGGAACTGATCGAATTGGTAGTCTATAGTGTTTCTGGATGTTTCAGACTAAAGCTGGCGTCAGCATGAGACCACTACCATCTCGTAGCTCCGTCGTGGCCATTCCACGAGCAATCATGGCAGCCGCTCCCCACCAGAAGCCTGCGGGAGTCGGAGGCCCCCAAGACTTTTGTAGAATCTTCACGGCTGAGGGGACGCTTTTCGAGAATGGGACCCAAGCCCTAGCAGACAAGCGTCCGAGTTCCAAGGTGTCCCAGGGCCATTTTAGTGGACCAGGCCCAAAACCGAAGAGCCGGCCGCCATTTTGAGAGTCCTGTGGCAGCCGCCTATCGCTGCACCGCAAGAGCGGGCGCATCTCAACTACATGGTGAGCGAGACGCTGTAGTCGCAAGAGCGGGCGGTAAACAGCTGAATGGCGGAAGAGGCACAGTGTAGCAAAAGCGGGCGGAATGGCAACTAAAACGATAAAGGGGCGCCCCACTACAGCTTGTCTTCAGGTCAAACGGATTGTGGGACAAGGTCCAGAATTGAAGAGTCATCAAAAGGCAAAAAGTTCCGCCGGACCCCGGGAGCCGGCCGCCTATGTCGGGGGCGATCTCAGGCTACACCAGTGCTATAAGACTTGGGGAGGGTGTCGGAGCCAAGCGTCTTCTCCGAGTCCATGGCCATCACACCGCCCCTCAGGGGCCTCCGTCAAGCTGTTTAGGAAGGTAACATATCACATTGTTTTCTAATGCAGTCAGGTCCACAAACGACACTCACTTACTTTGAGAATAGTGAAGCTGCAGTAGGTGGAAATAAGCTTCAGACAGTGTTACAAGCACTGCTCAGAACTCTTAACTATGGCACCCAACATCCAGAACTTATGCTATTTGAGAATGGTAGTGACATCGAAGCATCTCAGGGACCAAAACCATTAACGTACTTTCACGTATGAAAATCTTACTTGGGGAGGGGGCAGGAGCGAAGCGCCCCCTCCCAGTCAGCGCCACCACACCGTATGTTGAAAATCTGAAGCCATCGTTCTACAAAGTCAACCAAACTTGGATTGAAAAATCTAGAAAAATGTACAAACTGAAAACCAGTTTTGGTCTGCATAGCATCAGTAGCAACGCTTGAGTCAGCTTTGTGTCAAGCCGCCATTTTGATTCAACAAAGCACAGGCATTGAAAAAGGCTGAAATTCAGAACTCTAAACTATGGCACCCAACATCCAGGAGCTTGCCATCCGGATCTTGGAGCCTTGTGCTGTTTTCGATCTATTCACACATCGGTCCACTACTGACATCATCTTATAAACCAACGTTATGTAAATAGTTTTTTAATAAAATGTTTTACCCTGTTTCTTTGCTGGTGTGTTGTCTATATTTTTAATATTTGCATAGGGTTTGTCGTTATTTTGTGCGGGATGGGTGATGGAGCCGAGCTGTCTTGCAGCCCTCATGGTGTGGAGCTCAGTTCATCTCACTATTTTCGTATTTCTCATGAAGGGTTGTTCCTAATATTTCTATTTTAGCGAGGTCAAAAAGAGATCCAATTAGTGGCCTACTGATTTTGCTCGATTACTTTTATTTTTTTACACGATTTTTCACTATCTGCAAAGACTAAACAGAGTATTGCGACTTTGTGCTTGTTTGTAAATAGAGAATGATCCAAGAAGAACCAATTCTAAAACAGTAAATGCTTGGACAACAATCAATGAAATGGAGAGACAAGGAGGCACGACGGATTACAACGGGGGTAAAGGCCTGCGTTAACTACCCTTCAGTATCTGCAAAGAGAGAGTACTACTAAGACAAAAGAGGGGAGGGGGGGGTGCAGCGTTCAAAGCACATCAGCGTGCATAAATACGAAAATGTTTTTATCTATCACGTACTTGACATTTTAAAGCTTTTCATATTTGCTATTAAAAAACCAATGAAATTCACAGAAAAAACCATAGGTTATAGTGGATATATAGTTAGGAATTTGCATTTACAAAACCTTGAAAATTCAATGAAAAAACCATTGGTTTTAGGCCATATATAGTTAGGAATTAGCATTTACAAAACCTTATTTTACTCGCATAAAACCATTGAAATTCCATATATAGTTAGAAGCGCTAACTATATATCGCGCACCCGCAATCCACTGCTGATGATGTCACATATTACATCATTCATGACATGGTCAGTGACATCACTGATGACATCACTGATGACATCTCAAATGACATCACTGATGACAACTCAAATGACATCACTGATGACATCTCAAATGACATCACTGATGACATCACTGATGACAACTCAAATGACATCACTGACAACATCACAGATGACATCATTCATGTGTTAATACGATGAACCTCTACAGACTCTGATATATCCTTAGATACACTCAGTGAAAACAGACACTCACAGATTGTCACTCATCCATGGAGTTACTCATACACCTAGACAGTCATGCAAAGAATCAATCACACCTCCAATTCCTCAACTATACAGTTATACACACCTTACTTATTGAAGCATATTCTAACACATATTTACTCTCTTATATAATCCCTAATAAAAGTTCACAATGATCCATACAGCAATTCACACATTCACTGGCTCTAATGCACAGTTATTTATATATGTTAACTCTCACATGTACTGTGTTTTACATATGTACTTACTTTGACATGTAGCACTGAGATATCCATTCACTCACCAATACACTCATGCACACAGTCAACCGCCCATACAGCTGTTTCCACATGCACTTTTGAAACCATACATCTAGTGAATCAACTGCTCACACATCTATGCACAGAGTCACACACCTCCCAGCCACTCACACATATACTCAGTCTCCCATACAAATACTTGAGCAACCAATCAATAACCCATATAGTTATTCATATAGCTACTGATCAACACATGCAGCAGTTTACAGAACAACAGATATAATGATGCACAAAGTAATATAGTTTATTCACTAACCCATGCACTCAGTGAGACACATTTAATCACTCCCTCATACAATCAGTCATGCACCTACTAAATCCTTCATCCAGACATTTATACATCCACTCATTCTTCAATATGTAAGACATATTTTAACTTTACAGAAACATACAGTCACTGGATGTTGTGATCAGTGATGTCATCAGTGATGTCACTGACCATGTCATGAATGATGTAATATGTGACATCATCAGCAGTGGATTGCGGGTGCGCGATATATAGTTAGCGCTTCTAACTATATATGGAATTTCAATGGTTTTATGCGAGTAAAATAAGGTTTTGTAAATGCTAATTCCTAACTATATATGGCCTAAAACCAATGGTTTTTTCATTGAATATATATATATATATGAATCCACAATCCTGAGGTGCCAGCAACCACGCACAGACACGAACCAGGTACAGACCACAAGACGAGGTTTTAAAGGTGAATAAAGTGCTTTATTCCATCGATGGGGACGGCAACATCACGCGTTTCGTCCGGGAAACCCGAACTTGATCACATGACAAACCCGGAGAATCATGTGGCTAAATACTGGTTACACTAATACAAGGCTCCTCCCATAATATAAACAACATAGAAGAAGTACCATTTATCACAAACTCGGCTGATGAACACCAAAATTGTAAAACAATATAAAAAGAGTATTTACAATTAGAACATTAATCATTTCTTTGTCAATGAAGGGCAAGTGCCCAATTCTATGAATCGCCAGTGCAAACTACACAAATGATAAGATGGCATATAGTGCTGTTGTGGGGCCATTGTATAAAACCAGTAGAAAAAAGTTAAAACCACATACTACAATAGTGCAAAAAGATAGTGCAAGAATATTTTGTCCAAAACATTTGGAGAGAGCAATATAATATTCAGGCATATAGCCTATAGCAAGATGTTACAGTAGTGAAAAAAGTGCAAAGTGCAGAAAGTGCAAAATACGGCAAATTTGTAAACATTTGGGGGAGGAATTATTTTCTTAAAATGGGATAAAGTGCAAAGTTATTGTAAGAATTAAAGTGACGAATGACACATAGCAGCAGAAATATGTATAGATAGGACGAAAGCTTAAAAACATCCTATCAAACCAATTTACAGAAGATGTGCACCAAAATGTATTATTGAAATTGGACCACAGAGATTAACAATTCATTTAATTTTAAACCATCCTCAGCACAGTTAGAAAAATAGATAAAAACCATATAAATAGGTATAAAATCCCATTTAAAATACTATGCACATAATGGAATAAAATATTTACAAGAAGTTGTTAAGATCTTCCCCCATGTTGAGGCCATTAGGGATCTTGCTATTTAATCGAAGTATGTAATGGCTTTCCAACTGTCTCAGTTTCCTTTCTCTGTCTCCTCCTCTTTTGCATAAGGGGACCGCATCAATAACAAAATATTGTAAGTCATTCAGATTGTTATTATGGACCAATTTCAAATGACGGGCCACAGGATAGTTAGGGTCAGAATTGACTATGGCACGAAGATGCTGCAAAATTCGATTGTATACTTGCAGCTTTGTGCTGCCAACGTATTGTAACTCACACGTGCATTTTAAAACATAGACCGCATGATCCGTTTTACAAGTATACAAATTATTGATTTTAATCACAGCATCAGTCAAACCCTCAACAAATTCTGTGGTGTTGACACCAAACTTACAAGCCCTGCAGGAACTACACTTCCGAAATCCAGTTTTATTAGAGAACAAATTAGGTTTTATAATGGTCTCAGGGCTAGTTCTTACAAGAGCATCCCTCATCGAGGGTGCTCGACGGAAAGTGATGCTGGGCATGTCTTCCAATAATGGGCCTAAGATGATATCTGTTTTCAAAATGGGCCAATTAGACTTCATGATTTGTTTGATCCTCTTTTCTTGGTTGTTATAAGTGGTGATAAGACGAATGGTAGGTTTATCAGTCTTAACAGAAACCTCCTCTAGTGTGTCTATTCCTCATTCCTCAGCAGTTACCACTAACTGATTAGACATTACTTTTTTGAGAGAGCTAGTGAGGGTGTTTTTGTCATAGCCTCTGCGTAGGAATCTCTGAAAGGATCCATTGAGACAGTTGATAAGATCAATCTCATTATTGCATATACGTTTAATTCTTAAAAACTCCCCATATGGGATGCTTTTAATAAGATGGTGGGGATGGTTACTCTGTGCATGTAAAATGGAATTTCCAGCTGTGGACTTCCTATGCATCCTGGTCATGATATTGTTGTCTTTAATGTAGACCTCTACATCTAGGAAGTTTACACTCACATTGTTAATGTTGGCAGTGAATTCAAGGTTCAAAGAGTTGTTATTGATGTTACTAACAAAGTTTTCAGCTGGTGATTTGCAACCTTGCCAAATTATAAAGACATCATCAATAAAACGCCACATTTTAACAATGCCTATTTCATCCTCCTTCAGACATTCGCGAAGCCCACCAAGGACGTGCCTTTCCCACCAGCCCACGTGTAAACACGCGTAACTGGGGGAGAAGCACGCACCCATGGCAACACCACGTAACTGCTGGAAGATCTCATTGTTAAATAAGAAAAAATTGTTGTTGAGACACAGATCAATCATGGTGATTAGCATTTTGCTGTGTTCAAAATATTTGATGTCCCTTTTAGACAAAAAATATTCGATTGCATTTAAACCATCATTGTGATTAATGGAAGTATAGAGAGAAGTGATGTCCATGACAAGAAACATATAGTTAGGTTTCCACACAACTTCTTTCAATTTCATAAGGAAGTCACCAGTGTCTTTCAAGTAACTAGGTAAGGCCTCCATATAATCATGAAGATAGTAATCGACATATTTGGATAGAGGTTCCAAGAGTCCATTTTGGGCAGAAATAATGGGTCGCCCAGGCACAGGTGTAATGCCTTTATGGATCTTGGGTAATAAGTATAATGTAGGAGTGATAGGGAAATCCTTTTTAAGGAAATCAAATTCTTTTTTGCTTATCAATCCTTCCCTTTTCCAAGATGCCAAATTAGTGTGTACCAAAAGTTTTACTTTGTTTAATTCATTGAATGAAGCTTTCCTGTAACAGGCAGAATCACTTAATTGTCTCTCAGCTTCCTGTAAATACATTGCACGTGGCCACAAGACGATATTTCCACCTTTATCAGCTTTGTTGACAATGATATTGCCATTAGATTTGATTTTTCGAATCAACAGAGAGTGTTGTTTATCTCTAAATCTTCTATGTTTGTTACTCTTAGCCACAGTTCGGTTGAGTTCCTTTAAGTCTTCAATGACACGATCGCTAAAAATGTCAATGACATCCCTAGGCATTACCGGGACAAAAGTTGATTTAGGACAAAAAGGACTGTTGCCAGCACTACCACTGCTGATTCCCATAGATCTCAAAACTTCCTGGGTGTTGGTAGTGGAGTCACTTTCATCATTGGCAAGAGAATGAGCGACTTTCAAAGCCTTAGTATCAGCTATAGAAAAATTCTTGTTACTCTGAGATTCACTCAAGATAATATTGGCGTTTTCACTTTTTTTGTTAGTAGTATGAAACTTGAGAAGTTTCAATTTCCTGATAAACTTAAAAGTGTCAATTCTTGCTTGGACATATTTGAACCCATTGTTAGGACAAAAAGAAAGACCCAGAGATAGGAGCTGGGTTTCTGCTGCATTAAGGTCAAGTTCCGTCAAATTAATCACAGTATTCTCTACATCTGTATCAGTGGAACGAAATTTATCATCTTTTTTAGTTTTATCATTTTCTTTTGCATTTTCAAAATTATCTCCATTTTTTTCATTTTCGTCATTATTTATCCCAAATCCAGTGAACGAAGTCGTATCATCTGAGGATGATGTGGTGGGTAAACTTATAATTTTAGTTATTATTTCGCTTGGGCATTCCCCCTTCCTCTTCTCTTTTTCGTGTAGTTGTTGGCGTTTCCTCCTCTCTTTACGGGATTTGTTTCGCCTCCTCTTCCTCTTGCTTGTTGTGTCCCCCTCGACCTTAAGGTGTTTCGCTGATCTTCCACCATAAAAGCCTATTCCTCAGATGAAGTAAAACTGCTGACCCCAACTTGTTGTTCGTTGGTCTCATCTTCAGAACCCCCACTGCTGTAAACAGAACTCAGGTCAGTATCTGAGTGTTCAGGGGCTGCCGCCTGTTGATTTTGTGGAGTTTGAGATGTTGTCACTGGCACAGATGAAGTTAGTGCTTGTCTTTTAACTGATTCAAACTTCCTTGAGAATGTGAATATCCTCCCATTCTCATAGTCGGCTTTGTCTCTTGCAAACTTGAATGCTTTCCGGGATTTAATGGTTTCTTCATATTTATCTAGGCGTTTCTTGATCTCTTCCCGCCCTTTAGTTATCACCTCCTGTTGTTCCATAGCATTCAGTTCAAGGTTAAGCTTTTCAATCTGGGACATTAGTTCGACTCTATCGATTTCGGCGTATTTAATTAGGATACATACCATACCCATAGATGCATCAAGATTATGTTGGGCCCACTCCTTCAGCATGAGGGGATTAGGGTTTTCAAATGAGGGTGCTATTAATACTCTCAAGCAACGAGGCACCCTTTTTACTTCCTTGTACTTCTCCAAACTTTTTTGTTCCCACCACTTAGTAAGCTCCGTCCGGAGCAGTTTCTCCAGTTTTTTTAACTTGGACTTAACATCGTCGCCTTCATTGGTTTTCTCCTTAGGTTTCCCCCCAAGGGTGGTGGCGGCAGGTAAGTTTAAAAAAAGAGCATCTGCTGCTTGCTCTCTATCTCCGAAGATGTCAGCTGCCATCGCCATCTTAATTACGGAAAGTTATTTCAAAAACTCAGCACAAGTTCAAAGGTTTCTCCACGTGTAATGTTCAACACGTAATGGAAATAGAACAAATGTCTCCTCACATCTCGTAAAACCCACGAATGACCAGGCGGTAGCAAACCGCGGCAATAGGCTCACCTCCGTTCGCCGCTGATGAAGAAAAACTCGGGTCCTCCGATCCAAATGATTCCACACAGAAACAGACGAACTTCCAGCAAGCCGTGTCGCGTAGCAAATCCGCTTCACTTCCGGTCGTGGGTGGCTGGAGCGCGCAATACTCCTTCCGGGTTAAGAACAGATCGCCGAAGACGATGTCGGCCAAAACTGCAATCCAGCCACAATATGAAAGACGAGAGGATCTGTAGAAGACGAAATCGGCCAATTCGTCAAATGAATATGAATCCACAATCCTGAGGTGCCAGCAACCACGCACAGACACGAACCAGGTACAGACCACAAAACGAGGATTTAAAGGTGAAAAAAGTGCTTTATTCCATCGATGGGGACAGCAACATGACGCGTTTCGTCCGGGAAACCCGGACTTGATCACATGACAAACCCAGAGAATCATGTGGTTAAATACTGGTTACACTAATACAAGGCTCCTCCCATAATATAAACAACATAGAAGAAATACCATTTATCACAAACTCGGCTGATGAACACCAAAATTGTAAAACAATGTAAAAAGAGTATTTACAATTAGAACATTAATCAATTCTTTGTCAATGAAGGGCAAGTGCCCAATTCTATGAATCGCCAGTGCAAACTACGCAAATGATAAGATGGCATATAGTGCTGTTGTGGGGCCATAGTATAAAACCAGTAGAAAAAAGTTAAATCCACATACTACAATAGTGCAAAAAAATAGTGCAAGAATATTATGTCCAAAACATTTGGAGAGAGCAATATAATATTCAGGCATATAGCCTATAGCAAGATGTTACAGTAGTGAAAAAAGTGCAAAGTGCAGAAAGTGCAAAATACGGCAAATTTGTAAACATTTGGGGGAGGAATTATTTTCTTAAAATGGGATATAGTGCAAAGTTATTGTAAGAATTAAAGTGACGAATGGCACAAAGCAGCAGATATATGTATAGATAGGACGAAAGCTTAAAAACATCCTATCAAACCAATTTACAGAAGATGTGTACCAAAATGTATTATTGCAATTGGACCACAGAGATTAACAATTCATTTAATTTTAAACCATCCTCAGCACAGTTAGAAAAATAGATAAAAACCATATAAATAGGTATAAAATCCCATTTAAAATACTATGCACATAATGGAATAAAATATTTACAAGAAGTTGTTAAGATCTTCCCCCATGTTGAGGCCATTAGGGATCTTGCTATTTAATCGAAGTATGTAATGGCTTTCCAACTGTCTCAGTTTCCTTTCTCTGTCCCCTCCTCTTTTGCATAAGGGGACCGCATCAATAACAAAATATTGTAAGTCATTCAGATTGTTATTATGGACCAATTTGAAATGACGGGCCACAGGATAGTTAGGGTCAGAATTGACTATGGCACGAAGATGCTGCAAAATTCGATTGTATACTTGCAGCTTTGTGCTGCCAACGTATTGTAACTCACACGTGCATTTTAAAACATAGACCGCATGATCCGTTTTACAAGTATACAAATTATTGATTTTAATCACAGCATCAGTCAAACCCTCAACAAGTTCTGTGGTGTTGACACCAAACTTACAAGCCCTGCAGGAACTACACTTCCGAAATCCAGTTTTATTAGAGAACCAATTAGGTTTTATGATGGTCTCAGGGCTAGTTCTTACAAGAGCATCCCTCATGAGGGTGCTCGACGGAAAGTGATGCTGGGCATGTCTTCCAATAATGGGCCTAAGATGATATCTGTTTTCAAAATGGGCCAATTAGACTTCATGATTTGTTTGATCCTCTTTTCTTGGTTGTTATAAGTGGTGATAAGACGAATGGTAGGTTTATCAGTCTTAACAGAAACCTCCTCTAGTGTGTCTATTGCTGATTCCTCAGCAGTTACCCCTAACTGATTAGACATTACTTTTTTGAGAGAGCTAGTGAGGGTGTTTTTGTCATAGCCTCTGCGTAGAAATCTATGAAAGGATCCATTGAGACAGTTGATAAGATCAATCTCATTATTGCATATACGTTTAATTCTTAAAGACTCCCCATATGGGATGCTTTTAATAAGATGGTTGGGATGGTTACTCTGTGCATGTAAAATGGAATTTCCAGCTGTGGACTTCCTATGCATCCTGGTCATGATAGTGTTGTCTTTAATGTAGACATCTACATCTAGGAAGTTTACACTCACATTGTTAATGTTGGCAGTGAATTCAAGGTTCAAAGAGTCGTTATTGATGTTACTAACAAAGTTTTCAGCTGATGATTTGCAACCTTGCCAAATTATAAAGACATCATCAATAAAACGCCACATTTTAACAATGCATATTTCATCCTCCTCCAGACATTCTCTAAGCCCATCAAGGACGTGCCTCTCCCACCAGCCCACGTGTAAACACGCGTAACTGGGGGAGAAGCACGCACCCATGGCAACACCATGTAACTGCTGGAAGATCTCATTGTTAAATAAGAAAAAATTGTTGTTGAGACACAGATCAATCATGGTGATGAGCATTTTGCTGTGTTCAAAATATTTGATGTCCCTTTTAGACAAAAAATATTCGATTGCATTTAAACCATCATTGTGATTAATGGAAGTATAGAGAGAAGTGATGTCCATGACAAAAAACATATAGTTAGCTTTCCACACAACTTCTTTCAATTTCATAAGGAAGTCACCAGTGTCTTTCAAGTAACTAGGTAAGGCCTCCATATAATCATGAAGATAGTAATCGACATATTTGGATAGAGGTTCCAAGAGTCCATTTTGGGCAGAAATAATGGGTCGCCCAGGTACAGGTGTAATGCCTTTATGGATCCTGGGTAATAAGTATAATGTAGGAATGATAGGGAAATCCTTTTTAAGGAAATCAAATTCTTTTTTGCTTATCAATCCTTCCCTTTTCCAAGATGCCAAATTAGTGTGTACCAAAAGTTTTACTTTGTTTAATTCATTGAATGAAGCTTTCCTGTAACAGGCAGAATCACTTAATTGTCTCTCAGCTTCCTGTAAATACATTGCACGTGACCACAAGACGATATTTCCACCTTTATCAGCTTTGTTGACAATGATATTGCCATTAGATTTGATTTTTCGAATCAACAGAGAGTATTGTTTATCTCTAAAGCTTCTATGTTTGTTACTCTTAGCCACAGTTCGGTTGAGTTCCTTTAAGTCTTCAATGACACGATCGCTAAAAATGTCAATGACACCCCTAGGCATTACCGGGACAAAAGTTGATTTAGGACAAAAAGGACTGTTGCCAGCACTACCACTGCTGATTCCCATAGATCTCAAAACTTCCTGGGTGTTGGTAGTGGAGTCACTTTCATCATTGGCAAGAGAATGAGCGACTTTCAAAGCCTTAGTATCAGCTATAGAAAAATTCTTGTTACTCTGAGATTCACTCAAGACAATATTGGCTGTTTCACTTTTTTTGTTAGTAGTATGAAACTTGAGAAGTTTCAATTTCCTGATAAACTTAAAAGTGTCAATTCTCGCTTGGATATATTTGAACCCATTGTTAGGACAAAAAGAAAGACCCAGAGATAGGAGCTGGGTTTCTGCTGCATTAAGGTCAAGTTCCGTCAAATTAATCACAGTATTCTCTACATCTGTATCAGTGGAACGAAATTTATCATCTTTTTTAGTTTTATCATTTTCTTTTGCATTTTCAAAATTATCTTCATTTTTTTCATTTTCGTCATTATTTATCCCAAATCCAGTGAACTAAGTCGTATCATCTGAGGATGATGTGGTGGGTAAACTTATAATTTTAGTTATGATTTCACTTGGGCATTCCCCCTTCCTCTTCTCTTTTTCGTGTAGTTGTTGGCGTTTCCTCCTCTCTTTACGGGATTTGTTTCGCCTCCTCTTCCTCTTGCTTGTTGAGTCCCCCTCGACCTTAAGGTGTTTCGCCGATCTTCCACCATAAAAACCAATTCCTCAGATGGAGTAAAACTGCTGACCCCAACTTGTTGTTCGTTGGTCTCATCTTCAGAACCCCCACTGCTGTAAACAGAACTCAGGTCAGTATCCGAGTGTTCAGGGGCTGCCGCCTGTTGATTTTGTGGAGTTTGAGATGTTGTCACTGGCACAGATGAAGTTAGTGCTTGCCTTTTAACTGATTCAAACTTCCTTGAGAATGTGAATATCCTCCCATTCTCATAGTTGGCTTTGTCTCTTGCAAACTTGAATGCTTTCCGGGATTTAATGGTTTCTTCATATTTATCTAGGCGTTTCTTGATCTCTTCCCGCCCTTTAGTTATCACCTCCTGTTGTTCCATAGCATTCAGTTCAAGGTTAAGCTTTTCAATCTGGGACATTAGTTCGACTCCATCGATTTCGGAGTATTTAATTAGGATACATACCATACCCATAGATGCATCAAGATTATGTTGGGCCCACTCCTTCAGCATGAGGGGATTAGGGTTTTCAAATGAGGGTGCTATTAATACTCTCAAGCCACGAGGCACCCTTTTTACTTCCTTGTACTTCTCCAAACTTTTTTGTTCCCACCACTTAGTAAGCTCCGTCCGGAGCAGTTTCTCCAGTTTTTTTAACTTGGACTTAACATCGTCGCCTTCATTGGTTTTCTCCTTAGGTTTCCCCCCAAGGGTGGTGACGGCCGGTAAGTTTAAAAAAAGAGCATCTGCTGCTTGCTCTCTATCTCTGAAGATATCAGCTGCCATTGCCATCTTAATTACGGAAAGTTATTTCAAAAACTCAGCACAAGTTCAAAGGTTTCTCCACGTGTAATGTTCAACATGTAATGGAAATAGAACAAATGTCTCCTCACATCTCGTAAAACCCATGAATGACCAGGCGGTAGCAAACCGCGGCAATAGGCTCACCTCCGTTCGCCGCTGATGAAGAAAAACTCGGGTCCTCCGATCCAAATGATTCCACACAGAAACAGACGAACTTCCAGCAAGCCGTGTTGCGTAGCAAATCCGCTTCACTTCCGGTCGTGGGGGGGCTGGAGCGCGCAATACTCCTTCCGGGTTAAGAACAGATCGCCGAAGACGATGTCGGCCAAAACTGCAATCCAGCCACAATAGGAAAGACGAGAGGGTCTGTAGAAGACGAAATCGGCCAATTCGTCAAATGAATATGAATCCACAATCCTGAGGTGCCAGCAACCACGCACAGACACGAACCAGGTAGAGACCACAAAACGAGGATTTAAAGGTGAATAAAGTGCTTTATTCCATCGATGGGGACGGCAACATGACGCGTTTCGCCGGGAAACCCGGACTTGATCACATGACAAACCCAGAGAATCATGTGGTTAAATACTGGTTACACTAATACAAGGCTCCTCCCATAATATAAACAACATAGAAGAAATACCATTTATCACAAACTCGGCTGATGAACACCAAAATTGTAAAACAATATAAAAAGAGTATTTACAATTAGAACATTAATCAATTCTTTGTCAATGAAGGGCAAGTGCCCATTTCTATGAATCGCCAGTGCAAACTACGCAAATGATAAGATGGCATATAGTGCTGTTGTGGGGCCATAGTATAAAACCAGTAGAAAAAAGTTAAAACCACATACTACAATAGTGCAAAAAAATAGTGCAAGAATATTATGTCCAAAACATTTGGAGAGAGCAATATAATATTCAGGCATATAGCCTATAGCAAGATGTTACAGTAGTGAAAAAAGTGCAAAATGCAGAAAGTGCAAAATACGGCAAATTTGTAAACATTTGGGGGAGGAATTATTTTCTTAAAATGGGATAAAGTGCAAAGTTATTGTAAGAATTAAAGTGACGAATGACACATAGCAGCAGAAATATGTATAGATAGGACGAAAGCTTAAAAACATCCTATCAAACCAATTTACAGCAGATGTGTACGAAAATGTATTATTGCAATTGGACCACAGAGATTAACAATTCATTTAATTTTAAACCATCCTCAGCACAGTTAGAAAAATAGATAAAAACCATATAAATAGGTATAAAATCCCATTTAAAATACTATGCACATAATGGAATAAAATATTTACAAGAAGTTGTTAAGATCTTCCCCCATGTTGAGGCCATTAGGGATCCTGCTATTTAATCGAAGTATGTAATGGCTTTCCAACTGTCTCAGTTTCCTTTCTCTGTCTCCTCCTCTTTTGCATAAGGGGACCGCATCAATAACAAAATATTGTAAATCATTCAGATTGTTATTATGGACCAATTTGAAATGACGGGCCACAGGATAGTTAGGGTCAGAATTGACTATGGCACGAAGATGCTGCAAAATTCGATTGTATACTTGCAGCTTTGTGCTGCCAACATATTGTAACTCTCACGTGCATTTTAAAACATAGACCGCATGATCCGTTTTACAAGTATACAAATTATTGATTTTAATCACAGCATCAGTCAAACCCTCAACAAATTCTGTGGTGTTGACACCAAACTTACAAGCCCTGCAGGAACTACACTTCCGAAATCCAGTTTTATTAGAGAACCAATTAGGTTTTATAATGGTCTCAGGGCTAGTTCTTACAAGAGCATCCCTCATCGAGGGTGCTCAACGGAAAGTGATGCTGGGCATGTCTTCCAATAATGGGCCTAAGATGATATCTGTTTTCAAAATGGGCCAATTAGACTTCATGATTTGTTTGATCCTCTTTTCTTGGTTGTTATAAGTGGTGATAAGACGAATGGTAGGTTTATCAGTCTTAACAAAAACCTCCTCTAGTGTGTCTATTGCTGATTCCTCAGCAGTTACCACTAACTGATTAGACATTACTTTTTTGAGAGAGCTAGTGAAGGTGTTTTTGTCATAGCCTCTGCGTAGGAATCTCTGAAAGGATCCATTGAGACAGTTGATAAGATCAATCTCATTATTGCATATACGTTTAATTGTTAAACACTCCCCGTTTGGGATGCTTTTAATAAGATGGTGGGGATGGTTACTCTGTGCATGTAAAATGGAATTTCCAGCTGTGGACTTCCTATGCATCCTGGTCATGATATTGTTGTCTTTAATGTAGACCTCTACATCTAGGAAGTTTACACTCACATTGTTAATGTTGGCAGTGAATTCAAGGTTCAAAGAGTTGTTATTGATGTTACTAACAAAGTTTTCAGCTGATGATTTGCAACCTTGCCAAATTATAAAGACATCATCAATAAAACGCAACATTTTAACAATGCCTATTTCATCCTCCTCCAGACATTCGCAAAGCCCACCAAGGACGTGCCTCTCCCACCAGCCCACGTGTAAACACGCGTAACTGGGGGAGAAGCACGCACCCATGGCAACACCATGTAACTGCTGGAAGATCTCATTGTTAAATAAGAAAAAATTGTTGTTGAGACACAGATCAATCATGGTGATGAGCATTTTGCTGTGTTCAAAATATTTGAAGTCCCTTTTAGACAAAAAATATTCGATTGCATTTAAACCATCATTGTGATTAATGGAAGTATAGAGAGAAGTGATGTCCATGACAAGAAACACATAGTTAGGTTTCCACACAACTTCTTTCAATTTCATAAGGAAGTCACCAGTGTCTTTCAAGTAACTAGGTAAGGCCTCCATATAATCATGAAGATAGTAATCGACATATTTGGATAGAGGTTCCAAGAGTGCATTTTGGGCAAAAATAATGGGTCGCCCAGGTACAGGTGTAATGCCTTTATGGATCTTGGGTAATAAGTATAATGTAGGAGTGATAGGGAAATCCTTTTTAAGGAAATTAAATTCTTTTTTGCTTATCAATCCTTCCCTTTTCCAAGATGCCAAATTAGTGTGTACCAAAAGTTTTACTTTGAATAATTCATTGAATGATGATTTCCTGTAACAGGCAGAATCACTTAATTGTCTCTCAGCTTCCTGTAAATACATTGCCCGTGGCAACAAGACGATATTTCCACCTTTATCAGCTTTGTTGACAATGATATTGCCGTTAGATTTGATTTTTCGAATCAACAGAGAGTATTGTTTATCTCTCAAGCTTCTATGTTTGTTACTCTTAGCCACAGTTCGGTTGAGTTCCTTTAAGTCTTCAATGACACGATCGCTAAAAATGTCAATGGCTTCCCTAGGCATTACCGGGACAAAAGTTGATTTAGGACAAAAAGGACTGTTGCCAGCACTACCACTGCTGATTCCCATAGATCTCAAAACTTCCTGGGTGTTGGTAGTGGAGTCACTTTCATCATTGGCAAGAGAATGAGCGACTTTCAAAGCCTTAGTATCAGCTATAGAAAAATTCTTGTTACTCTGAGATTCACTCAAGATAATATTGGCTTTTTCACTTTTTTTGTTAGTAGTATGAAACTTGAGAAGTTTCAATTTCCTGATAAACTTAAAAGTGTCAATTCTCGCTTGGACATATTTGAACCCATTGTTAGGACAAAAAGAAAGACCCAGAGATAGGAGCTGGGTTTCTGCTGCATTAAGGTCAAGTTCCGTCAAATTAATCACAGTATTCTCTACATCTGTATCAGTGGAACGCAATTTATCATCTTTTTTATTTTTATCATTTTCTTTTGCATTTTCAAAATTATCTCAATTTTTTTCATTTTCGTCATTATTTATCCCAAATCCAGTGAACGAAGTCGTATCATCTGAGGATGATGTGGTGGGTAAACTTATAATTTTAGTTATGATTTCGCTTGGGCATTCCCCCTTCCTCTTCTCTTTTTCGTGTAGTTGTTGGCGTTTCCTCCTCTCTTTACGGGATTTGTTTTGCCTCCTCTTCCTCTTGCTTGTTGTGTCCCCCTCGACCTTAAGGTGTTTCGCCGATCTTCCACCATAAAAACAAATTCCTCAGATGGAGTAAAACTGCTGACCCCAACTTGTTGTTCGTTGGTCTCATCTTCAGAACCCCCACTGCTGTAAAAAGTAAACACTGAAACATCGAGAGGCAATAAAAAACTTACAGAGGAAACGCGTCTGGTGCTCAGAGGGTCAAAAATAAAATCGTTGATCCTCTTTCCGCGAGTGCTGTTTTTCTTTGAGAAATACAAGAGAAAAGGAGCTACGATAATAGAGAGGTACGCCCCTCGCAGCAAGCACCCGTGCATGAGTGCATGACCTGGCGTAACAAGGAAGCAGCAATGTATATATATATATATATATATATATATATATATATATATATATATATATATATATATATATATATATATATTACCTACTGGCGATCGCCAGTAGGTAGTTATAGTTAGGATTTTTTTCAATGCAAAATCTCAAAATTCTATTTGGAATAACTTTGGCGCCGGTTGACGAATCTGCCTGAAAATTTCCTCAAATTTGCCTCGCGGAGCTCCGGTCCTTCCTTGAAAGTTTGGGGAGGATTTGTCGAGCTGGGGCTGAGATAAAAGGGGGTCCCAAAACGTGTTTTCCCAATGTTAATTTCCATAGGGCGGTCGAACTCACTTTTAGCCCGAACGGCTGAATGGATTTCCACCAAACTTGGCAAAATTGTAGGGACTGGTAGCCAGATGTGCCTTTGCTATGTCTCAAGATATGTGCTCCAGTGGATTTTGAGTAATTTAGGTTTAAAAATATATATATATCTATAGGCGCGCCCCAGTACGGGCACCGGGGAGCGCACCGGGCGTGCAACGCGACTTGCGCACGGACAGCTGATTGGTTCACGGGTGTCTGTAAACATTCGAAACAGTCTGGAGCGGCCGCCATCTTGTGTCTCGGTAGGATTGAGAAACAAGAGGTGGCAAAAAAAAAGGGGGAAATGACTATAAGGGGGCAGGGTAGACCCCCCCCCTGACCCCCTAGGTTTGATGTGGGGGCTATAATAGGGTCACGCGGGGCAAAAAAACCAAAAAAAATTCGATTTGCCCGGGGGGAGCGCCCGGTACGCGCACCGGGAGCAGACCGGGGAGCGAAGCATGGGGATAACCCAGTTTATTCACTGTGTCACCTCTACGACCCTTTCTTGCGTCAATACGTCCCTTTTGCATACATTACACCTGACGTAGGAATAATGTGGCGCAGGGGCTTACAAAGTGACGCATCTACCTGGATGCGTCACTTTGTAAATATGACTGAATAAGGTGCATTTTTACAGCACTGGTGCGTCACAAAAAGTGACGCTCCAGTGGCGTTAAAGTGACGCATGGCCTCATAAATGAGGCCTTCAGTCTTCTACTCATGCGTCATATTAAATTTATGACGTATTGTGTTGGAAGTTCGTACAGATACGTCAGTATTTCAGACGTATCTGTCAGCGCAAAAGTGATGCATTGCTGGAGTGTGTCTCAAAAATGAAGCAACTCCAGCAATGCATCCTTTCACATGGGGCCGGGCCCCATGTGAAAGGGCCTGCACGCCTGCTGTGAAACAGGCGTAATATTTGGAAGCAACAATGTCGTAAAAGTGACGCAGTGATATCTCATAGATTTCACTGCGTCACCTCTACGACCCTTTCTTGCGTCAATACGTCCCTTTTGCATACATTACACCTGACGTAGGAATAATGTGGCTCAGGGCTTACAAAGTGACGCATCTACCTAGATGCGTCACTTTGTAAATACGACTGAATAGGGTGCATTTTTTACAGCACTGGTGCGTCACAAAAAGTGACGCTCTAGTGGCGTTAAAGTGACGCATGGCCTCATAAATGAGGCCTTCAGTCTTCTACTCACACGTCATATTAAATTTATGACGTATTATGTTGGAAGTTCTTACAGATACGTCAGTATTTCAGACGTATCTGTAAGTGCAAAAGTGATGCATTGCTGGAGTGTGTCTCAAAAATGAAGCAACTCCAGCAATGCATCCTTTCACATGGGGCCAGCCCCCATGTGAAAGGGCCTGCACGCCTGCTGTGAAACAGGCGTAATATTTGGAAGCAACAGCGTCATAAAAGTGACGCAGTGATATCTCATAGATTTCACTGCGTCACCTCTACGACCCTTTCTTGCGTCAATTCGTCCCTTTTGCATACATTACACCTGACGTAGGTATAATGTGGGCCAGGGGCTAACAAGGTGACACATCTACCCAGATGCGTCACTTTGTAAATATGACTGAATCAGGTGCATTATTACAGCACTGGTGCATCACAAAAAGTGACGCACCAGTGGCGTTAAAGTGACGCATGGCCTCATAAATGAGGTCTTCAGTCTTCTACTCATGCGTCATATTAAATTTATGACGTATTATGTCGGAATTTCTTACAGATACGTCAGTTTTTCAGACGTATCTGTAAGCGCAAAAGTGATGCATTGCTGGAGTGTGTCTCAAAAATGATGCAACTCCAGCAATGCATCCTTTCACATGGGGCCAGGCCCCATGTGAAAGGGCCTGCCCGCCTGCTGGGAAATAGGCGTAAGATTTGGACGCAACAGCGTCATAAAAGTGGCACAGTGATATCTCATAGATTGCACTGCGTCACCTCTACAACCCTTTCTTGCATCAATACGTCCCTTTTGCATACATTACACCTGACGTAGGTATAATGTGGCGCAGGGGCTAACAAAATTACACATCTACCTAGATGCGTCACTTTGTAAATATGACTGAATAAGGTGCATTATTTACAGCACTGGTGCGTCAAAAAAAGTGACGCACTGGTGGCGTTAAAGTGACGCATGGCCTCATAAATGAGGCCTTCAGTCTTCTACTCATGCGTCATATTAAATTTATGACGTATTATGTCGGAATTTCTTACAGATACGTCAGTTTTTCAGACGTATCTGTAAGCGCAAAAGTGATGCATTGCTGGAGTGTGTCTCAAAAATGATGCAACTCCAGCAATGCATCCTTTCACATGGGGCCAGGCCCCATGTGAAAGGGCCTGCCCGCCTGCTGGGAAATAGGCGTAAGATTTGGACGCAACAGCATCATAAAAGTGGCGCAGTGATATCTCATAGATTGCACTGCGTCACCTCTACGACCCTTTCTTGCGTCAATACGTCCCTTTTGCATACATTACACCTGATGTAGGTATAATGTGGCGCAGGGGCTAACAAAGTGACATATCTACCTAGATGCGTCACTTTGTAAATATGACTGAATAAGGTGCATTATTTACTGCACTGGTGCGTCACAAAAAGTGATGCACCGGTGGAGTTAAAGTGACGCATGGCCTCATAAATGAGGCCTTCAGTCTTCTACTCATGCCTCATATTAAATTTATGACGTATTTTGTTGGAAGTTCTTACAGATACGTCAGTATTTCAGACGTATCTTTAAGCGCAAAAGTGATGCATTGCTGGAGTGTGTCTCAAAAATGAAGCAACTCCAGCAATGCATCCTTTCACATGGGGCCAGGCCCCATGTGAAAGGGCCTGCATGCCTGCTGTGAAACAGGCGTAATATTTGGAAGCAACAGCGTCATAAAAGTGACGGAGTGATATCTCATAGATTTCACTGCGTCACCTCTACGACCCTTTCTTGCGTCAATACGTCCCTTTTACATACATTACACCTGACGTAGGTATAATGTGGCGCAGGGGCTTAGAAAGTGACGCATCTACCTAGATGCGTCACTTTGTAAATATGAATGAATAAGGTGCATTTTTTACAGCACTGGTGCGTCACAAAAAGTGACGCTCCGGTGGCGTTACAGTGATGCATGGCTTCATAAATGAGACCTTCAGTCTTCTACTCATGCGTCATATTAAATTTATGACGTATTGTGTTGGAAGTTCGTACAGATACGTCAGTATTTCAGACGTATCTGTCAGTGCAAAAGTGATGCATTGCTGGAGTGTGTCTCAAAAATGAAGCAACTCCAGCAATGCATCCTTTCACATGGGGCCGGGCCCCATGTGAAAGGGCCTGCACGCCTGCTGTGAAACAGGCGTAATATTTGGAAGCAACAATGTCGTAAAAGTGACGCAGTGATATCTCATAGATTTCACTGCGTCACCTCTACGACCCTTTCTTGCGTCAATACGTCCCTTTTGCATACATTACACCTGACGTAGGAATAATGTGGCTCAGGGCTTACAAAGTGACGCATCTACCTAGATGCGTCACTTTGTAAATACGACTGAATAGGGTGCATTTTTTACAGCACTGGTGCGTCACAAAAAGTGACGCTCTAGTGGCGTTAAAGTGACGCATGGCCTCATAAATGAGGCCTTCAGTCTTCTACTCATACGTCATATTAAATTTATGACGTATTATGTTGGAAGTTCTTACAGATACGTCAGTATTTCAGACGTATCTGTAAGTGCAAAAGTGATGCATTGCTGGAGTGTGTCTCAAAAATGAAGCAACTCCAGCAATGCATCCTTTCACATGGGGCCAGGCCCCATGTGAAAGGGCCTGCACGCCTGCTGTGAAACAGGCGTAATATTTGGAAGCAACAGCGTCATAAAAGTGACGCAGTGATATCTCATAGATTTCACTGCGTCACCTCTACGACCCTTTCTTGCGTCAATACGTCCCTTTTGCATACATTACACCTGACGTAGGTATAATGTGGGCCAGGGGCTAACAAGGTGACACATCTACCCAGATGCGTCACTTTGTAAATATGACTGAATCAGGTGCATTATTACAGCACTGGTGCATCACAAAAAGTGACGCACCAGTGGCGTTAAAGTGACGCATGGCCTCATAAATGAGGTCTTCAGTCTTCTACTCATGCGTCATATTAAATTATGACGTATTATGTCGGAATTTCTTACAGATACGTCAGTTTTTCAGACGTATCTGTAAGCGCAAAAGTGATGCATTGCTGGAGTGTGTCTCAAAAATGATGCAACTCCAGCAATGCATCCTTTCACATGGGGCCAGGCCCCATGTGAAAGGGCCTGCCCGCCTGCTGGAAAATAGGCGTAAGATTTGGACGCAACAGCGTCATAAAAGTGGCACAGTGATATCTCATAGATTTCACTGCGTCACCTCTACAACCCTTTCTTGCATCAATACGTCCCTTTTGCATACATTACACCTGACGTAGGTATAATGTGGCGCAGGGGCTAACAAAATTACACATCTACCTAGATGCGTCACTTTGTAAATATGACTGAATAAGGTGCATTATTTACAGCACTGGTGCGTCAAAAAAAGTGACGCACTGGTGGCGTTAAAGTGACGCATGGCCTCATAAATGAGGCCTTCAGTCTTCTACTCATGCGTCATATTAAATTTATGACGTATTATGTCGGAATTTCTTACAGATACGTCAGTTTTTCAGACGTATCTGTAAGCGCAAAAGTGATGCATTGCTGGAGTGTGTCTCAAAAATGATGCAACTCCAGCAATGCATCCTTTCACATGGGGCCAGGCCCCATGTGAAAGGGCCTGCCCGCCTGCTGGGAAATAGGCGTAAGATTTGGACGCAACAGCGTCATAAAAGTGGCGCAGTGATATCTCATAGATTGCACTGCGTCACCTCTACGACCCTTTCTTGCGTCAATACGTCCCTTTTGCATACATTACACCTGATGTAGGTATAATGTGGCGCAGGGGCTAACAAAGTGACATATCTACCTAGATGCGTCACTTTGTAAATATGACTGAATAAGGTGCATTATTTACTGCACTGGTGCGTCACAAAAAGTGATGCACCGGTGGAGTTAAAGTGACGCATGGCCTCATAAATGAGGCCTTCAGTCTTCTACTCATGCCTCATATTACATTTATGACGTATTTTGTTGGAAGTTCTTACAGATACGTCAGTATTTCAGACGTATCTTTAAGCGCAAAAGTGATGCATTGCTGGAGTGTGTCTCAAAAATGAAGCAACTCCAGCAATGCATCCTTTCACATGGGGCCAGGCCCCATGTGAAAGGGCCTGCATGCCTGCTGTGAAACAGGCGTAATATTTGGAAGCAACAGCGTCATAAAAGTGACGGAGTGATATCTCATAGATTTCACTACGTCACCTCTACGACCCTTTCTTGCGTCAATACGTCCCTTTTACATACATTACACCTGACGTAGGTATAATGTGGCGCAGGGGCTTAGAAAGTGACGCATCTACCTAGATGCGTCACTTTGTAAATATGAATGAATAAGGTGCATTTTTTACAGCACTGGTGCGTCACAAAAAGTGACGCTCCGGTGGCGTTACAGTGATGCATGGCTTCATAAATGTGACCTTCAGTCTTCTACTCATGCGTCATATTAAATTTATGACGTATTATGTTGGAAGGTCTTACAGATACTTCAGTATTTCAGACGTATCTGTAAGCGCAAAAGTGATGCATTGCTGGAGTGTGTCTCAAAAATGAAGCAACTCCAGCAATGCATCCTTTCACATGGGGCCAGGCCCCATGTGAAAGGGCCTGCCCGCCTGCTGGGAAACAGGCGTAATATTTGGAAGCAACAGCGTCATAAAAGTGAAGCAGTGATATCTCATAGATTTCACTGCGTCACCTCTACGACCCTTTCTTGCGTCAATACGTCCCTTTTACATACATTACACCTGACGTAGGTATAATGTGGCGCAGGGGCTAACAAAGTTACACATCTACCTAGATGTGTCACGTTGTAAATATGACTGAATAAGGTGCATTATTTACAGCACTGGTGCGTCAAAAAAAAAAGTGACGCACTGGTGGCGTTAAAGTGACGCATGGCCTCATAAATGAGGCCTTCAGTCTTCTACTCATGCGTCATATTAAATTTATGATGTATTATGTCAGAACTTCTTACAGATACGTCAGTATTTCAGACGTATCTGTAAGCGCAAAAGTGATGCATTGCTTGAGTGTGTCTCAAAAATGATGCAACTCCAGCAATGCATCCTTCCACATGGGGCCTGGCCCCATGTGAAAGGGGGGGAATGCCTGCAGTGAAACAGGATTGAGATTTGGACGCAACAGCGTCATAAAAGTGATGCAGTGATAGCTCATAGATTTCACTGCCTCACCTCTACGACCCTTTCTTGCGTCAATACGTCCCTTTTGCATACATTACACCTGACGTAGGTATAATGTGGCGCAGAGGCTAACAAAGTGACACATCTACCTAGATGCGTCACTTTGTAAATATGACTGAATAAGGTGCATTATTTACAGCACTGGTGTGTAACTAAAAGTGACGCACCGGTGGCATTAAAGTGACGCATGGCCTCATAAATGAGGCCTTCAGTCTTCTATTCATGCGTCATATTAAATTTATGACGTATTATGTTGGAAGTTCTTACAGATACGTCAGTATTTCAGACAAATCTGTAACGCAAATGTGATGCATTGCTGGAGTGTGTCTCAAAAATGAAGCAACTCCAGCAATGCATCCTTTCACATGGGGGCCGGCCCCATGTGAAAGGGCCTGCACGCCTGATGTGAAACAGGCGTAATATTTGGAAGCAACAGCTTCATAAAAGTGACGCAGTGATATCTCATAGATTTCACTGCGTCACCTCTACGACCCTTTCTTGCGTCAATACGTCCCTTTTGCACACATTACACCTGACGTAGTAATAATGTGGCGCAGGGGCTTAGAAGGTGACGCATCTACCTAAATGCGTCACTTTGTAAATATGAATGAATAAGGTGCATTTTTTACAGCACTGGTGCGTCACAAAAAGTGACGCTCCGTGGCGTTACAGTGATGCATGGCTTCATAAATGAGGCCTTCAGTCTTCTACTCATGCGTCATATTAAATTTATGACGTATTATGTTGGAAGTTCTTACAGATACGTCAGTATTTCAGACGTATCTGTAAGCGCAAAAGTGATGCATTGCTGGAGTGTGTCTCAAAACTGAAGCAAATCCAGCAATGCATCCTTTCACATGGGGCCAGGCCCCATGTGAAAGGGCCTGCCCGCCTGCTGGGAAATAGGCGTAAGATTTGGACGCAATAGCGTCATAAAAGTGGCGCAGTGATATCTCATAGATTGCACTGCGTCACCTCTACAACCCTTTCTTGCATCAATACGTCCCTTTTGCATACATTACACCTGACGTAGGTATAATGTGGCGCAGGGGCTAACAAAATGACACATCTACCTAGATGCGTCACTTTGTAAATATGACTGAATAAGGTGCATTATTTACAGCACTGGTGCGTCAAAAAAAGTGACGCACTGGTGGCGTTAAAGTGACGCATGGCCTCATAAATGAGGCCTTCAGTCTTCTACTCATGCGTCATATTAAATTTATGACGTATTATGTCGGAATTTCTTACAGATACGTCAGTTTTTCAGACGTATCTGTAAGCGCAAAAGTGATGCATTGCTGGAGTGTGTCTCAAAAATGATGCAACTCCAGCAATGCATCCTTTCACATGGGGCCAGGCCCCATGTGAAAGGGCCTGCCCGCCTGCTGGGAAATAGGCGTAAGATTTGGACGCAACAGCGTCATAAAAGTGGCGCAGTGATATCTCATAGATTGCACTGCGTCACCTCTACAACCCTTTCTTGCGTCAATACGTCCCTTTTGCATACATTACACCTGATGTAGGTATAATGTGGCGCAGGGGCTAACAAAGTGACATATCTACCTAGATGCGTCACTTTGTAAATATGACTGAATAAGGTGCATTATTTACTGCACTGGTGCGTCACAAAAAGTGATGCACCGGTGGAGTTAAAGTGACGCATGGCCTCATAAATGAGGCCTTCAGTCTTCTACTCATGCCTCATATTAAATTTATGACGTATTTTGTTGGAAGTTCTTACAGATACGTCAGTATTTCAGACGTATCTTTAAGCGCAAAAGTGATGCATTGCTGGAGTGTGTCTCAAAAATGAAGCAACTCCAGCAATGCATCCTTTCACATGGGGCCAGGACCCATGTGAAAGGGCCTGCATGCCTGCTGTGAAACAGGCATAATATTTGGAAGCAACAGCGTCATAAAAGTGACGGAGTGATATCTCATAGATTTCACTGCGTCACCTCTACGACCCTTTCTTGCGTCAATACGTCCCTTTTGCACACATTACACCTGACGTAGGAATAATGTGGCGCAGGGGCTTAGAAGGTGACGCATCTACCTAAATGCATCACTTTGTAAATATGAATGAATAAGGTGCATTTTTTACAGCACTGGTGCGTCACAAAAAGTGACGCTCCGGTGGCGTTACAGTGATGCATGGCTTCATAAATGAGACCTTCAGTCTTCTACTCATGCGTCATATTAAATTTATGACGTATTATGTTGGAAGTTCTTACAGATACGTCAGTATTTCAGACGTATCTGTAAGCGCAAAAGTGATGCATTGCTGGAGTGTGTCTCAAAACTGAAGCAAATCCAGCAATGCATCCTTTCACATGGGGCCAGGCCCCATGTGAAAGGGCCTGCACGCCTGCTGTGAAACAGGCGTAATATTTGGAAGCAACAGCGTCATAAAAGTGACGCAGGCATATCTCATAGATTTCACTGCATCACCTCTACGACTCTTTCTTGCTTCAATACTTCCCTTTTGCATACATTACACCTGACGTAGGAATAATGTGGCGCTGGGGCTTACAAAGTGACGCATCTACCTAGATGCGTCACTTTGTAAATATGACTGAATAAGATGCATTTTTTACTGTACTGATGCGTCACAAAAAGTGAAGCTCTGGTGGCGTTAAAGTGATGCATGGCCTCATAAATGAGGCCTTCAGTCTTCAACTCCAGCAATGCATCTTTTCTTACCCTTCCACACCCCCGTTCCTTTTCAACATTTTCTTTGAATATCCACATTCCCCATATTCACTCTCCTTCTCCTTACTTTCCTTCCCAACACTCACCTTCTTTCAGTTCCCCTACTTCACTTCCTTTCTCCTCTCATACCTTTCTGTTCTTTCTTACTCATTTTCCTTTCCATTATCTATGCACTCCACTGCACTTACTCTTTTTCATTTGTTTAAGAATATAGCTCTTTGATGAGAATTGGAGGTAGTTCTGAAAAGAACTTTTTTTCTTCTTCTTTTTTTAAGAACAGAAACAAAAACAGGGAATGGAAACTGCTCTACAGGAGCAAAAAAACCAACAAAAAATTAGGGCTGGGAACGGCAGTGATAGTTCTCCAATGCTCGAACCATGAGCAGGACACTTTGCTCCCCATCGGTAAGGAGTTGATCGCAGTATCTGCATTTCAGGACACCTTTGTTGAATGCACGTTGAATATTTGGAACCAGCTCCTGCGATCACCCCCTCACAGTAGTAGTTGCTCCTCCGGTGGATGTAGAGGCCCCATCACTGGGAACCTCTTGTGCCAGAGCCCTGACACTTTCCAGGGCAAAATTCTGGGGGTGCCTCCTCTCCACATGGCGTATCATTGTGAAGTTCTCAAAATAATATTTCTTTTTGGGGTCACCCCGTGACAGGACTTTTTTGCAGATCCTGCACTCCACTTTTGGAGCATTCACCTTTTTCTGGTCAGCTGGTATTGAAAAAAATTTCCAAATGAAATGCTCCTTCACCTTTGGCTGAGGAGGCTCTTCATCGATGAATTCAGGCTCATCTTCACTGCTGGATGGTCTGGCAGCCATGATTAACCCTGAAAGATGCAAGAGCAAAAAGCCAGGTCTTTTAGTCACAAAAGTGAAAGAAGAAGTGAAGGGCAGGCAGGTGTCTGGCCGCGGTGAGGAGCAGAGAGGCGAGGAGCGGTAAACTGAGGAGCGGCGGATCAGGTAAGCCTCCGGGGACAATGTCGGGGCAGGCGGGTGTTGGGCCAGGCGGGGGACGGGGATCGGCTGAGGAAAGTTCACAAGATGCACAGATACTCCTGCTACCGTTTGAGGTTACTGCAACACGCTGTAGTATGTCGGGCCAGGCGGGGGATGAGATGTTGGGATGCACAGAAACTCCTGCTACCATTTGGGGTTACTGCAACATGCTTTAATAATGCCTTGCCGCTTGGACGCAAGAAAGGAGCTAAGCTGACTCCTGAAGAGGAGGAGATCCTCAACAAAAAGAGATCCAAGAAGATCATGAAGAAATATGAAGAGCGAAAAAAGACAGCTAAGATCAGCACTCTACTTGAAGAGCAGTTCCAGCAGGGAAAGCTTCTTGCCTGTATAGCTTCCAGACCGGGTCAGTGTGGTCGGGCAGATGGTTATGTCTTGGAAGGCAAAGAGTTGGAATTCTACCTGAGAAAGATCAAAGCCAAGAAAGGCAAATAAATGTCCAGGTCTACAAGATAACATCAATAAACTTGTGTTTGAACATGGTGTCCTGTCTTTAGTGGAGCTCCACTCGGTTTCTTGCATGCTCAGCTTTATGATGTGGATCATTTTTCCTCTGCATCCTTTAGGTTCGTATCTCATTTTGCAGACATTTCAGCACGAAGACACTCATTAGGTAGCACCACTTAATCATGGGAAAGTACTGAATACAAATGTTGCAGGTCCTTTTGCATGTGGAAGGACCTTGAACAGGCTTTGGCAGCGATTGCATTGTTTGACACTACCAGCACTGTACCATGGCACAACTAGTGTCATGAATGGCATACTTCTGGTCTTTGGCATCTACCCGTTTTCTCCATCCACCCCAGTGTGAAGTTATTAAGCAAAGTACAAACACAGCACACCTGTTTAATGACATGGGTATGCCACTGCAGGCTGAGCAACAGGGTGCTGAAAATTGTAAAGGACCTGGTGAATGCTGAGCTAACTTGGTCATGGGCAACAGATCCGGTCATTCTGGTATGGTGGGTTACTGGGCTATGGCCACAGTCGAAGAGACTGAGGTAAGTGTAGTGGTGCATTGCTTCAGTCTGACTACCAGCTCCCTATCCTACCAGACCCTGTTATACCATATGATAGACCATTCCCAATAGTTCAGAATAAGCACTCCACATTTATAGTGAAGTGTCCTGATCGGGTTCTGATGTCAGTAGGTCCTGCAGGCAGGGCCAACATAAGCTACTTGGCAATGCCCACAATTTACAGCTCAAAGTCTCATTTGTTTACCCTACCCACCTCGGCCCCCGCATGCTCATGGCAGGTATCTCACTTATTTCACCTTGACCTTCGCAGACTATCCTGGACCAAAGAGTCTAGGGGCTGTTGGTAACATGTCATCCATTCTGAAATGTATGCACAGCTGCTGAATTGTTATGATCCTTCTGATTCGTTTCCTCAGGATCTGTAATGTTGATTCTTTCTATTGAAAGATGGCGTTAAACCAATTTGTTTATGTGAAATACCAGTTACAGGAATCACATCTTTACTTACACTCATGTGTTTACACCATTTTCTGGATAGAATGTCTACCTTCTTATATGGCAATACTATATCTCTAGTTGTATTATGTTCACTAGTAACTCCGTCATGACTTCAAACAAAGTAGTTGTAAAGGGACAGCTGAAATTCCAGGAGCCTAGTCCCGAAAGGTCGACGATTTCGAAGGGCTGGAAGAGGTCCCCCACTACACGGTGGAGGAGGGCACTGGACATTCCAGGAGCCTAGTCCCGACAGCTCGACGACTTCGGAGGGCTTGAAGTGGTCCCCCGCTACACGGCGGAGGAGGGCACTGGACATCGAATGCTGTCTTATTTAAAGCGCTTTGATAACCTATTCGGTTCAAGTTATTGAAATGTGCAACGTAACTGATTCTATGTAAACTGCTGTGTTAACATGTAACAAAACTTGTGCTATGTAAAGCGCTCTGATAACCTAATCGGTTCAAGTTCGCGCTATAGAAAACTCTAAAATAAATAAATAAATAGAAGGAAATGGGTGGGGATTTCATTCTTTGTAAAAAAAACTGTTAGCAACCAATGAAAAGTGTTATTTTAAGATCACATGACTTGACTCGCTGACGCTGCACGCACCGGAGCGCTTCTGGGGGCGCATACGCGACGCGAATGTAGGCGCAACCGGGGCGCTTATGCGGCGCGAACGTAAGCGCTTCCGGGGCACTTACGCGTCGGGAATGTAGGCGCTTCCGGGGGCGCTTACGCAGCGCGCCGAAGTGACGTTTTGATAGTTTCACGGAAATGCAAAATCATTTTCATTTCCTTATTAAAAAAAACTGCTTTTATATGTATGGTACTAAATGTCTTGCGTTATTATTTACTTTTCATTCATATTTTTTTTCACGAATGAAAGCAGCGCTCTGGGTGCGCTTTACGGAGAGCTTACCGGAGCGCGCACCCAGAGCGCCCCAGGAAAAAATGTTTAAAAAAAAAAAAATTTTAAATAAAAATAATAATTAATTCTTACTCAAAACAGCAAATTTATGAAAAATCGTAGGTTAGAACCTCGATATAGAGAGGAATTAGCATTTAAAAAACCTATGAAATTCACTGAAAAAACCATAGGTTTCACACCATTTATAGTTAGGAATTAGCATTTAAAAAACCTATTAAATTCACTAAAAAAAACATAGGTTTCAAACCAGTTCTAGTTAGCTGGAAATGTTACTGACATAAAACCATTGAAATTCCACGTTATAGTTAGTTGGACTCACTATAACTTGCGCGCCTGCAATGCACTGCTGATGACGTCGCATATTATATCACTCATGACATGGTCAGTGACATCACTCATGACATCACTGATGACACCATCCTTGTGACAGCGTGACAGACCTCCTTTCTGTGTAATGTAAGCCTTGAAACACATATTCAAAAATAGAAATTAACATTTTCAAAAAATTGAGATACCCATACCAGTTACAACAAACAATTCAGTAATTCCACCATCTATATACACATCCACTCATTCACCAACAGTTCTATATAGTCACTCATACATATACTCACTCATCATATGTAGTGATACACCCATACATCCTGTTACACACCGACAGTCATCCTAAAGTTACTCACACACATACTCACACATGCAAATAAACTATTGAACATCCATTTATTTGCATATAGAACTATACACACACTACCACTTTACTTCTTTGGAAATTTACACATACTTACTCTCTTAAACAATCACTTATAGAAACACATACTTATTTAAACAGGAACTTTTACAATCTCTCGCTCTGACATATACTCACTTATATACATCAATACTCACATATACTAGATTAAAACATATGTAGTTACTGATAAAGACACTAGTGAGACAGTCATTCACTCACTAACACACACATATACACACTCATCCACCCATACAGTCCTGCACATATGCTGTCTTCAAAACACATACAAACAGTGAGTCAGTCACTAACCCATGCAGCCACTTATACTCCACGTGAAACACTGACACATATATTTCAATATTTAAAAGTTACTCGCTAATATATGTATTCACTAAGATACACTTAATAAGGCAGTTAACAAATCATTTTTTTAGAAAAAAAACATCCATTTAGACACTTACTTAAGCATTTATTCTTCCATCGACCTTTTTCATATACATATAGAAAACATATTTATTATTCAGAAAGACACACATTCACTGGATGGTGTCATCAGTGATGTCATGAGTGATGTCACTGACCATGTCATGAGTGATGTAATATGTGACGTCATCAGCAGTGCATTGCAGGCGCGCAAGTTATAGTGAGTCCAAATAACTATAACGTGAAATTTCAATGCTTTTATGTCAGTAAAATTTCCAGCTAACCATAATTGTTCTGAAACCTATGGTTTTTTAGTGAATATATATATATATATATATATATATGTATATATATATATATATATATATATATATATATATATATATATATATATATATATATATATATATATATATATATATATATATATATATATATATATATATATATATATATATATATATATATATATATATATATATTCACTGAAAAAACCATAGGTTATACACTATATATAGTTAGGAATTAGCCTTTAAAAAACCAATGAAATTCACTAAGAAAACCATAGGTTTTAGGTCTTATATAGTTAGGAATTAACATAAAAAAACCATTGAAATTCCTCCTATATAGTTAGCTGGACATTTTATTGATATAAAACCAATGAAATTCGACATATAGTTAGTTGCACTAACTATATATTTCGCGCATCCGCAATCCAATGCTGATGTTGTCACATATTACATCATTCATGACATGGTCAGTGACTATGCAGCAGCGGTTGCACTCAGTGAATTCAAGCTTATGTCGCGAATACTACGTTCTCTGGTCTAGAAACTTATCTGTGCGTGCAATAGGTAGAAGGTCCTGCTAAACCTTTGTTCTAAAAGAGGAAAGAAAGTTTCCTGAGAACTAACTGCTCAGGAGCCTAACGCACTGCGCTGTTCACTCCGTGGAGTGTAGGTGGTCACAATCTATACAATTTTGGTAGATTAATCATCAGAAATTGCAGTTCATCCTATTTACAAAAAGTGTTAACAATTCAAATAAATCTTCACAAGATGTCGTTGGTGGAAAATTGTCCAATGATTATTTAATTCTTGTGCAGGTAAAATTGTTGTATCATCACAAATTTACACATTTTTCCATATACATTATTTTGTAGGTGTATCCCAATGCATTTCGGGCTTAATAATCAGCCCTTCGTCAGGGGAATCTATAAGAGGATAATGTGAACATAAGTATACATGATAAACAGTACATATATAGCATATCATGTTAAAAGAGCCAGAACTTGTGCTCCGAAGACAAAACTGTGTATAGATCGTAAAGGTGCTCTATTCATGGCTGGTGAAAACACGGAGACCGGTGAGGAGAAAGAATGAGGGTTAAGAGACCAACTGAGGGTAGAAAAACGACACATGTGTGGAAGAAAAAACTCTACAGGTGTGTGTTGAAAGCAAACCATGTGCTATACTTAGTGTCAAACACGAGCTTCAAACGTGTGCCCAAAGGAATGGATTGCATGCTTCATTTATTAAAAATCCAAACGTGTGCCCAAAAGAGGTGGATTAGAAAGGAAATGCGCTTACTAATCTAGTAGGGATGGATCTTTAAACCGCTGAACGCGACGCCAAAATTCGCGCTCGAGTTAGCAGACTGTCAGGGGTTAACTCTCCCTGATAGGACAAAAGACCAGAGAGAATGAAAATGCTGGAAAGTTAACGTAAAAATGGGTTAGTCGTGTTTAAAGACGACAAAAAAACTTACCGGGTAAAGAAACGCGGGTGCTCACAAGTGACCAAGTGTATCCAGCGTCTGATAAGAGACAGACTACTGAAGTGCTCAATAAGAAGGGGCATAGTAGTAGAAAGGGTGGAAAGATAGAAGCAGCTCCGAAGGCTCCCGAAGGCTCTAGCTGCAACGGACAGCTCAGCAGCTCCGGCCTCGGGAGCCCTGCAGAGTCAGCCGCTGTCTTCCTTCTTCTCCCCTTGCGGCGGGGGCGGGCATTCCCGGCCGGCCACGCTGGGATTGGCCGGCCGGCCCCAGCACTTCCCGGTCGCCGCGGGCAGCGCGGCGGCCCGATTTTAGGCAGGCAGGCGGAGACAAAAACGAGGTGGGCACTTAGCCGCTTCTCTTGCGAATGGGAGGGCTCCCTCCCATCACGGGAGCCCTGCAGAGTCAGCCGCCATCATCCTTCTTCCCCCTCGCGGCATGGGGGGACATTTCCAGCTGGCCGCGCAGCACTTTCAGGTCGCCGCGGGCAGCGCGGCGGCCCAATTTCAGGCAGGCAGGCGGGGACAGTGCGCGCACGTGTGCGCGCGTATAGATATATAATTGAATTTAAATGCAATTTTCTCAGCAAATACTGGACGGATTTACACCATTTAAAGAAAAGCGTAATCTGCAAACCAGTCTCTTCCATTTTACCAAATTTCAAATAATTCCGTTCAGCCGTTCGGGCTGTAGCCGAGTCTAAATGTCCTATGGAAATTAACATGGGGAAAACACGTTTTGGGACCCCCCTTTTTTCTCAGCCCCCACTTGACGAATCCCCCCCAAATTTTCAGGGAAGGAGCGGAGCGGAGCGAGCCATCTTCTTTGAGAAATTTGCGAAGATTCATCAACCAGGGCCAAAGTTATTCCCAATAGAATGTTGGGGATTTCCTCTGGAACTAGGTCCTAACTATATATACCTACTGGCTACCGCCAGTAGGTAATACATATATATATATATATATGCACGAAAATTCATCACTAGCCAAAGCAGCCGCCTCAGCCCAACACTCCAACACTGACGAAGGAACAGACCCAGTTTTAGGTGCTTTAATTGAGGTGTTTTATTTCCAGCAAGCCTGCCGCCGCCATAACGCGTTTCGCCTTTCACAGCTTATATATATATATATGCTATATATATATGAACCAAACTCCTGTCCATCGGATCTGGATTCCGACTTCAAACCAGGTACAGACCACACAAAAGCGCTTCAGATGGTTGCAAGGTGGTTTATTGACCCCCTGTCTTCAGCATGACGCGTTTCGGCTACTTCACTGTAGCCTTGTTAACATGACAATGGGAACCAATGGTTGTGATTAAATACTGTGCACAATAAGTGAATGGGCGTTAACAGCACGATAGACATAGAAAACACATTCTTAAAATTACACTCCGATACAAATCCATTTAAATGAGATGTGGTAAATAAAAAATCACATTCCTGGAATCATTTAAGGACATATTGTATCTAATAAATAAGTCCTACCACATCTAACAAACAAGGGAGGTATATCAGATATAAACTGTATAATTTTAGAAAAAGGTCTATATACAAAGCGTTAACATTAGATGTATAAAAACCCATATGTATTTAAAAAGAAGTGCTAGTGCAAATAAGCTGTGATAAAGTGTAAATTCGTGCAACGTGCAAAGTATCTAATAACTTGGAAATATAAATGGATTTTTCGTCTCATAATACCAAGTTTACATTTATATCAATATAAATGGGAGAGCATTGGGAGAAAACACGTTCAGAACCACTATAATGATGATCCGCATGTTATAATTCATAGGGAATACCTATACAAAATACAGATAAATGAGATGTAACCATCACATGACAGCATACTTGATTAGAACATTATGGCACAGTGCCCTTTACCCAATCCCGGAAGCTGCCAATAGAAGCAAATATCCACCATTGTTGCCACTATAAATACACATTAGCTATAAATAATAATGGAATCACTGAGATCAGCACCTAAGGAGTGGGAAATCATAAAGTTAAGGTAGCTACTTAGTAGAGACAGTAGGAACATAGTCAGAATGGAACAATCAATCTTGATACCTAGGGCAAGTTGATAATAGCATACAGGGATACTGTTCATAAGAGTGATCTATCACCCGAGCCCACTACACATGTTCTCCCAGCTTTGTATCTTTTACCAAAGATTCACAAAGACAAATATAATCCACCAGGAAGACCAATAGTCTCCTCTCGGGGGATTTGCCTTGAAAATGCGTCTAGATACGTAGATTATTTTCTACTAAATCTAGTACAAAAACTCCCCTCATATGTGAAAGATTCAGAAGATTTCCTTAAATGTATAAGAACAGTAGAATGGAATGCTGATTTCTCTAGATGTAATTGGCCTTTACACTTGCATCCCACACCAGCTAGCTTTAGACGCATGTGAACAGTTTCTGTCGGAAAGATCAATATCGTATTTACACCATACATAGATGCTGATTGAGAATCTGCCTCACTCAAAATGTCTTCCTTTTCAATGGCAAAATCTTCCGGCAAATTCTCAGGTACTTGTATGGGGACCTGCTTTGCGGATCTCTTCATGGGGTACTGGGAAAAGGAAGTAGTATACAGACTGTCCATGTACAAAGAAAAGGTAGTGAAGTGGGTGAGGTACATTGATGCTATTTTCGTAGTATAGGGTGGGACAGAAGCTGAAGCTATCAGCTTTGTGGAATCTTTCAATGAGAACCAGTTAAATTTGAAATTTACAAGCCACTGGGGCAGAGACAGCATGGAATTCCTTGACCTCAGACTGAGAATAGTAGACAACAAATTAGAGAGCATACTGCACAGAAAAACCACCGCTCGAAACAGTCTCCTACATGCACTCAGTTGCCATCCAAGTTCGCTCACACAAAGTATTCTAGTGGGCGAACTACTCAGAGCAAAACGCAATTGTAGCACACCTCAGGGTTTCGAAGAAGAAGAGAAGACAATGATAGAGAGATTTGCAACCAGAGGGTATTCACAAAAAATCATAAATAGAGCGAAATTGTTAGTCTCTGAAAAGACCAGAGAGTCATTATTGGTTGATAAAGAAGAGAAAGAAAAGGATCAGACTAAAGATAAAACTTGTTTTATCACTACATACAGCAATCAAGCATTTATGATTAAACAGTGCTTAGGCAGATTTTGGCCGACACTAAAAACAGATCCAGACATTGCAGAGTATGTAGAATCTTTTCCACAAGTGACCTTTAAAAGGACGAAATCCCTAAAAGACCAGCTCTGTAAGGCAGTAGAATCAAGAAAAGCAAAAATTGCAGGAGTACAAGGTTTTTACACATGCAAAAATTGCAAAGCGTGCAAGAACAGCCGCAACTGTAAAGGAGTGAGACTGTCACCCGACACACAACCCTTTATGATTCGGGAACATACATCATGCAACACAGAATTCGCAGTTTATGCATTGTTCTGTCCATGTAAGAAGAGTTACATAAGCAGCGCAATCCACAAAGCAAAACTCTAAATTTTATAGCATCTCCGGGCAATTAAAAATGGAGACAAAGCATATCCAATTGCCAGACATTTTCAAAGTCATTATAATCAAGACACAAACCTGCTTAGTTTCTGTGTTCTAGACATGATCAAACTTAACGGAAGGGGTGGAAATATAGCACAATGTCTACGGAGATTGGAGTCAAGACTCATTATACAATACAAAACACTGGTCCCCATAGGTCATAACTGCGATGAGGAACTTGCAGTGCACCTGGTTTAATGTATTAATTACAGTTTATAAGCGTCTAAGTCTAAGTGTTTCTCTGTATAGCACAGTATATGGATTAGAATGCTACTGTTTAGAACCCAACACGATTTTCATTATAAGATTTGTGAATTAAATATAAGGTCAAGATTGCAATTGTTCATCTCTCCCTAACGATATATATTTTAAATATATTGTGGACTAATTGGCTATATTTTTATGTATTATTTTTTTTTAAACATATAAGAAAATGCGGTGGTTTGGGAAGAAGGTGAGAGCAAGAACTGTCTTCTGCTTTTGGAATGAAACAAGTTAATTTATACAACTTTATCAAGAACAGTGCCTATAGTGGCAATAAAACCAATAATGGCTTAAGGAGATGTTAATGGTGAATATTATGTTATTGGGTATATGCCCACTTGGGCTTGATAATTCACTTCTAATAAGTAGTTCAACCAGATTTGTCAGGTCATTGTTCAAACACATGTCCATCCTTTTTGCCCACTGTGCCTAAATGGAAACAACATATGTATTTATAGAACCACCAGTTGAGACCTGATAGAATTGTATTATTGCCCACTGGGGCTCAATGACAGAAAAGGATACCAGTTTAACAAAAAAGCCTGTTTTATGTTAAGATTTCTAAAAAAGCAAAGAATTGTAAATACCAAACCGCAATTTCTTCAATTGTTTACATTTCACATTTTACTTTGCAAAACAGCGGAAGTCTGTTTTCACTGTCATTTGTTTTGAAAAGTCACATGTTTATTTAAACCTACCACAAATCTATCACAATCACTCGTGAACAAGGGAAAACCTTCCTGAAACGCGTAGAGTAAAGATTGCCTATGAATTCTGCTGAATAAAAGGCTACCTTGAGATAAGTGGTGTTCGTGATTTATTGCTGCTGGAAGGTGACGGTATCGCGAGTTAATATATATATATATATATATATATGTGTGTGTGTGTGTGTGTGTATATTTATACATTATATATCTGTATATACATACACGTAGATAGTTAGATGGATGGATGGGTGGATGCATGGATGGATGGATGGATGGATGGATGGATGGATGGATGGATGGATGGACGGACGGACGGATGGACAGATAGATAGATAGATAGATAGATAGATAGATAGATAGATAGATAGATAGATAGATAGATAGATAGATAGATAGATAGATAGATAGATAGATAGATAGATAGATAGATAGATAGATAGATAGATAGATAGATAGATAGATAGATAGATAGATAGATAGATGGATCACTGAAATAATATCGATTGCCAAAATATCGAGTTGCAATAATATCATTGACAAAATATCGACTGTCAAAATATCGAGTTTCTATGTACTAACAGGTAAGTACAAAAATATTGAGTTTTAAATATCGTTTACAAAAATATAGTTGTAAAAAATATCGACTTTAATAAAAACAATGTTAAATTAGATTAATATTATTAATTAATTACTAAAATATATTTAAAAATACTTAAATTAATTTATAATAATTAAATAATTAATGAAAGTCAAAATAATTTTTTTTAAATCATATTTCTTAAAACATATATATAGAGTAACAAAATATAATTAAATAATAGCCAGTATTATTAACGTACAATAACAAAAGTGTAAAAATTACTATTCCCACTGCAAAGAATGCAAGCATAGGGTAAGCATTAGATAGTGTAAGGGTTAAAATGACTATTCCCACTCCAGTGGGTGCAACAGTAGGGAAAACGTAGGATCGCGTAGGAGTAAAAATTACTATTCCCACTCCAAAGAGTGCAACAGTAGGGAAAGCGTTGGATAGCGTAGGGGTTAAAATTACTATTCCCACTCCAGTGGGTGCAACAGTAGGGAAAGCGTTGGATAGCGTAGGGGTTAAAATTACTATTCCCACTCCAGTGGGTACAACAGTAGGGAAAGCGTTGGATAGCGTAGGGGTTAAAATTACTATTCCCACTCCAAAGAGTGCAACAGTAGGGAAAGCGTTTGATAGCGAAGGGGTAAAAATTACTATTCCCACTCCAAAGAGTGCAACAGTAGGGAAAGCGTTGGATAGCGTAGGGGTTAAAATTACTATTCCCACTCCAGTGGGTGCAACAGTAGGGAAAGCGCTGGATAGCGTAGGGGTTAAAATTACTATTCCCACTCCAGTTGGTGCAACAGTAGGGAAAGCGTTGGATAGCGTAGGGGTTAAAATTACTATTCCAACTCCAGTGGGTGCAACAGTAGGGAAAGCGTTGGATAGCGTAGGGGTTAAAATTACTATTCTCACTCCAGTGGGTGCAACAGTAAGGAAAGCGTTGGATAGCGTAGGGGTTAAAATTACTATTCTCACTCCAGTGTGTGCAACAGTAGGGAAAGCGTTGGATAGGGTAGGAGTAAAAATGACTATTTCCACTACAGAGAATACAACATTAGTGAAAGTAAATATTTCATATATTATCCAAAATTCTAACAATGAATATCTATTAATAATTAATAAAAAATAAATAAAAATGTTATCTAATAGAATAAATATTATTTTAAAATTACTATTTAACAATAATTATTGTAATTAATCACCTATTAATACAAATTAATTATACATTAACAAATATTTTTTTATACTTAAACATTATTTCACTATTATTTCCAAATAAATAACGTTCAATTATTTTTATTATTTAATTAATTATTAAAAAACTTATTTTGCACCCTATGCACCTATAAACCCACAACCCACTACAGAAAATAAATTAGTAAAATTTACATAATTACCAATTAATCAATTAATATAAATAAATTAATAATTATAATTAAATCAATAAACTAATATCAATTAATTAACAATTCATTACTAATTAATATCAATAAATAAATTTACATATTCATGTAATTATAATTAATTTACTTCCCACCCTATTCCCCTATAAACCCACAACCTGCTACAGAAATTAAATTAGTAAAATTTACATAATTACCAATTAATCAATTAATATAAATAAATTAATAATTATAATTAAATCAATAAACTAATATCAATTAATTAACAATTAATTACTAATTAATATCAATAAATACATTTACATATTTAATTAATTATAATTAAATTACTTCCCACCCTATTCCCCTATAAACCCACTACCCGCTACAAAATTACATTACGTAATATTCATAAACAAATTCATTTAATAACATTATTTATAACATAAATACACACTTTTCACACATATTATAACATAAAAATACACTATAAAATATTATATATTATTAAATAATCATTATTTTTAAATATCTATATTATATATTTCGATATTTTATCTATCTATATTTTTTACAGTCGATATTACTTCACTTACCTTAAAAACGATATTTTTGTTGTCGATATTCCGTCCTGTCGATATTTTGTCCAGTCTATATTAAATACTCGATATTTTGTCCAAACGATATTTTGGACTCGATATTATGTCTGTGCACCATTATTAACGTACAATAACAAAAGTGTAAAAATTACTATTCCCACTGCAAAGAATGCAAGCATAGGGTAAGCATTGGATAGTGTAGGGGTTAAAATTACTATTCCCACTCCAGTGGGTGCAACAGTAGGGAAAACGTTGGATCGCGTAGGGGTAAAAATTACTATTCCCACTCCAAAGAGTGCAACAGTAGGGAAAACGTTGGATCGCGTAGGGGTAAAAATTACTATTCCCACTCCAAAGAGTGCAACAGTAGGGAAAGCGTTGGATAGCGTAGGGGTTAAAATTACTATTCCCACTCCAGTGGGTGCAACAGTAGGGAAAGCGTTGGAAAGCGTAGGGGTTAAAAATACTATTCCCACTCCAGTGGGTGCAACAGTAGGGAAAGCGTTGGATAGCGTAGGGGTTAAAATTACTATTACCACTCCAAAGAGTGCAACAGTAGGGAAAGCGTTGGATAGCGAAGGGGTAAAAATTACTATTCCCACTCCAAAGAGTGCAACAGTAGGGAAAGCGTTGGATAGCGTAGGGGTTAAAATTACTATGCCCACTCCAGTGGGTGCAACAGTAGGGAAAGCATTGGATAGCGTAGGGGTTAAAATTACTATTCCCACTCCAGTGGGTGCAACAGTAGGGAAAGCGTTGGATAGCGTAGGGGTTAAAATTACTATTCCCACTCCAGTGGGTGCAACTGTAGGGAAAGCGTTGGATAGCGTAGGGGTTAAAATTACTATTCTCACTCCAGTGGGTGCAACAGTAGGGAAAGCGCTGGATAGCGTAGGGGTTAAAATTACTATTCTCACTCCAGTGTGTGCCACAGTAGGGAAAGCGTTGGATAGGGTAGGGGTAAAAATGACTATTCCCACTCCAGAGAATACAACATTAGGGAAAGTAAATATTTCATATATTATTCAAAATTCTAAGAATGAATATCTATTAATAATTAATAAAAAATAAATAAAAATGTTATCTAATAGAATAAATAATATTTTAAAATTACTATTTAACAATAATTATTGTAATTAATCACCTATTAATACAAATTAATTATACATTAACAAATATTTTTTTATACTTAAACATTATTTCACTATTATTTCCAAATAAATAACGTTCAATTATTTTTAATATTTAATTAATTATTAAAAAATTACTTTGCACCCTATGCACCTATAAACCCACAACCCACTACAGAAAATAAATTAGTAAAATTTACATAATTACCAATTAATCAATTAATATAAATAAATTAATAATTATAATTAAATCAATAAACTAATATCAATTAATTAACAATTAATTACTAATTAATATCAATAAATAAATTTACATATTCATGTAATTATAATTAATTTACTTCCCACCCTATTCCCCTATAAACCCACAACCCGCTACAGAATTACATTACGCAATATTCATAAAAAAAATTTCATTTAATAACATTATTTATAACATAAATACACACTTTTCACACATATTATAACATAAAAATACACTATAAAATATTATATATTAATAAATAATCGTTATTTTTAACTATCTATATTATATATTTCGATATTTTATCTATCTATATTTTTTACAGTCGATATTACTTCACTTACCTTAAAAACGATATTTTTGTTGTCGATATTCTGTCCTGTCGATATTTTGTCCAGTCTATATTAAATACTCAATATTTTTTCCAAACGATATTTTGGACTCGATATTATGTCTGTGCACTAGATATATAGATAGATAGATAGATAGATAGATAGATAGATAGATAGATAGATAGATAGATAGATAGATAGATAGATAGATAGATAGATAGATAGATAGATAGATAGATAGATAGATAGATAGATAGATAGATAGATAGATAGATAGATAGATAGATAGATATTACACTGGCTGGGATAGCTCCAGTGAGATTATGGTTAATTTCGCTGTCCTATGGTCCATAGCAAAGACGTTTTCTGTTCTCTTAATAATATTGGGGCTGCTAGTGGAGTGTACATGACACTTTATAAAAAAGTTCATCCACTTTGGGCTCTTTATGCTGACAGACATAATCACATAAATTATGTAGTTATCTAAGACGCTCCCTGTCATGGTCCTCAGGAGTATTCCTGCAAAAAACTCCATTATAGCTTCTATTTATGGAAAGAAGATTAACAAAAGCCTGCAAGGTACCACTGTAGGTAATGAGTGGAGGTTTAGCTGGGAACACTAGCAATTTAAGATGTCTGCCAACTCAACCTATCCAGCAGCGCTCTAGTTTATTTTTTTGTCAAACACGAATGGAATGTGGAGCACGCTCTGTCAAAAGAATGTGCACTTCATCTTTATTTTTTTTAATTTTAAGTTTTCAAAAACCTTTATTGATGTTGAGAGTAGTTGATAACAGCATGATACCTACATGCCTGGGCCGGCCGGCAACGTAAAGTAGCATTCTGCAAAGCATTATAGGCGTGGATAGGGTACACAGCAAGCCGCCTACAACCACAATGGGCCGGCCGCGTTATGTGGGACAATTTTGGCTATTAGCATTAAAAGGTCATGAACATTTTGATCTAGAACCAGATGAGAAAACAACATTTACCATTTTAACCAAGTTTAAGAGAAGAAGACACCCGTTTATGCTGATTCATGCTAAACAGATTTTATCCTATACTCTGCCACCTTTTTGGTCGTTATACCCTGGCCTAAGTGAAATCCCACATGCATCAGTGCACATCTCTGTCATGTATCCCAATGTCGCCAGTGCGAGGCTCAGTGACTGGGCCTGTGGCAGTGGTGTGCTCCAGGAGGTAGGTTTGAAGGGGAGCCCATATATTGTGAGGACGGGAGGAAGGCGGTAGGAGTTGGCATAAATGTATAATTGCTCTTGACAATCGATAAGATCTTGTAGCCAATCTTTGAACTTGGGGGCTCTCCCCCTTCCCCACCTACAGGTGGTCCGCCTCTTGGTAAGAAGGAGCGCTAGGGAAACATACCTTTGCACTTTGGAGCTCAGTGTATCTCAGATGCGCGGTTAGGGGTCATCAGAAATATGTAGCCCAGTCATTTGGTCAAGTGCTAGCAATACCTCCATCCAGCAGCTTTGTATGGGCAGGCAATCCCAAGCTAGGTGCCTGAAGTCTGCTTCCTCACCACCGCAGTGATCACATCGGTCGTTGTCGCGAAGGTGCTGACAGTACAAGTGTGCAGGTGTGTAATGCAGGGGCTGAATGTACTTGTAGTGAATGATGCACAGTTTACTGCTGGCGGAGATATTTCCAGTTTGACGACAGCAGAAGGACCATTGGTCTTAAGTGAGGGGTGATCCCAATTCCTCCTCCCACCAACCCATGGCTGGGGTATGGTCGTATTCGCGTTCTCTTTGGATGGTGTGGTATAGGAGTGACACAACATGTGTAGGGGTAGTTTGCTGCAGCAAGGTGTGAAGGGGGACATAATGGGAGGCCCCTGTGGAAAGCACAGGGTGAGGGTTCTCATATCCTGTTGCAGCCTGACATTGAAGTACCGTTCAAGTGGGTTGGGAGGTGAAGTGCCAAAGAATTCCTTGCTGGTGCAAAATGTACCATTGACATAAAGTTTCCCTAGGTCTGGATGGGGAGTTTATGAAGAAGGCGACAGCAGTCGCCTTCCTGTGTGACCGGAAGGTCATGCCTACTGTGGAGGGGTAGTGTGGGGAGTAAAGTAGAGTGCAGTGTAGTCTTCTAGCTAGGTCACGCTAGGCGCTAGTGGTGCATTGTACAGTGGTGGAGGCTAAGCGTCTCGGGACAGCAGGGGTGTTCAGTTAGGTAGAGAACGGTATTGGGGCCATGTATCCGTCATCTCTTTCAGGTGGGGCATGTAAGAGTGGGATTTATCCAGTAGGAATCAAAATGAGACTGAGTGCAACTGGAGTATAACTCCAGGCCTGGTACCTCAAATCCTCCAGTGCTGAAGAGTTGCCAGAGGGTGTCCCAGCGCAGCCTGGCTTGTATCCCACCCCAGACAAGGTGAGTGAGTTGGGATTTAATAGTTTAAAAAAAATAGCAGCTGGGGGCATAGGGGATATTAATGAAGAGTTATAGCAGTTTGGGTAGGACCATCATTTTTATAAGGGAGACTCTCCCATCCATGGAGAGGGGTAGCGCTATCCACCTGGTGATTTTCTCAGTTAGTAGATCAAGCGCCTGCCAGTAGTTGGCCATCATTAATTCATTCTGATTTCGGGAGATAACTATGCTGAGATAGGAGAGTGTGTTGTCACACCATGTGAGGGGAAAAGCAGGTGTGAAGCGTGTAGTTGCATCCGTAAGGGGGTAAATCTGGGATTTTCCGAATTGATATTGACCCCAGAGAGTTGACCAAAGAGAATGGGTAACCTGAGAATGGGATTGAGGCTTTCTTCTGGATTGCGGAGGTATAGGCTGAGGTCGTCAGCGTATAAGGAAATTAGTATTTCTCTCTCTGGATAGATTAGAGCGTGGTCTCGAAAGAGCTGTCAGACTTTGGCAGCCAGAGGAGCAATAGCTAGGGTGAAAAGAAGGGGCGAAAGAGGGCACCCTTGACGAGTGCCTCTGGCTATTTTGAAGGGGAAGGATCAAACGCCGTTGACTATGACGCTAGCCCATAGGCCAGTGTATAGTAGGTTAATCCAGGCTAGAAAAGGAGTCGGAAACCCCATACGGTGCAGGACAAAGGCAAAATAATCCCATTCTAGGGAATCGAACGCCATAGAGGTGTTGAGAAAGACAGCCGCAGCGCTCATGTCAGGGTCAATATCTTGGAGGACAGCAAACAGGGTGAGCACATTGTGAGACGTGCCTCTGCTTGGTACAAACCCCGATTGGTAGGGAAGGACCAGAGCGGTCATAAGGGGGTTAATGTGATTAGCGATCAACTTCGCTAAGATCTTAGCATCGACATTGATGAGGGAGAGGGGTCTCTATGAGTCGCACTGCTAGGCCGACTTGCCCAGTTTTGGCAGGGAGACTATGAGCACCTCTCGCATTATCTGGGTTAATATGCCCATTTTGCGTGCTTACTCAAAGACATGCCGCAGCACGGGGATGAGTAAATGGTGGTATGTTTTGTAGAAGTCGTCAGGTAGGCCGCCCGGCCCAGGGGCTTTGCCAGATTGTAATTACATTATAGCGGATATAATCTCCTCGTCCTCTTGGTGCATCAGGAGAAATTTTCTTTGGTTATCTCCCAGCCAGGCTATTGCAGTATCTGCGAAGAAGGGGGTGAAGTCTACGGGTTACGTTCTGTGTGTCGTGTACAGGGTTTTGTAAAACCTTCTGAAGATGTCTACTATATCTGTGGTGTTCCTGTGGAGCAGACCATCCCCTTCAGCGATTTCGAGGATGGTATTGGAGAATCTAGGGCGACGACTCAGGTTTGCAAGTGCTTTGCCCGGTCTTTCTCTTCGCCATAGTGGCGCGCTTGGTGGTATTTACCTCTGAATTTGGATTCTCTCTCCGCTGTCTCCTGATAGTCAGTGAGAAGGTCTCTCAGGCGCATCTGCAATTCAGGGGTAGGTGCAGCCTGCATCTGTGTTTCTGTCTGCTTGAGCTCCAGTTCTAACCTATGTAGTGTGACGCGGATATTCCTCAAGACTCCTCCAGTTTTGGCTTTACAAATTCTGCGTATAGTGGCCTTAAAGGCCTCCCAAACTGTGGAATATTGTGTGACGAAGTTGTCATTACGGAGAAAAAAATCAGTTATCTCTTGTTCTAGTTCCGTCTTGAACACTGGGTGAAACAGGGTATGAGGAGCCAGGCGCCAGGACATGAAAGGCGATTCTTCGTGAGGGGGTGTGAGGGTGATGAGCGCCGGCGAGTGATCGGAGTATGTGCGGGAGAGGTGGTAAGCGTGCGACAGCCAATGGGTTAGCCCTTTAGTGAGGAGACAACTGTCTATTCACGACCAGGAGGAGCTGGCAGTGGAGTAACAAGAGCCCTCCCAAAGTTGCGGTTGAAGGGCATGCTAGGCGTCGATCAGGTCATGGTTACCGACAATGTGTTTGAGGGTGTAATGTGCGTTAGAGTAATGATGGGGTTGCGGTGTGTGCGATCTAATGTTGGATACAGGATAACATTAAAATCTCCTCCCCACATTAGGTGTGTGGACCTGATGTCAAGTATCTTCCCCCATAGGACCTGAAAGAATGTGCGATCATCAGTGTTTGGTGTTCAGCAGGAGAAAAGAGTTACAGAGTGACCAGCCAATCTCCCCAAAAGGATACTGTAGCGGCCTTGTGGGTCGGTGTGGAATCTGATGGGGGTGTAGGGGAGTCTGCGTTTCACCAGTGTACCTGTGCCTCGGGCTTAGGAGGAGTATGAGGAGAAACTTCTGCAGTTCACCCAACGGGACGCAAATGTAGCGGGTGCAGGGGGCTAAGATGTGTTTCCTGCAGCCTAGTGTAGTGGAGATTGTGGCGGTCTTAGTGAGAGAGGATGTGTCGGCATTTGCGGGGTCCCCCAGGCCACACACATTCCAAGTCAGGAAGTTATAGGCAGGAGGCCTATGTCGGGTTTCCATGGCGGTAGTGCAGAGTAGTGCTAGAGGAGAGTGGACGCTGTCTGAACTGGTCAACTATCCTGGGTTAGTCGATTCAATTAAAAGTGGCGTAAACCAATCCCCTACCCCTCCCACCTCCTACATCAGCAGCATAAACTTGCTGTGTCCTGTCCTCCCGCCTTCCCCAGGACCCCATGCTCCACACTCCCAATAGGGGAGAAAGGGCGCATAGTGTCAAACATTTCAAACTGAACAGTGTAGGGTATTCCTAAGTGGGTAGTAGAAAGAGGGCAACCAATTACTCCTCACTTCAGCAAGGGTGTTTGGGAGATATTGGTAGGGTTCATCACCAGTCCAAAACAACTGTGATGACGAGCGTTTAATGATCAGAGCAGCTCCACCATCCACCGGGTAGGCCCAGCGGGGGTCGCATCACAGTTCTCATCGTGATGCTCAGTGTTCCAGGGAGGTCAGTGCCCACGAAAGTCACTAAAGTGAGATGGACACAGGACCCTCGTGCCTGGGCAGGTTCATCACTCTACATCCGATGTGCCATCATCTTCAGTAAGTCTAGTTGAGGGGGAGGTAGGGCCCGCTGCCACCGTAGGTAAGGTTTTCGGAAAGTCATAGACATGGTGAGGATTTGTAAATAAATGCTGTTTCCCCTGGTGAGTAAAGTTAAGGTGCACTGGAAAGAGCATAGCATACTCAATGTTCATTTGTTGGAGCTTTTTCTTTACTGGAAGGAATTTTCTGCGCCCCTCCTGAACAGCCATTGTAAAATCCGGGTATAGTGATACTTCTATGCAGTCTTGTGTTCCCTGGCGAGTTGCAGGGAAGCATCCCAGTCCCTGTAGTTAAGGAGGCTCGCAATAATGGGGCGAGGAGGGGCGCCAGGGATGGGGCCAGGAGTCAGTGAACGGTGCGCTCTCCCTACGATGAACACTAATGAAAATGCCTCCCTACCGAAGGTGGTTGTGAGAATACGTCCTACATACTCTTCCATCCCGCCAGTGGCGGTTGATTCAGCTATTCCCAGGATTCGCAGGTTATTGCGTCTATAGCGCGATTCCAGGTCTTCGTTCTTTGTGGCTATAAGTTTTAGGACCTTCTTCATATACAGTTTTTTGGCAATGGTAGTGGGGAAGGCATCGTCTAGGTATGAGATACGTTGCTCAGCTTCTTTAAGGCATCCTTCATGTTGGTCGCTTTGTGCGTTACGATGTCTATTCGGACGTTCATAGTGTCCATTTTGGTTTTATTAGAGAACAGGCTGGACTGCATGGCGAGAAGGAGTGCCTTCAGGTCATCCGTGGATGTAGGTGGGTCAGGGTTGCTGGAGTGTTCCCCTCCATTTCAGCCTGTGTACGTGTTCTTTCTCTGGCTTCGAAGTTTAGTTTAGGTTGTTTTCTATCAGTTAGGCCCATGGCGGGGTAATAGGTCAAGGGGAGTCAGGCCGCAACTGAGCTGGTGGGAGGATGGTGCTGTGCATCGAGGGGCAAGTGTGAGTCGATCAAGTAGTGGGTGTGCTGAACAGTGCATGCAGCCCCTCCAGTCCAAGCGATGCGGCTTGGGGGTGCATCCGTGTGCAGTTCAGGAAGGCCCGGGTGCACTAATACACTCTGGCTGCCAGCGAGGAGAGGATGGCATCACATGGAGGCGACACTGAGTCAAGGCTAATCGTTTCCGCTCCCCGCTTCAATTATGAAGTGGCCCTCTGTAGGCAAATGGGCATGGAGGCCCCCTCTGGGAAATATGAGGACCGCGCAGGTCTCAGGACTCCATCGACCCACACAGCGCAAGCACTCAACCGCACATGGCATCGGCTGCCAAGTCATTCGCAAGCCAGGGGGCTGCAAGTTTAGTAGACAGGTGTGATCTCCCTCGCAGTAGTCCAGTTATGGAAGGCAGCATTACTATCTCCCCCACATGTCCCAGCAGGCCCGCCAGCAGTTCAGGTGCAGCAGCACGCGTGGATGAAGAGACCCGGGTCAGTGGTGCAGGATGAGAGCGAGCCGCCTCTGGGAGCAACAGTGTAGGTCATTCCTTATGCACAAAGCACTCTGTCGGTGCCAGGATGAGGATTGGTGGGGTCACCCCAAGCTGTCGCTGCAACCATCTGGGGGGACTAATATCAGGTGTAGAAGCGGTTTTCTGTCAAAGGCCGGCAGGCAGTCGGCCTCAGAATGCAGCTGTTAGGCAGTGTCCCACCAGTGAGATGCACAGGGAGTTGAAGGACAGGCATGGGGCGTGGGGCCGCATACAAGAGCAGCGGGTGCCTCAGTTGACTCACCAGGTATGACGGAAGCGGGGTGCATCTGTTCCCGGCATGGCCAGGTCCCTTAGCATCAGTAGGCAGATATGGCCGTCGCAGGACTCCAGTCTGTCAGCGGGCCGCACTGGAACCTGGGTGCAGTGTGTTCTCCAGGCCGCTACTCAGATTTTGACATGCGTATGGAAAAATTGGTGCCTAGGACTGAAGGCGCTACTTCAGCCACTAGCTCAATTTCTTTTGCACCAACTCAAGTAGTCCACTCATTATCTCCTGTTATTCCTTTAGCACCCCGTGAATGTTTTAGTGGAGACCCCCAAAAAACTCAAATCTTCTTGAGACAATGTTCCCTTCATTTTATGTGCCGTCCAATGATATTCCCCAATACACATTCTTGTGTAGCTTTCATCTTGTCCTATCTTAGCGGAGATGCCACATCGTGGTCATTGCCTCTAGTGACCAAGGACAATCCAATTCTATATGATTTTGATGAGTTCAAGAAGGAAAATATTTGACAGAAGAAAGGCATCCCAAGCAACCGATAAATACGTTTTGGAACTTAAACAAGGGAATTGAGAACTGGTCACCTACTTTACTTAATTTAATAAATTAGTAGTGGAAACAGAATGGCCAGAGAATAAAAGAGATGCAGTATTTTTTTTAGGTCTAAAAGATTAATTAAAGATGCCATGGCACACATTCCTAATAGACCAAAGGTGATTTCTGCGTTAGTGGATTTGATTTCAGAAATAGACTCTTGTCAAAATGAAAGATGAGGAGGGAAGAGGGAAGAATTTATTACCTATGTTTCAAGTTTCAACAACAGGAAAATAGAAGCAGTAAAAACTACTGAAAGCATGGCAGGTGTAGAGCCAATGCAAATAGACACAATTAGAGGTCCCATGTCGAAAGATGAAAAGGGAAAAAAAAGATTGAACAAGTTGTGCCTTTATTGTGGTGCTGGAGGACACTTTATTAAGATGTGCCCAAAGAAACCAAAATTGCAGATTAAGGAAAACTCACAGCACCACTAGTAAGGGGAGTTGGACTGGTGGATGAGAATCGAGAAACAACTTCAATTAACCACCTAGTGCAAAATACCTTAAAAGTAACTTCTCCTCATTTAGTCCTTTCAGAGATGTTAAAATTTAGACATCAAGTTCTCGAAGAAATCTCTGTGATAATATACTCTGGGGCCACCTGAATTGTTTGTGACCTAAAATGTGCTGATCATATTGGTTTAAAGGCGATCAAGAAAGACAAAGCGAAGCAGTCCGAGCAGTCGATGGCACCAATCTCTCTTCAAGACCCACCGTAAGTCACACAGAACCAGTACAATTACAGCACAATCAAGAAGTGATACAATACAATTTAATATGCTCCTTAGTTCCGGCTTATATTGGGACTACCTTGGTTGACTGAACACATTCCTGCAATTAACTGGAGTGCGAGAACTTTAGAAATGAGTTCTGAGTATTGCAAGGAAAATAGTTTCAGAAATCATGAACAACATCAAAGATTAAATGCAGCTAACCAAGTTTGCGAGAATGGAGTATCTGTTTGTGTAATACAGACGAGTGAGGTTCCAGAAGAATACCAGGACTACATTGATATTTTTGATGAAATAGAAGCAGAAAGACTTCCCCCACATCATTCGTATGATTGTAAAATTGAAATTGAACCAGTGTCTATTTTGCCCTGTAGTAGGGTATACGCTCTGACTGAAAAAGAGAACCAACTTTGAAAAGATTACCTAGAAAAGTATTTGGAAAACAGATTCATTAGACCTTCTCAGTCCTGTGTCGCCCCCTCTATTTTTTCTTCCTTAGAAAGGAGGTGAGCTACGGCCATGCATACACTATCGAGTGATCAATCAAATCATAATCAAAAATCGATATCCCTTACCACTTGTTTCGGTGCTTTTACATCAAATAAACAGGGCAAAAATATACACTAAATTGGGCCTTAGAGGTGCTTTCCACTTGACTAGACTACGCAAAGGAGATGTGTGGAAGACAGCATTTAAGATGAAATATGGCTTATTCGAGTACCAAGAAATGCTGTACGGGCTTTGCAAATCCCCAGCTGCCTTCCAGCGTTTCATCAATGACATTCTAAAAGACTTCGTAGATTAATGTGCCACTGTCTACATCAATGACATTTTAATTTTCTCGACCTCAGAAGAGGAACATCGGAAGCAAGTGAGAGCAGTACTCCAAAGACTTAGAGCAAATACCTTGTATGCCAAGTTGGAAAAGTGTTCTTTCAATGTAACAACTGTAGAGTTTATAGGATTGTAATCTCATCTTCTGGAAGAACAATGGACAAGCAGAAGGTTAAGGCTGTCACAGATTGGAGATCCATGACTACAGTAAAAGAGGTCCAAAGCGTCATTGGATTCGCAAATTTCTACAGGAGATTCATCCATGACTCAGTTATTAAAGAAAGATGTGCCTTTCAAATGGTCCGAAGAAGCAGACGAAGCCTTCAACTCCCTGAAGAAGCATTTTACATCAGATCCGGTGCTAATCCATGCAGATCCATTGGAGCCGTTCTGTCTGGAAACTAATGCATCCGTATTTGCCATTGGAGGAATACTATTGCAGTGGCATAAGGAGACAGGTCAATTGCACCCGGTGGCCATTCGTTCCAGAAAATGTAATCCTGCCGAAGTAAATTACACGATAACGGAAAAAGAATTACAGCCCATAAAAGATGCTTCCAAAGAATGGAGACACTACTTAATGGGCGCAAGACACACTGTGACCATTTTCACTGATCATAGAACTTAGAGATTTTTAAAATCTGCAAGAATCTTATCTCCCGACAATTTCGATGGTCACTATATTTTGCAGATTTTGATTTCATCATAACATACAGACCAGGAGATAAGAATGGAAAGGTTGAAGCCATATCAAGGATGGATACTGAAAATCAAAAGACCTTAATTGAAAAACAAGAAATAATCCCTCAAGAAAAGACAGAAGACCTGATTAATAGAAGATTTTGGTGGCCACACATGAACCAAGATATTGAACAATATGTGACAAGTTGCGAGTTCTGAGCTCGGGGAAAATCATACAGACACGCCCCTATAGGTTTTCTACCCATTACCCACTCCTCTACACCCTTGGCACACAGTAATCTTAGATCTCAAAGTAGACCTAACCTTCCAACAAGGATGTAAGAAAATTTTAGTCTGTGTTGATACCTTCACCAAATGACACAGTGCATTCCCTTGAAGAACATTCCTACAGCTAAACAATTCACACAGGTTTTCAACCAACACATAATTCGGCTCCATGCAATACCCAAAATTGTCATCACATATAGGGAAGCCCAATTTGTATCAACATTTTGGAGGGCTTACACAAAGGGATTACATATCGAGGATAGACATTCTACTAGTTTTCACACAGAGACAGACGTACAAACTGAAAAAATGAATCAAAAGCTCGAAGAATACCTTAGACTATTTTCGTTAGAAAGGGCATTGGCAGAACTACTGTGGACGGCAGAGTTTGCTCACAATAATGCAAATAATGTTTCTACTGGCTTCTCCCCCTTCTATATGAACTACAGTCTGCAACCAAACTCATTGATTTAATGCGAAAGTGATGAGGTACCAGCTGAGGATATAGTTCAAGTACCGTGCATAATAAAAGAGTTGTTTCCCCAGAAGCTCACAGTGCTTACAAGTTATCTGGTGTAAGTGGCAGTGAGTGGAATAACACAAGAGAAAATTACCTTCTGAAACTTCGTCCAGCATTCCAGTCAATACTCTGGTAATGCAAGTACCATTCGCTATGGAAAAAGAAAGACCATTACATGTTTAACCTTGAAAACTTATGTAGCAAGATAAAACTGTATATACTTAGTTTCATATTAAGAAAGACTAAATAAGTTAACTACAACAAGAAGAGAAGCAAAGTCCTGAAGGTTAGTGGGTATGAATTAAAACGTTTAGGAAGATATTTGTATCTTATTTCTAGTTAGGATAGGATTACACATATTGTTTGTATTTTATTTCTATTCCTTACAGTTCAACAGTAAAACCGAAGTGAACAAAGATAGGAAAAACTCTCTGAGAAAAATCACGCTAAGCCAGCAGTCTCTTCTTAACTCCCCATCTCCTTTCCCCCTTGGTAGCTCAATTTAACCGTGTGTATTTCAGAACACCCCTCAAAACCTGGATTTATAACCTAGCTGATTCAGTCTGCAAAACTCTTGTTTAATCCCCCCCCTTTTTAATGCGCTGAGAACAGTAAATTCTACCATCCTTTCAGATATGGAGTCAAAGCGCCATGATGCTCCCCGGAGTGGCCGTGCGCTTTATAAATTCCTTTCATATCATATGTCACTGGGTCTTTGGGGTTGCCTGAGGGGCATTGGGAAAGTTCATCCTTCTGCTCCTGTGCAATTGTGGAATCATTTATTTATTATTTATTTATTTATTATAAAGTTTTGTATAGCGCGAACAAGACCCGTGGGTATCAGAGCGCTTAACATAGAAGGCATATAGGAAAGACATATATATACGACAGTTATATGGACAACAAATATGAGGTAGATGATAAATATAATATAACACGTGTGCAGTTAGCGTTGATAGTCAATGGTGGGTGTATTTCTATCTTAGGTAAAATGTAAAAGCAAGTCTGACAGTTGGGTCATCATCAGATCGTGAATGATATATATTCTAGGTAGTGTATTTCTTCAACAGAAAGCTCTTCACTTCTCGCTTAAATGATGCCACGTTTTGGATCTTCCTGATGTTAGGAGGGAGAGAGTTCCATATTCTGGGGGCAGCTCCTGAGAACGCTCTGTCGTAGGTTTTTTTCTTGTGGAAAAGGGCTGGCCGTAGTAGGAATTCCTCAGTACTCCTCGCTGGTCGATTACCTCCCGATAGCTGGATTTTCTTCGCTAAGTATCTTGGGGTGTTGTGGTGTAGCGCTTTATGGGTGATACATGCCATCTTCATATGGATTCTAGCTTCATAGGGTAACCAGCTTAAAGCTTTCAAGTGTGGCGATATATGATCGTATTTTCTTGATCCGGTGATAATTCTTGCCGCAGCGTTTAGGCATGCTTTCAATGGCGCTGTGGACAATTTTGGTAGTCCCGCTAAGGTGGTGCAGCCATATTCAATCCTCGAGATAACTAAGGATTGGATTGCTAATTTGAGATCCGCTTCTGAGATGAACGGTTTCAATTTTCTTAAGTAGTTCAGGTGGAACCTGGCATTTTTAGCCATTGAGTTGATGTGGGCTTTCATGTCCAGGTTCTCGTCCAGAGTGATTCCTAGCGATTTCGCTGACTTGATTAGTGTTGGGTTGCAGTTTAACGCAGTCACCACTTTCGTCCATTCCTTTATTTCCGTATGGCTCCTAGCTGGTGAGATTAGTAGGAACTCTGTTTTGTGAGCGTTCAACTTCAGCTGGTTGGTGGTTAGCCATTGTAGAGCCATTTTTAGAGTCTCGTTCATTAGCTCCATGTCTTTTAGGGAAGAGATCTTTAAGTATATTTGCGTGTCGTCTGCATACATGTGATAGGATATCTGTGATTTTTGGAGAATTTCTGTGAGCGGTTCGACGTAAAGGTTAAACAGATCGGGGGATAATGATGATCCTTGAGGGACTCCAATTGAAATAGGGCATGGAGTTGAGATGGACTGATTAACCAGGAATCGCTGTGTCCTGTTCTGTAAAAAAGAGATAAACCATTCCAGCACGGTTCCTGACAGGCCCATCCTGTCCCGTAACCTGGTCAATAGGGCTTCGTGATTTACTGTGTCGAAGGCCGAGGACAGATCTAGGAGAATCAGTAGACATGCTTTGTTTTGGTCAAGTGCCTGTAGAGCATCATCGACAATATGGAGGATCGCTGTTTCAGTGCTGTGCCCTGCTCTGAATCCTGATTGGCATTCGTCAAGCAATGAGAATTTGGTGATGTGTCGGCTTAGTTGGTTCTGAACGCATTTCTCAATTAGTTTGGCCAGTAGCGGGATGTTGGTCACTGGGCGAAAGTTGTTTGGGTCTGATCTATCTGCTGAGGGTTTTTTGATTATGGGAGCAACTTGTCCTGTTTTCAGGCAGTCTGGGAGGATCCCTTGTGATAGTGACGCATTTATAATTTCAGTCCATATTGGAACCAGGGCGTGATTGATTTCTTTTACACATTTTGCAGGTAATGGGTCTTGGTAGTGGTTGTTTGGCTTTATTTCGGAAAGCGTTTTGGCGATACTGTGCTGGTCATATAGTTCGAACGTATCCCACCTTGCCTCGTTTTTTGTCATGGTACTCTCCGTAGTCACAGCAGTAGATCTCGTAGGCATTGGATCTATGGGAAGGTTTGCCACTGCGTTTTTGAGCTCTACTTCTAGCGATTTCGCCTTCTCTGTGAAAAATGTAGAAAATTCTTCACAATTTAGAGGTGTTTTGGAGTTCTCATGGACTGATTTAGCTAGTTTGTTTGATTGTTGCTTTAGGATTTCAAAGAGTTTCCGTGGTCTGTTTTTGGCATTGTCAAGTTCTGACCGTATGAATTCTTGTTTTGAGTTGATGATCTTTTTGTTATATTGGCCTCTAATTTTTCTGAGTGCTTTCAGCTCTGGGGATGAAGGGTGTTGTCTCCATTTTCTTTCGGCCATTCTCAATTTGCGCCTTTCTTCATTTAGTGATTCATTAAACCATGGGTTTTTTGTCTTCTCCGAGATATTTTTCAATTTTAGGGGCATGGTGTTGTTGACAATATTTTCGACTGTTGTTAGGTAGTGGTCGGTCAGCTCATTCACATTATGCACATTGTTATGCGGTTTTAGGTCTCTTTCACAACTTTCAACTAGTAGCTTTAAGTTTGCATCTCTTGTGTCTCTGACCCATTTTTTGGTCTTGAGGGGTTGTCTGGTCATGCCTTTTATCATTATAGGTATCACGAATGTTATGGCATGATGATCCGACCAGTCACATGGTGTTATAGAGAGGATTGATGTCTCTTTCTTTCGTGAGATAATCCAGTCTAACGTCGCTCCTTTCGAGTGAGTGGGTTGTGTGCATATTTGAGTAAGGTTCAGTTCATCAAGGAAGTCTTTCAGCGATTTGACCAGTTTGTCGTTGTGGTCTTCCCAGTGTAAGTTGAAATCACCAAGAAATATGTTGTTGGCGCCGTCGTTTTAGTTGGTCGTTATGATCTCCATTAGCTCCTCTGTAAACTTTGCGCTGTCTCCTGGTGGATGGTAAAAAGAGTGCAGGTTGCATCTTTGGTTGTTGGTTGTTCTTATATTAAGGCCTAGGTATTCGCTGGATTCTAGAGGGTCGGTTAGAATTTGTTTGACCTCAATAACAGATCTGTGAATGCAGGCTATACCTCCTCCTAGCTTTATGGGTCTATCAAGTCTCAAAATGTTATATTGGGGTGGTACTAGGAGATCCATGGAAGGGGATGAGGATTCCGTGAGCCACGTTTCAGTGAGGACTGCTATATCAATGTCCTTGTTAATGATCAGGTCAGCTATATCCGAGGAATGTTTGGTTGCCGACCGGCAGTTGAGTAGTAGACATGTCAGGGGTTTTTCTTTGTTGTTAAGGTCGCCAGTCTTATTCTCTGTTGCTGTGAGCTGTATCTGTTGTAGGTTGTGAGGGTTAGATGTTCTATCATTCTTTCTCGATGTTCTGTTAGGGTCGAGTGGTACTGTTTTGATTCTTTCCTCTTTCTCGCGGTCCAGTATTTCATACGATCGTGTTAAGGCCAGAGTTTCCTCTTTTGATAATGGTTTTGTCCTATTTGGTCGGTTATCATTATGTTTCATCTGCCAGACCGTTTCGTTATTCTTTTTTTGTGAACAATTTACAACATTTTGGATGTGCGTGACCTTGGCGTGAATGCTCGCCGTCAGCTCCTCTATTTTTTCAATTGCCTGTGAGGTGTTTATAGTGATTTGTGCCATCTTGTTTATTAGTTTCTGGAACATCTTAGTATCTTTCTTGTTCTGATGTGATTTCTTGGGGTAGACAGATCTGTTTATCCGGGATTTGTGTTTTGTTCTTCTCTTGTATGGATCTGTTCTTAGTTCAGCCTCCTTTCCCTTTGTAACCCATGTTTGATTGGCCCTTCCGTTACTGTTGGAGATGTCGTCATTGTTCGCTCCGTTCTGTGTTGTTGTGAGAGCATTTGAGGGTGATAGTCTGCATGACGTTGGTATTGTACTCGAGGGAGGTGTAGGGGGGTAGACACCTTCTCCATTGTCCACTTCCTGCTCATCCTGGGGCTTTCTTCTCGAGTCCGATGTATGCTCAGCCTGGGGGGTCTCTTCGTTCATGAGCGAGGGCTGCTCTTCTCTTTGGGGCTGGTCCTTGTCCTTATTCGCGCGTTTGCTACACCTCTCCGTTCTTTCTGTCGTGTTCTCAGGCTTGGACATTACCTTCTCAGGTCTAATTTCTCGTTCAACGCTATGAGCATGGTGCTCCCTGATTCTAATGTCTCCTCTGATGTTATCATTAGTGACGGGAGTGTCTTCTGGTTGGGTCAGGAGTAGTTGGTGTCTTGGGTCTTCTAAAGAATCTTTCAACATTTGGAATATCTTGGCAAATTTCTCCAGTTCTCGGTTTGCTGCTTGAATCAGCACGGTACCCGATTTATATATGGTGATACTTAGTTCTGCTCTACATCTGTGTGATGGTGAGGTCATCATTTTTGTGCCATGAGGGATGTTTGTGGTCGTTTTTATGGTAAGCATCCTTGAGAAGGTATTGCGCCAAATTGTTGTTTTGTTCGTGTGGAATATGAGGTCATTCATAGATGTACCTTTGGCTATATTGAAATATAGGTCCGTAAATAGTATGTCCTGATTTTTTCTCAGGGTGTCGTGTTTAAATTTTTTGGCTGCATTTTTGGATAGATTAGGTGGGTATTTTATAATCTGAGCTTTCGAGCCTACCGTCTCTAGGTATCGCCCGCTCATATTGGCACTGTGAAGCAGGTCTTCAAGTGTCTCTTTCCTCAGCTTGTCTCCGGTTAGAGTGGCTACTGGTGTTGCTATGTTCCAGATGTAAGCTCTCTTTCCAAATCTAGGCGTGTATGGATAGACACTTTGTTTCTGATTATCTTATAGTCTTTGTAATTCCTGTTGGTAGCAATTGGAGATCTCCTAATTCTCTCGGTATCACTTAGTTACAATGTCTCTGGGTTGAGCAATATAGTAGACAGACATTGTAAGATGGCTCCCGTCGAGCTGGTTCCTCATTTAGCAGGGAAGACTTTCTCTCTTTCCACTGCTAGGCCGACTTGCCCAGTTTCGGCAGGGAGACTATGAGCACCTCTCGCATTATCTGGGTTAATATGCCCATTTTGCGTGCTTACTCAAAGACATGCCGCAGCACGGGGATGAGTAAATGGTGGTATGTTTTGTAGAAGTCGTCAGGTAGGCCGCCCGGCCCAGGGGCTTTGCCAGATTGTAATTACATTATAGCGGATATAATCTCCTCGTCCTCTTGGTGCATCAGGAGAAATTTTCTTTGGTTATCTCCCAGCCAGGCTATTGCAGTATCTGCGAAGAAGGGGGTGAAGTCTACGGGTTACGTTCTGTGTGTCGTGTACAGGGTTTTGTAAAACCTTCTGAAGATGTCTACTATATCTGTGGTGTTCCTGTGGAGCAGACCATCCCCTTCAGCGATTTCGAGGATGGTATTGGAGAATCTAGGGCGACGACTCAGGTTTGCAAGTGCTTTGCCCGGTCTTTCTCTTCGCCATAGTGGCGCGCTTGGTGGTATTTACCTCTGAATTTGGATTCTCTCTCCGCTGTCTCCTGATAGTCAGTGAGAAGGTCTCTCAGGCGCATCTGCAATTCAGGGGTAGGTGCAGCCTGCATCTGTGTTTCTGTCTGCTTGAGCTCCAGTTCTAACCTATGTAGTGTGACGCGGATATTCCTCAAGACTCCTCCAGTTTTGGCTTTACAAATTCTGCGTATAGTGGCCTTAAAGGCCTCCCAAACTGTGGAATATTGTGTGACGAAGTTGTCATTACGGAGAAAAAAATCAGTTATCTCTTGTTCTAGTTCCGTCTTGAACACTGGGTGAAACAGGGTATGAGGAGCCAGGCGCCAGGACATGAAAGGCGATTCTTCGTGAGGGGGTGTGAGGGTGATGAGCGCCGGCGAGTGATCGGAGTATGTGCGGGAGAGGTGGTAAGCGTGCGACAGCCAATGGGTTAGCCCTTTAGTGAGGAGACAACTGTCTATTCACGACCAGGAGGAGCTGGCAGTGGAGTAACAAGAGCCCTCCCAAAGTTGCGGTTGAAGGGCATGCTAGGCGTCGATCAGGTCATGGTTACCGACAATGTGTTTGAGGGTGTAATGTGCGTTAGAGTAATGATGGGGTTGCTGTGTGTGCGATCTAATGTTGGATACAGGATAACATTAAAATCTCCTCCCCACATTAGGTGTGTGGACCTGATGTCAAGTATCTTCCCCCATAGGACCTGAAAGAATGTGCGATCATCAGTGTTTGGTGTTCAGCAGGAGAAAAGAGTTACAGAGTGACCAGCCAATCTCCCCAAAAGGATACTGTAGCGGCCTTGTGGGTCGGTGTGGAATCTGATGGGGGTGTAGGGGAGTCTGCGTTTCACCAGTGTACCTGTGCCTCGGGCTTAGGAGGAGTATGAGGAGAAACTTCTGCAGTTCACCCAACGGGACGCAAATGTAGCGGGTGCAGGGGGCTAAGATGTGTTTCCTGCAGCCTAGTGTAGTGGAGATTGTGGCGGTCTTAGTGAGAGAGGATGTGTCGGCATTTGCGGGGTCCCCCAGGCCACACACATTCCAAGTCAGGAAGTTATAGGCAGGAGGCCTATGTCGGGTTTCCATGGCGGTAGTGCAGAGTAGTGCTAGAGGAGAGTGGACGCTGTCTGAACTGGTCAACTATCCTGGGTTAGTCGATTCAATTAAAAGTGGCGTAAACCAATCCCCTACCCCTCCCACCTCCTACATCAGCAGCATAAACTTGCTGTGTCCTGTCCTCCCGCCTTCCCCAGGACCCCATGCTCCACACTCCCAATAGGGGAGAAAGGGCGCATAGTGTCAAACATTTCAAACTGAACAGTGTAGGGTATTCCTAAGTGGGTAGTAGAAAGAGGGCAACCAATTACTCCTCACTTCAGCAAGGGTGTTTGGGAGATATTGGTAGGGTTCATCACCAGTCCAAAACAACTGTGATGACGAGCGTTTAATGATCAGAGCAGCTCCACCATCCACCGGGTAGGCCCAGCGGGGGTCGCATCACAGTTCTCATCGTGATGCTCAGTGTTCCAGGGAGGTCAGTGCCCACGAAAGTCACTAAAGTGAGATGGACACAGGACCCTCGTGCCTGGGCAGGTTCATCACTCTACATCCGATGTGCCATCATCTTCAGTAAGTCTAGTTGAGGGGGAGGTAGGGCCCGCTGCCACCGTAGGTAAGGTTTTCGGAAAGTCATAGACATGGTGAGGATTTGTAAATAAATGCTGTTTCCCCTGGTGAGTAAAGTTAAGGTGCACTGGAAAGAGCATAGCATACTCAATGTTCATTTGTTGGAGCTTTTTCTTTACTGGAAGGAATTTTCTGCGCCCCTCCTGAACAGCCATTGTAAAATCCGGGTATAGTGATACTTCTATGCAGTCTTGTGTTCCCTGGCGAGTTGCAGGGAAGCATCCCAGTCCCTGTAGTTAAGGAGGCTCGCAATAATGGGGCGAGGAGGGGCGCCAGGGATGGGGCCAGGAGTCAGTGAACGGTGCGCTCTCCCTACGATGAACACTAATGAAAATGCCTCCCTACCGAAGGTGGTTGTGAGAATACGTCCTACATACTCTTCCATCCCGCCAGTGGCGGTTGATTCAGCTATTCCCAGGATTCGCAGGTTATTGCGTCTATAGCGCGATTCCAGGTCTTCGTTCTTTGTGGCTATAAGTTTTAGGACCTTCTTCATATACAGTTTTTTGGCAATGGTAGTGGGGAAGGCATCGTCTAGGTATGAGATACGTTGCTCAGCTTCTTTAAGGCATCCTTCATGTTGGTCGCTTTGTGCGTTACGATGTCTATTCGGACGTTCATAGTGTCCATTTTGGTTTTATTAGAGAACAGGCTGGACTGCATGGCGAGAAGGAGTGCCTTCAGGTCATCCGTGGATGTAGGTGGGTCAGGGTTGCTGGAGTGTTCCCCTCCATTTCAGCCTGTGTACGTGTTCTTTCTCTGGCTTCGAAGTTTAGTTTAGGTTGTTTTCTATCAGTTAGGCCCATGGCGGGGTAATAGGTCAAGGGGAGTCAGGCCGCAACTGAGCTGGTGGGAGGATGGTGCTGTGCATCGAGGGGCAAGTGTGAGTCGATCAAGTAGTGGGTGTGCTGAACAGTGCATGCAGCCCCTCCAGTCCAAGCGATGCGGCTTGGGGGTGCATCCGTGTGCAGTTCAGGAAGGCCCGGGTGCACTAATACACTCTGGCTGCCAGCGAGGAGAGGATGGCATCACATGGAGGCGACACTGAGTCAAGGCTAATCGTTTCCGCTCCCCGCTTCAATTATGAAGTGGCCCTCTGTAGGCAAATGGGCATGGAGGCCCCCTCTGGGAAATATGAGGACCGCGCAGGTCTCAGGACTCCATCGACCCACACAGCGCAAGCACTCAACCGCACATGGCATCGGCTGCCAAGTCATTCGCAAGCCAGGGGGCTGCAAGTTTAGTAGACAGGTGTGATCTCCCTCGCAGTAGTCCAGTTATGGAAGGCAGCATTACTATCTCCCCCACATGTCCCAGCAGGCCCGCCAGCAGTTCAGGTGCAGCAGCACGCGTGGATGAAGAGACCCGGGTCAGTGGTGCAGGATGAGAGCGAGCCGCCTCTGGGAGCAACAGTGTAGGTCATTCCTTATGCACAAAGCACTCTGTCGGTGCCAGGATGAGGATTGGTGGGGTCACCCCAAGCTGTCGCTGCAACCATCTGGGGGGACTAATATCAGGTGTAGAAGCGGTTTTCTGTCAAAGGCCGGCAGGCAGTCGGCCTCAGAATGCAGCTGTTAGGCAGTGTCCCACCAGTGAGATGCACAGGGAGTTGAAGGACAGGCATGGGGCGTGGGGCCGCATACAAGAGCAGCGGGTGCCTCAGTTGACTCACCAGGTATGACGGAAGCGGGGTGCATCTGTTCCCGGCATGGCCAGGTCCCTTAGCATCAGTAGGCAGATATGGCCGTCGCAGGACTCCAGTCTGTCAGCGGGCCGCACTGGAACCTGGGTGCAGTGTGTTCTCCAGGCCGCTACTCAGATTTTGACATGCGTATGGAAAAATTGGTGCCTAGGACTGAAGGCGCTACTTCAGCCACTAGCTCAATTTCTTTTGCACCAACTCAAGTAGTCCACTCATTATCTCCTGTTATTCCTTTAGCACCCCGTGAATGTTTTAGTGGAGACCCCCAAAAAACTCAAATCTTCTTGAGACAATGTTCCCTTCATTTTATGTGCCGTCCAATGATATTCCCCAATACACATTCTTGTGTAGCTTTCATCTTGTCCTATCTTAGCGGAGATGCCACATCGTGGTCATTGCCTCTAGTGACCAAGGACAATCCAATTCTATATGATTTTGATGAGTTCAAGAAGGAAAATATTTGACAGAAGAAAGGCATCCCAAGCAACCGATAAATACGTTTTGGAACTTAAACAAGGGAATTGAGAACTGGTCACCTACTTTACTTAATTTAATAAATTAGTAGTGGAAACAGAATGGCCAGAGAATAAAAGAGATGCAGTATTTTTTTTAGGTCAAAAAGATTAATTAAAGATGCCATGGCACACATTCCTAATAGACCAAAGGTGATTTCTGCGTTAGTGGATTTGATTTCAGAAATAGACTCTTGTCAAAATGAAAGATGAGGAGGGAAGAGGGAAGAATTTATTACCTATGTTTCAAGTTTCAACAACAGGAAAATAGAAGCAGTAAAAACTACTGAAAGCATGGCAGGTGTAGAGCCAATGCAAATAGACACAATTAGAGGTCCCATGTCGAAAGATGAAAAGGGAAAAAAAAGATTGAACAAGTTGTGCCTTTATTGTGGTGCTGGAGGACACTTTATTAAGATGTGCCCAAAGAAACCAAAATTGCAGATTAAGGAAAACTCACAGCACCACTAGTAAGGGGAGTTGGACTGGTGGATGAGAATCGAGAAACAACTTCAATTAACCACCTAGTGCAAAATACCTTAAAAGTAACTTCTCCTCATTTAGTCCTTTCAGAGATGTTAAAATTTAGACATCAAGTTCTCGAAGAAATCTCTGTGATAATATACTCTGGGGCCACCTGAATTGTTTGTGACCTAAAATGTGCTGATCATATTGGTTTAAAGGCGATCAAGAAAGACAAAGCGAAGCAGTCCGAGCAGTCGATGGCACCAATCTCTCTTCAAGACCCACCGTAAGTCACACAGAACCAGTACAATTACAGCACAATCAAGAAGTGATACAATACAATTTAATATGCTCCTTAGTTCCGGCTTATATTGGGACTACCTTGGTTGACTGAACACATTCCTGCAATTAACTGGAGTGCGAGAACTTTAGAAATGAGTTCTGAGTATTGCAAGGAAAATAGTTTCAGAAATCATGAACAACATCAAAGATTAAATGCAGCTAACCAAGTTTGCGAGAATGGAGTATCTGTTTGTGTAATACAGACGAGTGAGGTTCCAGAAGAATACCAGGACTACATTGATATTTTTGATGAAATAGAAGCAGAAAGACTTCCCCCACATCATTCGTATGATTGTAAAATTGAAATTGAACCAGTGTCTATTTTGCCCTGTAGTAGGGTATACGCTCTGACTGAAAAAGAGAACCAACTTTGAAAAGATTACCTAGAAAAGTATTTGGAAAACAGATTCATTAGACCTTCTCAGTCCTGTGTCGCCCCCTCTATTTTTTCTTCCTTAGAAAGGAGGTGAGCTACGGCCATGCATACACTATCGAGTGATCAATCAAATCATAATCAAAAATCGATATCCCTTACCACTTGTTTCGGTGCTTTTACATCAAATAAACAGGGCAAAAATATACACTAAATTGGGCCTTAGAGGTGCTTTCCACTTGACTAGACTACGCAAAGGAGATGTGTGGAAGACAGCATTTAAGATGAAATATGGCTTATTCGAGTACCAAGAAATGCTGTACGGGCTTTGCAAATCCCCAGCTGCCTTCCAGCGTTTCATCAATGACATTCTAAAAGACTTCGTAGATTAATGTGCCACTGTCTACATCAATGACATTTTAATTTTCTCGACCTCAGAAGAGGAACATCGGAAGCAAGTGAGAGCAGTACTCCAAAGACTTAGAGCAAATACCTTGTATGCCAAGTTGGAAAAGTGTTCTTTCAATGTAACAACTGTAGAGTTTATAGGATTGTAATCTCATCTTCTGGAAGAACAATGGACAAGCAGAAGGTTAAGGCTGTCACAGATTGGAGATCCATGACTACAGTAAAAGAGGTCCAAAGCGTCATTGGATTCGCAAATTTCTACAGGAGATTCATCCATGACTCAGTTATTAAAGAAAGATGTGCCTTTCAAATGGTCCGAAGAAGCAGACGAAGCCTTCAACTCCCTGAAGAAGCATTTTACATCAGATCCGGTGCTAATCCATGCAGATCCATTGGAGCCGTTCTGTCTGGAAACTAATGCATCCGTATTTGCCATTGGAGGAATACTATTGCAGTGGCATAAGGAGACAGGTCAATTGCACCCGGTGGCCATTCGTTCCAGAAAATGTAATCCTGCCGAAGTAAATTACACGATAACGGAAAAAGAATTACAGCCCATAAAAGATGTTTCCAAAGAATGGAGACACTACTTAATGGGCGCAAGACACACTGTGACCATTTTCACTGATCATAGAACTTAGAGATTTTTAAAATCTGCAAGAATCTTATCTCCCGACAATTTCGATGGTCACTATATTTTGCAGATTTTGATTTCATCATAACATACAGACCAGGAGATAAGAATGGAAAGGTTGAAGCCATATCAAGGATGGATACTGAAAATCAAAAGACCTTAATTGAAAAACAAGAAATAATCCCTCAAGAAAAGACAGAAGACCTGATTAATAGAAGATTTTGGTGGCCACACATGAACCAAGATATTGAACAATATGTGACAAGTTGCGAGTTCTGAGCTCGGGGAAAATCATACAGACACGCCCCTATAGGTTTTCTACCCATTACCCACTCCTCTACACCCTTGGCACACAGTAATCTTAGATCTCAAAGTAGACCTAACCTTCCAACAAGGATGTAAGAAAATTTTAGTCTGTGTTGATACCTTCACCAAATGACACAGTGCATTCCCTTGAAGAACATTCCTACAGCTAAACAATTCACACAGGTTTTCAACCAACACATAATTCGGCTCCATGCAATACCCAAAATTGTCATCACATATAGGGAAGCCCAATTTGTATCAACATTTTGGAGGGCTTACACAAAGGGATTACATATCGAGGATAGACATTCTACTAGTTTTCACACAGAGACAGACGTACAAACTGAAAAAATGAATCAAAAGCTCGAAGAATACCTTAGACTATTTTCGTTAGAAAGGGCATTGGCAGAACTACTGTGGACGGCAGAGTTTGCTCACAATAATGCAAATAATGTTTCTACTGGCTTCTCCCCCTTCTATATGAACTACAGTCTGCAACCAAACTCATTGATTTAATGCGAAAGTGATGAGGTACCAGCTGAGGATATAGTTCAAGTACCGTGCATAATAAAAGAGTTGTTTCCCCAGAAGCTCACAGTGCTTACAAGTTATCTGGTGTAAGTGGCAGTGAGTGGAATAACACAAGAGAAAATTACCTTCTGAAACTTCGTCCAGCATTCCAGTCAATACTCTGGTAATGCAAGTACCATTCGCTATGGAAAAAGAAAGACCATTACATGTTTAACCTTGAAAACTTATGTAGCAAGATAAAACTGTATATACTTAGTTTCATATTAAGAAAGACTAAATAAGTTAACTACAACAAGAAGAGAAGCAAAGTCCTGAAGGTTAGTGGGTATGAATTAAAACGTTTAGGAAGATATTTGTATCTTATTTCTAGTTAGGATAGGATTACACATATTGTTTGTATTTTATTTCTATTCCTTACAGTTCAACAGTAAAACCGAAGTGAACAAAGATAGGAAAAACTCTCTGAGAAAAATCACGCTAAGCCAGCAGTCTCTTCTTAACTCCCCATCTCCTTTCCCCCTTGGTAGCTCAATTTAACCGTGTGTATTTCAGAAAACCCCTCAAAACCTGGATTTATAACCTAGCTGATTCAGTCTGCAAAACTCTTGTTTAATCCCCCCCCTTTTTAATGCGCTGAGAACAGTAAATTCTACCATCCTTTCAGATATGGAGTCAAAGCGCCATGATGCTCCCCGGAGTGGCCGTGCGCTTTATAAATTCCTTTCATATCATTTGTCACTGGGTCTTTGGGGTTGCCTGAGGGGCATTGGGAAAGTTCATCCTTCTGCTCCTGTGCAATTGTGGAATCATTTATTTATTATTTATTTATTTATTATAAAGTTTTGTATAGCGCGAACAAGACCCGTGGGTATCAGAGCGCTTAACATAGAAGGCATATAGGAAAGACATATATATACGACAGTTATATGGACAACAAATATGAGGTAGATGATAAATATAATATAACACGTGTGCAGTTAGCGTTGATAGTCAATGGTGGGTGTATTTCTATCTTAGGTAAAATGTAAAAGCAAGTCTGACAGTTGGGTCATCATCAGATCGTGAATGATATATTCTAGGTAGTGTATTTCTTCAACAGAAAGCTCTTCACTTCTCGCTTAAATGATGCCACGTTTTGGATCTTCCTGATGTTAGGAGGGAGAGAGTTCCATATTCTGGGGGCAGCTCCTGAGAACGCTCTGTCGTAGGTTTTTTTCTTGTGGAAAAGGGCTGGCCGTAGTAGGAATTCCTCAGTACTCCTCGCTGGTCGATTACCTCCCGATAGCTGGATTTTCTTCGCTAAGTATCTTGGGGTGTTGTGGTGTAGCGCTTTATGGGTGATACATGCCATCTTCATATGGATTCTAGCTTCATAGGGTAACCAGCTTAAAGCTTTCAAGTGTGGCGATATATGATCGTATTTTCTTGATCCGGTGATAATTCTTGCCGCAGCGTTTAGGCATGCTTTCAATGGCGCTGTGGACAATTTTGGTAGTCCCGCTAAGGTGGTGCAGCCATATTCAATCCTCGAGATAACTAAGGATTGGATTGCTAATTTGAGATCCGCTTCTGAGATGAACGGTTTCAATTTTCTTAAGTAGTTCAGGTGGAACCTGGCATTTTTAGCCATTGAGTTGATGTGGGCTTTCATGTCCAGGTTCTCGTCCAGAGTGATTCCTAGCGATTTCGCTGACTTGATTAGTGTTGGGTTGCAGTTTAACGCAGTCACCACTTTCGTCCATTCCTTTATTTCCGTATGGCTCCTAGCTGGTGAGATTAGTAGGAACTCTGTTTTGTGAGCGTTCAACTTCAGCTGGTTGGTGGTTAGCCATTGTAGAGCCATTTTTAGAGTCTCGTTCATTAGCTCCATGTCTTTTAGGGAAGAGATCTTTAAGTATATTTGCGTGTCGTCTGCATACATGTGATAGGATATCTGTGATTTTTGGAGAATTTCTGTGAGCGGTTCGACGTAAAGGTTAAACAGATCGGGGGATAATGATGATCCTTGAGGGACTCCAATTGAAATAGGGCATGGAGTTGAGATGGACTGATTAACCAGGAATCGCTGTGTCCTGTTCTGTAAAAAAGAGATAAACCATTCCAGCACGGTTCCCGACAGGCCCATCCTGTCCCGTAACCTGGTCAATAGGGCTTCGTGATTTACTGTGTCGAAGGCCGAGGACAGATCTAGGAGAATCAGTAGACATGCTTTGTTTTGGTCAAGTGCCTGTAGAGCATCATCGACAATATGGAGGATCGCTGTTTCAGTGCTGTGCCCTGCTCTGAATCCTGATTGGCATTCGTCAAGCAATGAGAATTTGGTGATGTGTCGGCTTAGTTGGTTCTGAACGCATTTCTCAATTAGTTTGGCCAGTAGCGGGATGTTGGTCACTGGGCGAAAGTTGTTTGGGTCTGATCTATCTGCTGAGGGTTTTTTGATTATGGGAGCAACTTGTCCTGTTTTCAGGCAGTCTGGGAGGATCCCTTGTGATAGTGACGCATTTATAATTTCAGTCCATATTGGAACCAGGGCGTGATTGATTTCTTTTACACATTTTGCAGGTAATGGGTCTTGGTAGTGGTTGTTTGGCTTTATTTCAGAAAGCGTTTTGGCGATACTGTGCTGGTCATATAGTTCGAACGTATCCCACCTTGCCTCGTTTTTTGTCATGGTACTCTCCGTAGTCACAGCAGTATCTCTCGTAGGCATTGGATCTATGGGAAGGTTTGCCACTGCGTTTTTGAGCTCTACTTCTAGCGATTTCGCCTTCTCTGTGAAAAATGTAGAAAATTCTTCACAATTTAGAGGTGTTTTGGAGTTCTCATGGACTGATTTAGCTAGTTTGTTTGATTGTTGCTTTAGGATTTCAAAGAGTTTCCGTGGTCTGTTTTTGGCATTGTCAAGTTCTGACCGTATGAATTCTTGTTTTGAGTTGATGATCTTTTTGTTATATTGGCCTCTAATTTTTCTGAGTGCTTTCAGCTCTGGGGATGAAGGGTGTTGTCTCCATTTTCTTTCGGCCATTCTCAATTTGCGCCTTTCTTCATTTAGTGATTCATTAAACCATGGGTTTTTTGTCTTCTCCGAGATATTTTTCAATTTTAGGGGCATGGTGTTGTTGACAATATTTTCGACTGTTGTTAGGTAGTGGTCGGTCAGCTCATTCACATTATGCACATTGTTATGCGGTTTTAGGTCTCTTTCACAACTTTCAACTAGTAGCTTTAAGTTTGCATCTCTTGTGTCTCTGACCCATTTTTTGGTCTTGAGGGGTTGTCTGGTCATGCCTTTTATCATTATAGGTATCACGAATGTTATGGCATGATGATCCGACCAGTCACATGGTGTTATAGAGAGGATTGATGTCTCTTTCTTTCGTGAGATAATCCAGTCTAACGTCGCTTCTTTCGAGTGAGTGGGTTGTGTGCATATTTGAGTAAGGTTCAGTTCATCAAGGAAGTCTTTCAGCGATTTGACCAGTTTGTCGTTGTGGTCTTCCCAGTGTAAGTTGAAATCACCAAGAAATATGTTGTTGGCGCCGTCGTTTGAGTTGGTCGTTATGATCTCCATTAGCTCCTCTGTAAACTTTGCGCTGTCTCCTGGTGGATGGTAAAAAGAGTGCAGGTTGCATCTTTGGTTGTTGGTTGTTCTTATATTAAGGCCTAGGTATTCGCTGGATTCTAGAGGGTCGGTTAGAATTTGTTTGACCTCAATAACAGATCTGTGAATGCAGGCTATACCTCCTCCTAGCTTTATGGGTCTATCAAGTCTCAAAATGTTATATTGGGGTGGTACTAGGAGATCCATGGAAGGGGATGAGGATTCCGTGAGCCACGTTTCAGTGAGGACTGCTATATCAATGTCCTTGTTAATGATCAGGTCAGCTATATCCGAGGAATGTTTGGTTGCCGACCGGCAGTTGAGTAGTAGACATGTCAGGGGTTTTTCTTTGTTGTTAAGGTCGCCAGTCTTATTCTCTGTTGCTGTGAGCTGTATCTGTTGTAGGTTGTGAGGGTTAGATGTTCTATCATTCTTTCTCGATGTTCTGTTAGGGTCGAGTGGTACTGTTTTGATTCTTTCCTCTTTCCCGCGGTCCAGTATTTCATACGATCGTGTTAAGGCCAGAGTTTCCTCTTTTGATAATGGTTTTGTCCTATTTGGTCGGTTATCATTATGTTTCATCTGCCAGACCGTTTCGTTATTCTTTTTTTGTGAACAATTTACAACATTTTGGATGTGCGTGACCTTGGCGTGAATGCTCGCCGTCAGCTCCTCTATTTTTTCAATTGCCTGTGAGGTGTTTATAGTGATTTGTGCCATCTTGTTTATTAGTTTCTGGAACATCTTAGTATCTTTCTTGTTCTGATGTGATTTCTTGGGGTAGACAGATCTGTTTATCCGGGATTTGTGTTTTGTTCTTCTCTTGTATGGATCTGTTCTTAGTTCAGCCTCCTTTCCCTTTGTAACCCATGTTTGATTGGCCCTTCCGTTACTGTTGGAGATGTCGTCATTGTTCGCTCCGTTCTGTGTTGTTGTGAGAGCATTTGAGGGTGATAGTCTGCATGACGTTGGTATTGTACTCGAGGGAGGTGTAGGGGGGTAGACACCTTCTCCATTGTCCACTTCCTGCTCATCCTGGGGCTTTCTTCTCGAGTCCGATGTATGCTCAGCCTGGGGGGTCTCTTCGTTCATGAGCGAGGGCTGCTCTTCTCTTTGGGGCTGGTCCTTGTCCTTATTCGCGCGTTTGCTACACCTCTCCGTTCTTTCTGTCGTGTTCTCAGGCTTGGACATTACCTTCTCAGGTCTAATTTCTCGTTCAACGCTATGAGCATGGTGCTCCCTGATTCTAATGTCTCCTCTGATGTTATCATTAGTGACGGGAGTGTCTTCTGGTTGGGTCAGGAGTAGTTGGTGTCTTGGGTCTTCTAAAGAATCTTTCAACATTTGGAATATCTTGGCAAATTTCTCCAGTTCTCGGTTTGCTGCTTGAATCAGCACGGTACCCGATTTATATATGGTGATACTTAGTTCTGCTCTACATCTGTGTGATGGTGAGGTCATCATTTTTGTGCCATGAGGGATGTTTGTGGTCGTTTTTATGGTAAGCATCCTTGAGAAGGTATTGCGCCAAATTGTTGTTTTGTTCGTGTGGAATATGAGGTCATTCATAGATGTACCTTTGGCTATATTGAAATATAGGTCCGTAAATAGTATGTCCTGATTTTTTCTCAGGGTGTCGTGTTTAAATTTTTTGGCTGCATTTTTGGATAGATTAGGTGGGTATTTTATAATCTGAGCTTTCGAGCCTACCGTCTCTAGGTATCGCCCGCTCATATTGGCACTGTGAAGCAGGTCTTCAAGTGTCTCTTTCCTCAGCTTGTCTCCGGTTAGAGTGGCTACTGGTGTTGCTATGTTCCAGATGTAAGCTCTCTTTCCAAATCTAGGCGTGTATGGATAGACACTTTGTTTCTGATTATCTTATAGTCTTTGTAATTCCTGTTGGTAGCAATTGGAGATCTCCTAATTCTCTCGGTATCACTTAGTTACAATGTCTCTGGGTTGAGCAATATAGTAGACAGGCATTGTAAGATGGCTCCCGTCGAGCTGGTTCCTCATTTAGCAGGGAAGACTTTCTCTCTTTCCACTGCTTTCCTCATTGGGCAAAGAAGACTTTCTCTCTTTCCACTTCTTCCTTCCCTGAGCAGAGAGGACTTTTTCTCTTTCCACTACTTCGAGTGAGTGAGTCCCTCTACACAATTCGACTATTATTTACTTTTGTTGTTTGTTATTTCCAGGGGGTAATAGCTTTACACTGTTCTGGATGTTACCTTTCTCGATTGGTATTGCATTGAAAGCCCCTTGATTAATCTCACGCTTATTTCGCCTTAACCAGGGTTATTGTTTTTCCTGTCCGGTTTGGGCGCCATTTTAGAGTCAGGCAGGGCGGTATTTGGCTCCCCGGGTTGTTTACTCTTTAAGATTATTTATCTCGTAATGCAATGAAAGGTCCCGCTTTCCCGCTTCCTCCTCACCGCAGTACGGGAGCCTCCACAGGCCCTTGCTTCAGTTGCCGCCTCGCATCTTTTCCTCTGATCGCGGCTTCGGAGGAGTTTGGAGTTTGCTGAAGTATTAGACGAGTTGGTTCGCTTCCTCCCGCGCTGATGGGTCTCCGTTGCCGCCTCGTTAGTATTGGGGCTGGCTTGCTGGCAATATACGCACGCTACGTCCAGCTTCCCCCAGGCATCATTTCTAGGCAGTCCGTCTCCGGTGGTTCTCTTTCTTTCAGGTCAGTGAGTGTCCGGTGTCCGTTATTTGCTGACCGGTCTTCCTATGCGCTCGTTACACTGACCGTTACGCTCTTTAAGTTGGTTGTACTTCTGCTCCTCATCTTTTGGAATTCTTCGTGGAGGGGATGGCTCGTCTTCGGGGTATTCCTAGGATTTAAACCGGTTACGGTGATCCCTACCCCAGGAGCTCTTTCACAGAGCTCTTATTCGGCGGCCATTTTCAGGCCAGACATATTCTAACACTCCCAGAATTTGGGCAGAGCCAAAGCCCTTCTCCTAGTGATTTTCACATAATGTGTGGTCAAAGTTACCCTGTCAAGCAAGGCCATAAAAATCACAACCTAAGGAAGTAATACTGCCACACCACATAATACTTATTTCCTTGCCATATAATTTAGTCAGCCTTACTGTTAGAAATGGGGGTCTCTAGTAGGCAGAGGTAGATACCCTTGTCCAAATAGGGTCCTTCTTCAAAGTCAGAGTAAGGGAGTTATACTCCTGAAATAACCCCTGCTCACCCCCTTAGTAGCTTGGCACGAGCAATCCGGCTTATCTCAGAAGCAGTGTGTAAACCATTTGCACATATCCAACAGTAATACAGTGAAAACACTACAAAAGGACACCACACCAGTTTAGAAAAATATCCAATATTTTTATATATACAAAACAAGACCAAAACATAGGAATCCACCATACAGTACTTAAAAATGTATACTTTTCAAGATATCCTTAAAATTGCAGAAATACCTCAAAAACACTGTTTGTACGAGTCTGTAGCTCTATCAGGGGCTACCTTGATGCTTAAAACAACAGAGTCTAACAGTTCCATCTGACCACGTCAGTACAGGACAGCAAAAACGTGGACAAACTTGTTAACAATACCTTTCTCATTGCGCCTCGGACATCAGTGCGAGCCAGTCGTGGCAAATGCTGCAGTTGCATTGCAAAATAGAAGCAGTGCAGGGTATGGTGGCCTCTCAATGTGGTGCAGGCAGTGGGTTGCTGACGGTGATGATGTCGGTGAGACCAAGGCTTACCGTGCAGGGTGAGACGGGGCTCGATGCAATGCTGTCAGTTTGTGGTGCAAGCGACAGAGCCGGTTAGTGGTAGCTTGCATAGGTCGGCCCAGATTGCTGTGTGGGACCAGGCGGTGCATGGTGAGACTTATGAGCCTTGTCCCCAACCACAATGCGGTCACAGGTGGCGAAGTCACCAGCAGTGACGCATCGGTGAGACCAGGATCTCAAAGTGAAGTGAGGTGGTGTGGTGTGCGGTGCCTACAGGTCACTGTGCTAGCAGCCGCTCAGTGGCAGCGGCAGCGGTTATCATCGTGTGTGAGACCAGTGTTGTGGTACGAGATGCAGACAGTGCTTTCTGTGGTACCATCAGGACACAGAGCCAGCGACAAGTCGGTGACAGAGTCGGTTATGTTTCCCATCTCTGTGACACCTGAAGGAGCAGTTCCAGAAGGGGTACCCAGAGATGGTGAAGTCTTGGCAGTCCTTGAGACTTCAGAACAGGAGGAAAGCTCCATTTCAAGCCCTAGGAGAAAACTCAGCACAAGTAAAGACAGTTCAGTCCAGTACTTTCACTGCCCAAGGCAGAAGCAGCAACGGCAGGCCAACCCACCAAAACAACTACAGAGAAAAGGGATAGTACTCCTCCTGGCAGCTCTTTTTCGTGGCAGGTTTCTTGATTCTAGTGAGTTCTAAAATGTTGGGGTCTGGGCCCTAATATTTATACTCAAAATCCCTTTGTTCTCTCAGGCAGAAAGAGTCTGTGCTTAGTCTTTCTTCTCTAGCCCAGCTTTCTGCATTGTGGAAGTCAGGCCAGACTCCTTTAACATTCTGAGTTCAGGCATACTAAACTTTATTTTCCTACCTTGTTCCCATGGGTAGTTATATTTATAAGATGTTCTAAGCAAACTCCCAAGTCTATCCTATGGGAACAGGTAGCCTTGCAATAGTGAAAATTAAATTGGCAGTCTTTCATTATCAGAACATGCCACACAATTCAGGGCATTTCCCACCTTTCCCCTGCCCACAGGGGTACACTGGGCCTACCTTAGGGGTGACTCACATGTAAGAAAAGAGAAAGTTAGGGCCTGGCAAGTGGGTGCACTTGCCAGGTCGACATGGCAGTACCAGACTGCACACAGGCTTCACAATGGCACCCTGAGTTACATTTACAGACTTCTTATGTGTGTGTCACAATTAGTGCTGCTGGCCCAAATATCAGCAATTGATTTACAGGCCCTGGGCACACAGTGCACTGTACCAGGGGCTGACTAGTAAATCAAATATGCCAATCATGGAATCACAATTCATAACTACAATTTACAACAGGAGCACTTGCACGTTAACAGTGAACAGCAGTGAGAAAGTGCGCAGAGACACTAAACCAGCAAAAAACGGTTGATCTGAAAGCAAAAAGACAGGGGAAATACTCCAAAAGATGCCAAGTCTAACACTTACTCCATAATTTGGTCATCATCAGCTGCATGCTTCCCGTGACCCTAGTTATGCAGAATAAATAATTCTTGCCTGGCATATTCAAATACATTTTGGCATGCAAAGGGTTGTGCAGATCCACTCAGAGCCAGAATACTAAGGTCAGCCATAACACAACCATGTCCTTTCAGCTCTCCTTGAAAAGTTCTGTGTGGAGAGTAAATTATTTCTTCCAGGGCACCGTAGGAAGAGTCAGCACAAGACGCTGCCGCCTTACACAGCAAAAGGTACAAAGTGCCAGCTGGCTCCCTGATGAAGCCCGCACTGTCGAGCTTGAAGAAATAATTTACTCTCCACACAGAATGGAACCAGTATAGTTCCTAACAGGTACTTGTACAATACGTAAGAGACCTTAAGGTCCTGAAGAAAGCCCCACCGACCATCCAGGTGCACATAGGGCTGAAACATGTCGACCTACTCACTGGACACTAGTATTGCGTAGGACTAGTAACCCGTCCATACACGCACTACACTGTTTTTTATTAATACTTGATTCCTGACCTATTAAAACATTTTGTCAAGGATATGCAGGCTTTTTAAAGAAAACTTCACCTCACCTGAGCACTTTTCACTGTATTTCTAATCACTACTGTAATAACCAGTGGTATTCCTCCTGGTGGAGGTAAGCGAACTACAAAAAGGGAGCCCGATGATGACGCTTACACATTTTTAGACCTGGTGGGAGAACCAAGATATACCACCCCACGACCTCACTAAACGTGATTGAGGGCTTCTCATTACAAAGTTGCTAGCCCTGGTTACTCAGGTTGAGTGATTCATTCTCCAATTGATTTTGAGTATTATGATAAGGAAGCTGAATGAATCGTAAATCCTTTCTTCTCCCCCATCCACTGATTTATGGCAGGTATTATGTTAACCAATTCCATGCACACTATAGTTTAATAGCCCAGCCGTAGGCGAGGGCCTTTAATGGAGGAGCAGGCCTTTAATGGCTGGTATATCCAGGCGGCGAAGGGCTATAGAGCTATTAGAACATTCCACCCCATGAGGGTAGAATGCTCTAATTAAAAAACACAAAGGACTCGCAGAGCTCAGGGGGTTAAAATCCCCATGGGCTCTGGAGTCATTGTTCCACAGCTCTTCTGTGAATGTTGTAGAGCTAACAGTGCACTCAGGGCCACTGTTGTTAGCTGTTGAACAGTTATGGCAAGAGCTGTGAAAGGGGGCTGCAATCAGCCCCAGAATATCTCTGTGTTGGCTTAACTGCTTTTTTTAGTTCAGCCAATCCAGGGAGTCCCAGGTGCTCAGCAGCATTCACCCCTCCTTTCTTCTAAAGCCCTGACAATGAGCTACAGGAGGATAAAAGGGTGAAGTTTGCGTGTGTCCTCTGGCACAGCCTTTGCCTTTCACTTTCCCCTGCCCACTCCATATATTTTGGAGTGGCAGGGGAAAGAGAAAGGCAGAGGCTGTGTATTTGCACATTGAAAGTTTGAGAGCCACAGGCCTATACCAGTACACATAGGCCTCTGCTGCGCCATTGTCTTCAATGGAGCTCTCAACATTCTAATGTTCTAATTGAGATTACTGACGTCTCAATGAATCAAAATGACATTATTTATTCGGCTACTATACATTGAATATGTGACGTTCAACGCATGCCATTACATTGCATGCCGTTGCAACTCTAACCGTTACCCCGACTTTCTGTCAGGGAGCGCTGGAAGTTGGAATAGATTAATTTTCTATTCCAACTCCAGTGTGTGCAACAGTAGGGAAGGTGTTGGAGTTAAATCCAACACCTCCTACCCACTGCTGCACACCTTTTTCTTTGCAACGGCATGCAATGTAATGGCATGCGGTGTAAAGGTTGCGTAGTACAGGCTGTTTCCCCTGTACATTTATATATTTTTGTAATTTAAAAACCGTTTCATTCTCTAGCTTTTTTTATTCTCACCCCATGATTATTCTCTGACACCACCTTTATACAAGCATAAAAACCTACCCTTCATGCTGTGTGAATTCCTGAGTGAGGTCCCACTCCTGCCCTTTGCATTGTTTGGAATTCAGTATCCCAAAGGTGAATGTATTACTTTCCTTCTGAAGTTTGGGTAAACAGCCAACATTATCTCCCCCTACTTAAACTGTTGTGATGAAATGCATGTGATATATGAGCATAGGCTGGGAAGCCCATCAGAAACATGGGAAGCTCTTTCAAAATCCAGTGCAGTAGGGTTAGAGTTCAGCCAGAGGCAAAGGTCTACGCCAATCTAAACGGCCTTTAAAAGCACCAGCTTGGCAGAAGTTTCCGAATTACCCTTTAGTCTAGAAGCCACATTGTAAAGACTAAGGACGTCATGTACAAACATTTTTAGAAGTCACAAACAGGAAATTGGGCTGTTTGCGACCATGTATCAACCATATTTTGCAAGTTGGTAACCTGTTACATACTCTCAAAATAGGGTTTGCAAGTTGCTATTAGGAAGAGGCGTCCCTTCCTAATAGCGAGTTGCAGGGCGGTGTACGATTGTTTTGCAAATGGAATGCAGTTGCAAAACAATCGCAGTTTGCCGCCTACTTCAAGTAGGTTGTAAGCCAGTCCCAAACAGGAAGGGTTTCTCAGGGGTTCCCTTACCCTTTGTGATTGGCAGCGGAAAGGTTTTTAAGAGCAGGCAGGGGTCCACGGACCACTACCCACTTTTTAAAAAATGAAACAGAAACGTTTCATTTTACTTTTTAAATGCATTCAGTTTATCTTTAAGAAAAAGTGACTGCATTTTTTTTTAAACTGCTTTATTGAAAAAGCAGTCACAGACATGGTGGTCTGCTGACCCCAGCAGACCACTGGGAGGGTCACGCGCCCACTATTCAGAATAAATCAGGCAGGATCAGGGCACCAGTGAAGGATACATTCAACCAAGCACTGGAGGGGCTTTGAGGAAGGGCTCTGTTGAAGAGGAGAGTCCCAGCTGGACCAGCCGCCTTCAAGTGTTTGGACTTGTAGCCAAACATTCATATTTGTAGCTTAAATTATTATGTAAATGTTCTTTTCATTTTCTCATCGTATAATTGGTGTTGACTACCATTCCAACTACGTTGATTATAGGCCAGATGTAGGACCCTATTTTGCATGCGCAACCGCGTTTGCGACCTGTTTGCGCATGTAAAATCTAAAAGGGCCATTTACAATCTCTATTTAGTAAGTCGCAATTGTTATTCGACTCGCTAAATAGGAATTGCGAGTCTCTATTAGGAAGAGGCATTCCAAGGGTATCAGAAGCCTATGTAAGAATGTTTTGCAAAAAACACTCACCATTTACTGCCCTCTTCAAGAGGGTGGTAAAGCACTCGCAAATGGGAAGGGGTCCCGAGGGGATCCCTTCCCTTTGCGAAGGCAGGGGAAAATATTTTTCAGTGGCAGGCAGCGGTCCCAGGGACCACTACCTGACCTTAAAAAATGAAACAAAAACATTCAATTTTTCTCTTTTTAAATGCATCCTGTTTTCCTTTAAGGCATGCAATTTCGACCCCATTAGGAATCGCTAACAGTGTCTCAGACGCTGTTGTACATGGCATTTAGCAACTCGCAAATTACAACTCACAATTGAGCGCAATTTGCGAGTCGCTAAATGATGTGGTCATACAACTGGTCGAATAAGTATTTACATGCATGGCGCTTGTGCATTTAATTTTAAACATATTCTGTCTTTACTTACTTAAAGGAGCTTTGGCAGGGGCTCCTTGATCAATATGATTATTTTTCTATAGAACACTTATTGACTGGCTTGAGTCATTGTTAATCACATTTTGGATTAGCCCACTATATCATTTTAATGTCACTGTTTTTCTACTGGGCTTTTGAATGTGTTCTTCAGCCTTCATCGGAAAGAATAGGCAACTATTTTGAATCTAAACGAGCATTTCTATAACAATAGGGTGAGAGCGCTGACAAATGTACCTAAAAAATGGATGCCACAGACAATAAAGCAGCCCTTTTCTTTTAGCAGTACCTATTCTTTATGTTTTTTAATCTGTACTTTAGTACACAATATTTATTATTTGCGCGGCGTGCACATGCCCAAGCGTCAATCGTTTCCTCTTCCAAGTGAGCAAGCTTGTCCCTGTTTCTAAATGACATGCTTGCAATTCATGTGGTCATGTGGTGAGCTTCGCATCTCTATAACTTTGCCCCCAAATACTTGAGACAGACAAAGGTGCATACAAATCAATATGAATTCTACCATTGCAAATTAACCACAGGAGTAGCAACATGTAAAAGAAGCCGTGGTGCAGGGCAACTGTGTATTATTTAATAATTGAAACATATTGATTTTTATATCTGAAAGGGTTCAGCTTTTGTTTTTAATTGCAAGGGCTTAAAAGCCCCTTTTTCTCAAAAACAAGAAGCTGTTTGCTCCGGAGAAGGGAGGAAGTTCACTTTCCGTGTTTGATCACAAGTGAGTCGTAATGGTTTCAGCAAAGCAATTTACGAGAAAGCTAAAGGGTGGTTTGCAGAATACATTCCCTGAGCCACCTACCTAAAAATGGCAAGTCAAATACACGAATACAAATATTATCAGAACACCTTAATTTACTTAAAACAATATCACAATTTAATATATTCTTAAATTACACTTTGTGTTAATTCTTAAGACAGAGTTTTAACTGGCTTCAATAACAATAGAAATCTGTAAAATAATGTTTATAAACTGTTCGTATTTTTTTGGTTGGCAGTTTGGTGAAACTTTAAAATGGACCACCATAAGAAATCCCAGTGGAAAACTTATTTGTTTATCATAAAATATAACAATGAGAATACTCTTAATATAAATGAGGCACTACCAGCACTATTGCACTACTGGAATGTTATGTGGTTTTTCATGACCTAATAAATATGTGCCCCTTTCATTCAGAAAACTGCATGGAAAGGGCGTTCCATGGGTGCTGCTGGGAGTGTTCCCAGCAACATCCATGGCTTTTTGACACTGTCCCAGATTTACGAGAAATAGTAAGTCTAAGGCAGCGCCAAAAGCATACGCCTCCCCAGGAAAGATGTAAGGGAGGCTCAACGAGAAGGAATATCTTAATTTCTCTTAGTTTTTCCTCTTTATATGTGTGCTTCATTCTGCAGCACACAAAGAAAGAGGAAAAAGGCTCTTGTGATTGTTTTTGTGCAGGAAAGTTTCCCTGTTTCCCTTCCTGCACAAATATAATCATCCCAGCAACAAAGGCACGTTTGCATCATGGTGCAAAGGTGCTTGCGTTGGCGCACAGCAGCCATTATGCACCGGCACGTTAGAAAAGGACAGAAATGCGCTGTATCTGAAATATACAGTACATTCCTCCCTTTTTCTTTTGTCGTATGGCAGCGCAGCAGGAACACCTGTGGCACTGTCCTATGGCAAAACCTCATAAATGAGGCCCTTGGGGGCATAATTATGAGAGGAGTTGAATAGCTCTTGCACAACGCAATGTGGTGCAAGAGCAATGCATGTTCCCAATGAGATTTATGAAGCCACGCCCCTGATTGGTTTAATAAATCTGGAGTAGCATATTACAGCAAAAATCGCTACGTTGCATTACTCTGCCCTAGGAAGGTATTTCATGGACGTTGTGTGGTTATTCCCATGCAACTCTCATGGCTTTTTACTCATTCACTGATTTACCAAAAGTGGTATACTTGGGAATACGCCAAAAAGATATGCCTTCTCAGGACAAGTGTAAAGAGGATAAATATCTTTAATTCTCCTCATTAGTTCCTCTTTCTATGAGTGCTTCATTCTGTAGCATACATAGAAAGAAGAATATGCCTCTCAGAATTGCTTTTGTGGAGGAAGATGCTCCTCCCTGCACAAAAACTATCATGCAAACAGCACAGGCATCCTTGCATCATGGTGCAAGGGTGACTGTGTTGGCGCAGGTATGTGCCATAATCTTTACTGCAAATTCCTGTCATTTTCCTGTCACCCATCGCAGCAAGGTGATTTGCTAATCTGCGTGACATTCTCATAAGTATACCTCTTACAATTTACGAAACAAAGGTAGGCTTCCAAAGATAAAGGTATTTCCCATTTATTACACTGTATTCTTGAATACAAAATGGAGAGAGGACAGAAAGAGTCATTTTAAATAGTTACTGATTTATATTTCAAAAATGTTATCAAAAATAGAATGTTCTTTAAAATAACAAGAATCAAGTGCTTTTTTAAACCAACAATTCCACTGAAATTCACTTGCTGCACAGACATGCACAGTGTTGTCATCACTAACATCATTTCAGATGTTGCAGTGGTGTGATCATTGATGTTCTCGAACATGTTGTGAGTGGTGCAATATGTGATCATTATGAGTGCATGGTGAGGACCTGAGTTATAACTACTTGAGATAAATATAACTGCTGAATTTTAGTGGTTTTGTTCTTTACTCTAACCTTTTTTCAGTGACTTTCTAAGGTTTTGTAGAATACCTCTATATAGTTAGCACTTTAACCTTTTGTTTTTTTGGGAATTTTTATGATTTCAATGATTTTTTAAATGTATATGACTTTCAAAATATAACTGGCAATTCTACTGGTTTTGTGAATACAAATTTAAATAAAGCATTTATAGAAAAAAATGAAACGTGTGTCAGGCCACAAAATGCAGCCATAAAACCAACCACTTGGGGAGGGTGTGGTCTAACAGCTAGAGTGCTCACCCTCAAATCGGGGGGTACAAGGTTCGAGTCTCGGCAACGACGCTCAACATCCTGTGATTCTGGGCAAATAACGTAATCTCCCCGTGCCTAACAAATAAAAAAGAACATGTCCTTGTGTAACGCAACTTGTGCTCATGTAAAGCGTTCTGATACCTGATACCTTTGGGTCGAGTTCACGCTATATAAAATGCTGGAAAAAAACCACAATAACTCACTGCATTTACAATATGAAGAGCAAAAACACCAGCTGTAGCAAAACTTAAAATTACTTTTCCTGGGGTCATATTCTGTAGGTTCCAGGAAAAATAGGATTTGTTTTTAAAATATTTTTGGGGGCCGCTGCACTCCCTGCAGCTTCCCGCAACACTTAAAAAGCATGTCGGTAGTCGGCCAACCCAGATTTAGGGCACCACCAATAGCAAAATATATGTAAATGAGCTCATGAGGGATAGGGATCCCGGGGGCTCTCTGTGGCTCAGGAGTATTAAAAGAAATACAAATGTATTTACAGCTTGAACGCATCCCATATTAATTGATACTGTCGGCCTAAAGTAGTTTTCCTTCCATAAAGAGATAAAGATCTGTCTCACAAGTGTTTATGTGAAATTAATATGATAAATGTTTGAATTCATTAAAACCTAGCAATAACAAAGGAAATGCATTGTTATAGGTAACTATTATGTTATAAAGATCCACATAGTAACCAACATCTTAATATAAACTGAACTTTTTTATCATCCCTGCTGTAATAATGTATCACAATGAATATTAAAACGTTACGATGTACAAGTACCAGCTGAACTCTTGAGTCCCTAATTTAAGGCATGGCCTAAATTGTAAGATTGCTACTGCTTTAGTAATACAAAAAGTTTTTAAATAGTTAATTCTCAAACAAGAATAACTCATCAGGTAAATATTTTTCCTCAGTAGCTCAAAGTTGAGTGTTGACAAAAATGCATTTACTCTAACATAACACTTTCTTTTAGGAATTTATCTAAACATTTAGCAAAGCATTGCTGGTTAATCTACAATAATTTCGAATCACATTGGTCCAAACGTTGAAGATAGCTAACAATATACTGAAGTCTAAAAATTCTTACAGTCCAGTATGATGATAAGGCAATCATCACTCCAGCTTTCTTCCAAAACTTAACCCAAAGAAGTGGATACAGTCTAATGATTTTTTTTAATGTTATCCATTTTTTTAGAAGTTTCCTGAGTCTTAGGCAGTTTGGGTAAGATGTCACTTGGGTCAAATAATCTCAAGGATCGGTCAGTATGTTTAGCTGCTTGAATGGGCACTGTGACTTCATGTTTGGAGAAGCAGAACAAAGGGTCTTGGTTGGAATATAGTATGACAACAATTTTCATAGGTATCCCACGCTTTTGTTCCAGTAGATCTTGTAGATAACGAAGAATGCATGTATTCTTATTCTCCTACTAGCTAATGTGAGCCAGTGGAATGCATTGAGAGTAGGTTTGGCATAGTCAAACCTTTGAAAATTCATTCCCAACAGGATTCTAGAGTCTTTGAAGATGGCTAATCAATTTCTTTAGGAGGCCTTCTAAAATGATATTATAGAAGTATGATTACACTACGGTACCATATGCACCCGAAAACCACACATTTTGCTGGAACAGTTTGATAGAAAGTTTGAAATACAGGGATAATTTGGGGAAGTATGGGAGAGCTGGTTTGTGGCATAAATGAGAGAAGCGAAGCAAAGGTGATTTCCAGATTTTTGGCTTTAAAGCTATTGACTGGAGTGAGTCTTAACTTGACAAGCCAGTTAAAGAGGGGAGATGTGTTGTGATGATGTGTCCAGCATGGAATCTCATTGTTTTTGTATTTTGGCGCAGAAAATATTCCCTCAGTAAGAAATGGATATTGTCTAGATAGTTGGTGATGATGGACATAAAATTTAAATCATCTTCTACTCAGATCTGTGTGTCTATTATGTACATCTAGACATAGAGATTATGCAGGACTAACAGATTTATAAGGGGATTATGAAACAGATAAACAAAAGAGGCAATACTGCAGACCCTTTGGGAAAACACATTGTCGTAGAAGTATTGTGTGGACCCCAGGCACACATTGAGCGGAGACAGCAGAGAAATAAACTGCTTCAAATTAGAGAAATTACAGAATTCTTAAACCATTCTTCCAAAATAGCGAACAGAATATCGTGGTTGACTGTATTGTGAGAGGGTCTATGAGAATCAATGCTGCTTGCTGTCCGTCCTCGAGACAAATTAAAATGTATTTCCTGATGTCTACCAGTGCAGACTTTGTTCCCCCTCCCAATCTCAACCCGGATCGTAGGTTTAGCTTCACATATTTTTGGAGTTGACCTGTAACAATTCTTTTCAGAACTAGGTGGAAAAGGTGGAATACTAGATATGGTATTTGGGCACATCTTGAGGATCTTTTGTGGGGTTACTTAAAGTGAGGTGATGAACATGCATAGAAATGTGCTAGTAGCTTTTCCCAAAGCCAGAGAGGAATTAACTAAGGTGATCATTCTGTGGGTTAGGGAGGATAAGACTGTCTTGCTGCAGGATGCAGGCAGAGCTTCCACTGGTAGATTTGACAATCAGTGATCAACAGAAGTTTACAATGTTAAACAGAAATTGGGTTGGGTGGAGATTGACCATGCAATTGAAAACCAAAATTGTGAATCAGGGTTTCCAATGTGTTTGTGGAAACCTTAAAGGCTAACAAGGAAACCTTGGGAAAGACAGCTTAAAAGCAGCACCACAGTGTTTTCTGCCAAATGTATATCTTATATTTAATGGAAAAACCCAAGAATCTTCCTTTAGCATGTCATTTACTATATTGAATTGATCAGCACTTTCTATTGATACATGTATGTGTCAAAAATTGTACATTGATATAAGATCTATATACTTAAGACAACTATCTTCCTGGTAGAAACTTAAGATCATCACAACAACATCTGATGACGGTGTCCAAATTTGCCCGCTCTCTCAGAGGCGGCCGCTCCTTTCAAGTACAGGTGACCCGCCTTTGGAACGGGTTGCCTATCACACTCAGTCAATCGACTGATTTGGGGCTCTTTAGGAAAAAACTCAAAACATGGTTATTCCATGATTAACCCACCTAGGGAGTCTGCTCTGTAATGCTGCGACGTATGTTAAGCTTAGCGCTGGGACACTCTATCGAGTAGCTGCGCGCTTTATAAATAATGAATAACATAACATAACTACTTCCAATCAGAATGGGGAAGCTTGGAAAATATCAATATTAACCCCCCACCCCCACCCCCCCAAAAGAATTCATGATTTAAGTTTGTTACGTACATACACTTGGAAGTGAATAGTTACCTGTTCTGTGGCATCCTTCTTGCTCATTGTTGGAAATAGGGGTATCTAGTCGTCAGTGGTATGCATCCTATCCAAGTAGGGACCCTTCATTCTAGCCAGGATAAGGGAGTTACTCACCAGATAAACCCTGCTCATCACCTTGGTAGCTTGACACAAGCAGTTTGGCTTATCCCAGTGGAAATGTGTAAAGTACTTGTACATAACACACACAGTAACTCAGTGAAAATACTAAAATTGACACCACACCAGTTTAGAAAAATAAAGTATCTTTATATAAACCAAACAAGACTAAAACAACAAAAATCCAACATGAACAACTCAAAATATCATTTTCAAATGGTTTTAGCAATTCGGTCCACAGAACTCAATGGATGCAGTGATGTTACACAAAGTACCTTCAGATAGGTCAAAATTCACAAGAAAAGCATCCACAGAGGAGGGAAGCGTTGGAAAACACAGCAATGCATCAGTTCCTGAGTCCTTGGGGATGCGATCCAATTCGTCGGTTCTACTGCACACAAGGAGAAGTGTTGCATCGGTTCCAGGCTGTCAGCGGTTGAGATGTGTTGAAATGCAAGACAGTTCTGGTGAGCTATGTAAAATTTGGCACAATGCCAGACTAGCTTAGAAATTGTATAAAAATGCGCAGTTTCCAGGGAGTCACTGAAACCAGATGACCACATGTAGAACAGTTTGCTGATATTTGCGGCTTTATACTTCGTCAGAACCATCACTCTTGAACTTAGATCGCTATTGGATTACATAGAACACTCTTTTTCTTTCAAAATTGTTTGAGTATTTTCAATATGAAGATTTGAATCACGACTATCATGATGAAATAAAAGCCCTGAAAAAGTCCGGTAATGGACTAAACGCGTTGGCTATTCACTTTTTAAAGAAAATTGAATAAAGAACCTATTTTAAACTGAAGAGCCTTCATTCTGACTTCTCCTTGGGAAAACATTTTATCATCCATTAATTGCTTGTGATATAAATACTTGTGAAAACGTCTTTGAATACCATGATAAATATTTAAATGTAAATGTAAATTGATGTTTGTATAGCGTACTACTCACCCGCAAGGGTCTCAAGGTGCTTGTACAAATACCGCTGTGGAACCCATCCTGGCTTTCCCTGTGAGGCGTCCACTCCTGGGCACCCCCAAGGTGGAGGCCAGGCATCCTCAGCGTTGTGGGGGCCATTGTGGAGATTAAGTAAGCTATTGCCCAGAGTTGCAGAGTGGGACTCCATGATTGGAATAGGCACTGAGGCGAGAATTATCAGGTCTGTGGAATTTTTGAGCTCAAGACCCGCAGAGGCAAGGAATTGAACCCTGGTCCCGGGCTAAACCTCTGCATCAGGGTCTGCCGCTCTAATCATTGAGCCACACTTCTCCACTTGAAGGGTGCTGGGCCATCTTGTGTATGATGCTGCTGATGAAGTCTTTGATTGCCTGAGACTTATTAACAGGAAGCAAGTACACAAAAGCCCTTGCAGAAACGTCTCAAGCAGGATACACAGAAAAGTCCAGTCCTTTTCCTCTTCAAAGCAGAATCAGCAACTACAGGCCAATCCAGTAAAGCAATGCAGAGCAAAGGGGCAGTGCTCCTCCTCATAGCACTTCAGCTCTTCCCCCTGGCAGAGGTTCCTCTTGATCTAGAAGTGTTCTAAAAGTTTGGGGTTTTAGGTCCAATACATATACCCCTTTTGGCCGTTGAAGTAGGCATCCTTCAAAAGAAAGCTTTTGTTGTTTACACGTGTCTGCCTTGCCCTGCCTTGGATCCAGACACACTCCAGGGGGGTGAAGACAGCATTGTGAGAGGACAGACACAGCCCTGTTCAGGTGTTAGTGACAACTCCTCCCACCACTCTAGCTCATGAAGACCCATCAGCCAGATGATGGGTCATCAGGATATGCAGGACACACCTTAGCTCCCTTTGGGTGATTGTCTAGAATGAATGCTGAAAGAAGACCTCTGTCAGTCTAAACCAGACGTTAATTCCAAAGGCAGGCAGAGGCACAGGATAGTTAAACAAGAGCATGCCCACTTTATAAAAGTGGCATTTTTAAACACACAATTTAAAAAGCAACTTCATTAAAAAAGATGTATTCTGAACTCAGGAAGCCAAACCTCCAAATTTGTATATCTTTCCGTTTGAAAGATACAATTGTAAGATATTACAAGGCAGATCCAATGATAACATGTAGGAGAGAAGGCCTTGCAATAGTGAAAAACAAAATTATATTGCCAATATTTCACTTTCAGGACATGTAAAACACACTAGTATATGTCCTACCTTTTACATACACTGCACCTGCGCATGGGGGTACCTTGGGCTTACCTCAGTGGTGCCTTACATGTAGAGAAGGGGTATTTTAGGATCTGGCAAGTGGGTGCACTTGCCAGGTCGACATGGCATTTTAAAACTACACTCACATACCTTGCAATGGCATGAATGAGACAATTTTGCTGGGCTACTAATGTGGGTGGCACAACCAGTGCCTCAGGCCCAGTAGTAGCATTTGATTTACAGTCCCTGGGCACATATTGTAATTTTACTAGGGACTTACCAGGAAATCAAATATGCCAATCTTGGATAACCATTCAGAATCATAATTAACGCAGGGAGCACTTGCACTTTAGCACTGATCAGCAGTGGCAAAGAGCCCAGAGTTCATAATCCACCAAAAAAGAAGCCCAGCACACACTAAAAAAATACAGGAGGTGAGGCAAAATGATAGAAGAAACCACACCAAGTATGTCGGATCTAATAACACTCTCTGTTTTTATTAACACTAACATATGAAATGTGCTGGAAAATCTTTACTTTTTTGCCCTCTTACCCACTACAGCTATCTTAGTTGGTTGGTTGTGCATCCAGACTGGAGGGTTATTTAGAGAAAGACTAAAAAATAAACCTGTGTTGTACGTTGTTTCCTCTGCATGGCATTTAATCATTGTCAAGCTTTTCATTAGCCATTTACACTCAGCAAACTTTGGAGCACCACTTTCCAAACGAAGGAGCTGCCTTCTCCTTGCAGTATTTTCAATTTCTTACACCTGTAAATAAGATGAAGTGGAATATTGACGTACTTTTTAACCCACTATTAAACACAGAATCAAAATTCAGTACCTCAGTGTTTTTCCTACAAATTATGTTTATGACCTTACATCTAACCAGAACAATGGAAGATAACAGCAACTGCGAAACATCTGCATATGATTGGCTTCTTCAGCTGTCTCATAGCATGCATCTGTTAGCTGAATCAGGTTTCAATTTGGTCATTTTCTTTGGAGGCCAATATGACCTGAACACGGTCAAATAGTGATTCATATTAGCGAAGCTTGAGGTATACTAATGCATATAGAAATTTTATAGGCACTTTGCAAAATGTGTTTTTTGGACCCCAGGCAAGATTTCCATCCACAGAGTTTCAGGTTTTCACAGTTTTATTTCAACAATGTAGAAGTTAAGCTAGTACCATTTCAATATCTCTTTATTGGAGTCATACTTTGATTGACTTGGTATTCAAAGATCAAAGGTTGCATATTGGCTTCATTTTCCCTTTACCCGAGCTTATTATGAGAATTCTTTTAGAAAACCTGTCAAGTCTTAATATTCCCCAATTTGACGAAATTGTATGTCATACAAAAGGTTGCTGCATGGATTGGGGGCACAAAGACTGCCCTGTGAAGAAATCAGGGAACATGGTGAATCTCAAAGGGGTTGATTTGAACTATATAATGGTAGGTCTGTAAATAGCTTAATTAATTGAGTAAGAAAAGGAGCAATTTAGACGGTTCTAGCTGCTTATACATTGCATCCTAATCTTGCAAATTAAGATGCAAGAGAAATAACAACACTATTCAAGATTCAGTAAAGATTTTCTGATATCTCACAGGTACATTATGTGAATACTCACAATAAAACCCTGAGCAGACTGCTCCTGCTATACAACCACAATTGGCTACTATGGGTATCAGCCCCCAAATGCTGAACGCCGTAGTGGGAAAGATTCCCACCAGTCTGGAGCAAAATCCGTACTTAATAGCACGGAAAATAAGCCAGCTTCAAGAGGTTTTTCCCCATACGGGCCCACAGGACAAACACAGAATATTAACAATTTGCTTGCCAATTGGGATGGCACCCCTAGTGGAAGATTGAGCCACTGGGGGTTAATACCTGGTACCATCTTTGAAATGGAGCACACTTCTAGACTTCCCCCCAAAATGGTTCTGGAATTTCCTTCCTTCCCCAGCCCAGACCCCAAACAGTCTGAGGTGACAAAAGTCTAGTGTGACATTCTTTGTGAATGCATGACGCAGCCCCTATTGAAGTGCTAGTGAGGTAGGTGACAGTTCTACCCCCACCCATCTTGTCAGGGTGGCCCATCCTGCCAAAACATCGTCCTCCTTTATGCCACTGGCAAGGAGGAATACACAAAGGCCAACCGCGAAATACACCTAGTCATGTGACCCAGAACACTGAATTTATGCACCAAATTTTGAGGACATGAAAATGCCAACTTTCTAAAAGTATTCAAAAATTAAAACATTCCATCCATCACTTTTTTGTATACTTTAGTCTGCCGCCCTAGCTTGACAGTTTGGGCTTGACTGTTCCCATAGGAGCAGGGTTGTTAGAAATGGGGGTCTCTAGTTGGAAATGGTTTGCACCTTTGTCTAAGTAAGGACCCTTGCTTATAGTCAGAGCAAGGGAGTTACGCTCTTAGACAACCCCTGCTCACCCCCTTGATAGCTTGGCACGAGCAGACAAGCTTAACTCAAAGGCAGTATGTAAAGCATTTGTGGATACATACAGTAATACAGTGAAAAGACTACAAGTGAACACCACACCAGTTTAGAAAAATAGGAAATATTTATCTAAACATAACAAGACTAAAATGACGAAAATACACTATACATATATCAAGATATCACCAAAAATAGGTTATTCACAAAAATAAAGTTTAAAGCAACAAAGAGCTCTACCTGGGGTTATTACGATGTTGTACAGCTGAAAATCCCAAAGTTCGGCACTGTAGTCACACGGGCCCCAAAGAACTGTACCTTGGTAAACTATGAAAACACAGACAATGCACAGCGTCTGAGAGGTGATGCTTTGTTAATGCTGGGCGGGGTCGGTTTCTTACGACCACAGGGGAGGTGAGGAATTGGCTCCTTACTGCGATGCATGGCAATATGAGGCCTTGGTTCCTTACTGTTGGCAGGGAGGTGACATCTCTGTGGTGTCGAGGTATCGGTTCCTTACGATGATGCAGATCGATGGACTAGGGAGGTCACCAACGTCAGTTATCGATTCAGCGGTGATGAAGCACCAGCACCCAGTTGGGGCTACAGTGTGACTCAGGCGGTGAGTCATGAGCATCACGAGTGGTGCCCTCAGCTCTGGTGCAGGCAGTAGCCTCAGTCTGCATCAGACTCGCACTGTAGCCCCAACTGGGTGCTGGTGCTTCATCACTGCCGAATCGATAACTGACGTTGGTGACCTCCCGAGTCCATCGATCTGTATCATCGTAAGGAACCGATACCTCGACACCACAGAGATGCTGTGCAGCATCAGCAAGCATCGGGGCAGCAGTGTGAGTCAGGCGGTGTATTGCGTTCTTCACGAGCGGTGCCCACAGCTTCGCTGCAGGTCATGGGATTGCTTGCCAGAGTCTGTATCACCATTTACCTCTGTGGAAGCTGAATCAGCGGTTTCAGGTGCAGGAAGACAGAGGGAATGACGTATTTGTGTCCTTAAGATTTCAGAACAGGACGCAAGCTCCACATTAAGCCCTTGGAGATCTTCTTCAAGCAGGATACGCAACACACAGAAAAGTCTTGGTCCTCTCCTTGCCAGAAACAGCCACTGCAGGACAACAACACACAGCCCACTGCAAAGGGGGCAATACCTCTTCAGTTTCCCCAGCTCTTCTTCTTGGCAGATTTTCCTCTTGAGTTCAGAAGTAATCTAAAGTCATGGGGTCTGAGCCCCAATATTTATACTGAATATCTCTGTATTCACTTGTGGCAGAGAGGCTGTGTGCCCAGTGAAGACCAGTTCTATATTCTCTGTCCTCTCTGTCCCACCTTCCTGGCAGGAGGTGGAAACAACATTGTCCAAGGCAGACCAGACCTATTCAGGTGCAGGGAAATAATCTCCCACTACTCTAAATGCATCCCAGGTCTATTCAGTCCATTAATGTAGTTCCTATATCCCTAATAGGCTCTGCACATTGGAATAATATACACTATAGTTTTGACATAGAACTAAGGTCAGTATGTCTCTTTTGAGTACATTAAACGTAATTACTTGTGTGTGCCAGCTAACTCAGAGGTCACTAGATACTTACTTGAATGAACAAGAAGGGATTAGTTTCTGACAACCGCATAAACATGGCAAATTTGTTTCCCTTAGAGTCAGAACAATATCTTTAGAGTCGTGGAAACAATTGACTACAGTTTCACTCAGTCAATCGTGCATGCTTAGTTTCTACAGAGTTGCAAAGAAATAGAGAGATGGGCGTTTTTATAAAAAAGGATTATTGAACAATCTTCTTTCTCATGCAAGCGATATGAACTGCTACAATCATAAGACAGAATACGAAGTATATTGCGTACAGCGTTAACAGTAATATAAAATAATACTGTAATAGCATGGTCTGTAGCTATGAAATATATAAAAATACATACATAAATAACACAGGCTAAAATACTTAACTGAAGCTTCTAAAATATTCCAACCCCAGTGTACCTAACCTAAGTCTAGTACGAGGGAAGACGTAGGTGCTGTTTTAGATATAGTTTAGTTTAGTTGTGCCAAGAATTGCTAAAGGCTTCTATAGGTTCTAATCAGCTCCATACCTTTAGAATGAGAGAGGTTGGTATCTCTTTCCCGGGACTCGATCTCTAACACCCCGCATGGGGAGTCAGATAATCTGGAGCTGGATTCTCGGTGAGGAGGATGACAGCGTCTGGTCAGTGCGTCAGTTGAGGAGTTGACTTCCTTCGGGACTTGCTGTGGCGAGGCGCGTCATGCAAGTAGGTATCCGAACTGCACCGAACCATGCTTTGCCATAACAAGTACAGGTATATTTTTACCTTCAAGGTGTTTAGGAATGTCAATATTGACGTAAAAGTCGAGAATAAGAATGTCATGAATGAACCCCTAAGGAATAGAAGTTCATGCATAATACATAAGTTCTTGGAGAAATCAATATCCAAGCAAGGGGAAGTCCTAAAGGGTTAAGAGTCTGGTTTTCCAAGAACTTGTAGTGACATAGATGAACGGATGTAAGTAGCCATGCCTGTATTTGGGTAGCATGGACTATGCCTAAATAAGGGTTGGATTTCTATGCCTAAATAAGGGCAATATGAATTGTACCTATATAAGGGCATGAATCGGGAAATTCATACGGAATCTAAATCGATATACAATAACCTGACTTATCCAGGAAAGGCAGGAAACACCTCAATTCCCCCAGTAGCTTTCTGAAGTGAATGCATATCCCCAGCCCTGTCACTCAAAAACCAGACAGTCAACCCACAAACCAGCAGAGGCATACAGGTTGGCTAAGCAAGAAAATATCCACTTTCTAAAAGTGGTATTTTCAAAAACACAATTTAAATATCACCTTTACTAAAAAGATTCATGTTATATTCTGAGTTCAGGCATACTAAAATCCAACTTTCTATCTTGTCCCCATGGGAAGTTATTCCCCGTTCAATCCTATGGGGACAGATAGCCTTTCAGCAGTGAAAAACGACAGGCGCTCTAGCAGCATTTTATTTACCGGCCCTAAGCACACACAGCGCACTTTACTAGGGACTTAATAGTAAATCAAATAAGCCAATCACGGAGACACCAATCTATAATAACAATTTAAACAGCAAGCATATGCACTTTAGCACTAATCAGCAGGGGTAAAGTGCCCAGAGTCCTTAAACCAACAATAAAAGGGTCAAAAACAGGAGGCCAAAAGCAAAACGTCTGGAGATAAACCCACTAAAAAAGCCAAGTCTAACAAGGGTCATGACTGTTTTGCATTCAGCTGGGTCCAATCTGAGGTGACATGGTGTGCAAAATAAGATGGATTAGATAAAGCCTAGAGTTATTATCATTGGTTGAGATTAATTCAAGAATTCCATCCATCACTTTTTTGTATACTTTAGTATGTCGCCGTATGTGGGATGGGTATGCCCAGACGTGGGTTCAGTGCACACTATGTCACTGAAGCCAATCTGTACCTGACTGATAAGCCCCTAACTAGGACTAAACCGGCACTGGGTTGCTTGTGTTACAGTTCATGGAGGACCTGGCTTGGCAGTTTGGGCTGGACTGTTCCGACTGGAGCGGGATCAAAACTGATTTCTATATAGCTGGTTCCAAACAGAGGTGACATGGTGTGCAAAATAACAATGGATTAGCATGAGGACCATATTAATTATCAGTGACTGAGATTTATTCAAGAATTCCATCCATCACTTTTTTGTATACTTTACAGTATCACCCTAAGAGAGATATGTACGCCAGATGTAGGTTCGTGCACACTGTGTCACTGGAACCAAGCTGTACCTGGCTGATGAGCCCATAACTAGGGCAAAACTGGTCCTGTGCTGCATGGGCCCCAGTTTGTGGTGGACCTAGCTTGCCACTTTGGGCTGGACTGTTCTGATTGGGGCAGACATAAGACTGATTTGCATAATGCAGGGTCCAACTTGAGATGACATGGTGTGCAACAGAATGATGGATTGGAATGTGATCCAGAGAAATTGGCAGTGGCTAAGATTAATTCAAGCATTCCATCCATCACTTTTTGCAAAAGTTCTAAAAGTGATATTTTTTTATGAAAAAAAAACTCTGACTTAACCATTGAAGAGCATTTTAAATTACAATTCTTTGAGAGACCATGCTTGACATTTCTCGCTGTTCCCAAACAAATATTATTGTCTTATGGTGTATTTAGGACTATTCCAGCATTGTCTTATATGCCTTTAAAAAGAAAGTTTGCACCTGGCACTTTGTTTAAAACTGCACAGAGGCGGCAATGGCAGACCTGGGACATATTTGGAAGACCTACTTACATGGGTGGCACAATGAGTGCTTTGGGCTAACTAGTAGCATTTATTATACAGGCCTTGGGTACATGTAGTAACACTTTATTAGGGGCATACAAGTAAATTAAATGTACCGACTGGATGTAAGCAAATGTTACCACGTTTAAAGGATACAGTACAAACCCATTACCATTGGTCAGCAGTGGTGGAGTGCACACAATCATAAAAGCCAACAAAAATGGGGTCAGAAAGCAGGAGGAGGGAAGGCAAAAGGTTTGAGGGGTGACCATGCAGAGAGGGCAAAGTCCAACAGAACTATTATGTTATACATTGGTTATGTGTATTGATTTCTTCAGGATTATTATTTTCCCCATAGAATAGCTGACAAAACTTCCAGAACATTTCCCTTATCTCTTTTTTGAAGCTATATGTCATATTATCTGTCTCATCTCTAATCTAATTTATAAAATATACCTTCATTAATTACCATGCTAACATAAACTGTGCTTTATCTCCATAGTCAAAGTGTTTTCATTTTCTAGCATACCATTACATGGTAATAGTAGAAACCAACATTGCCTGAAGTTCAGTTTGACCTTTTTGAGTTGTAAACAAGGTTTCTCTTTTTTCTTTATTGTTGCAACTGGGAAACATCATTTTTGTGTATTAATTCTTTTTTTTTTTTCAGATTTTTTTAAAAACTTTTTTTTGACAACACCAGAGGAAAAAAAACAAGAGCAGTATCAAAATTAACATCACAATGGGAGCAATAAAAAAATGTAGCAAAATGAATATACAAATAATTTCATGAAGACGAAGACAAAATATGAATTAGAAACAGGCATGGCGGGAAAGAATTTTCCCCTAAATATTCTGAAATAGAAGACATGTGTAACTTGTTCAGATGTTAAATGACATTACCACAGATTTTTTCAAATTTTCTTAGAGACCGGACACCCCTGAGTTTAGATAAAGCGAATTCCATAGAGTAGATCTCGTTAACTAGAGACCACCACTCCATAACATGGGGAGGTTTTGAAGAAATCCAGGCACGAGCTATGGTTAATTTAGCACAGGATAACAATATAGTAACTGAGGCCTGCTGGGGGAGAGTGAAAGAATGGACATCTAATAGTACCGTTCAAGCCAAGAGTAAAGGTGGTCTTTTCAGTTTTAATTTCAAATGTCCAAAGCAGACCAGAACTCAGATAAAACATGGCAAGAAAATGACATATCTTCTAGATCGGCTGCTTCTAGATTAGATTTTGGACATTAAGGGGCCTATTACGATTGCGGTTTTTCCGCATCCTCCGGGCCGGCGGAAGCCACCGCTGGCCCGGAGGATGCAGAAAAACCGCAGCGGACCCACCAATGACCCACTGCCACATTAGGATGGCTGGTGGATCCTGGTTTCCGTCCACAGCTTTTCAGCCGCGGTTGGCTTACAACCGCGGCGGAAAAACTCTAATATGGTGACGGTGTCTCTCAGACACCGTCAGCCATATTAGGATGGGCTGTTAAAAATGCTTTTCCGCGGCGGGTTTTACCCCGTGGAAAAGCATGTGTAACTTCACTGCGGGGCCCATTGCGGGCCCCCTGGGTGAAGGGGGATGGGGGTGCACATGGTACCCCCCTGCATTTGTATGCAGAAATCGTCAGGCACCGCACTGTGCCTGCCGCTTTCTGCATACAAATGCAATGTATGCATTTTTACCATTGCGGCGGATGCAGCTTGAAATCGCACCCGCCGCAATGGTAAAAATAGAAGATGTGACCGCCAGGGTGGCGGTCACATCCTAATTGCACAGGAGGGAACTCTGCAGGCCATGCGGAGGTTACCTCCTACTCTATGGTGGCGGACGGACTCAGGTCCGTCCGCCATCATAATCGGCCCCTTAGTACGATCACTGAAAAGAATATTATTATACCATTTGGAAATCCTTTCTGGAGTATGATACAGCATGCATGATGTTTTAATTTGCTCTAGTCGTAAGCTTGAGGAATGAACCAAATTGTTAAGATTAGAAAAAGAAAAGGCAATTTGATTTAAAGATATGTTAAATCCTAGCCTAAAGCTCAATTTCTCAGCTAATTTGGAACAATCACCGCTTTTATAGGTGTTGAAGCACCAATACCCTCCGCTAATTAAAGATTTAGTTTTGAGTGAATAGAGACAACTCCAAATATCAGAGACTAAGCTTTCCCTTTTTTCATCTTTCGAACAAAAAAATCATGAATCTGAATATACTTGAATCTCATTGTATCCGTCAATTTGTGTAGATTTTTCAGTGCCTCAAAACCCAAAAAGCCGTGAGAACCATAAAGATCCCCCAGGTTTTAATGCCCTGGTTGGACCATATATTTGTCAATCCTTCATTAAAAATCTCGGGAAGGCCTGGATTTTCCCATAATCGCAATTTAGAGTGAAAGAAAGAGACTTTACAGAATGACATAATATTAAACCAGATTTTCGCAATATCTTTAGCGGTCTTAAATTTGACCCTTTTGTAATAGTTGGGGTCATTGAGTCTTAGCAGAAACATTTTGGAATCTGAATTTAACATAATGGTATGAAAATAAGGTTTGGTGTCAGAATTGAGCAGAGAACGTAACCGACCCAGGAAGCTAGCCCAATAATATAGTTTGAAATCAGTAAAATTGAGTTCATCGCTATCCAAAGAGCCCTTTAGTAACGTCAGAGATCTAGGGACCTTATTATATCCCCAGATAAAGGCACTGAATATACCATCAAGTTTTTTAAAGAAGGAATTACTAAGAGCTAATGGTATAGAGCGAAATAGGTAGAAAAAATTAGAAAGCACTTTCATTTTAATCAAATTGATTCTGCTGATGATGTTTAAGGGAACCTCATGCCATTTTTTTAAAGACAAAGTTGTAGATTTCAACAGAGCGTCGTAATTTATTGAAATGACCTCATTAATTTTCATTGAAATATTAACTCCTAGAGAAGTGGCGATCCTACAGATTCCGGAGACTGCCGCCCATGGTTGATGATTGACGACTATTTGCGTCTTATTTATATTCAATTTGTAAACTAAACATGTGTTATTAATTCTATCACAGTTCTCTTCTTTGGGTCTCTTACTTCTTAGTCCAGATATGATTGTTATTTATAGGCATAAAGCAACCCTAAGGCAGAGGTCTTCAAGCTTTTGTAGGTTGAGCACCCAAACTTAATTTTTTTAGATGTTGTGTCCCCCACCACCTGACAGAAATTTCTGGAATCGACCCCCACATGCACATTCAGGGTATATCCAGCAAATAATGTCCAATACAAAAAGAGTGTTTACTAAACTGCAGGTTTGTGAGTGGGTGTGGTGAAATGACAGAGGCTTATTACAGAGCTCAAAACACCACTTTCCAAGATAAAATGTGCGCAAATCGTTTTTACTAGGATGCTTTGTTTTACACATGACATGGCTAGATAATAACACCGCGGTACAAAAGGGAGTGGTGATGGACGGAGCATCTGAACCAATCAAATACTCACACCCAGTCAACAGATCTGGGTTTAATCCATCACCGTTCTTTAGCCCACTCTGCCACCCCAGTTCAGACATGATCATATGCAAATCAGTCTGACCCTGTGCCTCATGGGAAAAGTCCAGCCCGAACTGCCAAGCCATGCCTTCCCTGGACTGGATTCAAGCTTCCTAGGACCGGTTTCTGGCATTAGAGCCGTCTTCAGCCAGGCTTGCTTGTATCCAGTGGCAAAGTGAGCAAGGGACTCACGTCTGAGCATACCCTGCCAACTTAAGGCGAACAAAGTGGTACAAAAGGGGGTGGTGATGGACGGAGCATCTGAACCAATCAAACTCTCAAACCCAGTCAACAGATCTGGGTTTAATCCATCACCGTTCTTTAGCCCACTCTGCCACCCCAGTTCAGACATGATCATATGCAAATCAGTCTGACCCTGTGCCTCATGGGAACAGTCCAGCCCGAACGGCCAAGCTATGCCTTCCGTGGACCGGATTCAGCTTCCTAGGACCGGTTTCTGGCATTAGACCCGTCTTCAGCCAGGCTTGCTTGTATCCAGTGGCAAACTGAGCAAGGGACTCACGTCTGAGCATACCCTGCCAACTTATGCGAACAAAGCGGTACAAAAGGGGGTGGTGGTGGACGGAACATCTGAACCAATCAAACACTCACACCCAGTCAAAAGATATGGGTTTAATCCATCACTGTTCTTTAGTCCACTCTGCCACCCCAGTTCAGACATGGTCATATGCAAATCAGTCTGAGGCTGTGCCTCATGGGAACAGTCCACCCCGAACTGCCAAGCCATGCCTTCCCTGGACCGGATTCAAGCTTCCTAGGACCTGTTTCTTGCATTACAGCCGTCTTCAGCCAGGCTTGCTTGAATCCAGTGGCAAAGTGAGCAAGCGACTCACGTCTGAGCATACCCTGCCAACGTATGGCGAACAAAGCGGTACAAAAGGAGTTGGTGAAGGACGGAGCATCTGAAACAATCAAACACCCACACCCAGTCAACAGAACTGGGTTTAATCCATCACTTTTCTTTAGCCGACTTTGCCTCCCCAGTTCAGACATGGTCATATGCAAATCAGTCTGACCCTGTGCCTCATGGGAACAGTCGAGTCTGAACTGCCAAGCCATGCCTTCACTGGACCGGTTTCAAGCTTCCTAGGACCGGTTTCTGGCATTACAGCCGTCTTCAGCCAGGCTTGCTTGAATCCAGTGGCAAAGTGAGCAAGGGACTCACATCTGAGCATACCCTGCCAACTTATGAGCAACAAAGCGGTACAAAAGGGGGTGGTGATGAACGGAACATCTGAACCAATAAAAAACTCACACACAGTCAACAGATCTGGGTTTAATCCATCACCGTTCTTTTGCCCACTCTGCCACCCCAGTACAGACATAGTCATATGCAAATCAGTCGGAGCCTGTGCCTCCTGGAAACAGTCGAGCCCGAACTGCCAAACCATGCCTTCCCTGGACCGGAAACAAGCTTCCTAGGACTGGTTTCTAGTATTACAGCCGTCTTCAGCCAGGCTTGCTTGTATCCAGTGGCAAAGTGAGCAAGGGACTCACGTCTGAGCATACCCTGCCAACTTATGGCGAACACAGCGGTACAAAAGGGGGTGGTGAAGGACAGAATCAAACACTCACACCCAGTCAACATATCTGGGTTTAATCCATCACCGTTCTTTAGCCCACTCTGCCACCCTAAGTTCAGACATGGTCATATGCAAATCAGTCTGACCCTGTGCCTCATGGGAACAGTCCAGTCCGAACTGCCAAGCCATACCTTCCCTGGACAGGATTCAAGCTTCCTAGAACCGGTTCACGGCATTACAGCTGTCTTCAGCCAGGCTTGCCTAAATCCAGTGGCAAAGTGAGCAAGGGACTCATGTCTGAGCATACCCTGCCAACTTATGCGAACAAAGCGGTACAAAAGGGGGTGGTGGTGGACGGAACATCTGAACCAATCAAACACTCACACCCAGTCAAAAGATATGGGTTTAATCCATCACTGTTCTTTAGTCCACTCTGCCACCCCAGTTCAGACATGGTCATATGCAAATCAGTCTGAGGCTGTGCCTCATGGGAACAGTCCACCCCGAACTGCCAAGCCATGCCTTCCCTGGACCGGATTCAAGCTTCCTAGGACCTGTTTCTTGCATTACAGCCGTCTTCAGCCAGGCTTGCTTGAATCCAGTGGCAAAGTGAGCAAGCGACTCACGTCTGAGCATACCCTGCCAACGTATGGCGAACAAAGCGGTACAAAAGGAGTTGGTGAAGGACGGAGCATCTGAAACAATCAAACACCCACACCCAGTCAACAGAACTGGGTTTAATCCATCACTTTTCTTTAGCCGACTTTGCCTCCCCAGTTCAGACATGGTCATATGCAAATCAGTCTGACCCTGTGCCTCATGGGAACAGTCGAGTCCGAACTGCCAAGCCATGCCTTCACTGGACCGGTTTCAAGCTTCCTAGGACCGGTTTCTGGCATTACAGCCGTCTTCAGCCAGGCTTGCTTGAATCCAGTGGCAAAGTGAGCAAGGGACTCACATCTGAGCATACCCTGCCAACTTATGAGCAACAAAGCGGTACAAAAGGGGGTGGTGATGAACGGAACATCTGAACCAATAAAAAACTCACACACAGTCAACAGATCTGGGTTTAATCCATCACCGTTCTTTTGCCCACTCTGCCACCCCAGTACAGACATAGTCATATGCAAATCAGTCGGAGCCTGTGCCTCCTGGAAACAGTCGAGCCCGAACTGCCAAACCATGCCTTCCCTGGACCGGAAACAAGCTTCCTAGGACTGGTTTCTAGTATTACAGCCGTCTTCAGCCAGGCTTGCTTGTATCCAGTGGCAAAGTGAGCAAGGGACTCACGTCTGAGCATACCCTGCCAACTTATGGCGAACACAGCGGTACAAAAGGGGGTGGTGAAGGACAGAATCAAACACTCACACCCAGTCAACATATCTGGGTTTAATCCATCACCGTTCTTTAGCCCACTCTGCCACCCTAAGTTCAGACATGGTCATATGCAAATCAGTCTGACCCTGTGCCTCATGGGAACAGTCCAGTCCGAACTGCCAAGCCATACCTTCCCTGGACAGGATTCAAGCTTCCTAGAACCGGTTCACGGCATTACAGCTGTCTTCAGCCAGGCTTGCTTAAATCCAGTGGCAAAGTGAGCAAGGGACTCATGTCTGAGCATACGCTGCCAACTCATGGCAAACAAAGCGGTACAAAAGGGGGAGGTGATGGACGGAGCATCTGAACCAATCAAACACTCACACCCAGTCAACAGATCTCGGTTTAATCCATCACCGTTCTTTAGCCCACTCTGCCACCCCAGTTCAGATATGGTCATATGCAAATCAGTCTGACCCTGTGCCTCAGGGGAACCGTCCAGCCGGAACTGCCAAGCCATGCCTTCCCTGGACCGGATTCAAGCTTTCTAGGACCGGTTTCTGGCATTACAGCCATCTTCAGCCAGGCTTGCTTGAATCCAGTGGAAAAAGCGAGCAAGGGACTCACGTCTGAGCATACCCTGCCAACTTATGGCGAGCAAAGCGATACAAAAGAGGGTGGTGATGGACGGAGCATCTGAACTAATCAAACACTTACGCCCAGTCAACAGATCTGGGTTTAATCTATCACTGTTCTTTAGCCCACTCTGCCACCCCAGTTCAGATATGGTCATAAGCAAATCAGTCTGACCCTGTGCCTCAGGGGAACAGTCCAGCCCGAACTGTAAAGCCATGCCTTCCCTGGACCGGATTCAAGCTTTCTAGGACCAGTTTCTGGCATTACAGCCATCTTCAGCCAGGCTTGATTGAATCCAGTGGGAAAAATGAGCAAGGGACTCACATCTGAGCATACTCTGCCAACGTATGGTGAACAAAGCGGTACAAAAGGGGTTGGTGAAGGACGGAGCATCTGAAACAATCAAACACCCACACCCAGTCAACAGAACTGGGTTTAATCTATCACTTTTCTTTAGCCGACTTTGCCTCCCCAGTTCAGACATGGTCATATGCAAATCAGTCTGACCCTGTGCCTCATGGGAACAGTCGAGTCCGAACTGCCAAGCCATGCCTTCACTGGACCGGTTTCAAGCTTCCTAGGACCAGTTTCTGGCATTACAGCCGTCTTCAGCCAGGCTTGCTTGAATCCAGTAGCAAAGTGAGCAAGGGACTCACATCTGAGCATACCCTGCCAACTTATGGAGAACAAAGCGGTACAAAAGGGAGTGGTGATGGACGGAGCATCTGAACCAATCAAATACTCACACCCAGTCAACAGATCTGGGTTTAATCCATCACCGTTCTTTAGCCCTCTCTGCCACCCCAGTTCAGACATGGTCATATGCAAATCAGTCTGACCCTGTGCCTCATGGGAACAGTCCAGCCCGAACTGCCAAGCCATGCGTTCCCTGTACCGGATTCAAGCTTCCTAGGACCGGTTTCTGGCATTAGAGCCGTCTTCAGCCAGGCTTGCTTGTATCCAGTGGCAAAGTGAGCAAGGGACTCACGTCTTAGCATACCCTACCAACTTAGGGCGAACAAAGTGGTACAAAAGGGGGTGTGATGGACGGAGCATCTGAACCAATCAAACACTCAAACCCAGTCAACAGATCTGGGTTTAATCCATCACCGTTCTTTAGCCCACTCTGCCACCCCAGTTCAGACATGGTCATATGCAAATCAGTCTGACCCTGTGCCTCATGGGAACAGTCCAGCCCGAACTGCCAAGCCATGCCTTCCGTGGACCGGATTCAAGCTTCCTAGGACCGGTTTCTGGCATTAGAGCCGTCTTCAGCCAGGCTTGCTTGAATCCAGTGGCAAAGTGAGCAAGGGACTCACGTCTGAGCATACGCTGCCAACTCATGGCAAACAAAGCGGTACAAAAGGGGAAGGTGATGGACGGAGCATCTGAACCAATCAAACACTCACACCCAGTCAACAGATCTGGGTTTAATCCATCACCGTTCTTTACCCCACTCTGCCACCCCAGTTCTGATATGGTCATATGCAAATCAGTCTGACCCTGTGTCTCAGGGGAACAGTCCAGCCCGAACTGCCAAGCCATGCCTTCCCTGGACCGGATTCAAGCTTTCTAGGACCGGTTTCTGGCATTACAGCCATCTTCAGCCAGGCTTGCTTGAATCCAGTGGAAAAAGCGAGCAAGGGACTCACGTCTGAGCATACCCTGCCAACTTATGGCGAGCAAAGCGGTACAAAAGAGGGTGGTGATAGACGGAGCATCTGAACTAATCAAATACGTACGCCCAGTCAACAGATCTGGGTTTAATCCATCACCGTTCTTTAGCCCACTCTGCCACCCCAGTTCAGACATGGTCATATGCAAATCAGTCTGACCTTGTGCCTCATGGGAACAGTCCAGTCGAACGGCCAAGCCATGCCTTCTCTGTACCTCATTCAGGCTTCCTAGGACCGGTTTCTGGCATTACAGCCGTCTTCAGCCAGGCTTGCTTGAATCCAGTGGCAAAGTGAGCAAGGGACTCACGTCTGAGCATACCCTGCCAACTTATGGAGAACAAAGCGGTACAAAAGGGGGTGGTGATGAACGGAGCATCTGAACCATTCAAACACTCACACCCAGTCAACAGATCTGGGTTTAATCCATTACCATTCTTTAGCCCACTCTGCCACCCCAGTTCAGATATGGTCATATGCAAATCAGTCTGACCCTGTGCCTCAGGGGAACCGTCCAGCCGGAACTGCCAAGCCATGCCTTCCCTGGACCGGATTCAAGCTTTCTAGGACCGGTTTCTGGCATTACAGCCATCTTCAGCCAGGCTTGCTTGAATCCAGTGGAAAAAGCGAGCAAGGGACTCACGTCTGAGCATACCCTGCCAACTTATGGCGAGCAAAGCGATACAAAAGAGGGTGGTGATGGACGGAGCATCTGAACTAATCAAACACTTACGCCCAGTCAACAGATCTGGGTTTAATCTATCACTGTTCTTTAGCCCACTCTGCCACCCCAGTTCAGATATGGTCATAAGCAAATCAGTCTGACCCTGTGCCTCAGGGGAACAGTCCAGCCCGAACTGTAAAGCCATGCCTTCCCTGGACCGGATTCAAGCTTTCTAGGACCGGTTTCTGGCATTACAGCCATCTTCAGCCAGGCTTGATTGAATCCAGTGGGAAAAATGAGCAAGGGACTCACATCTGAGCATACTCTGCCAACGTATGGTGAACAAAGCGGTACAAAAGGGGTTGGTGAAGGACGGAGCATCTGAAACAATCAAACACCCACACCCAGTCAACAGAACTGGGTTTAATCTATCACTTTTCTTTAGCCGACTTTGCCTCCCCAGTTCAGACATGGTCATATGCAAATCAGTCTGACCCTGTGCCTCATGGGAACAGTCGAGTCCGAACTGCCAAGCCATGCCTTCACTGGACCGGTTTCAAGCTTCCTAGGACCAGTTTCTGGCATTACAGCCGTCTTCAGCCAGGCTTGCTTGAATCCAGTAGCAAAGTGAGCAAGGGACTCACATCTGAGCATACCCTGCCAACTTATGGAGAACAAAGCGGTACAAAAGGGAGTGGTGATGGACGGAGCATCTGAACCAATCAAATACTCACACCCAGTCAACAGATCTGGGTTTAATCCATCACCGTTCTTTAGCCCTCTCTGCCACCCCAGTTCAGACATGGTCATATGCAAATCAGTCTGACCCTGTGCCTCATGGGAACAGTCCAGCCCGAACTGCCAAGCCATGCGTTCCCTGTACCGGATTCAAGCTTCCTAGGACCGGTTTCTGGCATTAGAGCCGTCTTCAGCCAGGCTTGCTTGTATCCAGTGGCAAAGTGAGCAAGGGACTCACGTCTTAGCATACCCTACCAACTTAGGGCGAACAAAGTGGTACAAAAGGGGGTGTGATGGACGGAGCATCTGAACCAATCAAACACTCAAACCCAGTCAACAGATCTGGGTTTAATCCATCACCGTTCTTTAGCCCACTCTGCCACCCCAGTTCAGACATGGTCATATGCAAATCAGTCTGACCCTGTGCCTCATGGGAACAGTCCAGCCCGAACTGCCAAGCCATGCCTTCCGTGGACCGGATTCAAGCTTCCTAGGACCGGTTTCTGGCATTAGAGCCGTCTTCAGCCAGGCTTGCTTGAATCCAGTGGCAAAGTGAGCAAGGGACTCACGTCTGAGCATACGCTGCCAACTCATGGCAAACAAAGCGGTACAAAAGGGGAAGGTGATGGACGGAGCATCTGAACCAATCAAACACTCACACCCAGTCAACAGATCTGGGTTTAATCCATCACCGTTCTTTACCCCACTCTGCCACCCCAGTTCTGATATGGTCATATGCAAATCAGTCTGACCCTGTGTCTCAGGGGAACAGTCCAGCCTGAACTGCCAAGTCATGCCTTCCCTGGACCGGATTCAAGCTTTCTAGGACCGGTTTCTGGCATTACAGCCATCTTCAGCCAGGCTTGCTTGAATCCAGTGGAAAAAGCGAGCAAGGGACTCACGTCTGAGCATACCCTGCCAACTTATGGCGAGCAAAGCGGTACAAAAGAGGGTGGTGATGGACGGAGCATCTGAACTAATCAAATACGTACGCCCAGTCAACAGATCTGGGTTTAATCCATCACCGTTCTTTAGCCCACTCTGCCACCCCAGTTCAGACATGGTCATATGCAAATCAGTCTGACCTTGTGCCTCATGGGAACAGTCCAGTCGAACGGCCAAGCCATGCCTTCTCTGTACCTGATTCAGGCTTCCTAGGACCGGTTTCTGGCATTACAGCCGTCTTCAGCCAGGCTTGCTTGAATCCAGTGGCAAAGTGAGCAAGGGACTCACGTCTGAGCATACCCTGCCAACTTATGGAGAACAAAGCGGTACAAAAGGGGGTGGTGATGAACGGAGCATCTGAACCATTCAAACACTCACACCCAGTCAACAGATCTGGGTTTAATCCATTACCATTCTTTAGCCCACTCTGCCACCCCAGTTCAGATATGGTCATATGCAAATCAGTCTGACCCTGTGCCTCAGGGGAACAGTCCAGCCCGAACTGTAAAGCCATGCCTTCCCTGGACCGGATTCAAGCTTTCTAGGACCGGTTTCTGGCATTACAGTCATCTTCAGCCAGGCTTGATTGAATCCAGTGGCAAAGTGAGCAAGGGACTCACATCTGAGCATACCCTGCCAACTTATGGAGAACAAAGCGGTACAAAAGGGGGTGGTAATGAACGGAACATCTGAACCAATCAAACACTCACACCCAGTCAACAGATGTCGGTTTAATCCATCGCGTTCTTTAGCCCACTCTGCCACCCCAGTTCAGACATAGTCATTTGCAAATCAGTCGGACCCTGTGCCTCCTGGAAACAGTTGAGCCCGAACTGCCAAGCCATGCCTTCCCTGGATCGGAAACAAGCTTTCTTAGGACCGGTTTCTAGTATTACAGCCGTCTTCAGCCAGGCTTGCTTGTATCCAGTGGCAAAGTGAGCATGGGACTCACGTGAGAGCATACCCTGCCAACTTATGGCAAACAAAGCGGTACAAAAGGGGGTGGTGATGAAAGGAACATCTGAACCAATCAAACACTCACACACAGTCATCAGATCTGGGTTTAATCCATCACTGTTCTTTAGCCCACTCTGCCACCCCAATTCAGACATGGTCATATGCAAATCAGTCTGACCCTGTGCCTCTTGGGAATAGTCCAGCCCAAACTGCCAAGCCATGCCTTCCCTGGACCGGATTCAAGCTTCCTAGGACCGGTTTCTTGCATTACAGCCGTCTTCAGCCAGGCTTGCTTGAATCCAGTGGCAAAGTGAGCAAGCGACTCATGTCTGAGCATACACTGCCAACTTATGGTGAACACAGCGGTACAAAAGGGGGTGGTGAAGGACAGAGCATCTGAACGAATCAAACACTCACACCCAGTCAACATATCTGTGTTTAATCCATCACTGTTTTTTAGCCCACTCTGCCACCCTAAGTTCAGACATGGTCATATGCAAATCAGTCTGACCCTGTGCCTCATGGGAACAGTCCAGTCCGAACTGCCAAGCCATACCTTCCCTGGACAGGATTCAAGCTTCCTAGGACCGGTTCTCAGCATTACAGCCGTCTTCAGCCAGGCTTGCTTGAATCCAATGGCAAAGTGAGCAAGGGACTCACGTCTAAGCATACGCTGCCAACTTAAGGCGAACAAAGTGGTACAAAAGGGGGTGGTGATGGACGGAGCATCTGAACCAATCAAACACTCAAACCCAGTCAACAGATCTGGGTTTAATCCATCACCGTTCTTTAGCCCACTCTGCCACCCCAGTTCAGACATGGTCATATGCAAATCAGTCTGACCCTGTGCCTCATGGGAACAGTCCAGCCCGAACTGCCAAGCTATGCCTTCCGTGGACCGGATTCAGCTTCCTAGGACCGGTTTCTGGCATTAGACCCGTCTTCAGCCAGGCTTGCTTGTATCCAGTGGCAAACTGAGCAAGGGACTCACGTCTGAGCATACCCTGCCAACTTATGCGAACAAAGCGGTACAAAAGGGGGTGGTGGTGGACGGAACATCTGAACCAATCAAACACTCACACCCAGTCAAGAGATATGGGTTTAATCCATCACTGTTCTTTAGTCCACTCTGCCACCCCAGTTCAGAAATGGTCATATGCAAATCAGTCTGAGGCTGTGCCTCATGGGAACAGTCCACCCCGAACTGCCAAGCCATGCCTTCCCTGGACCGGATTCAAGCTTCCTAGGACCTGTTTCTTGCATTACAGCCGTCTTCAGCCAGGCTTGCTTGAATCCAGTGGCAAAGTGAGCAAGCGACTCACGTCTGAGCATACCCTGCCAACGTATGGCGAACAAAGCGGTACAAAAGGAGTTGGTGAAGGACGGAGCATCTGAAACAATCAAACACCCACACCCAGTCAACAGAACTGGGTTTAATCCATCACTTTTCTTTAGCCGACTTTGCCTCCCCAGTTCAGACATGGTCATATGCAAATCAGTCTGACCCTGTGCCTCATGGGAACAGTCGAGTCCGAACTGCCAAGCCATGCCTTCACTGGACCGGTTTCAAGCTTCCTAGGACTGGTTTCTGGCATTACAGCCGTCTTCAGCCAGGCTTGCTTGAATCCAGTGGCAAAGTGAGCAAGGGACTCACATCTGAGCATACCCTGCCAACTTATGAGCAACAAAGCGGTACAAAAGGGGGTGGTGATGAACGGAACATCTGAACCAATAAAAAACTCACACACAGTCAACAGATCTGGGTTTAATCCATCACCGTTCTTTTGCCCACTCTGCCACCCCAGTACAGACATAGTCATATGCAAATCAGTCGGAGCCTGTGCCTCCTGGAAACAGTCGAGCCCGAACTGCCAAACCATGCCTTCCCTGGACCGGAAACATGCTTCCTAGGACTGGTTTCTAGTATTACAGCCGTCTTCAGCCAGGCTTGCTTGTATCCAGTGGCAAAGTGAGCAAGGGACTCACGTCTGAGCATACCCTGCCAACTTATGGCGAACACAGCGGTACAAAAGGGGGTGGTGAAGGACAGAATCAAACACTCACACCCAGTCAACATATCTGGGTTTAATCCATCACCGTTCTTTAGCCCACTCTGCCACCCTAAGTTCAGACATGGTCATATGCAAATCAGTCTGACCCTGTGCCTCATGGGAACAGTCCAGTCCGAACTGCCAAGTCATACCTTCCCTGGACAGGATTCAAGCTTCCTAGAACCGGTTCACGGCATTACAGCTGTCTTCAGCCAGGCTTGCTTGAATCCAGTGGCAAAGTGAGCAAGGGACTCATGTCTGAGCATACGCTGCCAACTCATGGCAAACAAAGCGGTACAAAAGGGGGAGGTGATGGACGGAGCATCTGAACCAATCAAACACTCACACCCAGTCAACAGATCTCGGTTTAATCCATCACCGTTCTTTAGCCCACTCTGCCACCCCAGTTCAGATATGGTCATATGCAAATCAGTCTGACCCTGTGCCTCAGGGGAACCGTCCAGCCGGAACTGCCAAGCCATGCCTTCCCTGGACCGGATTCAAGCTTTCTAGGACCGGTTTCTGGCATTACAGCCATCTTCAGCCAGGCTTGCTTGAATCCAGTGGAAAAAGCGAGCAAGGGACTCACGTCTGAGCATACCCTGCCAACTTATGGCGAGCAAAGCGATACAAAAGAGGGTGGTGATGGACGGAGCATCTGAACTAATCAAACACTTACGCCCAGTCAACAGATCTGGGTTTAATCTATCACTGTTCTTTAGCCCACTCTGCCACCCCAGTTCAGATATGGTCATAAGCAAATCAGTCTGACCCTGTGCCTCAGGGGAACAGTCCAGCCCGAACTGTAAAGCCATGCCTTCCCTGGACCGGATTCAAGCTTTCTAGGACCGGTTTCTGGCATTACAGCCATCTTCAGCCAGGCTTGATTGAATCCAGTGGGAAAAACGAGCAAGGGACTCACATCTGAGCATACTCTGCCAACGTATGGTGAACAAAGCGGTACAAAAGGGGTTGATGAAGGACGGAGCATCTGAAACAATCAAACACCCACACCCAGTCAACAGAACTGGGTTTAATCCATCACTTTTCTTTAGCCGACTTTGCCTCCCCAGTTCAGACATGGTCATATGCAAATCAGTCTGACCCTGTGCCTCATGGGAACAGTCGAGTCCGAACTGCCAAGCCATGCCTTCACTGGACCGGTTTCAAGCTTCCTAGGACCGGTTTCTGGCATTACAGCCGTCTTCAGCCAGGCTTGCTTGAATCCAGTAGCAAAGTGAGCAAGGGACTCACATCTGAGCATACCCTGCCAACTTATGGAGAACAAAGCGGTACAAAAGGGAGTGGTGATGGACGGAGCATCTGAACCAATCAAATACTCACACCCAGTCAACAGATCTGGGTTTAATCCATCACCGTTCTTTAGCCCTCTCTGCCACCCCAGTTCAGACATGGTCATATGCAAATCAGTCTGACCCTGTGCCTCATGGGAACAGTCCAGCCCGAACTGCCAAGCCATGCGTTCCCTGTACGGGATTCAAGCTTCCTAGGACCGGTTTCTGGCATTAGAGCCGTCTTCAGCCAGGCTTGCTTGTATCCAGTGGCAAAGTGAGCAAGGGACTCACGTCTTAGCATACCCTGCCAACTTAGGGCGAACAAAGTGGTACAAAAGGGGGTGTGATGGACGGAGCATCTGAACCAATCAAACACTCAAACCCAGTCAACAGATCTGGGTTTAATCCATCACCGTTCTTTAGCCCACTCTGCCACCCCAGTTCAGACATGGTCATATGCAAATCAGTCTGACCCTGTGCCTCATGGGAACAGTCCAGCCCGAACTGCCAAGCCATGCCTTCCGTGGACCGGATTCAAGCTTCCTAGGACCGGTTTCTGGCATTAGAGCCGTCTTCAGCCAGGCTTGCTTGAATCCAGTGGCAAAGTGAGCAAGGGACTCACGTCTGAGCATACGCTGCCAACTCATGGCAAACAAAGCGGTACAAAAGGGGAAGGTGATGGACGGAGCATCTGAACCAATCAAACACTCACACCCAGTCAACAGATCTGGGTTTAATCCATCACCGTTCTTTACCCCACTCTGCCACCCAAGTTCTGATTTGGTCATATGCAAATCAGTCTGACCCTGTGTCTCAGGGGAACAGTCCAGCCCGAACTGCCAAGCCCTGCCTTCCCTGGACCGGATTCAAGCTTTCTAGGACCGGTTTCTGGCATTACAGCCATCTTCAGCCAGGCTTGCTTGAATCCAGTGGAAAAAGCGAGCAAGGGACTCACGTCTGAGCATACCCTGCCAACTTATGGCGAGCAAAGCGGTACAAAAGAGGGTGGTGATGGAAGGAGCATCTGAACTAATCAAATACGTACGCCCAGTCAACAGATCTGGGTTTAATCCATCACCGTTCTTTAGCCCACTCTGCCACCCCAGTTCAGACATGGTCATATGCAAATCAGTCTGACCTTGTGCCTCATGGGAACAGTCCAGTCGAACGGCCAAGCCATGCCTTCTCTGTACCTGATTCAGGCTTCCTAGGACCGGTTTCTGGCATTACAGCCGTCTTCAGCCAGGCTTGCTTGAATCCAGTGGCAAAGTGAGCAAGGGACTCACGTCTGAGCATACCCTGCAAACTTATGGAGAACAAAGCGGTACAAAAGGGGGTGGTGATGAACGGAGCATCTGAACCATTCAAACACTCACACCCAGTCAACAGATCTGGGTTTATTCCATTACCATTCTTTAGCCCACTCTGCCACCCCAGTTCAGATATGGTCATATGCAAATCAGTCTGACCCTGTGCTTCAGGGGAACAGTCCAGCCCGAACTGTAAAGCCATGCCTTCCCTGGACCGGATTCAAGCTTTCTAGGACCGGTTTCTGGCATTACAGCCATCTTCAGCCAGGCTTGATTGAATCCAGTGGGAAAAACGAGCAAGGGACTCACGTCTGAGCATACCCTGCCAACGTATGGCGAACAAAGCGGTACAAAAGGGGTTAGTGAAGGACGGAGCATCTGAAACAATCAAACACCCACACCCAGTCAACAGTACTGGGTTTAATCCATCACTTTTCTTTAGCCGACTTTGCCTCCCCAGTTCAGACATGGTCATATGCAAATCAGTCTGACCCTGTGCCTCATGGGAACAGTCGAGTCCGAACTACCAAGCCATGCCTTCACTGGACCGGTTTCAAGCTTCCTAGGACCGGTTTCTGGCATTACAGCCGTCTTCAGCCAGGCTTGCTTGAATCCAGTAGCAAAGTGAGCAAGGGACTCACATCTGAGCATACCCTGCCAACTTATGGAGAACAAAGCGGTACAAAAGGGAGTGGTGATGGACGGAGCATCTGAACCAATCAAATACTCACACCCAGTCAACAGATCTGGGTTTAATCCATCACCGTTCTTTAGCCCTCTCTGCCACCCCAGTTCAGACATGGTCATATGCAAATCAGTCTGACCCTGTGCCTCATGGGAACAGTCCAGCCCGAACTGCCAAGCCATGCGTTCCCTGTACCGGATTCAAGCTTCCTAGGACCGGTTTCTGGCATTAGAGCCGTCTTCAGCCAGGCTTGCTTGTATCGAGTGGCAAAGTGAGCAAGGGACTCACGTCTTAGCATACCCTGCCAACTTAGGGCGAACAAAGTGGTACAAAAGGGGGTGTGATGGACGGAGCGTCTGAACCAATCAAACACTCAAACCCAGTCAACAGATCTGGGTTTAATCCATCACCGTTCTTAAGCCCACTCTGCCACCCCAGTTCAGACATGGTCATATGCAAATCAGTCTGACCCTGTGCCTCATGGGAACAGTCCAGCCCGAACTGCCAAGCCATGCCTTCCGTGGACCGGATTCAAGCTTCCTAGGACCGGTTTCTGGCATTAGAGCCGTCTTCAGCCAGGCTTGCTTGAATCCAGTGGCAAAGTGAGCAAGGGACTCACGTCTGAGCATACGCTGCCAACTCATGGTAAACAAAGCGGTACAAAAGGGGAAGGTGATGGACGGAGCATCTGAACCAATCAAACACTCACACCCAGTGTAGGAGAGTAGGGTCTGCTATCCTATGGTCACCCCAAATTTTTGCTTTTTGCTTCACTGGTTTCTGACTTTATGTGGCTGTGGGCCTGCTAATCAGACCCACAGCCTGCTGTTCTCTCTCTAAATTGATGCCAATGCACTTTAGGTGCATTACGAATTGGAACTGGTTCACCTTATGAGCCCCTGTAATAGTGCACCCTAGGTGCCCAGGGCATAGGTGTATCCAAAGCCTACCAGGGGCTGCAGCACGTATTGTGCCACCCCTGGCCTGGCCTCCATCTTTGACACAACTGGCTGATCACTCAGCTGGGGTAAGTCGGTGTAACCACCTCTTACTTAGGTACAGTATGTCTGTGCCTAACCCTAAACTGGACACATATGTTCCTATCAGCCACTCCTATAGAAGGCCTCATCAATCCTGGAGGCAGAGTGCTTGGAAATATGTGAGATGGTGCTCTGGCATGAGCTGAGCCTGTCTGCAGCTGTCGGGAACAACTCCCTAAGCTGTTCCGGGATATTGCCATACCATATACTCTTAAGTGCATTATAATCCTCGCGGTTAAATGCTATCTTTGGTTTGGCTTTATCAAAACATGTCGAGTAAGGTGTCATACGAATTGGAATACTATCCCCTCGCCAATTCTGGCGACGGGGATAGCATTCCACCCTCCTAGAGGGACACGACATGTGTGTAGCCTTAACCCCGGTTAAAGTTAAACAGAGCCTCAGCTTCACAAAATGGACGCTGCCACCACAGACACAAGTCTGGCCTCCTGCTGCTGACCGAAACTCGGCAGATGGTGGCCTGGACAAAGGGTTTCCTGCCTTGGGAGGTGCGAGCACCACCCCAGACAGGATTTTGTGTATTAGGTAGGACAGGGCTGAAAAGAATCAGACATGCCCGGGGCACACAAGGTGTCCCCGTGCATAGGCCAGCCCAAACCGGTTCTGGGGCCTTCCAGCCCCAGTCCTGGCGCGGAGCTGGACAAAGGAAAGGGGGTGTAACCGCCCCCCTTCCTGGTTCCTCCCAGAGGAGGGACCTAGTAGGTGATCCACCCCCAGTTTGGGAATAAGAGGGGGAGCAGTGCCATTGCACAGCAGATCATCCCGAAATCAACTTAAAACTAAGAAGAAGACTGGACTTCGACATTCTGCTGCACAGAAGACTGAAGAAGAATCTCCCTTGTGGCCAAGGAGTGACCACCCTGTGAACACAGGTACCAACCAGCAACTCGACGTCTGCTTTGCCGCCGCCTCCCGCCGGAGACCGAGCCCAGAGCCCGACAAGAACCAGACTCCCAGACCTCTCAGAGCCCGATCCACAGTCCCTGCGAAGAAGGGACCCGTGGAGGCACCGAGTGACGTGGGACCGGACCTCTTGGAAGACACTCGTAAAGCTGACTGCGCAGCTTCTGAGGCATCCTCGACGTTGTGCTTTGGGGATTGAGAACCCCCACCACCGAGCAGCCCTTGCACCGAAGATCAGCCCCCCAGCATCTCCACGATCTGCGTGGGGCCCTTTTGCACCGTGCCACTCGACGCGCCATCCCGGCCACTAGCCACGTGGTCAGCGGCCATCTTGGCGACGAACCCGAAGATTTAAACAGCAGGTCTGGTTGCTCCAGACCTACCCAAGCTCCTGTGAAAAGGAGCCCTCGCTCTGACCTTGCTGGTCCGAGTGAACAGCATTTTTCAACTTCTGCGTGGCTTGCATTTGCCAAGGCCTGTTTGCTCCGATCAGGTCGCCGACACCGCCAACAGCGAGAAGCCTACGTGGGACAGCTCGTGACCGACTCCTGGACGTCCTCGACCCCGGGTATCCACGTGGCTGCAGAAAGAAGCTACCCGACAACGCCTGTTTGCACCCGACATCGCCTGGTTCCACTCTGGTTCCAGGGCAGTCACTGGCTAGTGACTTTGAACACTGTCCCCTCTGCTTTCAGGTCTTCAACTCTTCTGATCCACCCTTGGATCCACCGGAACTCTTCTCCTCGAGCCGCCTGCAGCATCTTCAGCTCCAAGCACCATCGACCAGCGTGACGAAACCCGACACATCTTCGACCCTGTGCACCCGCTTCCTGTGGGTGAGGTAACTCAGCTCCGCCGGTGCTCCTGCACTGGTGCACATCCCAAGGGCCTGTGTTTTAAGTTTCAGCTCCGTAGGTCACTCGGAAGGTTCCTAACTTTCTAACTTTGTGCTTTTTACGCACCATAGACTTTGTATTGAGAAGTGCGTGCACTTTGAACACTGCACCCGAGTCCCGTGGGCCTTTCCCGACTTAGTTAACTCCAGTCTCGAATAGCTCCAGCGATTCCCAAGGCCCTAGGCCTCTTCACTTTCCTTTAGGTATCTCTTATACCACTTATTTAGTATATGGTTTAGGTGGCCCCTAGGGCTCATCCATATTGTGCAACTTTTGTGTATTTTAAACTGTCTTGTGATTTAACGCTTGTGCTTCTGTGCTCATAAAGAGTCCAGGGGATTTTAATAGTTAATAAATCAATATATATTTTCAATATATATCTGTGTGGTGTCCCTTTCATTTGGTATTCAAGGGGGTTGTGTATGGTATAACAGCTGGCTTCACATGCCTTTCAGAGTTTAGCCTAAGACTGCTTTGTCCACGTTACCACTAGGATAACTGGTCTACAAGGTTGAATTACAACCATCATCATAAGGGTTGCTTGGCATGGTACAAAGTGATCACTAGAATTAGTGAGCATTATATACCAGGCCAACTTCTCACATTGGTGAGCAGCGGATTGGGATCTGAGCTTGCTGTTGTTTTACCATTACAATCTTTGAGATTATCATTTGAAAGATCATACAGGTACCTGCTAGGTACATATAAAACAAGACTAGTATACATAAGTTCTACTGAACTTAGTTGTTGTAGAGTAAAGGGAGTAGCACACCCTAGCTACAACTACTAGATAGGTTTAGTAGGTAAACACCAGTGTAGGTAGATTGCAACACATCCACCCACACTAGAGCAATGTCTGGAACAGAGGGGTCCAGTGGACTTACTCCTGTTGAGAGTGACCCTCCAAGGGCACCATCCCAGTTTGCTATATTTCCCTTTAAGGAATTAAGACAGCTTTGTGTCTTAAGGGGTCTGAAGACAGGGCCTTCCCCTACTACAGACCACCTAAGAGAGCTCTTGGATCAGTCTGAGGCTCTAAAGACCTCTAAAGCAAACCCCACAGGGAATGCTGAAGGAGGCCATCCTTCAGAGGATGACACTGTAGACACCCCTACCCCTATCATCCTAGTAGATGAGGAAGCCTCCACCACTGGAGCTCCTCAAGTAGATGTAGAGGAAGAGGAAGAAGAAGAGGAGGAGGAGGTGGAAAGCAGTGAGTCAGATGATGACAGAGATAGTCAGGTGCTGGTCAGTAGACTGAACCAGGCTAACTTAAGTCAACTTGGGAATGAATCAGGTAACAACCCATTCAGACCCCCAGGTGGACTTAACCAGGGCCATAGGAGGAGAAGGCATCACTCAGGTGAATCCAATACCTCCCATGTCTCTAGAGGCTCTCATGGTCACTCCAGAAAGGAGATGACTAGCCCTCAGAGAAGGGAACATGAGGCCAAGATGAGAGAGGCTGAGCTTAGGATCCAGAGGCAAGAGTTAGAGGTTGCCCTGGCTAAGGAGAAACTTGCTAGAGCAAGACAGCCTAGAGAGAGTGGGGTAATAGAACCCACTGGTGGCAGCAATATCCACAAGGATAAAGACAGGTCTTTTGATAATAGAAACCTGAGTAAGATTGTGCCCCCCTACAAAGCTGGGGATGATATCCATAAATGGATTACTGCAATGGAGAGAGCCTGCAGAGTACAGCAGATCCCTCAGGAGCAGTGGGCAGCAATCTTGTGGCTCTCCTTTGAAGGTAGAGGCCGAGATAGACTCCTCACAGTTAGTGATGGGGATTCTAGAAACTACCTGGTCCTGAAGAGTGCTCTGATTGATGGGTTAGGCTTAACCACTGAACAGTACAGGTTAATGTTCAGAGATACCCAGAAGACACAGACTCAGGACTGGTCTGAATTTGTTGAGTGTGCCACTAAGGCTCTGGAGGGATGGTTGCTGGGAAGCAAGGTTACAGACTATGAAGGATTGTATAATTTGCTGATGAGAGAACAAATTTTAAATAATTGTCAGAACCAGCAGTTGCATCAACATTTGGTTGACTCAGATTTGACCTCTCCCCAAGAATTGGGAAAGAGGGCAGATAAGTGGGTAAGAACCAGAGTTAAGCAAAAGAACCAGAACCAGAACCAGGGTGGTGACCAGAAGAAAACAGACCAGAAGGGTGGGGAGCAGAAAGCTAAAGACCAGAAGTCTTCAACAGGGCCCCAAACTGAGACAGAGGGTGGGTCCCAAACTTCCAAGAAGAAGAAGAAAGAAGGTCAGAAGAAACCCTGGTGTAAAACTTGTAAGAACACCTCTCACTGGACAAGTGAGTGTAAAAAGGGTGGAGCCCCCAGCACTGCAGCCCCTAAGGCACCTGCACCCACTAGTACAGTTAGCAGTGTTGGTCCTCAAGCCAAGGGTTTAGTGGGAATCACTTTGGGAACTGAAGGAGATTCTGACCTAGTCAGAACCCTTACACAGGCTGTTCTGGTTTGTGAAGGGGACATAGATTTGACCCCTGACATAAGTCCCAGTAACCTGGGCAAATACAGACAGACACCTTTGATTAACAACAAAGTGGCTCAAGCTTACAGGGACACATGTGCCAGTGTCACTATGGTGACACCTAACTTTGTGGACCCTGGCCAATACATGCCAGGCGATGATTACCTGGTGACCAATGCCAGCAATGTCACTACTACACATAGTGTGGCACTTGTTAACTTTTCCTGGGGAGGGGTAACTGGCCTAAAGAAAGTTGTGGTTAGTGCTGATCTCCCAGTAGAATGTTTGTTGGGCAATGACCTGGAGAACTCTCTATGGTCAGAAGTTGAGTACAGGACTCATGCAGAGATGTTAGGGATATCATCACATGTCCTTGCTGTGACCAGGTCACAGGCCAAAAAGTGCCTCTCTGAACCTCAGGTCTTGGATCCTGGAACAATGGACCAAGTACCTCCCAAGAAGAAGAACAGGAGGGTTAAGGCTGCGCCTTCCCAACTGCCTACAAGTGAGGATCAGGCTTCACAGGAAACTGATCTTGAGACCCCTGAAGGAACTGTCCCTGAAGAGCTTGAACCTGATCAGGTTGAGTTTCTGGGGACGGGGGGACCTTCTAGGGCAGACTTGGGGCAGGCTCAGTTAACCTGTCCTTCTCTTGAACCCCTCAGACAGCAGGCTGCTGCTGAGGCTGCTGGGAATGCTCAAGGTGCCCATAAAGTATATTGGGACGATGGACTCCTTTATTCAGAGGCTAGAGACCCCAAGCCTGGTGCTACCAGGAGGTTGGTTATACCTCTGCAATTTAGGGGCTTCCTACTCACCTTGGCCCATGATATTCCTTTAGCAGGACACCTAGGCCAGAACAAGACTTGGGACAGGCTTGTCCCTCACTTTCACTGGCCTCACATGTCTGAAGACACCAAGGAGTTTTGTCGCTCCTGTGAAACCTGCCAAGCCAGTGGTAAAGCAGGTGGAACAACAAAGGCCCCCCTGATACCACTACCTGTGGTGGGGGTTCCCTTTGAGAGAGTGGGGATTGATATTGTTGGTCCAATGGATCCCCCTACAGCATCTGGGCACAGATTCATACTGGTGGTAGTGGATCATGCCACCAGGTACCCAGAGGCAATTCCCCTTAGGACCACAACAGCTCCTGTTGTGGCCAGGGCCTTACTTGGAGTTTTCTCCAGAGTGGGGTTTCCTAAGGAGGTAATATCAGATAGAGGTACCAACTTCATGTCTGGATATTTGACAGCTATGTGGAAGGAATGTGGTGTAAACTACAAGTTCACCACTCCTTATCACCCACAATGCAATGGGCTTGTTGAAAGGTTTAACAAGACCCTAAAGGGCATGATTAAAGGATTACCTGAAAAGCTCAGGCGAAGATGGGACATCCTTCTGCCCTGCCTTTTGTTCGCTTACAGAGAGGTCCCTCAAAAGGGGGTTGGCTTCAGCCCCTTTGAATTGTTGTTTGGGCACCCTGTAAGAGGACCCCTGTGTCTTGTGAAGGAAGGATGGGAGTTACCTCTCAAAAAGCCTAAGCAGGACATAGTGGACTATGTACTTGGTCTCCGCTCCAGGATGGCAGAGTACATGGAAAAGGCATCCAAAAACCTTGAGGCTAGCCAAGAATTACAGAAAGCTTGGCATGACCAAAAGGCTGTCCTTGTTGAGTTTCAGCCTGGACAGAAGGTATGGGTGTTGGAGCCAGTGGCCCCAGCAGCACTCCAAGACAAATGGTCTGGACCCCATACAATTCTGGAAAAGAAGGGAGAGGTTACCTACTTGGTGGACCTAGGAACTCCCAGGAGCCCCCACAGGGTGCTCCATGTGAACAGATTGAAGGCATATGTCAGCAGGGCAGACATGGGCTTGCTCATGGCTACAGATGAGGGACAGGAGGAAGAGAGTGACCCTCTCCCAGACCTGCTCACTCAGAACCCTGAGGATGGTTCAGTTGATGGTGTGGCCTTAGGTGGCAGCCTCACTGAACATCAGCAACATGACTGCAGACAAGTTCTACAGGCATACGGGCATATGTTCTCCTTGACACCCAGTCAGACTAACTGGTGTACACATGTGGTGGACACTGGTGACAGTCTTCCTGTAAAGAGCAAAATTTACAGGCAACCTGACCACGTCAGGGACTGTATAAAGACTGAGGTGCAAAAGATGCTGGAATTAGGTGTCATTGAGCCTTCAGAGAGCCCCTGGGCTAGCCCAGTGGTTCTGGTCCCCAAACCTCACACCAAAGATGGCAAGAGAGAGATGAGGTTCTGTGTGGATTACAGAGGACTCAATGCTGTCACCAGGACAGATGCACACCCTATTCCAAGGGCAGATGAGCTCATTGACAAGTTGGCTTCTGCCAAATATTTGAGCACATTTGACTTGACAGCTGGCTATTGGCAAATCAGGTTAGCTGAGGAGTCTAAAGCCAAGACAGCATTTTCTACCCCTAGTGGGCATTATCAGTTTGTGGTGATGCCCTTTGGTTTGAAAAATGCACCTGCCACCTTCCAAAGGTTGGTGAACCAAGTCCTCACTGGGTTGGATGACTTTTGTGCAGCTTATCTGGACGATATTGCTGTCTTTAGCTCCACCTGGGAGGATCACCTGATCCACCTGAAGGAAGTGCTTGAGGCTCTGCAGAAGGCAGGCCTCACTATCAAGGCAACAAAGTGCCAGATAGGGCAGAGCAAGGTTGTATACCTGGGCCACCTTGTAGGTGGAGGCCAAGTTCAACCACTGGAGAGTAAGATCCAGACCATCAAGGACTGGTCCCCTCCAACTACCCAGACTCAGGTCAGAGCTTTCTTGGGCCTGACTGGGTACTACAGGAAGTTTGTTAAGAACTATGGGTCCATTGTGACTCCTCTTAATGATCTGACATCCAAGAAGATGCCCAAAAAGGTTCAGTGGACAGAAATCTGTCAAAAGGCATTTGATGACCTGAAGAAGGCCATGTGCTCTGCACCTATCCTGAAGAGTCCTGACTACTCAAGAGAGTTCATTGTCCAAACAGATGCTTCTGAGTTGGGAGTGGGAGCAGTGCTTTCACAGCTTAATGTAGATGGCCAGGACCAGCCCATTGCTTTCATTAGCAGAAGGCTGACCCCCAGAGAGAAACGTTGGTCAGCTATAGAGAGGGAGGCCTTTGCTGTGGTGTGGGCCCTGAAGAAGTTGAGACCATACTTATTTGGCACTCACTTCAAGATTCAGACCGACCATAAGCCCCTCCTATGGCTTAATCAGATGAAGGGTGAAAACCCCAAACTACTCAGGTGGTCCATTTCCCTACAGGGGATGGACTTTACAGTGGAGCACCGCCCAGGGACTGACCATGGCAACGCAGATGGTCTCTCCAGGTACTTCCACTTAGAACATGAAGACACAACTGGTCAAGGTTAGTCTAATGTCCCTGCGTTTGGGGGGGGGTTATGTAGGAGAGTAGGGTCTGCTATCCTATGGTCACCCCAAATTTTTGCTTTTTGCTTCACTGGTTTCTGACTTTATGTGGCTGTGGGCCTGCTAATCAGACCCACAGCCTGCTGTTCTCTCTCTAAATTGATGCCAATGCACTTTAGGTGCATTACGAATTGGAACTGGTTCACCTTATGAGCCCCTGTAATAGTGCACCCTAGGTGCCCAGGGCATAGGTGTATCCAAAGCCTACCAGGGGCTGCAGCACGTATTGTGCCACCCCTGGCCTGGCCTCCATCTTTGACACAACTGGCTGATCACTCAGCTGGGGTAAGTCGGTGTAACCACCTCTTACTTAGGTACAGTATGTCTGTGCCTAACCCTAAACTAGACACATATGTTCCTATCAGCCACTCCTATAGAAGGCCTCATCAATCCTGGAGGCAGAGTGCTTGGAAATATGTGAGATGGTGCTCTGGCATGAGCTGAGCCTGTCTGCAGCTGTCGGGAACAACTCCCTAAGCTGTTCCGGGATATTGCCATACCATATACTCTTAAGTGCATTATAATCCTCGCGGTTAAATGCTATCTTTGGTTTGGCTTTATCAAAACATGTCGAGTAAGGTGTCATACGAATTGGAATACTATCCCCTCGCCAATTCTGGCGACGGGGATAGCATTCCACCCTCCTAGAGGGACACGACATGTGTGTAGCCTTAACCCCGGTTAAAGTTAAACAGAGCCTCAGCTTCACAAAATGGACGCTGCCACCACAGACACAAGTCTGGCCTCCTGCTGCTGACCGAAACTCGGCAGATGGTGGCCTGGACAAAGGGTTTCCTGCCTTGGGAGGTGCGAGCACCACCCCAGACAGGATTTTGTGTATTAGGTAGGACAGGGCTGAAAAGAATCAGACATGCCCGGGGCACACAAGGTGTCCCCGTGCATAGGCCAGCCCAAACCGGTTCTGGGGCCTTCCAGCCCCAGTCCTGGCGCGGAGCTGGACAAAGGAAAGGGGGTGTAACCGCCCCCCTTCCTGGTTCCTCCCAGAGGAGGGACCTAGTAGGTGATCCACCCCCAGTTTGGGAATAAGAGGGGGAGCAGTGCCATTGCACAGCAGATCATCCCGAAATCAACTTAAAACTAAGAAGAAGACTGGACTTCGACATTCTGCTGCACAGAAGACTGAAGAAGAATCTCCCTTGTGGCCAAGGAGTGACCACCCTGTGAACACAGGTACCAACCAGCAACTCGACGTCTGCTTTGCCGCCGCCTCCCGCCGGAGACCGAGCCCAGAGCCCGACAAGAACCAGACTCCCAGACCTCTCAGAGCCCGATCCACAGTCCCTGCGAAGAAGGGACCCGTGGAGGCACCGAGTGACGTGGGACCGGACCTCTTGGAAGACACTCGTAAAGCTGACTGCGCAGCTTCTGAGGCATCCTCGACGTTGTGCTTTGGGGATTGAGAACCCCCACCACCGAGCAGCCCTTGCACCGAAGATCAGCCCCCCAGCATCTCCACGATCTGCGTGGGGCCCTTTTGCACCGTGCCACTCGACGCGCCATCCCGGCCACTAGCCACGTGGTCAGCGGCCATCTTGGCGACGAACCCGAAGATTTAAACAGCAGGTCTGGTTGCTCCAGACCTACCCAAGCTCCTGTGAAAAGGAGCCCTCGCTCTGACCTTGCTGGTCCGAGTGAACAGCATTTTTCAACTTCTGCGTGGCTTGCATTTGCCAAGGCCTGTTTGCTCCGATCAGGTCGCCGACACCGCCAACAGCGAGAAGCCTACGTGGGACAGCTCGTGACCGACTCCTGGACGTCCTCGACCCCGGGTATCCACGTGGCTGCAGAAAGAAGCTACCCGACAACGCCTGTTTGCACCCGACATCGCCTGGTTCCACTCTGGTTCCAGGGCAGTCACTGGCTAGTGACTTTGAACACTGTCCCCTCTGCTTTCAGGTCTTCAACTCTTCTGATCCACCCTTGGATCCACCGGAACTCTTCTCCTCGAGCCGCCTGCAGCATCTTCAGCTCCAAGCACCATCGACCAGCGTGACGAAACCCGACACATCTTCGACCCTGTGCACCCGCTTCCTGTGGGTGAGGTAACTCAGCTCCGCCGGTGCTCCTGCACTGGTGCACATCCCAAGGGCCTGTGTTTTAAGTTTCAGCTCCGTAGGTCACTCGGAAGGTTCCTAACTTTCTAACTTTGTGCTTTTTACGCACCATAGACTTTGTATTGAGAAGTGCGTGCACTTTGAACACTGCACCCGAGTCCCGTGGGCCTTTCCCGACTTAGTTAACTCCAGTCTCGAATAGCTCCAGCGATTCCCAAGGCCCTAGGCCTCTTCACTTTCCTTTAGGTATCTCTTATACCACTTATTTAGTATATGGTTTAGGTGGCCCCTAGGGCTCATCCATATTGTGCAACTTTTGTGTATTTTAAACTGTCTTGTGATTTAACGCTTGTGCTTCTGTGCTCATAAAGAGTCCAGGGGATTTTAATAGTTAATAAATCAATATATATTTTCAATATATATCTGTGTGGTGTCCCTTTCATTTGGTATTCAAGGGGGTTGTGTATGGTATAACAGCTGGCTTCACATGCCTTTCAGAGTTTAGCCTAAGACTGCTTTGTCCACGTTACCACTAGGATAACTGGTCTACAAGGTTGAATTACAACCATCATCATAAGGGTTGCTTGGCATGGTACAAAGTGATCACTAGAATTAGTGAGCATTATATACCAGGCCAACTTCTCACACCCAGTCAACAGATCTGGGTTTAATCCATCACCGTTCTTTACCCCACTCTGCCACCCCAGTTCTGATATGGTCATATGCAAATCAGTCTGACCCTGTGTCTCAGGGGAACAGTCCAGCCCGAACTGCCAAGCCATGCCTTCCCTGGACCGGATTCAAGCTTTCTAGGACCGGTTTCTGGCATTACAGCCATCTTCAGCCAGGCTTGCTTGAATCCAGTGGAAAAAGCGAGCAAGGGACTCACGTCTGAGCATACCCTGCCAACTTATGGCGAGCAAAGCGGTACAAAAGAGGGTGGTGATGGACGGAGCATCTGAACTAATCAAATACGTACTCCCAGTCAACAGATCTGGGTTTAATCCATCACCGTTCTTTAGCCCACTCTGCCACCCCAGTTCAGACATGGTCATATGCAAATCAGTCTGACCTTGTGCCTCATGGGAACAGTCCAGTCGAACGGCCAAGCCATGCCTTCTCTGTACCTGATTCAGGCTTCCTAGGACCGGTTTCTGGCATTACAGCCGTCTTCAGCCAGGCTTGCTTGAATCCAGTGGCAAAGTGAGCAAGGGACTCACGTCTGAGCATACCCTGCCAACTTATGGAGAACAAAGCGGTACAAAAGGGGGTGGTGATGAACGGAGCATCTGAACCATTCAAACACTCACACCCAGTCAACAGATCTGTGTTTAATCCATTACCATTCTTTAGCCCACTCTGCCACCCCAGTTCAGATATGGTCATATGCAAATCAGTCTGACCCTGTGCCTCAGGGGAACAGTCCAGCCCGAACTGTAAAGCCATGCCTTCCCTGGACCGGATTCAAGCTTTCTAGGACCGGTTTCTGGCATTACAGCCATCTTCAGCCAGGCTTGATTGAATCCAGTGGGAAAAACGAGCAAGGGACTCACGTCTGAGCATACCCTGCCAACGTATGGCGAACAAAGCGGTACAAAAGGGGTTAGTGAAGGACGGAGCATCTGAAACAATCAAACACCCACACCCAGTCAACAGTACTGGGTTTAATCCATCACTTTTCTTTAGCCGACTTTGCCTCCCCAGTTCAGACATGGTCATATGCAAATCAGTCTGACCCTGTGCCTCATGGGAACAGTCGAGTCCGAACTGTCAAGCCATGCCTTCACTGGACTGGTTTCAAGCTTCCTAGGACCGGTTTCTGGCATTACAGCCGTCTTCAGCCAGGCTTGTTTGAATCCAGTGGCAAAGTGAGCAAGGGACTCACATCTGAGCATACCCTGCCAACTTATGGAGAACAAAGCGGTACAAAAGGGGGTGGTAATGAACGGAACATCTGAACCAATCAAACACTCACACCCAGTCAACAGATGTGGGTTTAATCCATTGCGTTCTTTAGCCCACTCTGCCACCCCAGTTCAGACATAGTCATTTGCAAATCAGTCGGACGCTGTGCCTCCTGGAAACAGTTGAGCCCGAACTGCCAAGCCATGCCTTCCCTGGATCGGAAACAAGCTTTCTTAGGACCGGTTTCTAGTATTACAGCCGTCTTCAGCCAGGCTTGCTTGTATCCAGTGGCAAAGTGAGCATGGGACTCACGTGAGAGCATACCCTGCCAACTTATGGCAAACAAAGCGGTACAAAAGGGGGTGGTGATGGAAGGAACATCTGAACCAATCAAACACTCACACACAGTCATCAGATCTGGGTTTAATCCATCACTGTTCTTTAGCCCACTCTGCCACCCCAATTCAGACATGGTCATATGCAAATCAGTCTGACCCTGTGCCTCTTGGGAATAGTCCAGCCCAAACTGCCAAGCCATGCCTTCTCTGGACCGGATTCAAGCTTCCTAGGACCGGTTTCTTGCATTACAGCCGTCTTCAGCCAGGCTTGCTTGAATCCAGTGGCAAAGTGAGCAAGCGACTCATGTCTGAGCATACACTGCCAACTTATGGTGAACACAGCGGTACAAAAGGGGGTGGTGAAGGACAGAGCATCTGAACGAATCAAACACTCACACCCAGTCAACATATCTGTGTTTAATCCATCACTGTTCTTTAGCCCACTCTGCCACCCTAAGTTCAGACATGGTCATATGCAAATCAGTCTGACCCTGTGCCTCATGGGAACAGTCCAGTCCGAACTGCCAAGCCATACCTTCCCTGGACAGGATTCAAGCTTCCTAGGACCGGTTCTCAGCATTACAGCCGTTTTAAGCCAGGCTTGCTTGAATCCAGTGGCAAAGTGAGCAAGGGACTCACGTCTAAGCATACGCTGCCAACTTAAGGCGAACAAAGTGGTACAAAAGGGGGTGGTGATGGACGGAGCATCTGAACCAATCAAACACTCAAACCCAGTCAACAGATCTGGGTTTAATCCATCACCGTTCTTTAGCCCACTCTGCCACCCCAGTTCAGACATGGTCATATGCAAATCAGCCTGACCCTGTGCCTCATGGGAACAGTCCAGCCCGAACTGCCAAGCCATGCCTTCCGTGGACCGGATTCAAGATTCCTAGGACCGGTTTCTGGCATTGGAGCCGTCTTCAGCCAGGCTTGCTTGTATCCAGTGGCAAACTGAGCAAGGGACTCACGTCTGAGCATACCCTGCCAACTTATGGCGAACAAAGCGGTACAAAAGGGGGTGGTGGTGGACGGAACATCTGAACCAATCAAACACTCACACCCAGTCAAAAGATCTGGGTTTAATCCATCACTGTTCTTTAGTCCACTCTGCCACCCCAGTTCAGACATAGTCATATGCAAATCAGTCGGACCCTGTGCCTCCTGGAAACAGTTGAGCCCGAACTGCCAAGCCATGCCTTCCCTGGACCGGAAACAAGCTTTCTTAGGACCGGTTTCTAGTATTACAGCCGTCTTCAGCCAGGCTTGCTTGTATCCAGTGGCAAAGTGAGCATGGCACTCACGTCTGAGCATACCCTGCCAACTTATGGCGAACAAAGCGGTACAAAAGGGGGTGGTGATGGAAAGAACATCTGAACCAATCAAACACTCACACACAGTCATCGGATCTGGGTTTAATCCATCACTGTTCTTTAGCCCACTCTGCCAACCCAGTTCAGACATGGTCATATGCAAATCAGTCTGACCCTGTGCCTCTTGGGAATAGTCCAGCCCAAACTGCCAAGCCATGCCTTCCCTGGACCGGATTCAAGCTTCCTAGGACCGGTTACTTGCATTACAGCCGTCTTCAGCCAGGCTTGCTTGAATCCAGTGGCAAAGTGAGCAAGCGACTCATGTCTGAGCATACCCTGCCAACGTATGGTGAACACAGCGGTACAAAAGAGGGTGGTGAAGGATAGAGCATCTGAACGAATCAAACACTCACACCCAGTCAACATATCTGGGTTTAATCCATCACTGTTCTTTAGCCCACTCTGCCACCCTAAGTTCAGACATGGTCTTATGCAAATCAGTCTGACCCTGTGCCTCATGGGATCAGTCCAGTCCGAACTGCCAAGCCATACCTTCCCTGGACAGGATTCAAGCTTCCTAGGACCGGTTCTCAGCATTACAGCCGTCTTCAGCCAGGCTTGCTTGAATCCAGTGGCAAAGTGAGCAAGGGACTCACGTCTGAGCATACGCTGCCAACTTAAGGCGAACAAAGTGGTACAAAAGGGGGTGGTGATGGACAGAGCATCTGAGCCAATCAAACACTCAAACCCAGTCAACAGATCTGGGTTTAATCCATCACCGTTCTTTAGCCCACTCTGCCACCCCAGTTCAGACATGGTCATATGCAAATCAGTCTGACCCTGTGCCTCATGGGAACAGTCCAGCCCGAACTGCCAAGCCATGCCTTCCCTGGACCCGAAACAAGCTTCCTAGGACTGGTTTCTAGTATTACAGCCGTCTTCAGCCAGGCTTGCTTGTATCCAGTGGCAAAGTGAGCAAGGGACTCACGTCTGAGCATACCCTGCCAACTTATGGCGAACACAGCGGTACAAAAGGGGGTGGTGAAGGACAGAATCAAACACTCACACCCAGTCAACATATCTGGGTTTAATCCATCACCGTTCTTTAGCCCACTCTGCCACCCTAAGTTCAGACATGGTCATATGCAAATCAGTCTGACCCTGTGCCTCATGGGAACAGTCCAGTCCGAACTGCCAAGCCATACCTTCCCTGGACAGGATTCAAGCTTCCTAGAACCGGTTCACGGCATTACAGCTGTCTTCAGCCAGGCTTGCTTGAATCCAGTGGCAAAGTGAGAAAGGGACTCATGTCTGAGCATACGCTGCCAACTCATGGCAAACAAAGCGGTACAAAAGGGGGAGGTGATGGACGGAGCATCTGAACCAATCAAACACTCACACCCAGTCAACAGATCTCGGTTTAATCCATCACCGTTCTTTAGCCCACTCTGCCACCCCAGTTCAGATATGGTCATATGCAAATCAGTCTGACCCTGTGCCTCAGGGGAACCGTCCAGCCGGAACTGCCAAGCCATGCCTTCCCTGGACCGGATTCAAGCTTTCTAGGACCGGTTTCTGGCATTACAGCCATCTTCAGCCAGGCTTGCTTGAATCCAGTGGAAAAAGCGAGCAAGGGACTCACGTCTGAGCATACCCTGCCAACTTATGGCGAGCAAAGCGATACAAAAGAGGGTGGTGATGGACGGAGCATCTGAACTAATCAAACACTTACGCCCAGTCAACAGATCTGGGTTTAATCTATCACTGTTCTTTAGCCCACTCTGCCACCCCAGTTCAGATATGGTCATAAGCAAATCAGTCTGACCCTGTGCCTCAGGGGAACAGTACAGCCCGAACTGTAAAGCCATGCCTTCCCTGGACCGGATTCAAGCTTTCTAGGACCGGTTTCTGGCATTACAGCCATCTTCAGCCAGGCTTGATTGAATCCAGTGGGAAAAACGAGCAAGGGACTCACATCTGAGCATACTCTGCCAACGTATGGTGAACAAAGCGGTACAAAAGGGGTTGGTGAAGGACGGAGCATCTGAAACAATCAAACACCCACACCCAGTCAACAGAACTGGGTTTAATTCATTACTTTTCTTTAGCCGACTTTGCCTCCCCAGTTCAGACATGGTCATATGCAAATCAGTCTGACCCTGTGCCTCATGGGAACAGTCGAGTCCGAACTGCCAAGCCATGCCTTCACTGGACCGGTTTCAAGCTTCCTAGGACCGGTTTCTGGCATTACAGCCGTCTTCAGCCAGGCTTGCTTGAATCCAGTAGCAAAGTGAGCAAGGGACTCACATCTGAGCATACCCTGCCAACTTATGGAGAACAAAGCGGTACAAAAGGGAGTGGTGATGGACGGAGCATCTGAACCAATCAAATACTCACACCCAGTCAACAGATCTGGGTTTAATCCATCACCGTTCTTTAGCCCTCTCTGCCACCCCAGTTCAGACATGGTCATATGCAAATCAGTCTGACCCTGTGCCTCATGGGAACAGTCCAGCCTGAACTGCCAAGCCATGCGTTCCCTGTACCGGATTCAAGCTTCCTAGGACCGGTTTCTGGCATTAGAGCCGTCTTCAGCCAGGCTTGCTTGTATCCAGTGGCAAAGTGAGCAAGGGACTCACGTCTTAGCATACCCTGCCAACTTAGGGCGAACAAAGTGGTACAAAAGGGGTGTGATGGACGGAGCATCTGAACCAATCAAACACTCAAACCCAGTCAACAGATCTGGGTTTAATCCATCACCGTTCTTTAGCCCACTCTGCCACCCCAGTTCAGACATGGTCATATGCAAATCAGTCTGACCCTGTGCCTCATGGGAACAGTCCAGCCCGAACTGCCAAGCCATGCCTTCCGTGGACCGGATTCAAGCTTCCTAGGACCGGTTTCTGGCATTAGAGCCGTCTTCAGCCAGGCTTGCTTGAATCCAGTGGCAAAGTGAGCAAGGGACTTACGTCTGAGCATACCCTGCCAACTCATGGCAAACAAAGCGGTACAAAAGGGGAAGGTGATGGACGGAGCATCTGAACCAATCAAACACTCACACCCAGTCAACAGATCTGGGTTTAATCCATCACCGTTCTTTACCCCACTCTGCCACCCCAGTTCTGATATGGTCATATGCAAATCAGTCTGACCCTGTGTCTCAGGGGAACAGTCCAGCCCGAACTGCCAAGCCATGCCTTCCCTGGACCGGATTCAAGCTTTCTAGGACCGGTTTCTGGCATTACAGCCATCTTCAGCCAGGCTTGCTTGAATCCAGTGGAAAAAGCGAGCAAGGGACTCACGTCTGAGCATACCCTGCCAACTTATGGCGAGCAAAGCGATACAAAAGAGGGTGGTGATGGACGGAGCATCTGAACTAATCAAACACTTACGCCCAGTCAACAGATCTGGGTTTAATCTATCACTGTTCTTTAGCCCACTCTGCCACCCCAGTTCAGATATGGTCATAAGCAAATCAGTCTGACCCTGTGCCTCAGGGGAACAGTCCAGCCCGAACTGTAAAGCCATGCCTTCCCTGGACCGGATTCAAGCTTTCTAGGACCGGTTTCTGGCATTACAGCCATCTTCAGCCAGGCTTGATTGAATCCAGTGGGAAAAACGAGCAAGGGACTCACATCTGAGCATACTCTGCCAACGTATGGTGAACAAAGCGGTACAAAAGGGGTTGGTGAAGGACGGAGCATCTGAAACAATCAAACACCCACACCCAGTCAACAGAACTGGGTTTAATTCATTACTTTTCTTTAGCCGACTTTGCCTCCCCAGTTCAGACATGGTCATATGCAAATCAGTCTGACCCTGTGCCTCATGGGAACAGTCGAGTCCGAACTGCCAAGCCATGCCTTCACTGGACCGGTTTCAAGCTTCCTAGGACCGGTTTCTGGCATTACAGCCGTCTTCAGCCAGGCTTGCTTGAATCCAGTAGCAAAGTGAGCAAGGGACTCACATCTGAGCATACCCTGCCAACTTATGGAGAACAAAGCGGTACAAAAGGGAGTGGTGATGGACGGAGCATCTGAACCAATCAAATACTCACACCCAGTCAACAGATCTGGGTTTAATCCATCACCGTTCTTTAGCCCTCTCTGCCACCCCAGTTCAGACATGGTCATATGCAAATCAGTCTGACCCTGTGCCTCATGGGAACAGTCCAGCCTGAACTGCCAAGCCATGCGTTCCCTGTACCGGATTCAAGCTTCCTAGGACCGGTTTCTGGCATTAGAGCCGTCTTCAGCCAGGCTTGCTTGTATCCAGTGGCAAAGTGAGCAAGGGACTCACGTCTTAGCATACCCTGCCAACTTAGGGCGAACAAAGTGGTACAAAAGGGGTGTGATGGACGGAGCATCTGAACCAATCAAACACTCAAACCCAGTCAACAGATCTGGGTTTAATCCATCACCGTTCCTTAGCCCACTCTGCCACCCCAGTTCAGACATGGTCATATGCAAATCAGTCTGACCCTGTGCCTCATGGGAACAGTCCAGCCCGAACTGCCAAGCCATGCCTTCCGTGGACCGGATTCAAGCTTCCTAGGACCGGTTTCTGGCATTAGAGCCGTCTTCAGCCAGGCTTGCTTGAATCCAGTGGCAAAGTGAGCAAGGGACTTACGTCTGAGCATACCCTCCCAACTCATGGCAAACAAAGCGGTACAAAAGGGGAAGGTGATGGACGGAGCATCTGAACCAATCAAACACTCACACCCAGTCAACAGATCTGGGTTTAATCCATCACCGTTCTTTACCCCACTCTGCCACCCCAGTTCTGATATGGTCATATGCAAATCAGTCTGACCCTGTGTCTCAGGGGAACAGTCCAGCCCGAACTGCCAAGCCATGCCTTCCCTGGACCGGATTCAAGCTTTCTAGGACCGGTTTCTGGCATTACAGCCATCTTCAGCCAGGCTTGCTTGAATCCAGTGGAAAAAGCGAGCAAGGGACTTACGTCTGAGCATACCCTGCCAACTTATGGCGAGCAAAGCGGTACAAAAGAGGGTGGTGATGGACGGAGCATCTGAACTAATCAAATACGTACGCCCAGTCAACAGATCTGGGTTTAATCCATCACCGTTCTTTAGCCCACTCTGTCACCCCAGTTCAGACATGGTCATATGCAAATCAGTCTGACCTTGTGCCTCATGGGAACAGTCCAGTCGAACGGCCAAGCCATGCCTTCTCTGTACCTGATTCAGGCTTCCTAGGACCGGTTTCTGGCATTACAGCCGTCTTCAGCCAGGCTTGCTTGAATCCAGTGGCAAAGTGAGCAAGGGACTCACGTCTGAGCATACCCTGCCAACTTATGGAGAACAAAGCGGTACAAAAGGGGGTGGTGATGAACGGAGCATCTGAACCATTCAAACACTCACACCCAGTCAACAGATCTGGGTTTAATCCATTACCATTCTTTAGCCCACTCTGCCACCCCAGTTCAGATATGGTCATATGCAAATCAGTCTGACCCTGTGCCTCAGGGGAACAGTCCAGCCCGAACTGTAAAGCCATGCCTTCCCTGGACCGGATTCAAGCTTTCTAGGACCGGTTTCTGGCATTACAGCCATCTTCAGCCAGGCTTGATTGAATCCAGTGGGAAAAACGAGCAAGGGACTCACGTCTGAGCATACCCTGCCAACGTATGGCGAACAAAGCGGTACAAAAGGGGTTAGTGAAGGACGGAGCATCTGAAACAATCAAACACCCACACCCAGTCAACAGTACTGGGTTTAATCCATCACTTTTCTTTAGCCGACTTTGCCTCCCCAGTTCAGACATGGTCATATGCAAATCAGTCTGACCCTGTGCCTCATGGGAACAGTCGAGTCCGAACTGCCAAGCCATGCCTTCACTGGACTGGTTTCAAGCTTCCTAGGACCGGTTTCTGGCATTACAGCCGTCTTCAGCCAGGCTTGTTTGAATCCAGTGGCAAAGTGAGCAAGGGACTCACATCTGAGCATACCCTGCCAACTTATGGAGAACAAAGCGGTACAAAAGGGGGTGGTAATGAACGGAACATCTGAACCAATCAAACACTCACACCCAGTCAACAGATGTGGGTTTAATCCATCGCGTTCTTTAGCCCACTCTGCCACCCCAGTTCAGACATAGTCATTTGCAAATCAGTCGGACCCTGTGCCTCCTGAAAACAGTTGAGCCCGAACTGCCAAGCCATGCCTTCCCTGGATCAAAAACAAGCTTTCTTAGGACCGGTTTCTAGTATTACAGCCGTCTTCAGCCAGGCTTGCTTGTATCCAGTGGCAAAGTGAGCATGGGACTCACGTGAGAGCATACCCTGCCAACTTATGGCAAACAAAGCGGTACAAAAGGGGGTGGTGATGGAAGGAACATCTGAACCAATCAAACACTCACACACAGTCATCAGATCTGGGTTTAATCCATCACTGTTCTTTAGCCCACTCTGCCACCCCAATTCAGACATGGTCATATGCAAATCAGTCTGACCCTGTGCCTCTTGGGAATAGTCCAGCCCAAACTGCCAAGCCATGCCTTCCCTGGACCGGATTCAAGCTTCCTAGGACCGGTTTCTTGCATTACAGCCGTCTTCAGCCAGGCTTGCTTGAATCCAGTGGCAAAGTGAGCAAGCGACTCATGTCTGAGCATACACTGCCAACTTATGGTGAACACAGCGGTACAAAAGGGGGTGGTGAAGGACAGAGCATCTGAACGAATCAAACACTCACACCCAGTCAACATATCTGTGTTTAATCCATCACTGTTCTTTAGCCCACTCTGCCACCCTAAGTTCAGACATGGTCATATGCAAATCAGTCTGACCCTGTGCCTCATGGGAACAGTCCAGTCCGAACTGCCAAGACATACCTTCCCTGGACAGGATTCAAGCTTCCTAGGACCGGTTCTCAGCATTACAGCCGTCTTCAGCCAGGCTTGCTTGAATCCAGTGGCAAAGTGAGCAAGGGACTCACGTCTAAGCATACGCTGCCAACTTAAGGCGAAAAAAGTGGTACAAAAGGGGGTGGTGATGGACGGAGCATCTGAACCAATCAAACACTCAAACCCAGTCAACAGATCTGGGTTTAATCCATCACCGTTCTTTAGCCCACTCTGCCACCCCAGTTCAGACATGGTCATATGCAAATCAGTCTGACCCTGTGCCTCATGGGAACAGTCCAGCCCGAACTGCCAAGCTATGCCTTCCGTGGACCGGATTCAGCTTCCTAGGACCGGTTTCTGGCATTAGACCCGTCTTCAGCCAGGCTTGCTTGTATCCAGTGGCAAACTGAGCAAGGGACTCACGTCTGAGCATACCCTGCCAACTTATGCGAACAAAGCGGTACAAAAGGGGGTGGTGGTGGACGGAACATCTGAACCAATCAAACACTCACACCCAGTCAAAAGATATGGGTTTAATCCATCACTGTTCTTTAGTCCACTCTGCCACCCCAGTTCAGACATGGTCATATGCAAATCAGTCTGAGGCTGTGCCTCATGGGAACAGTCCACCCCGAACTGCCAAGCCATGCCTTCCCTGGACCGGATTCAAGCTTCCTAGGACCTGTTTCTTGCATTACAGCCGTCTTCAGCCAGGCTTGCTTGAATCCAGTGGCAAAGTGAGCAAGCGACTCACGTCTGAGCATACCCTGCCAACGTATGGCGAACAAAGCGGTACAAAAGGAGTTGGTGAAGGACGGAGCATCTGAAACAATCAAACACCCACACCCAGTCAACAGAACTGGGTTTAATCCATCACTTTTCTTTAGCCGACTTTGCCTCCCCAGTTCAGACATGGTCATATGCAAATCAGTCTGACCCTGTGCCTCATGGGAACAGTCGAGTCCGAACTGCCAAGCCATGCCTTCACTGGACCGGTTTCAAGCTTCCTAGGACCGGTTTCTGGCATTACAGCCGTCTTCAGCCAGGCTTGCTTGAATCCAGTGGCAAAGTGAGCAAGGGACTCACATCTGAGCATACCCTGCCAACTTATGAGCAACAAAGCGGTACAAAAGGGGGTGGTGATGAACGGAACATCTGAACCAATAAAAAACTCACACACAGTCAACAGATCTGGGTTTAATCCATCACCGTTCTTTTGCCCACTCTGCCACCCCAGTACAGACATAGTCATATGCAAATCAGTCGGAGCCTGTGCCTCCTGGAAACAGTCGAGCCCGAACTGCCAAACCATGCCTTCCCTGGACCGGAAACAAGCTTCCTAGGACTGGTTTCTAGTATTACAGCCGCCTTCAGCCAGGCTTGCTTGTATCTAGTGGCAAAGTGAGAAAGGGACTCACGTCTGAGCATACCCTGCCAACTTATGGCGAACACAGCGGTACAAAAGGGGGTGGTGAAGGACAGAATCAAACACTCACACCCAGTCAAAATATCTGGGTTTAATCCATCACCGTTCTTTAGCCCACTCTGCCACCCTAAGTTCAGACATGGTCATATGCAAATCAGTCTGACCCTGTGCCTCATGGGAACAGTCCAGTTTGAACTGCCAAGTCATACCTTCCCTGGACAGGATTCAAGCTTCCTAGAACCGGTTCACGGCATTACAGCTGTCTTCAGCCAGGCTTGCTTGAATCCAGTGGCAAAGTGAGAAAGGGACTCATGTCTGAGCATACGCTGCCATCTCATGGCAAACAAAGCGGTACAAAAGGGGGAGGTGATGGACGGAGCATCTGAACCAATCAAACACTCACACCCAGTCAACAGATCTCGGTTTAATCCATCACCGTTCTTTAGCCCACTCTGCCACCCCAGTTCAGATATGGTCATATGCAAATCAGTCTGACCCTGTGCCTCAGGGGAACCGTCCAGCCGGAACTGCCAAGCCATGCCTTCCCTGGACAGGATTCAAGCTTTCTAGGACCGGTTTCTGGCATTACAGCCATCTTCAGCCAGGCTTGCTTGAATCCAGTGGAAAAAGCGAGCAAGGGACTCACGTCTGAGCATACCCTGCCAACTTATGGCGAGCAAAGCGATACAAAAGAGAGTGGTGATGGTCGGAGCATCTGAACTAATCAAACACTTACGCCCAGTCAACAGATCTGGGTTTAATCTATCACTGTTCTTTAGCCCACTCTGCCACCCCAGTTCAGATATGGTCATAAGCAAATCAGTCTGACCCTGTGCCTCAGGGGAACAGTCCAGCCCGAACTGTAAAGCCATGCCTTCCCTGGACCGGATTCAAGCTTTCTAGGACCGGTTTCTGGCATTACAGCCATCTTCAGCCAGGCTTGATTGAATCCAGTGGGAAAAACGAGCAAGGGACTCACATCTGAGCATACTCTGCCAACGTATGGTGAACAAAGCGGTACAAAAGGGGTTGGTGAAGGACGGAGCATCTGAAACAATTAAACACCCACACCCAGTCAACAGAACTGGGTTTAATCCATCACTTTTCTTTAGCCGACTTTGCCTCCCCAGTTCAGACATGGTCATATGCAAATCAGTCTGACCCTGTGCCTCATGGGAACAGTCGAGTCCGAACTGCCAAGCCATGCCTTCACTGGACCGGTTTCAAGCTTCCTAGGACCGGTTTCTGGCATTACAGCCATCTTCAGCCAGGCTTGCTTGAATCCAGTAGCAAAGTGAGCAAGGGACTCACATCTGAGCATACCCTGCCAACTTATGGAGAACAAAGCGGTACAAAAGGGAGTGTTGATGGACGGAGCATCTGAACCAATCAAATACTCACACCCAGTCAACAGATCTGGGTTTAATCCATCACCGTTCTTTAGCCCTCTCTGCCACCCCAGTTCAGACATGGTCATATGCAAATCAGTCTGACCCTGTGCCTCATGGGAACAGTCCAGCCCGAACTGCCAAGCCATGCGTTCCCTGTACCGGATTCAAGCTTCCTAGGACCGGTTTCTGGCATTAGAGCCGTCTTCAGCCAGGCTTGCTTGTATCCAGTGGCAAAGTGAGCAAGGGACTCACGTCTTAGCATACCCTGCCAACTTAGGGCGAACAAAGTGGTACAAAAGGGGGTGTGATGGACTGAGCATCTGAACCAATCAAACACTCAAACCCAGTCAACAGATCTGGGTTTAATCCATCACCGTTCTTTAGCCCACTCTGCCACCCCAGTTCAGACATGGTCATATGCAAATCAGTCTGACCCTGTGCCTCATGGGAACAGTCCAGCCCGAACTGCCAAGCCATGCCTTCCGTGGACCGGATTCAAGCTTCCTAGGACCGGTTTCTGGCATTAGAGCCGTCTTCAGCCAGGCTTGCTTGAATCCAGTGGCAAAGTGAGCAAGGGACTCACGTCTGAGCATACGCTGCCAACTCATGGCAAACAAAGCGGTACAAAAGGGGAAGGTGATGGACGGAGCATCTGAACCAATCAAACACTCACACCCAGTCAACAGATCTGGGTTTAATCCATCACCGTTCTTTACCCCACTCTGCCACCCCAGTTCTGATATGGTGATATGCAAATCAGTCTGACCCTTTGTCTCAGGGGAACAGTCCAGCCCGAACTGCCAAGCCATGCCTTCCCTGGACCGGATTCAAGCTTTCTAGGACCGGTTTCTGGCATTACAGCCATCTTCAGCCAGGCTTGCTTGAATCCAGTGGAAAAAGCGAGCAAGGGACTCACGTCTGAGCATACCCTGCCAACTTATGGCGAGCAAAGCGGTACAAAAGAGGGTGGTGATGGACGGAGCATCTGAACTAATCAAATACGTACGCCCAGTCAACAGATCTGGGTTTAATCCATCACCGTTCTTTAGCCCACTCTGCCACCCCAGTTCAGACATGGTCATATGCAAATCAGTCTGACCTTGTGCCTCATGGGAACAGTCCAGTCGAACGGCCAAGCCATGCCTTCTCGGTACCTGATTCAGGCTTCCTAGGACCGGTTTCTGGCATTACAGCCGTCTTCAGCCAGGCTTGCTTGAATCCAGTGGCAAAGTGAGCAAGGGACTCACGTCTGAGCATACCCTGTCAACTTATGGAGAACAAAGCGGTACAAAAGGGGGTGGTGATGAACGGAGAATCTGAACCATTCAAACACTCACACCCAGTCAACAGATCTGGGTTTAATCCATTACCATTCTTTAGCCCACTCTGCCACCCCAGTTCAGATATGGTCATATGCAAATCAGTCTGACCCTGTGCCTCAGGGGAACAGTCCAGCCCGAACTGTAAAGCCATGCCTTCCCTGGACCGGATTCAAGCTTTCTAGGACCGGTTTCTGGCATTACAGCCATCTTCAGCCAGGCTTGATTGAATCCAGTGGGAAAAACGAGCAAGGGACTCACGTCTGAGCATACCCTGCCAACGTATGGCGAACAAAGCGGTACAAAAGGGGTTAGTGAAGGACGGAGCATCTGAAACAATCAAACACCCACACCCAGTCAACAGTACTGGGTTTAATCCATCACTTTTCTTTAGCCGACTTTGCCTCCCCAGTTCAGACATGGTCATATGCAAATCAGTCTGACCCTGTGCCTCATGGGAACAGTCGAGTCTGAACTGCCAAGCCATGCCTTCACTGGACTGGTTTCAAGCTTCCTAGGACCGGTTTCTGGCATTACAGCCGTCTTCAGCCAGGCTTGTTTGAATCCAGTGGCAAAGTGAGCAAGGGACTCACATCTGAGCATACCCTGCCAACTTATGGGGAACAAAGCGGTACAAAAGGGGGTGGTAATGAACGGAACATCTGAACCAATCAAACACTCACACCCAGTCAACAGATGTGGGTTTAATCCATCGCGTTCTTTAGCCCACTCTGCCACCCCAGTTCAGACATAGTCATTTGCAAATCAGTCGGACCCTGTGCCTCCTGGAAACAGTTGAGCCCGAACTGCCAAGCCATGCCTTCCCTGGATCGGAAACAAGCTTTCTTAGGACCGGTTTCTAGTATTACAGCCGTCTTCAGCCAGGCTTGCTTGTATCCAGTGGCAAAGTGAGCATGGGACTCACGTGAGAGCATACCCTGCCAACTTATGGCAAACAAAGCGGTACAAAAGGGGGTGGTGATGGAAGGAACATCTGAACCAATCAAACACTCACACACAGTCATCAGATCTGGGTTTAATCCATCACTGTTCTTTAGCCCACTCTGCCACCCCAATTCAGACATGGTCATATGCAAATCAGTCTGACCCTGTGCCTCTTGGGAATAGTCCAGCCCAAACTGCCAAGCCATGCCTTCCCTGGACCGGATTCAAGCTTCCTAGGACCGGTTTCTTGCATTACAGCCGTCTTCAGCCAGGCTTGCTTGAATCCAGTGGCAAAGTGAGCAAGCGACTCATGTCTGAGCATACACTGCCAACTTATGGTGAACACAGCGGTACAAAAGGGGGTGGTGAAGGACAGAGCATCTGAACGAATCAAACACTCACACCCAGTCAACATATCTGTGTTTAATCCATCACTGTTCTTTAGCCCACTCTGCCACCCTAAGTTCAGACATGGTCATATGCAAATCAGTCTGACCCTGTGCCTCATGGGAACAGTCCAGTCCGAACTGCCAAGCCATACCTTCCCTGGACAGGATTCAAGCTTCCTAGGACCGGTTCTCAGCATTACAGCCGTCTTCAGCCAGGCTTGCTTGAATCCAGTGGCAAAGTGAGCAAGGGACTCACGTCTAAGCATACGCTGCCAACTTAAGGCGAACAAAGTGGTACAAAAGGGGGTGTTGATGGACGGAGCATCTGAACCAATCAAACACTCAAACCCAGTCAACAGATCTGGGTTTAATCCATCACCGTTCTTTAGCCCACTCTGCCACCCCAGTTCAGACATGGTCATATGCAAATCAGTCTGACCCTGTGCCTCATGGGAACAGTCCAGCCCGAACTGCCAAGCCATGCCTTCCGTGGACCGGATTCAAGATTCCTAGGACCGGTTTCTGGCATTGGAGCCGTCTTCAGACAGGCTTGCTTGTATCCAGTGGCAAACTGAGCAAGGGACTCACGTCTGAGCATACCCTGCCAACTTATGGCGAACAAAGCGGTACAAAAGGGGGTGGTGGTGGACGGAACATCTGAACCAATCAAACACTCACACCCAGTCAAAAGATCTGGGTTTAATCCATCACTGTTCTTTAGTCCACTCTGCCACCCCAGTTCAGACATAGTCATATGCAAATCAGTCGGACCCTGTGCCTCCTGGAAACAGTTGAGCCCGAACTGCCAAGCCATGCCTTCCCTGGACCGGAAACAAGCTTTCTTAGGACCGGTTTCTAGTATTACAGCCGTCTTCAGCCAGGCTTGCTTGTATCCAATGGCAAAGTGAGCATGGGACTCACGTCTGAGCATACCCTGCCAACTTATGGCGAACAAAGCGGTACAAAAGGGGGTGGTGATGGAAAGAACATCTGAACCAATCAAACACTCACACACAGTCATCGGATCTGGGTTTAATCCATCACTGTTCTTTAGCCCACTCTGCCACCCCAGTTCAGACATGGTCATATGCAAATCAGACTGACCCTGTGCCTCTTGGGAATAGTCCAGCCCAAACTGCCAAGCCATGCCTTCCCTGGACCGGATTCAAGCTTCCTAGGACCGGTTACTTGCATTACAGCCGTCTTCAGCCAGGCTTGCTTGAATCCAGTGGCAAAGTGAGCAAGCGACTCATGTCTGAGCATACCCTGCCAACTTATGGTGAACACAGCGGTACAAAAGAGGGTGGTGAAGGACAGAGCATCTGAACGAATCAAACACTCACACCCAGTCAACATATCTGTGTTTAATCCATCACTGTTCTTTAGCCCACTCTGCCACCCTAAGTTCAGACATGGTCTTATGCAAATCAGTCTGACCCTGTGCCTCATGGGAACAGTCCAGTCCGAACTGCCAAGCCATACCTTCCCTGGACAGGATTCAAGCTTCCTAGGACCGGTTCTCAGCATTACAGCCGTCTTCAGCCAGGCTTGCTTGAATCCAGTGGCAAAGTGAGCAAGGGACTCACGTCTGAGCATACGCTGCCAACTTAAGGCGAACAAAGTGGTACAAAAGGGGGTGGTGATGGACGGAGCATCTGAACCAATCAAACACTCAAACCCAATCAACAGATCTGGGTTTAATCCATCACCGTTCTTTAGCCCACTCTGCCACCCCAGTTCAGACATGGTCATATGCAAATCAGTCTGACCCTGTGCCTCATGGGAACAGTCCAGCCCGAACTGCCAACCCATGCCTTCCGTGGACCGGATTCAAGCTTCCTAGGACCGGTTTCTGGCATTAGAGCCGTCTTCAGCCAGGCTTGCTTGTATCCAGTGGCAAACTGAGCAAGGGACTCACGTCTGAGCATACCCTGCCAACTTATGGCGAACAAAGCGGTACAAAAGGGTGTGGTGGTGGACGGAACATCTGAACCAATCAAACACTCACACCCAGTCAAAAGATCTGGGTTTAATCCATCACTGCTCTTTAGTCCACTCTGCCACCCCAGTTCAGACATGGTCATATGCAAATCAGTCTGACCCTGTGCCTCATGGGAACAGTCCAGTCCGAACTGCCAAGCCATACCTTCCCTGGACAGGATTCAAGCTTCCTAGAACCGGTTCACGGCATTACTGCTGTCTTCAGCCAGGCTTGCTTGAATCCAGTGGCAAAGTGAGCAAGGGACTCACGTCTGAGCATACGCTGCCAACTCATGGCAAACAAAGCGGTACAAAAGAGGGTGGTGATGGACGGAGCATCTGAACTAATCAAACACTTACGCCCAGTCAACAGATCTAGGTTTAATCCATCACCGTTCTTTAGCCCACTCTGCCACCCCAGTTCAGACATGGTCATATGCAAATCAGTCTGACCCTGTGTCTCAGGGGAACAGTCCAGCCCGAACTGCAAAGCCATGCCTTCCCTGGACCGGATTCAAGCTTTCTAGGACCGGTTTCTGGCATTACAGCCATCTTCAGCCAGGCTTGCTTGAATCCAGTGGAAAAAGCGAGCAAGGGACTCACGTCTGAGCATACCCTGCCAACTTATGGCGAGCAAAGCGGTACAAAAGAGGGTGGTGATGGACGGAGCATCTGAACTAATCAAACACTTACGCCCAGTCAACAGATCTAGGTTTAATCCATCACCGTTCTTTAGCCCACTCTGCCACCCCAGTTCAGACATGGTCATATGCAAATCAGTCTGACCTTGTGCCTCATGGGAACAGTCCAGTCGAACTGCCAGGCAATGCCTTCTCTGTACCTGATTCAGGCTTCCTAGGACCGGTTTCTGGCATTACAGCCGTCTTCAGCCAGGCTTGCTTGAATCCAGTGGCAAAGTGAGCAAGGGACTCACGTCTGAGCATACCCTGCCAACTTATAGCGAACAAAGTGGTACAAAAGGGGGTGGTGATGAACTGAGCATCTGAACCATTCAAACACTCACACCCAGTCAACAGATCTGGGTTTAATCCATTACCATTCTTTAGCCCACTCTGCCACCCCAGTTCAGATATGGTCATATGCAAATCAGTCTGACCCTGTGCCTCAGGGGAACAGTCCAGCCCGAACTGTAAAGCCATGCCTTCCCTGGACCGGATTCAAGCTTTCTAGGACCGGTTTCTGGCATTACAGCCATCTTCAGCCAGGCTTGATTGAATCCAGTGGGAAAAACGAGCAAGGGACTCACGTCTGAGCATACCCTGCCAACGTATGGCGAACAAAGCGGTACAAAAGGGGTTAGTGAAGGACGGAGCATCTGAAACAATCAAACACCCACACCCAGTCAACAGAACTGGGTTTAATCCATCACTTTTCTTTAGCCGACTTTGCCTCCCCAGTTCAGACATGGTCATATGCAAATCAGTCTGACCCTGTGCCTCAGGGGAACAGTCCAGCCCGAACTGTAAAGCCATGCCTTCACTGGACCGGTTTCAAGCTTCCTAGTACCGGTTTCTGGCATTGCAGCCGTCTTCAGCCAGGCTTGTTTGAATCCAGTGGCAAAGTGAGCAAGGGACTCAAATCTGAGCATACCCTGCCAACTTATGGAGAACAAAGCGGTACAAAAGGGGGTGGTAATGAACGGAACATCTGAACCAATCAAACACTCACACCCAGTCAACAGATCTGGGTTTAATCCATCGCGTTCTTTAGCCCACTCTGCCACCCCAGGTCAGACATAGTCATATGCAAATCAGTCGGACCCTGTGCCTCCTGGAAACAGTTGAGCCCGAACTGCCAAGCCATGCCTTCCCTGGACCGGAAACAAGCTTTCTTAGGACCGGTTTCTAGTATTACAGCCGTCTTCAGCCAGGCTTGCTTGTATCCAGTGGCAAAGTGAGCATGGGACTCACGTCTGAGCATACCCTGCCAACTTATGGCGAACAAAGCGGTACAAAAGGGGGTGGTGATGGAAAGAACCTCTGAACCAATCAAACACTCACACACAGTCATCGGATCTGGGTTTAATCCATCGCGTTCTTTAGCCCACTCTGCCACCCCAGTTCAGACATGGTCATATGCAAATCAGTCTGACCCTGTGCCTCTTGGGAATAGTCCAGCCCAAAGTGCCAAGCCATGCCTTCCCTGGACCGGATTCAAGCTTCCTAGGACCGGTTTCTTGCATTACAGCCGTCTTCAGCCAGGCTTGCTTGAATCCAGTGGCAAAGTGAGCAAGCGACTCACATCTGAGCATACCCTGCAAACTTATGGCGAACACAGCGGTACAACAGGGGGTGGTGAAGGACAGAGCATCTGAACGAATCAAACACTCACACCCAGTCAACATATCTGGGTTTAATCCATCACCGTTCTTTAGCCCACTCTGCCACCCTAAGTTCAGACATGGTCATATGAAAATCAGTCTGAACCTGTGCCTTATGGGAACAGTCCAGTCCGAACTGCCAAGCCATGCCTTCCCTGTACCTGATTCAGGCTTCCTAGGACCGGTTTCTGGCATTACAGCCATTTTCAGCCAGGCTTGCTTGAATGAGGTGGCAAAGTGAGCAAGGGACTCACGTCTGAGAATACCCTGCCAACTCATGGCGAACAAAGTGGTACAAAAAGGGGTGGTGATGGACGGAGCATCTGAACCATTCAAACACTCACACCCAGTCAACAGATCTGGGTTTAATCCATCATCGTTCTTTAGCCCACTCTGCCACCCCAGTTCAGACATGGTCATATGCAAATCAGTCTGACCCTGTGCCTCTTGGGAACAGTCCAGCCCGAACTGCCATGCCTTCCATGGACCGGATTCAAGCTTTCTAGGACCGGTTTCTGGCATTACAGCCATCTTCAGCCAGGCTTGCTTGAATCCAGTGGCAAAGTGAGCAAGGGACTCACGTCTGAGCATACCCTGCCAACTTATGGCGAACAAAGCTGTACAAAAGGGGGAGGTGATGGACAGAGCATCTGAACCAATCAAACACTCACACCCAGTCAACAGATCTGGGTTTAATCCATCACTTTCTTTAGTCCGCTCTGCCACCCCAGTTCAGACATGGTCATATGCAAATCAGTCTGACCCTGTGCCTCATGGGAACAGTCCAGCCCGAATCAATCAATCAATCAATCATCAGCATTTGTATAGCGCGCTACTCTCCCGGAGGGTCTCAAGACGCTGGTGGGGAGCTGTCCGTTACTGCTCTAAGAGCCAAGTCTTCAGGAGCTTCCTGAAGGAGAGATGATCCTGGGTCAGCCGGAGGTGCGTCGGGATTGAGTTCCATGTCTTGGCTGCCAGGTAGGAGAAGGATCTTCCCCTGGCAGTGGCTTTGCGGATGTGTGGTATGGCGGCGAGGTCGAGGCTGGCCGATCGTAGCTGGCGAGTGGGCGCGTAGAAGGTCAGACGGTTGTTGAGGTACTTGGGTCCCAGGTCGTGGAGAGCCTTGTGTGCATGGGTGAGGAGTCTGAATGTGATCCTCTTGCTGACGGGGAGCAGGTGCAGGTCTCTCAGGTGGCTGGAGATGTGGCTGTGTCGGGGGATGTCCAGGACGAGTCGTGCGGAGGCGTTCTGGATGCGCTGGATTCTTTTATGAAGTTTGGCTGTGGTTCCGGCGTAGAGGGTGTTTTCGTAGTCTAGCCGGCTGGTGACGAGTGCCTGGGTGATCGTCTTCCTGGTTTCGGTGGGGATCTATCGGAAGATCTTGCGGAGCATGCGCAGGGTGTTGAAGCATGATGATGAGACGGCGTTGACTTGTCTGGTCATCGAGAGGGAGGAGTCCAGGATGAAGCCCAGGTTACGTGCGCGGTCCGTTGGTATGGGATTGTTGCCCAGGGCAGGGGGCCACCAGGAGTCGTCCCAGGCGGAGGGTGATGATCCCAGGATGAGGATTTCCATATTGTCTGAGTTCAGTTTCAGGCGGCTGTTCTTCATCCATTGGACGACGTCTTTCATCCCTTCGTGTAGGCTGGTTCTGGCTGTGGTGGGGTCGTTGGTGAGGGAGAGGATCAGCTTGGTTTCGTCGGTGTAGTAGATGATGTTGAGGTTGTGTTTGCCTGTGATGGCTGCAAGAGGGCTCATGTAGACGTTGAAGAGGGTTGGGCTAAGTGAAGATTCTTGTGGTACTCCGCAGATGACTTCGGTGGTCTCGGATCTGAACGGGGGGAGGCGGACTCTCTGGGTTCTTCCGGTGAGGAATAAATGATCCACTCCAGTGCCTTCTCTTGGATTCGGATGTTTTTGAGGCGCTGTACTAGGGTGCGGTGGTAGACAGTGTCGAACGCTGCAAAGAGGCCCAGGAAGATGAGGGCCGCTGTTTCCCCGTTGTCGAGCAGAGATCAGATGTCGTCAGTGGCTGCGATGAAGGGCGGTCTCGGTGCTGTGGTTGGCTCGGAAACCAGACTGCAAGGGGTCAAGGGATCCATTCATCTCAAGGAAGGCGGCAAGCTGTCTGTTGAAGGTCTTCTCGATGACTTTGGCAGGGAAGGGGAGGAGCAAGATGGGGCGGTAGTTCTTGAGGTCGGTGGGGTCCGCTGTTGGTTTCTTAAGGAGGGCACTGAGCTCGGTGTGCTTCCAGATCTCCGGGAAGGTGGTGGTGTTGAAGGAGGTGTTGATGATGTCCCGGAGTTGGGGAGCGATGATGGAGTCGGCCTTGTTGAAGATGTGGTAGGGGCAGGGGTCCGTTGGTGATCTGGAGTGGATGGTGTTCCTCATGCGGGTGGTGTCTTCGGTTCTGACCAGGGTCCAGGCGCAGGTAGTGGTGGTGGGGGGCGTTGGTTTGGTGGTTGGGTGCGTTGTTGGTGCGCCAAAGCTGTTGTGTATATCGGCGATCTTGCGGTGGAAGAACGAGGCGAGTGAGTCGCAGAGGTCTTGCGAGGGAGTGATGTCGTTGTATCCGGCGCTGGGGTTGGAGAACTCTTTGACGATGCTGAAGAGTTCCTTGCTGTTGTGGGAATTGTTGTCCAGTCGATCTTTGAATGCTGTCTTCTTGGTGGGGCGGATCAGCTGGGGGTGTTTGCGGGTGGCGTTCTTGAGGGCCGTCATGTTGTCTATGGTCTGGTCGTGGCGCCAGGCTTTCTCGAGGGTGCGGCAGTTCCTCTTGGAGATCTTGAGTTTGTTGGTGAACCAGGGGGCTCTCTTGCTGCCAGGCCTGCTGGGAGGGTTCTTCAGTGGTGCGAGGTCATCTGCACAGTTGGTGAGCCACTGTGTGAGGTTGTTGGCTGCTTCATTGGGGTCCATTGTACTGGTGGGAGGATTCTTGCAGAGGGAGGTGGCGAGCTGCTCGGCGGTGATCTTGCTCCAGCTCCTGCGAGGAATCTGTTGCGGGTGGTGGTGGGTCGTGGGTCTTCTGAAGCTGAAGTAGATGCATCTGTGGTCAGTCCAATGGAGTCCGGTGGAGTGGCTGAAGGAGATGTGTTTGCTGGAGGAGAAGACGGGGTCAAGCGTGTGGCCGGCGTAGTGGGTGGGGGTGTTCACCAGTTGCTTGAGTCCGAGGTTAGCAGGGTTGTCCAGCAGGGTGGTGGTGTTGCTGTCCTTGTTGTTCTTTAGGTGGAAGTTGAGGTCCCCTAGGAGGATGTAGTCAGCGGAGAGGAGAGAGTGCGGGCTGATGAAGTCAGCGATGTCTTCGCTGAATTGGGTGCGTGGTCCCGGGGGACTGCCAAGCCATGCCTTCCCTGTACCTGATTCAAGCTTCCTGGGACCGGTTTCTGGCATTACAGCTGTCTTCAGCCAGGCTTGCTTGAATCCAGTGGCAAAGTGAGCAAGGGACTCACGTCTGAGCATACCCTGCCAACTTATGGCGAACACAGCGGTACAAAAGGGGGTGGTGAAGGACAGAATCAAACACTCACACCCAGTCAACAGATCTGGGTTTAATCCATCACTGTTCTTTAGCCCACTCTGCCACCCCAGTTCAGACATGGTCATATGCAAATCAGTCTGAGCCTGTGCCTCATGGGAACAGTCCAGCCCGAACTGCCAAGCCATGCCTTCCTTGACCGGATTCAAGCTTCCTAGGACCAGTTTCAGGCATTACAGCCGTCTTCAGCCAGGCTTGCTTGAATCCAGTGGCAAAGTGAGCAAGGGACTCACGTCTGAGCATACCCTGCCACACTTATGGCGGCCAAAAGCAGTACAAAGGGGCTAGTGATGGACGGAGTATCTGAATCAATCAAACACTCTCACCCAGTCAAAAGATCTGGGTTTAATCCATCACCGTTCTTTAGCCCACTCTGCCACCCCAGTTCAGACATGGCTATGTGCAAATCAGTCTGACCCTGTGCCTCATGGGAACAGTCAAGTCCGAACTGCCAAGCCATGCCTTCACTGGACCGGTTTCAAGCTTCCTAGGATTGGTTTCTAGCATTACAGCCGTCTTCAGCCAGGCTTGCTTGAATCCAGTGGCAAAGTGAGCAAGAGACTAACGTCTGAGCATACCCTGCCAACTTATGGCGAACAAAGCGGTACAAAAGGGGGTGGTGATAGATGGAACATCTGAACCAATCAAACACTCACACCCAGTCAACAGATCTGGGTTTAATCCATCACTGTTCTTTAGCCCACTCTGCCACCCCAGTTCAGACATGGTCATATGCAAATCAGTCTGAGCCTGTGCCTCATGGGAACAGTCCAGCCCGAACTGCCAAGCCATGCCTTCCTTGACCGGATTCAAGCTTCCTAGGACCAGTTTCTGGCATTACAGCCGTCTTCAGCCAGGCTTGCTTGAATCCAGTGGCAAAGTGAGCAAGGGACTCACGTCTGAGCATACCCAGCCAAATTATGGCAAACAAAGCAGTACAAAAGGGGGTGGTGATGGACGGAGCATCTGAACCAATCAAACACTCACACCCAGTCAACAGATCTGGGTTTAATCCATCACCGTTCTTTTGCCCACTCTGCCACCCCAGTTCAGACATGGTCATAAGCAAATCAGTCTGACCCTGTGACTCATGGGAACAGTCCAGCCCGAACTGCCAAGCCATGCCTTCCCTAGACCGGATTCAAGCTTCCTAGGACCGGTTTCTGGCATTACAGTCTTCTTCAGCCAGGCTTGCTTGAATCCAGTGGCAAAGTGAGCAAGGGACTCACGTCTGAGCATACCCTGCCAACTTGGGCTATTGAACGGTGATGGATTAAACCCGCATCTGTTGACTGGGTGTGAGTGTATGATTGGTTCATATGCTCCGTCCATCTCCACCCCCTTTTGTTCCGCTTTGTTCGCCTTAAGTTGGCAGGGTATGCTCAGACATGAGTCCTATGCTCACCTCGCCACTGGATTCAAGCAGGCCTGGCTGAAGACGGCTGGAATGCCAGAAACCGGTCCTAGGAAGCTTGTTTCCGGTCCAGGGAAGGTATGGGTTGGCAGTTCGGGCTGGCTGTTCTCATGAGGCACTGGGTCAGACTGATTTGCATATGGCCATGTCTGAACTCGTGTGTCAGATTGGGCTAAAGAACAGTGATGGATTAAACCCAGATCTGTTGACTGGGTGTGAGTGTCTGATTGGTTCAGATGCTCCGTCCATCATCACCTCCTTTTGTATCGCTTTGTTTGCCATAAGTTGGCGGGTATGCTCAGACGTGAGTCCTTTGCTCACTTTGCCACTGGATTCAAGCAAGCCTGGCTGAAGACGGCTGGAATGCCAGAAACTGGTCCTAGGAAGCTTGTTTCTGGTCCAGGGAAGGCATGGCTTGGCAGTTCGGGCTGGACTGTTCCCATGAGGCGCAGGGTCAGACTGATTTGCATATGGCCATGTCTGAACTGGGGTGGCAGAGTGGGTAAGAGAACGGTGATGGATTAAACTCAGATCTGTTGACTGGGTGTGAGTGTTTGATTGGTTCAGATGCTCCGTCCATCACCTTCCCCTTTTGTACTGCTTTGTTCACCATAAGGTGGCAGGGTATGGTCAGACGTGAGTCCCTTGCTCACTTTCCCACTAGACTCAAGCAAGCCTGGCTGAAGATGGCTGGAATGCCAGAAACTGGTCCTAGGAAGCTTGTTTCCAGTCCAGGGTAGGCATGGCTTGTCAGTTCGGGCTGGACTGTTCCCATGAGGCACAGGGTCAGACTGATTTGCATATGGTCATGTCTGAACTGGGGTGGCAGAGTGGGCTAAAGAACGGTGATGGATTAAACCCATATCTATTGACTGGGTGTGAGTGTTTGATTGGTTCAGATACTCCGTCCATCTCCACTCCCTTTTGTACCCATGGTTTCAAGCAAGCCTGGCAGAAGACGGCTGGAATGCCAGAAACGGGTCCTAGGAAGCTTGTTTCCGGTCCAGGGAAGTCATGGCTTGGCAGTTCGGGCTGGACTGTTCCCATGAGGCACAGGGTCAGACTGATTTGCATATGGTCATGTCTGAACTGGGGTGGCAGAGTGGGCTAAAGAACGGTGATGGATTAAACCCAGATCTGTTGACTGGGTGTGAGTGTTTGATTGCTTCAGATGCTCCGTCCATCACCACCCCCTTTTGTACCGCTTTGTTCGCCATAAGTTGGCAGGGTATGCTCAGACGTGAGTCCCTTGCTCACTTTGCCACTGGATTCAAGCATGCGTGGCTGAAGACGGCAGAAATGCCAGAAACCGGTCCTAGGAAGATTGTTTCCGGTCCAGGGAAGGCATGGCTTGGCAGTTCAAGCGGATTGTTCCTATTAGGCACAGGGTCAGACTGATTTGCATATGGCCATGTCTGAACTGGGGTGGCAGAGTGGTCTAAAGAACGGTGATGGATTAAACCCAGATCTGTTGACTGAGTGTGAGTGTTTGATTGGTTCAGATGCTCCGTCCTTCACCACCCCTTTTGTACCGCCTTGATAATAACACCACCAACATAAATGTGACAGGTGTGCCTGTTTTGCAGAGACGGTCAATCGGTGGCTTGATTTTTGCTATTGCCATCCTCAGGTTCTGCTCCACATCTAGTATTGAACGGTACTTAGTCTTTAATACCGCAAGTGCTGAAAACCCAATCTCACATAAATAGGACAAGCTGAAAGGCAAGAGAGTTTTGATAGCAGTTGCTCCCAAAGCTGAATATTCTGCAGACATTTTCAACCAAGACAGAAACTGTAAGGGAGACAGTGTTGTCTAATGTTTCAAGCACTCCCTAGCTCAGAGCTGGTACACGAGAAACAAATCTTCTCTATAAATCATTAACAAACTTTTTAGGCAGCATTATAATGGCTAATTGTCCACCAACCAGTTATGACCTGAAGACAGTTGAAAGACCACAGTCCACAGAGAAGGCGCTGAATAAACACCTAATTGAGAATTCCTTAGTGGTATGATAAGTTGCTTGCCGGAAGCAGTGGGGGTTTGGGACACATCAGGCTTATGTTTAAAAAAATAGAACCAATAATAAATTAATGATGTTGTGTAGTTTACTTTAGAGTAATGTTTTCTGACAGACTTCGTGATGGCAGGGACATGTTAGGGATTTTGGGTGCCCGGTGCTAAAACTATTTTGGGGGCCCTTGTTCAGTACAGTTTTGAGTATAAATGATTTTTTTTCAGCTCTGCCATACCCTATTTAGCCAGGCTACTAACGGTGCACAGGCACTGTAATAAAAATTCTAAAAGCATTTACATCTAATATTCAGAGATATTGATGTGTTTTCACGGTTGTAACAAAGGAGCAGCCCACTAATTTTACAGTGAATAAAATCTGTGATATCCTTCAATTTCTCATATGTGAGGACCTGCTTGGATCTAACTTTTTTCATGGTTAACTTTTTTATGGTTTTTCCATGAAACAAACACATTTCTCTGCAAATAGTAATAGACTGCCTTACATAAATTACATTAAAAAGAAATTAAACAAAACGGCATTAGCAAACATCTGTTTAGGAATTATTCCAGTCCATCAGGGTAAAAACAGAACTGTCTCTATTAAGGGGACCCTGAAAGGCTGGATTGCAGTGCATTAAATGTCTCTGTTTGTAAGTTAGGATGAAAACATTAATCGGGCACATGCCAATACTTGTGTACAGAGGTGAGTGAGGTTACCATATGAATTTGGATGTGCATGTTAGTGCAGAGTGGGACGAATTAATGATGGTTAATGATGGGCTTATTGGCGTGAGATTGCAGATTGAGCAGTGAGGGGGATAGGATAGTGAAGTGTCATGGGTGCAGGTTGAGTAGTGTGCTTGTGTGACTGCAGGATGAGGTACAGGGTGAACAGCGCAAGTGCATTGTGAGTGCAGAGTGATCACTGTGAGTGGAGGGTAAGTGGGTGAATGGTGTGAGTGCATGATGATCAGTGTGAGCATTGTGATCACTGTGAGTGCAGAGTGATCATTGTGAGTGGAGGGTAAGTGGGTGAAAGGTGTGAGTGCATTGGGATCAGTGTGAGTGCTGGGTGAGGGTGAAAGTGAAGGGCGAGAATGAGGAGTGAGTGGTCTGAATGCAGGGTGCCTTACCAGACACTTGAAGTAACTCAGCATGATATTGACAGCGGCGTGGGGTGTCAAATGTGTTAACATATTGCTATTATGGTAGAACCCAGCGATCAGGGTGGAGGAAATAAATAATGTGCTAATCCCTCAACAAACTTCCAGTCTTATGATTAGGGTTGCCAGCTCATTATTTTGATGTCACAGATGGTATAAAAGTAAGCATTCATCTAAAGCTGTATTTTCAGCACTTGTCTGTGCATACTTTGAATAGCAACTATAAATAGAAAGAACTTTTAATTGTTTTCTAGAGCTGCCTAAATGATCAATGACTGATAATAAAAGGGAACAATGACAGAAAAAGTCACATTACAAATGAATACATACTTGTTATTTATAACCATATTTAGCACAAGGCTGGCTGGCATTTTGCACGCCTGCCTGTGTAATTTTAAAAGAAACTTTCAGGGACGTTTCCGGATTTTGGGGGCCCTGGGCCAAATGTATTTTGGGGGCCCCTGTTAGGACCAGCTTTGATTTTATGATTCAGTCTCAGCTCTTTCTGCCTTCTTTGGTCAAATACTAAATGTGTGTACATCTAATATTCAGGGATAGTGATGTGTGTTTTCAGTATGTAACACAACAGCAGTTCACTATTATTACTGCAAATAATCTCTGTCACACCCTCCCATTTCTCATATGTGAGGTCCTGTACTGAGTTAAAATAAAGTTTTTAAATGGATGTTGCATGACGCAGAAGCACATTTTGTCTTCAAAATGTCTGTAATAGACTTACACATTAACAATGAATGATAGAAAAACGCCATTTACAACATTGTGTTTAAAAATTATGCAAGGTCATGAGGGCAAAACTCTGTAGAACAAAGCTGGCTCTTTCACCCCCCCCTTACTCCCACCCCCTTTGAAAGGCTGAGGCCTTGGGCCAGAGACCACTTTGCCCACGCCTTAAAACTTCTCTGGAAACTTTGTCTCCTTTCTGAGAAGAGCTAACTCTCCCAAGGGGGGGGGTTAATTCATAGAGCTAACATGCTTCAGCTGTAGTGGGAGGCATGGAGTCTCCTCTGCTAAAACTGAAAGTGTGCCTGTTTGTTTGCTTTTGGTTTTAGCAGAGGAGACCCACTCCTGGGATAGGCAACAAGACAAAAGTCTGGTCACGAAGTGCCCCATCGATTTACCCTCCCTCCCTCCTTCAACCATACCAGAGTTCTCCAAGAAGACTTGCGTTAGACGCAGGGAACAAAGGTAAAATTGGAGTGGAGTGCGCGCCCCCCTGGGAGGGTGTCACGCCCTCCCAGGGGGGTGCACCCCACAGATTGAATAACTCTTCCTTATGGTATGCCTTGCATGAATCCTACTCAATACAATCATCTGTAAAGTTTAGATTAACCAGAAAGACTTTGTTGGACCTGACCTTTTTTGCAGCGCCTCCCACAGATGTTTGCCTTCTCTTGTTGAAGTAGCCTTTTAGTACATGAGTCAGGTCTGACACTGCAGCCTGTAGTGCAGTTTTAAAGTGCCTTTTTGATTTTCCAAAATAGATACTTTGAAAGGCCAAAATCTTCCTTTTCAATAGTTATAATTTATTCGCCAAAGTAGGCCCTAAAGGCTCGTAGGACAGGGGGCATTGTATTTAAAAAGTAGGACATGTGTGTTTATGTTTTAAATGCCATGGCAGTGAAAACCTCCTTAAGTCTCTTTTCACTGTTGTAAGGTTTATCTCTCCCATTGAGAAGTACTGAGCTACCTTATTACATTTAATATGTGATAAAATTGGATTGAGAGCAGATAGAGTAATTTTCTTTGCACATTAATTTGTTGCAATTTAAAATCTCCTTTAATGGTAAAGTCTGACTGTAAGTCACAATTATGAAAATTCCACTTTTACAAATTTGACATTTTCTAGTTGCAGGCATGTATGCCTTCTGCCAGTGTCCTTTTTCACACGACAGTAAATGGCAGTGCTGGTGGTGTTTGTGTATTGCTTCCAGCAGTCATTTTTCAGATGCCTTTTTTTCAATGAGGTTTTCAATTTCTGAGGATTCTCAACTCACTTGTTCCCCACTCTTGGTTTTGATTAAGGGTTCTGGAGAAGCTATAACACGGGCTTTCCTTTCTCATATTTGGAGATAATTATTTGCAACTATATCGCGACATTATGTAATGCATTCTCTTACTATGACCACTTACACCATACACTATTTGAGCACTCTAAAACTGGTGATGGAATTCTTTTGATCTTTTTGGCTTGTTCTTTTTTCTTCAGTTTCATTCATTTTTATCTTTCTACTTCCAATGTATTTTTCTTCTGTTTACTTACTTCAAAGAAATGGCATATTTTAACATTGCTCCATTTATGCTTAAAATAATTTTCACAGCCTTGAAAAAGTCACTGAGTGACAAAACTTGCATTGGCTGTTTTCTGAAGATAGAAATTATGAAAACTGTTTGATTGCACCGTAAACCATACTAGCATTTGATACAAAGTAATAAACTATATGTTTGTTGCACAAAACAGGTCCTAAATATTTGGACTACATACTCATTTTTATACAGTTTGGTTGCATGTTTCAATATTAGTAACATAAAGGGGGCTCAGGTGTGGACTGGTCCTGGACCCATGGCTGAAAACACTTTGCGTTTCTCTAAAGACAAAATTATGAAAACCTGGCATTGTGGCTCTTCACGCTGAGACTCTTCCACCCATGATGACTGCCAATCTGAATTTGTGGTGAGACCAGCTCTTCACTACAGTGTCAACCAAATACTGATTGATGTAGCAAAAGTAGATATTTGTTTTGCTGCCACTACATATACGAGGTTTATGGTGCTAGGAGACCATAGAGGACAGTTAAAAAATACACTGACAAAAGATTACAAATAAAACACAAATGATACTAACAATAATTCTTAGGTAGTTTTATTTTAAGTCCATACCTCTATTATTCAGATTGGCATTAGCCAAGACATTTAAATTTTACAAAATTTAGATGTATATTATGCTAACTTAATGAAGATTTCAGCCACCTCTTTTCATCCATTGGTCTCCTGCCCACTGCAGTATACAACACAGAGCGATGGGCCATTTTACTTAAGCAACTGGTTAACTTCAATTTGATTGACTGCATGTCCACATACAAGGTAGTTCTCTTTTGTGTCAGTGTCAGTGTATTTGTATTTATTTTGTAATTACTTTGTGTTTAGAGCCTGACGTGATAGCAATTCAAAGTGAGCACAGGGCACATTTCAGCTTTATCAGTTCCTTTCTCCTGCCAATGCTGTTGTACATTCTATTTAGAGGGGTCTTTGTGTATCTGACTCATGGTTTTTCACCCCAGAAGACACTGTGTCCTTTTGAAACTGTTCTGCATTACATTATCCTCTTTCCTTGGATCCTTTCTTTCCTACTGTACTCTTTCCTCCTTTCCTCTTTCCTATCTTATTTCCTTCTTTCCTCTTTATTTCCTTGTTTACCTTTTCCTTCATGCTTACTTGTCTCTCTCTTTTCTTTTTTTTGCTCTCTATCCTTCTTTCCTCTGTCCTTCTTTCTTGCCTTCCTCTCTCTCTCTCTTTCCTTCCTTTTTTCCTTTTTCTTTCCTCTTTTCTTCCCTTACTTCATCCCTCCCTATTTCTCTCTCTTCCTTCTTTCCTTTTTGCCTTCCTACTTGCTGTCTTTCTCGCCTACTTTCTAACAAGGACAAGGTTCTGGCAGCCAATTTAAGATCAAATGGATGTTTTAGGTTTGTGTTAGCCGAGACATTTAATTTTACTACATCTATGTGTATAACATAGTTAGTTATAACAGTTTTCAGCCACCAGGCTTCACCCATTAGTCTGTGGTTCTGTCAGTCACCTTTTTCTTCTACCCGCTTTAGCATGTATGAAGGGGTAATGTGTTACCCCACTTCAGCCACTGGCTGACTTTACCCCTAGTTCCATTGTTTGTGCCGTCTTCCCTTTTAATAAGGAACACATTCTCGAACACAGTAATTCCCTATAGTGCCTTGGAATACTACGGTAATGTGTGCTTTTTCGAGACCAAAATAAAAGTTTGCCTTCATCCAATGATATCTTTTTAGAGTTGTGAGGGCCAAGCAGTTTCCTGAACAATATAGTTTTTCAAAAACTGTGACCAAACAAAACTAGAATTCCCAAAAGGCTGGTAGCCAATGCCAGATGTATTGGTTTTGCTAATTTTTTTGTTTTGTATGGAAGGATTATTCATCACCTGTGATTGGCCAAATGTGGTGCTGAACTTACTCTATGTCTGAGCTCAAGTACACTTACAACACTTTTGGGTTGCTTTGGCTGCATTACCTATAAAAGGGCAATTTTTGTAAACAGTAACAGATCACTCTTTTATGGGTGGATGATGTTTGTCCTTTACTAAACCATCTCTACCTATCCCTAAACATCTCCTTAGTCCTCCCTTAAACCCTCTGCTTGAGTAGTAATTGCCATTTTCTAGCCACTCGTCTCTGTTTCTCTTGCATTTTCAACTAAAATGTATACTTACGTGTGCAGAGATCTCCACAGTTGGTGCAAAAGTCTATGCACAGAAAAGATAAGAGAGGCAGAGGCAAAAGCAGAAACCTCAGACCCTGGGTATATGACTAACATTTTGTAGAACTATTTTAGCACTGCACAATGTACTACAAAATTCAGCTTGGGAATAGGCCCCTCAATTATTCTCCTTCTAAGGTTTAAGGTTAATAAAAGGAGCACCTGTGTATCATAATATTGCCTATTATATAAGGTCCTACTTATCCCGAGGACTGCATTAACAACTAATTTGAACAAACTAAAACTATAAACTTTAAATGGGCAATTCTATTTAATTTGTAAATGTATTTTGTGTTTTTGTACGTGAGTCTTTTGACATGGTTAGCTCCTACTTTTTGCCTGGAACATGATGTGATTTCAAATGAAAGTGCACTGGGTCACTGCTAACTAGGATCCCAGTGCCAGATCGCTTTCCTAAAACTGTACCACAATTGGCACAACTTGAGCAACCCCTGTAAGTCCCTAGTAAATGGTAAACCTGGTACCTATGGCATTGGGTCTGAAAAGGGTGCATTAGGGCTGCAGATTGAATTGTGCAACCCTAGGGATCACTCATCAAGACCATGCAAACTGCATTGCAGGCTGCTTGTCTTAATGCAGAGAAAACTGAAGAGTCAACATGGCACACATCTCTGTGTGCCATGCCCAGAAACACTGCATGAGGTATAGGTAAGTCACCGCTACAGCAGGATTACTGCCCTAAGGCAGGGTGCACTATACCATATGTGTGGTCATATCTGTCTGAATGGATATGACCCTACAATATCTAAATCCATTCTTGGATATTGTAAGTATGCAGGGAAGCCATATAGATTACAAGTGCCGGACACCCATCATTACGGGTTCCCCAGCACCATGATGGCTTCACTGTACCCAGGGATGTTTGGTAACAAATATCTCATCTTAATAAATCCGCACTGATGCCAGTGTTGGATGTATTAATAAATGCACACAGAGAGCACCGTAAAGGAGTCCCCTGAAAACCTACGAAACATTGGTGTGGTCTGTGACTGGTCTTAGCCAGCCTGCCGGCACCAAACATATTTCTGATCTCGCTCTCAGAGGCCAGGAACAATGCCTGGTCTGGCTGGAGGTGCTTCTCACCTCCTCCTGGTCAGAATGACATTCTAAGGAGCTAAGCTTCAAAGCTGATGCCACCTTTTAAATACAACCCAAGCATTTCCAGTTAATGGAGGATGCCAACCTTCCTGTCCTGCTCCACATTTGGTGGGAGGACAGGAAGGAAAAGTAGATAGATGAGGAGATAGGCCCACATTCAGCCATCGCCACTAGTAAGGTGGGGCAGGTGATATGGACCCCACTTCTACAATGCCCCTATCTTGTGTTGGAGGGAATAAGCCAACGAGGGTCCCAACAGAAGTGGTCAGAGGAGGGTGTAGTCACCCTAATGGTAGGTAGCTGTTCATTGTTATGAGTCTCCCTTCCATTTTGTTGTATTGCCTCCTCTGTTTTTTATATGTTTTTTGCTGGTTAGATGCTTTGGGACTGTGCCACTGCTATTCAGTGCCACTGTGCAAGTGCTCCCTATGTTAAATTGTTGTACTAATTAGTGACTCCATGATTGGGTTATTTGATTTACGTGTCAGACCCTAGTACAGTGCATTGTGTGTGCCCAGGGCTTGTAAATCAAATGCTGCTGGTGGGCTTGCAGCCCTGGTTGTGCCACCCACAAAAGCAGCTTGTAAAGTATGTCTCAGACCTGCCATTTCAAGGCCTTTGTGCAGTCTGTGACTTACAGCCATTTTCGTTTTAGACTTTTGCAAGGCTACCTGACTCAGGGAACATGGTAGACATTCAAATTTAATATGCCTGAACTCAGAATGATATAATACATATTTTAGTAAAGTTGTTTTTTATATTCTGTGTTTGAAAATACCACTTTTAGAAAGTAAGTATTTTCTTGCCTAACTATCCAAGCCTGCCTATGCTAAGTTGTGTATTCCTTGTTTGGAGTTTGAGTGACAGGGGATGGGGAATTCCAGGAGAAAGGATGAGTCACCAAAGTGCGGAATAGAGAGTTCTGCATCTGGATGGGTGGGTGGGAGGACTTGCACCTGGGATCTGAATAGGGATATGCCTTCCCTCCACAATGCTGTCTCCACCTCCAGTGGTGTGTCTGATGTCCCTGGCCTACACGGTGAAAGGGAAGAAGGAGTCTTGTCAACAAAGTGCTCCAGGACTGACCAGAACTGGTTTGGCATAGGCAGAGGCCTCTCTACCTTCAGAGAACAAAGAGAAAAGTAGTAAAAATATGGGGACCCAGACCCCAAGACTTTAGATCACTTCTAGGAACAAGACAAACCTTTCACCAAGGAGACGAACCAAGGAAGCTGCAGGCGTTTGGACTGCCCCTCTGCCAGTGTGCTGTTTACTGGGTTGGCCTGCAGTGGTTTCTTTATTGCCAAGGAAAGGAAAGGGAACTTTTAAAGAACTTTCATCATCTTGCAGAATATTACTCCAAGGGCTTGAACTTGTGCTTGCCTCCTGCTGAAGTATCAGGGACAAAAGACCTCACCTCCAGCTCTCCCCAGAGTTTCCTTGCTGGGAATTCTGTCTGCAGACGCCTGCCTGTCGCTGGAGCTGGAAGTGCGACGCATCAAGAGAAGTGTGTTGCAGTTGCAGCTGTTGCCATTGCATCGCCGGAGAAGCGTGTCGCGGCCGGAGAGGTTGAAGCCACATCACCATAAGAAGCGTGCCTTTGTCAAAGCTGTTACCCGACGCATCACCAGAGAAGCGTGTGTCTGCCGAAATTACTCCATCGCATCACCAGAAAAGCATGTCGTTGGGCCTGTCGTGGCTCCAAAGCTACAGAGTTTGCCACACGGCCACCAGGCATGCACGTATCATCTTCATGTCAATGCATCAAGGTCTCCATCTTATCGCATCACACACGGATTGTCTCATCGCGGCGCCATCTTGCGCATCTCAACCAGGCGGCAGGATGAGAATGTACGCATCACCTCTGCTCCAGTAAGGATCAAAACACATCCCCTAATCTGCGCAAGCATCGAGGCGCGACGCATCATCTTCCCCGAAGCACGGAACCAACCCATTTCCCACTCTGCGAGCCATTTGTTTGTTTAGCGTTACACATCCAACTGGAACTAAGTAACTTTTACCATCTTTAAGTCAACTTTAAGTACGGTTTTGTAGATTTTTGTCAGTTGTGGTCTTGTGTTAAGTCTATATAAAGAATGCTTATTTTTATAAAACCTGTGTGGTGTCCATTTGTAGTGTTTTCACCTTATTACTGTCTATATTTGCAAATGCTTAACACACTGTCTCTGAGATAAGTCTGTCTGCTCGTGCCAAGCTACCAAGGGGTGAGCAGGGGTTATCCAGTAGTGTAATCCCCTTTCCCTGACTTAGAAGCAAGAGTCCCTATTTTGTCAAAGGTGTACACCATTGCCAACTAGAGACCCCCAGTTCTAACAGTAGCCCATTGGCTACTACTTCCTACTTCCTTTAACGCCCCTGAATTTAGTATTTAGGTGGCACCCCTGGACCCTGAACCTCTGATTTGTTGGACATAAAAAGAAAACCAACACAGGAGAGCTGCTGACCCAAGAATGGAGTTCCTGTTGCAGAATGTTGCCACAGAGCCAGGTTTGCTGCCGCAAGGACTAGACCACCAAGGTGTGCTGTCTCGTCCTGTTGCTGTGAGGCATTCAAGAACATTGGAGCACCTTCAGTCCTTCAACAATCACCAGAGGACTCCCTTGGAGAAGAGCAACTACTCCCCTGCAGACACAGGCACCAAACCTGTATAGTCCGGCTTACCATCCTGCCGCTGCCTGGTGACACAGCAACCAAACCAGAAGAGGTACACCAACTCCAGAAGGTCATTTATGTCCCCCCACACCAAGTGAGAGGACACCAGGACCTACCGGAGCTGTGCCATAGCAATACCCAAGGCACTAGATCAACTGCAACCGACACCGAGATGAAGGGTCCAATCCAGGCTGCATTTGCCCAGGAAGCAAGCACCAATCGAGGAACATCGAGACCCCTAAGGCCTACTCTGTCAGTGGCCCAGCTGTCCCAGAATCTTCCCTATACCCTGCCTGCTCCTGACAATGAAGGCCATCTTGATGCACAGAACCTAGTTGACCTACCTGCTCTGTACTAAACCCTCCCAGCCTGGGTAACAATGAACCAGCTGAGCTCCTGTTGTCCTGAGACCTCTGTGACCCTATCCCTTGTTTGGGGTCCACAGGACATACCTTTAAGACCCCTTGTGCAGCCTGTTTGGAGGTAGCCCCTTATTCTGTAACACCTGCTACCAATGATGTCAGCAACCTGCTCCCAACAATTTGCTGGTGGAACATTGGACCTGTTCTTGCTACCCTTCTAAAACCCGAAGGTGAACCCGAAGAACAAATTGTACAATTTTCTACACATTTCTCCATAGACTTCTATTGTACATAATTGCCCATAACTGTGAGTTATTTTCTGGGTTGAAAAAATGATATAAAAATCTGGGTTATTTTTGAAAATTGATCTCAGATGTATTCTTGAGTGTGTGCCTCATTTATTGCCTTGGTGAGTTACAAATAATGCTTATGATAAGCCTAACTTCTTACCCACACTACTACAACAAGTATTATCTACATTTGCTTCTGTATACAAATCTGGGTCTCACTGATTTCTCTGCACAGTGTACTTTGTTTTAGTACACTATATAGAGAACCAGCTTCCTACAGCCCTTATCTAAAATGATTTATATAGATATATTTTTTCGCCCTGTGTTGTTTTCCAACAATATAATTCGCGAAATTCTTTTAGCAAGGCGTGACTTGTGTATTCAATGAAAACAAAAGAACAGCTTGTCATGTATAATGCAAAGAATATACACTGCATGAGCTCCTAGAATAGAGACATGTGTATAGATGTGTTGCTTCAGTTATGTAGTCACGCTAGATGATTTTCAGATGATTGTTCTTTTTCTGACTTACTATGCTATAGAGAATTATTGGAGTTTCATAGATCAACAGTTCCTGGTTTCCATTTTTATTTTACCAGGATACTGTTGAAAAAACATAATTAGATGCAGCGCAATGGATGACATTTTTTTTCTATAAAAACAAAATGTTTAAGACTGAAATCTAGTAAAAATCTATTTAATTTATGTCATGAACGGGGGTGCTAGAGCTCCCCTTAAAGACATTTCACTGTCTACTGCGCATGAAACAAAATAAAAAATGTTGCCAATTAATGCAGGAGCAGCAGAGAGTATATGGCTCAGAAACAGAGAGCAGTAGTTGCCTGCACCTCATGCATTAATTTGGAAAATCTTTTGAGGTAATTCTATAATGCGCTTCAGAAGGTGTTTTATTTAAACACACAAAGATCACGGCAACAATGCATTTGTTCATGATAAGGCCATTACGGGGTGATTTACTAACATTTTGCACTTGGGTTTCATCATAAAAGTGACGCAAAAGTGCACATATTATTTTTTTATTGTTTACTTTCCAGTTTTTGGGCTGGAAATGGACTAAAAGTAATGCAAGTAAAACCAGGCATTAAAAGGAGAAATGTTTTAATTTCTCCTTTCCTTTCCACTTTGCATGTGTGCTATACTGTACAGCACACATATAAAGTAGGAAACGTTTTAGACCTTGTGTGGGCATAATATTTTGTACTGAAAGGGAACTCTTCCAGTACAAAACCCATGCTAGACTCTCACACACACACTTGCGCTATGGTGCAAAGGTGTGTGAATGGGGCACAGCAGCAAAATCCTGCAGCAGCATTAGGGAGAGGGGAGAATCGTGCCAAATCTCTGTAAATATGTGCTCTCTTGCTCCCTCCCTGTCAAGCAACGCAATGCAGCATTTTTGGCTGCTGCGTTGCACTGGTGACAGTTTAGTAAACGCCTGTTAGTCTGTTATTTTTCTTCTGCTCATAAAGTTGTTTTAGGTGGCTGAGATTATGGCACCAGCAAAATTGCAGGGTTTCCAGCCAACTCTACAACATGCTTTTCCATCCTCTGTAGAAGAGATAGGGGCATATTACCAAGCAATAGCGATAATTATCGCTATTGCTTGGTTAGCGGGAAAAAATTATCGCCGAGCTGCGGCGATGTTTATCGCAGATAAACCTTGGTATTACCAAGGTTTATTGCAAATGCGATAAAAATCGGCCGCAATGCATGAATATCTCTGAAAAGTCAGCGTTATTCATGCATTAGCGAGCTAATGCTCTTAGCCATGTTATCCACCTCCCATTGAATAACATGGCTAAGAACTGCTCAGGGCAGGTGTTAGCTTTTGGAGATATTCGCGCTTAGCACAAATGTCTCCAAAAGTTGGTATTAGGAGATAGCGATGTTAGCGACTGTTTCCAGTCGCTAACATCTTGGCACGCCCACTTTGCATGTCATTAGTGATAAATATCACTGACATGCAAAGTGGGGCCCAAGATGGTCGCTATCTCCTACTAGCTTTCGCTACCTGGTGTTAGCGACAGCTAGGTAATAGGGAGATAATTTTATCTCCGTTTTCTTGGCTTTAAAGCCAAAAAAAGCGGAGATAAACCCCCTTGATAATATGCCCCAGAGTTCTTGTGGCGACCTCTGTTTCTTCTGTGAAGAGTTTTGCATCACTTATTCTCTGAGTGTACCTGAAGCCATAAAAATATTGATAGCGGTTTTAATTCTACCATTTTCCAGTGTAGTCTCTACACCTGACACTTGTGTTTGTGCTCTACGAGAGAGATACTTCACCCTTATGGAAGTTGAATGCTACATTCAGTGGTTAACCTGTCTTTTTATAGCATTCGAAGACTACTTTATGCAAAATTTAGTATTCGATAGTGTTCTTTTTGGGAAGGCTAGTGCATGAAGACTACTGATATGTGAGTGGTACTTCTTGAATACTAACAGAATACTAAGCACATACTTATTTGTAATCGCATAGTCTTCATTTACAAAGCTGAACATTATCGGGCACATGCATCAATATTGCATTTTGCGATTCCTTAATTGCTAAAAATAAGGAATCGCAATTAAGTGTTAAACCTGGCATCCTTGGCGTGGTTTTTCCCCCATCTTTTTGCCTCTGACTCATGTATTTTTGATGCTGTGCTGGATTTCGTTTTATAAGGAATCACAATTAAGGAATTGCAAAATGCAATGCATCAAAAAATCGCTCAAAAAATAGCGATTCCCTAAAATTCCTTAACTGCGATTCTCTAATTGAGAATTGCAATTAAGGAATACCACCCCATTCATTCCTATGGGCCTAGAGGCCCATAGGAATGAATGGGAATGACATTCCTAATTTGCGATTCACCATTAGAAATTTGCAAATTAAGAATGCAATTTCAAGGGTGCAGGGGTGTCCAAAGGACACCCTGCTGCATCCCTGAAATCAGCTTAAAAGTACATTTTGCACACTCACATGCCCCAAGGGCATGTTTGTGTGTAAAATGGAACTTTAAAAAATGCACTTTTGTGCATTTTTCAAAGTTTTCGCAAATTACTATGAAGGTCAACTTCATTGTAATTTGCACCTCTCATTTGCAAATTCGCAAATTTTAAAAGTTTGATGCATTGCATTTAAAGAATTGCGAGAACAACAAAATGCATAATGCATCCCAAAAATGGAAATTGCATTCACAAACGGCAGAATTTTGCGATTCGCACCATTTGCGAATGCAATTTCCTTTGATGCATGTGGGCCTAAGTGAATAAAACAATTTGAATACTACTGGACTTTACCCAGACTACTATTAACATTGTATTCAAGCTGCATGCTGGATGGTAGATCGGTGACTTATTTATTATACAATTGTTATGCCTTATTTATTATACTATTGTAGTGTTTGTGTAGAGTAGTGTTTTAGGGTTTAGGGTAGTACTGGGGGTAGAGCAGGCTAGTGTTTAAGTTTGGGGACCAGACTTGGGGTCGGGGGGAGGGTCGATGCTGGGGGTAGTGTTTTAGGGTTTAGGGAAGTGCTGGGGGGGTCGTGCAGGGTAGTGTTTGAGTGTGGGGATCAGACTGGGGGTTGTGGAGGGTCATGCTGGGGGTAGTGTTTTAGTGTTATGGGTAGTGTGGTGGTGTTTGTGCAGTGTAGGGTAGTGCTTTAGGGATTAGTGTAGTGCTGAGGGGTCATGCAGGGTAGTGTTTGAGTGTGGGGCCGGACTGGGGGTCGGGGGGGTCGTGCTGTGGTTAGTGTTTTAGGGTTTAGGGTAGTGCTGTGGTGTTTGTGTAGTATAAAGTAGTGTTTTAGGGTTTAGAGTAGTGCTGGGGGGACATGCAGGGTAGTGTTTGAGTGTGGGGACCAGGCTGGGGGCTTCGGGGAGGGTTGTGCTGGGGCTACTGTTTTAGGGTTTAGGGTAGTGTTGTGGTGTGTGTGTAGTGTAGGGTAGTGGTTTAGGGTTTTGCTGGGGTGGCCTGCAGGGTAGTGTTTGAGTGTAGGGACCGGACTTGGGGTCGGGGGAGGGTTGTGCTGGGGGTAATGTTTTAGGGTTTAGGGTAGTGGTGTTGTGTTTGTGTATTGTAGGGTAGTGGTTTAGGGTAGTGCTGGGGGGTCATGCAGGGTATTGTTTGAGTGTGGTGACCAGACTGAGGGTCAGGGGAGGGTCGTGCTGGGGGTAGTGTTTTAGGGTTTAGGGTTGTGTTGCATCATCTGGCTTTCCTCTCTCGTCATGGCTCATTAAGCGCATCGCTCACCATTCGCCAGACGTGCCTTTAAAATATATATATATATATTTTAGCGCAAGGCGTGCGCACGCAAGCGTGCTTGTTTATACTGTTTGCATGCCCTGTCCTATGCAAACCTACACATGAAACTGCTGCTTACCTGTGTAATTGCTGTACATAAACTAGATTATTGCATGTATGCAATGCAGCGACAAAGTAGTTATTACTGCGGTCGAGCCTTTGTTTAAAATAACTGTGTAATAGAAAGCTACACTTTGGTGAAATAAATATAACACGATTCACTGTTAATCTATCACTGAATTTGCACTTGTTAGCATTGTTGTTATAAATAAACCACATTTTATATATTATAGTGGTATGCTAGCGCAAGACAGCTGGGTAATACAAATGGACATTTACGTATGCTCATGTGATGTGAACTTTTGAATTAAACAAGCAATATTACCTGTCTCAATATGTTTAGATATTTGTAATGCTCCATTTAATTCTGGAATATCTATATACATTTTTCTTGAAATTTCATGGTCAATTTCACGGTAAATATACATATAGGTAGCAGGTGGCAGACTCGTTCTTTTAGCCCCAAGCACAAATCCAGCATTGAAGAGCAAGCCCCGGGGACACGCTGTCAACCTATTGAACAGACTGAGTTAGATTCAAAAGGAATTCCTCCAATCACCGATATGATGGGGGCGGGTTAAGGATGCAGGTGACCCGGCTCATCTTCCAATTGTGAAGGGAAGTCAGTCTAATCATTTCAAAAGCTTCCAATCAGAAGTCCGCTTTCATTATCTCGTATGCTTTCATGGCTCACTAACTAATCCACTGCTTCAGCCCTCCTGATTTTTAGGATGAAGCCTGCGTAGGCTGCGCATGCGCAGTCTCGCTGGAGAGATCTTATGATCTTGAGGACCTTTCACTAGCGGGTGTTAAGCCCGCCCCTCTTTCCCATTGGCTGGAGTCACCGTTTATGCTAAACGGTGGCCAGCCATTGGGAAAGAGCATCCTCTGACGTACACTTTTCTCTCTTTCTGCCGTCCCACTTGGACTGACTGACCTGACTTCCTGCTTGCATAAAAGGTTTGTTATCTTTATGGGGCTAAACCGATGGCCCCATAAAGAAGATAATAAACCTTTTATGCCAGAAGGAAAGCAGGCTGAGGCCGTCCAAGTGGGATGGCAGAAAAAGAGAAACGTCTACGCGAGCGCTTGTTTATCCAGATTACCTGGTACAAATGTTTGAGGGTATAGGCCAATCCAGTTTACCTGTCACACGTATTTTCTCGTCCATGTTAACTTGCATCCCCTGTTTAATACATTTCTGCGTTCTTATTGGTCTCAGTTACCCATCAATGGCACTTCATGGTTGCTACAGATTACCTGTTACAAGTGTTTCCTGGTCTGTTTAGGTGCTGTTTGCCCACCAAAGGTTTTCCTGCCCATTCTCGCACTTACCTATGTCGAAGCACTTACTTTAATCAAAGAAAGGAAAAAGTCCCAATACTTCCCAATGGGAAACAAAACCTATTGTATATAACCCCTCATAACTCAAAGTACTAAGAAACTATGGGCCCGATGTAGGTAAATCCCATTTACCAATTTTGAAATACCGAATTTTACCGATTCGGTATTTCAAAATCGGTAAATGGGATGTAGGTCCCAACATCTGGATTCATTACCGAATCCTTAACCATTCATTAATTACCGATTTGGTAAATACCGAATCGGTAATGCCCATTCATACCTATGGGCTTTGAAGCTCATAGGAATGATTAGGCATTACCGATTCGGTATTTACCGAATTGGTAATTAATGAATTCACAAGGGTGCAGGGGGTGTCACTTTGACACCCTCTAGCACCCCCAAAACGGGCATGTGTGCAATGTGGCACACAGACATGCCCTAAGGGCACGTCTGTCTGTCACATGGCACATGTGTACATGCACAGATGTGCATGTACACAGGAATAGGTATTTTACCATGGATTTGTATTCCATGGTAAAATACCAATTCTGTAAGCCATGTGCCAATGGAAAATTGGCTACCCACATAGCATTTTCGGTAATATTACCGAATTGGTAATTATTACCGAATCGGTACTTATTACCGATTCGGTAATAATAACGATTCGGTAAAATTACCGAATATGTGCACCTACATCTCCCTAGTCCTTTACCGATCGGAAACGGCCGAAAATCGGTATTTTCGGCCGATTCCGATCGGTAAAGGGCTACCTACATCTGGCCCTTAGCAACCACATTACACTAATAGAAGCAAATAAATGAACAATAAAATGAATCAATATAGAAAATTGTACAATGTATTACATATAATACATTAATAAATACAAAATTACAGTGACATACAAGTAGGTTAAAAATGTGTCAATTCAAGTTATCACATTTCTATAAAAAAATGTATCCCATTAGTTAAAGAACAATAAAATACAAGCTCTCCGGGGACCTCTCGGCAGCAGTAGTAACTTTGTAGTTGTACCGAACCTTAAGTTCTGACGTCCGAGGCTAGTACCTATACAGTGCGCGTGCGTACTATTTTACCATGTGAAAACTATAAATCCCAAGGAGTCAAGCACAGTTGATTACGTCCTATAGATGTGCTGACGTCAGTCACTGCTGAGGAGCGAAGCAATTGTTCGGCTGTCTTGTGAATTCACCCACTGTTCCGTGGGTAACAAGGTAGTCATTTTCTTATTTAGAACGTTTAATTCTTTTCAAATAGTATATAGTTAAATGCTTGATGTACAAATTATTAGCTGATTTTTTAAAATAAATATTTTTTTCTTCTGCTAGTGTCATATTTATGTCGATATGTCATGATATTCCGAAAGCAAAGTGTGCGATCTTCTGCAATTCAAATCCTAAATGGAGACGTTAGAAGAGTTTCTAGTATCTTATGCGTTTGATATAGTGACCAACCAAAACCCCAAGCACTCAAAACCGCATTTCTACGAATGATACTAGAGTCCTTGATTGTGAATGTGCATCCCGCTTCCATGTTAGCCAGTAAAATACCCCGTACAAAAATGGTCCCAATACTCTAGTATCTGTTTTGTGTTATAGTATCCCGTTTCAAGATGGCTTTCGCGTGTACATGTGCAAATGGTTACCTCAGCCATCTATCTACATTTTATATCACATTAAGCATCTGAGAGACGTCGCTGCCGCAGCGACTACGATCCAAAACCGCCTATATGAAGACCCGTCCACTAAAATGGGAGTGTTCATCATCAAGGGGTTCTAACAAGCTACTGGCGGATCTCCTTTTAAAAGAATTTGAAAACTCTGTTCTTTGCAGCCTGCCAGCCAAGAAGTGGCACTGGAGGGCACGCACCTCTGTCTTGATTTTCATGCAGATTGTGCCAGCCAACGACCAGTATAGCATCCTGTTTGCCAGGTCAGTGCGTAACCTAGCTGAGCTGGTCACCTTATGACCTGACCTCGGCAAGCTCAAGAAGGTCCTCTACTTTCACAAGAACCAACTGGTGTACCCTGTGCGCAAGAGCCAGGAAAGGGACTTCCAGTATGGCTACAACCAAGTTCTTTCCTGCCTGGTGGCCGACGTGGTGGTATTTAACTCGCTTTATAACATGGAGTCATTTCTGACCGGTATCCGTGGCTTTTTGAAGCTTATGCCTAATCACAGGCCCGACGACCTGGAAGGATTGATCAGACCAAGGTGCCTGGTCCTCCACTTCCCTGTAAGGTTCCCCGATGTTAGTAAGTTCCTCTTGCCATATTGCAAACATATGCATTTGGAGAGCAGAGTTGCAGTCAAAGGGGAACCTTTCCTGGCTCCAAGCTTGACTACTCCTCAGCAAAACACCATTGCTGGGAATTTGATGGAAAACAATGCCCAAGATCGAGAAGGTGTACCTTTTCTCGCACAACTGGAAAGACCCAAAACCCAGTGGCAATAGCCGACGAACTAGAGGTGTCCAATGTACCACAGAATGCAAAATCGGACCATAAATATGGTGAGCACTTTGTAACTCCCCATGGTAATAGCAGTGAAACTGACGAAGAGCAAAGACCACTACACATGGTCTGGCCTCACCGTTGGGAGCACCACAAACTTTTTTCCAAGTTCTGCTTAAGCTTAGAGGCCTCTCCCAGCGATTCAATGTTTCTGTCCTTGGAGAAACCTATACAGATGTGTCAGATGTATTTCTGAAGGCCAGGGAGGCGTTGGGCAATTCTGTGTTGCACTGGGGCTATCTTCCTAGCAAAGACGACTATTTCCAAGCCCTGTGTATGGCTGATGTTGCTGTCTCAACAGGGAAGCATGAGTTCTTTGGCGTGGCAATGCTGGACGCCACACATTGTGGTTGCTACCCACTGTGTCCCAAGGCTCTGGTGTATCCAGAAATCTTTCCAGCTCAATATCTGTATTCGACGCCTGAACAGCTGTTTAAGAGGCTTCAGAATTTCTGTGAAAGGCCAGACATTTTGAGAAAGCATCAATAAAAGGGTGACATTTTTAAGTATTCATGGGCATCCCTACGCAGCAAATACCAGCCGCTACTTGAACCAGAATCAGTTGTTAGTTTATGACAGAGGGAGCAAAGGCTACTGGTTGTACTGCAGGTCTAGTTTATAGAAAACATGATATCATAATTAGACACTACGTTATTACATGCTATTAGTCGCAAATGACTCTTAGCAGTCTTAACAGAGGACTCCTATGAAAACAATGCATATTTTGTATGTTTGCGTTAACTTACCTCCTCTCCCCAAATCACTCTAAGATCTCAATTATGAATCCTGTGGATGAGGAGATCAATGACAAAACGTGTCGATAAAGTGGAACGTGAATGGCTTATTATTGCTGGTGTAGAACTGTCTTAAACTAAATTACAACAGAGCACATTATACATTTACTTCCATCACTCAAATCCCAAAAGAATACAGATTTGTTAAGATCGGTCACATATAAGGCACTTCCAGACGCATCACTAAATATGTTAATTTCCAATTTATCTTTCTTGTCCTTAAACATTTTTAGGATATAAGTGTATCTGACTTACAGATATCTGTAAAGTAACACTGAATGAAGGATTTTTTTTTTAGCTTTGACGTGCAAACGAAGAGGGCATGCCCAAATCAAAATGTCTGTATTAAGATGTGATGCTTGTGCCTTAATTCTTGAGTGAAACATATGATAAACGCCATAAGTGTTTTCATTTTATTTCGTACGCACTTCATACTAAAGGTAGCTTTTCTCACTGTATCTACAGTTTCAGTCATTTATATTTGGGGCAGAATTATAATGTTGTTGTCATTGTCATATTAAGTGCTCACACCAAATCAATATGTCCTCTGATTTTGGAAGTACACTACCTATCAGGTGACTAAAACGTGTTCTTACCCCTTTGTAAGAATTCTACTTAAAAAATAAACATGGCATTATAATAACTCTTTAAATTAGCAAAACACAATCATTTTAACTGTATAACTTTAATGTACCTAATTTTCTGAACACAATGTTAAAGATCGCGATTTTGGTTGGGATTTAAAACGCACCTTGCGGGAATGTTAAGTTTCACCAAAACTCAAATTGTTTCCTAGGAATTCATGCCTGCCAAGTTTCACACATCAGGTGTGATAGTAATGCATTTCAGTGTGGTGTTCCGCATCATCGCACTGAAATGCATTGTCATGCATTTATTTGAATTCCATTGTCGCGTCAAGTGCTGTACCAGCATGCCAGGCTGCTAGCACGAGCCGGCGCCTGTGACACATGTGTGTCGGTTCTGCTGCTCCCCAGACTTAACAGTCAGCAGTAGGCTCAGTAACCAGTTAATCATTTTTAGGTCTCGCTGAGTCAGCTCACATGCGCTGTCGGAGAGACATTTAGGAGCGGCTTTGAGAAGTGCTCTCAAAGCGTCGATCAGCTTGCCAGAACGCGCAAAGGCACGTGCGTCGTGCACAGCACTTTTTCACGTCGCGCGCGCATGCGCCCACCACTGGCTTCACTACTCGCGTTTTTTTTAATTAATCTTTGCGCGCGGGTTGTGCGGCCAAGGCTTGTTTTCTTTTGGGGTACATTGCTTCCCATTTCCAGCGCTGCCCCTCCTGGTCGCACTTAAAGAACTGCAGTCCAGATTCTGGCAACCCAACGCTCTTTTTGAGACTCAACTGTTCCTCCAGCCACATGCTCACGTGACACTATCACTGGTACTACCTGGCAACTCATGGGGCTTCTGTCAGCCACTCATGTGCCCCCAAAACACACTGACGCCTTTTCGGAAATTAGTACGGCACAGGCCTCTGCACTATACTCTCTGCAGCTATCATGCTGCTTTAGATGCCACCAGCATGCGGAATTCAACTCCCTCGTTGATGCTGGAGTTTAATCTCCTCGATCCAGCCAGCTCTCACGCTCCTTTTGCCAGAGGTAGCAGGTTTCCGGCTTTGAAAGTTACAGGAAAAACAATTTTGGGGTGTCAGTCCCCTTGCGGCTGAGCAATGTTTTCCAGTGCAGTTCGGCGACCTCTTTCGGTGAAGTGGGGGTTGTTTTCTTCAGTATTGGATGGCCGTGCTGCTGGGTGCAACCAATCACAGGAGCTTAGATGGAGGTGCAGCCAGACAGACACTCCCAACGCGGCGCCATGGCCTGTCCATCACAATATACCCAGTTTTCCCAATTATCTCTCTCTGGTTAGTGATAGTTAGAGTTGGAAGCGAAGAAAAAGAAGCCTGGTGTTCTTTGGCCAGTAGGTAAAGTGCACGCTCTGGTTTCTCCAGATTGTGAGGCTAACATCAGTGTTTCCTCTAATCAAACTCAATTGAAATTAGAGCAACATAATTTCATGGTGTCGCTTTGGGCACTTAATTTTCTTATTATTTCAAAGTTGAAGCTTGTTCTTCAGTTTGTCAAACGTATGTTTGACGCTGTGTGTTTAAGTTCCACAATGCTGCTTGCGAGTGAAAGTATTTGGTATTGTGATACATTTGCATGGTAAAACAATTTGCGCCGTTTTGTGTGAGCCTGTGACAGCAGCGGATAACCTTCACCGTCCATTGCGTACCTTCTCAAAGTTGCATTGTTGCTTCCTTGTTTATTTGTGACTGGCTCACTACATTTGATCAACATCCATTCCTCTCAAGCGAATTGCTCCTTTAGCAGGGATAATACTGCTTTATAAAAATAACCAAAGAAGGACATGTTGCTAAAAATCCTCTGTGAAAAGTTCTCTTCATTTGCTATCCCCATGGCTGCCACGCAGGTCCCATGTTATGTGCAGCACCTTACACTATGCCTACCGTGTTTAGATAGCCAAGGGCATTTCTGAGTTTGTCTCTTCTGCCTTCTCATTACCACAGTTTTCCTGCTTCCGTCTCACCGACTCCATGTGCCTCGCTCTCTCCCTGACATACATCTCTTTCTCGCCTCTAGTTCTGGCTCCCCACCAGCTCTCTTCCCTCATCCCCCCACAGTGACAACCAACCAGGCTACCCCCTCCTCATTCATTACAGGTTTCATTACAAGTCAGCCCAGCAAGGGGTCCAGCCAAAACGGCATTTCAGATTAGCATTTGTTTCCCTTTTTTCTATGCCTCATTTAAATGTCCGATTTGTTTTGCTTAAACAGTTTCGTTTTGTACTTAGTTAGACTGTGTAACATAGTGCTTAAAAGGCTGCACCTCTCACACTGACCTGTGGGAGTACTTACCGACCCAAGTGGACAGCGTCCGCTCTGCTGCCGGTGAAGTCTACCTGCCTCTCTCACACAGTGTCCGCCCCTCTCTCTCTCCCTCTCTAGATGTTCATCTCTCTTATTCACCCTGTTTCTCGCTCACTTACTCGTACTCTGTCTCTTTCGGTCACTCTTTCTATCTTTCACAGTCTCGCTCCTGCGCTACATGTGTCTTTCTCTCTTCCTCTCACCTTTCTTCTCTTCTGCATTCTCTATTCTCTCTTTAACTTTTGTCTTCTTTCTCGATCTTACCCCTCTCTTCATTGGTATTTCTCATTCTTTCTTTTTTTTCACTCACTCTCCTTCCGGACCCTCCTCTCTCCCTCCATTGTTCCTTCCTCACTCCCTCCTTTCCCCCTCCCTCCTGCTATCCCTCTCTCTCCCTTCCTCCATCTCTGACTCCCACTGTCCCTTCCTCTCCCCCTCCCACTCTTCTGCCCTCTATCAATCCCTCCATCCCTCCGTCCTTTTCTCTCTCCGTCCCTTTCTCTCTCTGTCCCTCCCAGTCTTCTTCCCTCTCTCCCTCCCTCACTTCCTCTCTCTCCCACTCTCTCCTTCCCTTCCTCTCTCCATCCCTTCCTCTCTCCCTCCTTACCCCCTCCCTCCTGCTAGCCCTCTCTCTCTCCTTCCCTACCTCTCTTACTCCCTCCGTCCCTTCCTCCCACCCTCTAACCCTCCGGCCATCCCTCTCTTCCTCCCTCTTTCTGTCCCTTTTTCTCTCCATCCCTTTCTCTCTCCGTTCCTCCCGCTCTTCTTCCCTCTCTCCCTGCCTTCCTCTCTCTCTCACTCTCTCCTTCCCTTCCTCTCTCCGTCCCTTCCTCTCTCCCTCCTTAGCCCCTCCCTCCGGCTCTCCCTCTCTCTCTCCTTCCCTACATCTCTTACTCCCTCCGTCCCTTCCTCCCGCCCTCTATCTCACCCGCCATCCCTCTTACAAGTTGCAGTAAAGTGTGACTTCTCAATTGATTGAGATATATAGGAGGTTTCCCCATGCCCTCTTCTCGTTTGATTAAACGGCAGGCACTGAATGTATCAAAGAGGTGTGGGATCCCTTTATGTTAAATTGCACCTCTTACCAAACTTCCAAACACTTCTGGCAAAACACTTATAAGGTCCCACAGGCGAGACCTATTGGCTATGCCAATGCTTGTTACTACTGCTTGCTACAATGTTACATCTTGCTGCATTGAAATTCCCCTCGCCTCTATCTCTCTCCGGAACTCAAGACCTCCCAGCATCCGGTGAGCAAGCGACAGGTAGGGGCCGCCCCTCGCTTTTGCCCTGTACTCAGGCGTTGGGAACCATAGCGTTTCGGAGGATCATTGCCTCCTTACGGTCTGCAAGTCAACCGACCACGGATGCAGGTTTGCCGCCTTCCTCGCGGGCCCATCTCCCACATGACGGGCCCGCAGTGCACAGCAGGCTACAGGCTGCAAAACACCTTCAACGCCGCTCGATCTCCGCATTACAAATCTGCCCGTGTTTGGGCCCTGTAGAGAGCCACTCGGGCTCTCCCCTACATTGTATCTTTCCCCCACGCACGCACGCACAACCCCGGGGCGGGCTCGCGCCAGGGTATAAATAAAGATGCGGAAGACCGCTCGGGGTCTTTCCGGATAACCCACTACCAGAGTCACTGTCCCTTATTTTCCGGCACCTCCGTGCCACTTGTTAGGCCTCACCTCTAACTTTTCACTGGCGACGAGGCCGGTCGTTTGCCACGCGTGCCTGCTGCCTCCTGCACGCTCCATTGCTGGTGTCCTGCAGCGGTGCCCACCCGCTCCTGTGCGCTGTGTCCTCCGTGGCCTGAGACCCGCCCACGCGTCTCCCGTGAGGGTGCGCCTTCAGCTGGCGGGACTCGCGGCGCTACGGGACAGCTTCGTCATCCCGCGGGTGAGTGTTCCTTCTGCCCCGCCTGCGCGCTCACCGCGCTCCCCTCGATTCGCCGGCCGGCGTCAAGGGTGTGCGCCTGCGACCTACGTGGCCCGCCTGCAGAACCACGTGACTGCGGCCTACAGCGGACCCGCCCTCTTCAGTCGGATCTCCAGCGGCGCCTCTGCCGCGTATACGTGTGAGGCTCCGCGCTCTGCCCTGCTCTCGCTCCTCTGGCCTGCGCTACGCGCGCCCTTTCATCAACCATTGGCAAAGGCAATACTGGCTCCACTCGACCAGCAGAGTGTAAAACAAACAAACACAATAAATAAACAATAAACGACACAAAAGACACACTAAAGGAAAACAAGAAGGAATGCCAATATAACAGGCATCACATCGAAGGAAAGAAGTGAACACAGGGGACACACAACAGTAAGGGGTAGCAGCAGCCAGCAAACCCCAAGTGCCCTGCCTTGAGCACAGTCACGACCCCGGAAAGCACCAGAACGCCTCACGCAGAGCCCCACCATGAACCAAGACGCGACAGGGGCGGCCCAAGACGGAGTTGTTCAGCCACCACCACCAGCGGTCCAGCCACCGCCACCTGCAGTCCTCCCACTGGCCCAAGCCCAGGTGGGAAACCAAGCCCCAGCTGGACCCACTGCACCTGCACCTCCTGCCCACCTGCATGCCGCGCAGCGCCCATCCCGCCTTTCAGCGAAACGTCGGACCCAGCAACGGCTGCGCTCCGATGGAGAGCGTGGGTCGGACGCCTCAATCTATACTTCAAAGGCACGAGAGAGACGGATGGGACAGTAAAGAGGTCACTCCTCATCTTATACGGAGGTCAAGAAATCTACGACCTGTTCGAATCGCTCCCCAATACCGGACCCGAGCACGACTACGAGGCCGCCGTCGCGGCCCTCAACGCCCATTTCGACCCACAGCTCAACAATGACTTTGAAAAGTTCAAGTTCAAGCGCGCCTGGCAGACTGAGTCCGAATCTGTCGACATGTACTATGCTCGACTCCGTCGACTTGCGAGCACGTGCCCGTTCGCTGACCCTCGAGAAGAAATAAGGGATCAAATCATAGTTGGCTGCAAGTCGAAGCTGCTGAGGAAACTAATCCTCAGGCAACCGGGGATATCACTTGACGAGATACTCATCTTGGCCAGATCGCATGAACTGTCCGATGCCAGAGCCGAGGAGATGGAGGTGGCGCTGCGCACCCCGGTCATCACCCCGACAACAGCGAGAACCCCGACCATCACAGAGGAGCGGGTCGACGCAATCCACAGGCGATTTCCGCCAGTAAGGCAGAGGCAGGGGCCACCACGAAACCACCGCTGCGGATACTGTGGCGAAGATCATCCTGCCACCGCCACGTGCAGCGCCAAAGGCAAGACATGCCTCAAGTGCGGGCGTCTAAATCATTTTGCCGCCGTCTGCCGGGGAGGAAAGTTCAGGTCCGCAGGCCCACGTTCCCGAGCGGTGACACAGCGGATCCAACAGCTATCACTTGACCAAGAGCGACCTCCACCTGACACCGAGGCACAAGACAGACGGCCCAGGTACGAGGACGACGAAGATGACGAGGTGTACGTCGTCTCCTACGTCAGCCGAGCATCCACGAAAAGAAGGTCGCCACCCATGTGCTCCATTACCGTTGATGGGACGAGTGTCAACGCGCTGATAGATACCGGAGCGTCCGTCAACGTCATGGACTCGGATCCATATGACAGGATGTCCCCGAAACCGGTACTGACACCATCTGTGGCAAGAATATACACCTACGGAGGGGCAGAACCGCTACCTCTTCGAGGGGTGATCCAAACCACCGTAGTCAATGGGGAATACTCTACAGAGACCAAGTTCCACATCACGGAGGGCAAGAAGGGAACCCCCCTGAGCTGCCACACGGCGGAAGATCTCGGCCTGGTATTCTCTGCCAACCAGGTGCACCAAGCACACGCGGACTTCATGCTAAAGGACTTCCCTGAGCTGTTCAAGGGCCTAGGTAAACTCAAAGGGCGGAGGTTCAAACTACATATAGACACGACAGTCAAACCCGTCGCACTCAGGCACAGGCGGGTGCCCTTCAACCTCCGGCCACAAGTAGAAGAGGAGCTGCGGAAGCTCGAAGATCTGGGGGTAATCGAGAAAGTGTCGGGACCGACACCCTGGGTATCCCCACTGGTCGTCGCCCCCAAACCAAAGCAGCCAGGAGCCATTCGCTTATGCGTGGATATGAGACTTCCGAACACCGCCGTCAAGCGCGAGAGGCATATCACCCCCACCATGGATGATATCATAGCGGACCTCAACGGGGCGAAGTGGTTTTCGAAGCTGGATCTCAACTCCGGTTACCACCAGCTAGAGTTGGAGCCGGCCAGCAGGTATATCACCACCTTTTCGACGCACGTAGGGCTGCGTCGCTACACCCGGCTCATTTGCAGCCGAAGTTTTTCAAAACGCCATTCGCGAGGTGCTGTCAGGCCTGACAGGAGTAATTAACCTCAGCGATGATATTCTCGTGTACTCCACAACCCTCGAAGAACACCACGCTAACCTGAGAGCGACCCTACAGAGGCTTGCCGATAGCGGGCTGACCTTGCACCGAGCCAAATGTGCCTTTTACCAAGAATCGGTGGACTTCTTCGGATACACATTCACCAGGGAAGGCCTCAAGGTGGACCCTAAGAAAGCGGAGGCGATCAAAGAGGCCAGCACCCCCCGAAACCCAACGGAAGTGCGCAGTTTCTTGGGCATGGCCACGTACTGCGGCCGGTTCATACCAAACCTGGCTGCCATCGCGGAACCTCTCCGGGCCCTCAGAAATGGGACTGGACTGCAGCTGCAAACAAAGCATTCCAGAACGTCAAGGCTGGTCTTCTGGACAACACCACCATGGCTTACTTCCAGCCGAGGAGAAGGACCAAACTAATTGTGGACGCTAGTCCCGTGGGACTAGGAGCCGTCCTCCTGCAAGAGTATGGGCCGGAGGAGTGGAGACCAGTCGCCTATGCCAGCAAGGCACTGACAGACACGGAGACCAGGTACGCACAGATCGAGAGGGAGGCCCTGGCCATCAAGTGGGCTTGCCAGCATTTCCATCTCTACCTCTGTGGACAGGAATTCACGGTGGTCACAGACCACAAGCCTCTCCTGCCCCTCTTTGCCGGGACCTCACGGTTAGCTCCTCCACGGATCGAACGGTGGGCTGTCCAGCTACAGGGCTACCGATTCAAGGTTGTGTTCCGGCCTGGGGCTCACAACCCCGCTGACTACCTGTCACGGCACCCGGACGTCACCTCACAGCAGATGCCCACCGAGGACGGGGAGGAAGTGGGAGAAATCGTACACATGGTCACGCATGCCGCGTGCCCAGAGAACATGTCACTCAAAGAGATCGGAGACGCCACTGCAGAAGATGAGACTCTCACGAAAGTCCGCCGAGCCCTCGAGGTAAACCGCTGGGCCCGCTTCCTTGATGGCGCCGCTAGCCTCCGACCCGAGGTAAGCCATGCTAGACAGCAGCTATGGCACATCCGCAGTGAACTCAGTGTGGGGGAGGAAGGAGTGATCCTGCGAGGGCACCTCATCGTCATGCCAGAAAGCCTCCAACAACGAGCGTTAAGCCTAGCCCACGTGGGACACCAAGGCATGGCTAAAACGAAAGCACGCCTAAGGAGCAAGGTGTGGTTTCCAGCGATGGACAGCCAAGTGGAAGCGATGATACGATCCTGCCATGCCGCACGATCACCGGGGGCGAACCCCTTCCAGCACCCGTACTCACGGAAAAAGCACCTCGGGCTCCCTGGACCCAACTCAGTATCGACTTCGGCAGCTTCCCGGATGGAAGGCACATGCTGGTACTCGTAGATTCCTTCTCGAAATTCCCAATAGTGGAAGTCATCGCATCTACAGCATTCCCACAAGTCAAGAGGGTACTAAACCGCGTGTTCGCCACAATGGGACTCCCCGAGGAGATCAAGTCCGACAACGGACCCCCCTTTCAAGGGAGAGAATTTCAATCGTATCTGGAGGCTCTACGAATCAAACACAGAAAGATCACCCCGTTGTGGCCTCAAGCCAACGGAGAAGTGGAGAGACTGATGCGAACGATAAATAGAGCCCTTCGGATAGCGGTGGACAATGGTGAAGACCTGGAGATGGCCCTGGACCAGTTTCTAGGGGCCTACCGACAGACACCACACTCGACGACCAAGTGCGCCCCAGCCCATGTACTGTTCAAGCGGGCCCCCAGAGACGGCATACCCACAGCGAGCACATGGATGCCGGAAGAGAGAGACGCTGAGGCTACCCAAGCACGGAGGCGAGCCACCAACACCAAAGCAAGCCTGCATCGCCGTGCCAAAGAACCAGACATCAGAGTAGGGGACGCAGTGGTCGTCAAGGATCGCCATCCCGGATGGAAGTTTCGAACGCCATTTGAACCCGAAGTGTGGAGAGTGGACAAGATTCAAGGGACAATGATCACTGCAAAGAGAAACGGACAGACGGTGACACGAAATGTCTCTTGCTTCAAGAAGGCAAATGAAGCAGAAGCTGGACATCAGCGGGCGGAAGAAATGGAAGCGGAGGAGCTGGCGCTGGAAGACCCAGACTATCCAAGTTTCCCGAGTCCTCTGCCAGGACCGTCACAAAGGGAGAGTCAACCGAGGCCAATATCACCCTACCTCGGTACCGAGCCAAGTCAACCAAGGGCAGTAGAGGCGAGTGCAGATCCAAGGACAACCCCGGCTGGGGTTGTCAAACCATCAGGGACCCGGAGTCATCGCTACAGCCTGAGGCCCAATCCGATGCCCAGCCAACGGCTAAGAGACTTTGCATGGACATCTCCTTGAACTGTGGTCCGAGTGTCTGGGAGCAGAAAGAACTAAAACAAAGGAGGGATGTAGAGAGCCACTCGGGCTCTCCCCTACATTGTATCTTTCCCCCACGCACAACCCCGGGGCGGGCTCGCGCCGGGGTATAAATAAAGATGCAGAAGACCGCTCGGGGTCTTTCCGGATAACCCACTACCAGAGTCACTGTCCCTTATTTGCCGGCACCTCCGTGCCACGTGTTAGGCCTCACCTCTAACTTTACAGGCCCTAGACGCAGATTGCGGGGGGTGTCGGCTCATGGCCAACCAAGGTTGATTCTGGATTCCTCTCCCACACCGTGCATACACTCAGTGCATTGAGGCGCGTGGTTGGGCCACCAGAGAGTGTAGACCGGGAGTAGTGGTCGTCAGGTTGGTCCCAATGCCCTCGAGGTGCTCCTCTTCATGGATTGCACCCGTCCAGCCTTCAAAATAAAGTAAGTGTGTCTAAGCGCTTTACTGGCCATGCGCTGCTATTAACGGTTGAAAGCTTTTGCTGTATTCGGATATGTTGCCTATTGTTTCATTGCACAGGGCCTCTGACTCTGCAGCACGCGTGCCCTCACTTAGCAAGATACTTCAGCATGCAGCAGAGAGGTGCGAGTCCCAATGGCCGTTGTCGTTTCGGTTTGCAATGAAGGTTTGCTATGCCTGCTTGAATTAACAGCTTAGTTTTTAAAGTTAAGTGGTACCCAGAAATGCTGTGCTGCCTCCAATAAAATATACTTTCTTCATCGGATGTCTGTTTGGGGAGAAACCGTGCACGAGAGACAGCACTATGTTCATTATCTGGTATGAATGTTTTACCCAGGCCTGACATTTTCTTTGGATTCTAATATAATGTTTGCTATTATTAATCATACCAAAATGCAAAACACCAAACCCCGACCAAGTCGAGACACAGTGAGTAAGTAGAACACACGTTACCCCCACCCATTACAAGGGCACTGGATTAGTGCACTTCCAATTGTAGTGCTTTGCAGATGTTTTAAGGTCTTCTTAAGAGTTATTTTTTGCTCAAATGGGTGTAATTTCTGACATGTATATTTGTCCCTTATCTTCATTGCTTGATTTTGCTTGTGAGAAAGTGTCACTCATAGTTGTTCAATTCTCACTCATAATTGCACTGAAATTATGAAAATGTCACATTTAGCAATCTGAAACCTTGCCAGCTAAGCTATGAGAATTTGGCCATCCTAGTTATCGGAAACTGTAATGCATTCCTGTGTGTTTTTTTTAAATACTTTGTAGATGAAGGCAGCTTGATTTAATGTCACGTATGTAACATTGGGGGTGTTAAATTATTATATTTAAAGGCACTGGTAAGCTTACATGCGGTTACTGCAGCTACAGTGTTTTAAAGTCTGTCTTCTCGTTTGTGACAATTCAAAACAGTGGCAATATTATTATTATACAGATTTTCAAATTTTAAATAAAGCAACAACACAGATCTAATTATAACCACCGTGAAAATTATGACATGGTAGCCTCTATTGATTGCAATGCTTATTCTTAGTGAAAGACCACAGGGTAACAAACTTCAATGCTATGTCAGAAACTTGTAAGGAGTAAGTCGTGCTGTTGCTTGCACTCCGTCGCGAAAGGGGTGATGTAATATGTTTGGCTACTATTGCTATTTTCGCGCAGGATGTACCATTCCAAAATGGTCGCCGGATTCTGTTGTGATGGCAAGTCTGTCTTCTATTTCCATTCAGCGCACTTCAACTAGCACAGAGAAGTTAAACAAGCATTTACAATGCAACGGTTTCGCCTTTGGAAAAGTTAGAGCTATTGGCTTTGTAAATGACAACATTTTTATTTATGTGTTGGCTTTGAAAACACAAGCACCGGCGTTGCCAATAGGTTTCGCATTTGGAAAGTTGGAGCTATTGGTTTTGTAAATGACATTTTATATTTATATATCGTTATTGGCATTGTCAATAACAATATATAAATATAAAATGTCATTTACAAAACCAATAGCTCCAACTTTCCAAATGCGAAACCTATTGGCAACGCCAGTGCTTGTCTTGTTTTGGGAGGAGGGTGGCTTGGGGGCGGAGTGGGGTGGGGTTCAAAAGTGCTTGTAGGTACTTCTCGGAAAGAGACCCCCGCCCGTCTTCACACGGTGAGCTAGTCTTTAAAGCTGGCAGGTATGATATCGAGTGAGGTGCAGCTTTCTCCGATTACAGCCTCGAAATCTGTAACGCCATGTACAATCACCAGCCGGACGATCAAGAACAAACCTAAATAACACACAAGAATGCAAAGGGAAAGAATTCCATGGCAGACCAATCGCTGTGGCCGGATATAAGCCACACATTCTGCATTCTTCACATGACCAGACGCAGAAAATAAGTATCAACAAAGAACAAAAGCAGGGTCACATCCATCGAAACAAAGTCCTGCCACCACATGGCCGCCGCTGAAGGCCCTTCAGAAGTGGAGGTTGTCGACCCCGGACTCTCGGCGTAGGAGCCCAGGCGAACACGGCAAAAAGAGCGGGCGCAAGGCTGTGCGAGCCGCGGTGAGCTGTGGATCTGCGCTCGCACAATGCTTTGACAACTCCATCGGAGCTCTCTCAAGGTAGCCGTCAGTCAAGATGCGCGATTTAATCCACCAGCCCTCAGAGGGCTTTCTCCGCCATCCAAACATGACAGCACTGCTACGGCTCTATTTACGTCGCACCGCCCAGTTGCGCTGGCAGCGCTCCAGTAATTAGGAGTGGTGCAACAGGCGGCAGCGGAGCTTATTCGGGAGTCCTCGCGCGCTGTCCGCCTGCCATGGGAAGCGCGAGCCCGCTTCACAGTCATGCGAAATGACAAAAGCGCTATTCCCTTCCCCGTCCCTGCTCGGGCAGCACTTCATTTGCAGCTATCTATAATTAGATTAATGGTGTAGCGCGGCACAAAGCAGGTCCACTTCACATCAGATAGCAAATGAATTAGGACAAACACTGATTTCAATCCCAGGCAAAAAAGCAGTGACTATGGTATTTAGCATAGTCTTTCTGGTGGAATGAGATGTTAATTGCGTACCATTACCTCTAAAATGCTTGCTTGTTGTATAAATCACTCTGCTAATTGGTGCAGAGATAGAACCGTAGCCACGGGCAAGAAAGCAAGGGAATGGGGGCGGACAGTGCTTAATTTGTAAAATATGAAGTGCAGGTGCTCAAATGTTTGACAGAGGCCCCACCTATTTTTCTCTAGCTCCACCCACTTCTGCCACAGACTCCACCCACTTACACTATTGGCTTCGAGTCCTCAACTATCTCTTGCTCCGTCATCTCTCTCTCGGTATGTGACCTCGCCCTCACCCCTCTTTACCTCCGTCTCTCTCTGCTTCCTTCCTACCCTTCCTCCCTACCCTCTTCTAAGTTATTCTTCACCTCATCTCCCTCTGCTGCCATACTTCTGTACATCCAACATGTCAGCTGACTCACCAAGCCGCACCACAAAATTCTGCACATTAATAATGAACCCAACAAAGTGTGTGAGTCGGATCTACAGAGTCTAAATATTTGATAGAATCGAGCATATATTGTATTTGAGAAGTATTCAAATTATCAAGCCACAGTGCAGAGAAAAAATTAAAAAGATTAAACGTTTTTTACCCTCAGGGGAATCTCCTTTCCACATAGCTTCGTTGAGATATGAAAAGGCAGTAACCATTGCCATCGAGCACATAGCTCCTATGAGAACCTTTAAGACACGCCCGACGAAAAATCAGGAGGTGTGGTTTTCAGAGGACCTGAGATCCATGAAGCGTAGAACAAGAAAATTAGAGAAAACCTGGCTTAGATCTCATTTGGAGTCAGATAAATTGGAGTATCAGAGGGCGTTAAAATTATATCACAAAGCTATTCGAACAGCTCGTAAACATCATATTACCTCACAGTTAGAGGCGGTAGGAAATGCGCCGAGGATGCTTTACCAAATACTGAACTCCTTCCTGAAGCCGGCAGCATGTGAGAGTGTTGACACTTATTATCAACAACTTTGTAATGATATTTCTTGCTTCTTTACGAACAAGATTGAAACCATCTATGAGAAGATTCATGCCTCTATTGTTTCCATTGGACATGTTACTCTTCCCACTGTTGTTCCAGCGAGTGAAAAGATCATCGCTTTCACTCTGCCGAACTTTTCTAACATCACCTTGGCTGAAGTGGAGGGACTCATTACAACTATAAAGAGTGGGAGTCCTATGGATCAGCTTTCACTGAGAGTGATGGTTTCAGTGAGGAGCATATTAGCACCAGAAATACAAAGTTTGGTCAACCTCTCCTTGGACACAGGCCGTGTCCCACTAGAGTGGAAGAGAGCCCAAGTGCGACCCATCCGCAAGAACACCGCCACTGCATGGGCTGACATGACCAATCTGAGACCCATTTCCCTTTTACCATTCATGGGAAAGCTCATAGAAAAGCACGTCAATAAGCACTTGTCTAATCACCTGGAACATACTGGTGCCCTAGATCCATCTCAGTCGGGCTTTAGACCAAAATACAGCACGGAAACAGCATTGCTGTCGATTACCGATGATCTACGCATGCTCCAGGACAAAGGAACATCAGCTGTCCTGGTGCTGCTAGATTTATCGGCAGCTTTTGATACCATCTCACATGAGATTTTGGTCGAGCGTCTGATTGGGAGTGGACTAGGGGGCATGGCACTGGCTTGGCTAAAGAGTTTTCTTTCGGATCGGACCCAATGTGTCACCATGGGCGATTTCCGATCCGAGGAGACCAGGATTACTAAGGGGGTGCCACAGGGCTCCTTTTTGAGCCCTACATTATTCAACATCTATGTGGCCCCCGTGGCTAATATCCTGAGAGCCTTTGGTTTTTGTCCAGTGTCATATGCTGATGATACCCAGCTGCTCTTTCCCCTTGACCATCTTACTCCAGAGGTATTACATTCTTTCTCTGAGGGGACGAGAGCAGTTTCCCAGTGGATGTCTTTGAATATGTTGCAGTGCAATGTTTCAAAGACAGAGGTTATGCTTTTCGGTGAGGCTAAGATCTGCTGGGCTCCTGACTGGTGGCCTTTAGATCTAGGCCCAGTCCCCGAGCCTAAGCAGATAGTCAAGAACCTAGGGGTCCGTCTGGAACAAGAACTCAGCTTGAAGCAGCATGTTACCAACATTGTTGGATCTTGCTTTCGGACCATTGGATTGCTGCGCAGAGTTTTTCCATTGCTTCCAGACACCATCAGAAAGACCCTGGTCCAGGCGTTGGTCATCAGCCGTCTCGATTATTGTAATGGTCTCTTGCTGTCAGCTAATGAGGAGGATCTGGATAGGTTACAGGTTGTGCAGAACACCGCAGCCAGGCTGGTTCTAAATGCCCCTCCGAGAACACCTTCAAAACCTCTTCTTGCCAGGCTTCATTGGCTTTCCATCCGTCAGAGAGTTGTTTTTAAGATCTGTTGTACGGTCCACAAAGGACTTCATGGTTTGGGTCCCTCCTATCTGGCAGACAAGTTTGTGCCGTATGTTCCTTCTCGTGCTCTACGGTCCAGTGACCAAATGCTTCTCACGATTCCTAGGATCAAGCGGGTAAGGCAAGGGGGTAAGGCTCTGTCTGTGAGGGGACCGAGGATTTGGAACGGTCTCCCTCTCCAGCTTAGGCAGCTTGAAAATCATCTGCCCTTCAGAAAAAAGCTTAAGACGTTCTTGTTCCAGGTCTAACCACACTGCTTAAGAACTAGATTGGAGCCATGGAATTCGATCTCCTGCAGGTTTAGCAGTCAGAAAGCGCGGAGATACTCCCATCGGGAGTTTATTCAAGCGCTCTACAAACCCGCAAAATAAAATAAATAAACACTTGAAGCTCACAGGTTAGTGACTTCTGCAAATGTAATCATTTTCGGTCATTGTGTGCCTAATATACATTCTCTCCTGGTAACTGTGACACATTTTTACATTGATTACCTGGCTTGAATGCCACTGTGTTCGTATCACAGGTCATTTCTTTCAATTTGAGCTGCCACTATGCAGATCTAAGTAACTCCTGCAGTAGAAGTAGTGGTGCAACACAAAAAGTTGGGGTTTCCATCAAGATTTACAAAGTAGCCTCTAAAATTTTAATTCTGTTATTAGCCACCTCTCAGACATAGAAACGCCTTGGGCTCAGAGGGGGCTCCAGGATGGATGGCACTTGCCCCGAACACCAAGTGCTAAAGTGGCGTGCATTGTCCTAGCTCTATACATAAATATCATGGTTGACAGTTAAAACTCTACACCTAATTTTTGGGTAGGTAGCCACAGTATATGATTTATATCAGAGCTGTCTGAAGTACAAGGATGACCAATTGACTCTACAGTGCCTGTTTATCCACACACATCACTAGACAGGGCCGGTTCCTGGATTTGCGAGGCCCTGGGCTAAAAGGGACCCTGGGAGGCCCCCTCTAATTTAGATAATTGGCCCCTTGCAAGGAGACCATTCACAGACACTGTGGGGGCCCTTTTGTCCAGCATTTGGCACCCCCACAGTTTTAACTTTTACTCCACAAGCATTTCTCACACCTTCAGTCCGATAGGTGTGAGAATTGATTGTGGTCTAAAAGTTAAAACTGTGGGGGAGCCAAAATGCTGGACAATCGGCCCCCCACAGTGTCTGTGAATAGTCTCCTGGCAATTGAGGGAGCGTCTCCGTCTCCGTCTCCCTCCCCTATGCCTCCTGACACCATCCATGAGAGGCCCAGGGAGGGGGCCCCCTCCAATGGACCTTTATTGCAGGCAACACCTTTCTTTGTAATAGATTGCCAGGGAAACAACAGGACACATCACCAGTGCGTGGCCCCATGCTGGTGGGCTGAGTGCGAGGCCCTGTGCAGCCGCCCACGCTGCCCATGCCTAGCGCCAGCCCTGTCACTAGACAGGGTTGATCAGCATCACCCTCCATTTCAAAATCATATATCATGTCTATAATATGGCCAGCCAGTATAGAGAATGTAGGCTGTATAATGATACAGCTATGTCACATGACTTGAGTTGCACCTCAATGATAAGCCCCAACAAGACTTAAAACCGACCAGGCCAGGCTCTACTTTGGACCATGAACACATTGGTATGATGCCTTTAACCATTATTATGTTCCTTAACAGGGTGATGCAGAACTCAGGCTCATAACTGTTGTGGCCATCCACAGAAGAGCCCGTCCCTGGGCCAGTACAAGCAGTCAATACGAAATAGACGATTTGCAACACATATGAAGTACATTTTTACGTAGTTCATTGCAACTTCAGCAATTTTTTGTTCCCATGTTTCCCTTCTTCAGTATTCACTACAGACCTTCCTTCGTGATAGTGTGCACTTGGATCTGTCCTAATAACTCTTAGGTCGTTCAGTACCTTGGTCCAGAGTCCTGAACATAAAACGTCCTACTCCGTATGAAAAAGGGTCCACTAAAATATATGCATCATTAAAAACATTCCAAATAAGATTTTTATATTTATCAAGCATTATTTAAACTTGGGTGCCCTTAGCATACTGATGTCCTGTGAAAGAAGCCTTTGCCACCCAATGTGGGGATTTTTAGATAAATAACACTTACCCCTCTCTGCTGGGCCTACTTAAATGATGCTTTAAATACATTTCTAAAATAGCCTCATTTATAAAAACGGCCTCAATTAAAAACAAATCAGTGCCATTAAGGGCATTGTACTTGCATGCAGTGCACGGCGCCAGGGGCAGTGAGGCAAACGAGGGAGAGCAAAGTGAAGCACGGAATGTGGGGGGAGAAACAGAGAATTATGGAACTGGGAGGGGGTAAGAAGCATACAGGCGAGAGAGCAATGTGGGCTGTAAGGCATGATTCCTCAGTGCAGGCCTCCGCCTTGAACTCGTCACTCCGTGGTTCACTTTACAGTTCACTTCACTTCACTTTGTTCATATACGTGTGAACTGAAGTGAACTGTAAAGTGAACCACTGAGTGACCATCCAAGCCAGGTCACCCATTTACCCTCGTGTGCCTCACATGTTGCTTCTATGCCCATCACCTGCTTTCCCCCCAAAACACCTTGTCACTGTTTGCACTGCAAGTACAATGCCACTACTGCTCGGGCTAAGAGAGGGCTGGAATTTAAGAAGTGCAGGAGCGGGCAGGGCCTTAACCCCAGCTTATTTTGATAAATGTTCTAGAAGAGGACTGACTACAAGCTCTTTTAATTTCTTTACTGGTTTAGCGCATTTTAAGTTCATGATTGAACCCTCGCCGGACTAGGCTGTGGTTAACTACACTGGGGTAATTTAAGGCTGTGCTGACGTCAGCACAGGCTGCTTTTAACCACCCTGAGTTAATTCATTTAAGTTAATCGATTTGTCTGTGCTGTGCTGCACACTGGTACTGCTGCGAACACACACACACTGTACTCTGAGCCACTCTGCCACATTTGTCAGTGGCTAAGGTCAGCAGCGCCTGTTCTACTGCACATAGATATACCTAAGGCCGGGCCAAGTCCCTGTGCAGTCATCGATTCTTCACCTGGAGCGGGAGCACGAGCTACCATGGTGACCGTGACCATAACGTCACATGACACAGCACCCACCACGGCCATACCCAAGAAAAAAAAAAGCAGCTTTGGTTCATACACTCACAGTTAGGTGGTGGTGGTCAGAGGCTGTCTGCCTTTATTAATTTTAATTGATAACTGGTTCTGCTGCCTGGCCTGCACTGATTTGACGTCGTCACTCTTCAGGCTAACAACCAGTTACCGCTTGCTGATATCTCGTGGCGGCTGCGGGTTTGCCGGGGCGTGGCATTTAAAACAAAATCTACACACACTGCCTGCCGCACAACCCTACCACCGCCAAACCAAATCAAGCCCAAACAGTGTCCCGCCCACAAGTCAACAGTGCAACACTGAACTAATGGCTGCTGCCTAACTAAGGCAAATTCGTGATGCACATCGTCACCAGTCAGTAATAGTTTAATGTTGTGAATGACTCACATTGGATTTGGAAACGGTTTTGTGTATTTGGTTAGAGTCGTACGGTCTGATGAATCCTATAATAGTATTACAGTGCCGATCAATGTGAATATTTTTAATGGCTCTCACAGCCACTGCCTCAACACACTGACTTCACGCAGTATTGCTTCACGGGAACTCGGCCTCGGGAGACAAACGAACACCGTCAGTCTGCCATTGTTAAAAACAACACTGTTTGCGCCGAATGAGTCAGTGAGGTAATTTTATATACTTCCTACGAGCACCACAATGCCATATGATGTCCCGAGTTGCAGCGTGGGGTAGACCCGGCCCTGATCAATAAGTGCCGGTGCTAAGCACCGGCACAAAGGATTATCAAATTAAACCATATGGAGACGAAGCTCTATTTTTTAAAGCCTTCCTTTCTGTTCACCAGCAATTCAACTGAAAATGCATTACACATGCACATGATCACACACTTTAGAAAAGAAAACAAGAAACAACGGCACAAACAGGGGGGCAGAGGCTTACCGCATGGCCTCGGTAGATGCTGCTCGGAAAGCACAGCGTCCTGTAGGGATTCGGGGGCGTGCTCTCCCCTTCCCATTGGCTGGAAGGTAAAATTCCAGCCAATGGGAAGAGGAGAGGGCATGACTTAAAAAATGACACGGAAACGCCCCCGAATCACGTCAAGGCGGGCCCTGTACTCAGTGACGCTCCTCTCCTCCAATGGCTGGCCAGCATTTACGAGGCCAGCCAATGGAGAAGAGGGGCGTGTTCAGGCCCCCATACTACTAACAAAAGATTTCGGCTCCGCCCACCCACTGCTTACGCAGTGGGACGGTAGCCGAAACCTAAAAATGAACGGTATATGGCTGAGATAGGAAAGCTGGCGGCGGAGTCGGACTCCTGGCCCTGCCGGTATTCATGAGTTTGACTTGACGTAACATAGAGACAAACCTGCAGGGTTTGACTCTTTTCCTTCATGTTATGTTGCGGTTTGATGACGTATGGAAGAGCGCTTTTGCCTCAGTCGGAAAATAATTTAATTCTGGTCAGGTTTGATGACCGCTGCTGTTCTAAGCCACTTTACATGTGCTGTAAATGCGGGTGCGTTCTGTCCAGTAGTCCGATATAAAGAAGGTTACTTTTAAATTGTTTTAATTTTTTTACCCAAAGGTGATGACCATCCATTCTCGACCTATATTTTCACTTTTATCTTGCAAATATAAGTATATGATTTCCTGCATCCTTAGGTTGGCGGTTGAAAAACATGACAGGTTTTATCATGAAATGGATCACATTTGCAGGCTCGGCTCCCAGATTCTGAATCTGGGAGAGCCAGGGAAACTATGTGTGGGCTATTTAGATGAATGGAGTTGCTTAGCATCTCCCAGGTATCCTGGAGGGGTTTTGTGTGTGTGTGGGGTTGGCTGCTATACTGCATACTCTACCTACTGCAGAGGTCATGAATATTAGTTTAAAATATTAGTTTAAATTCTGCCCGTTTTGGGATTTGTACCTATGGAATCTCTTCTGCTTTTTGTGCAACATGATCCTTTCTCGCCACCTCACCCATCTCTCTCTCCAACTCACCCATCTCTCTCTCTCCACCTCATCCATCTCTCTCTCCGCCTCACCTTCTTTTTGCCTCACCATCCACTTTTTCTGCCTCGCCCTTCTATTTCTCCACATCTCTCCTTGCCTTGGTTTCTATTCTCTTCAACCCACACTCATCTTTCTCTCACTCACTTTTTCTGCTGCACTCTGTCCAGCTCTTCATGCTCTGACTGTGCCTCCTCAGCATTTTTCTTTCTTTATGTAACCCAACTTTTCTCTGCCCTCCTCTCAGTCTCTGCCTCACCAGCCTCCTACTCTGCACCTCCCCATCCTCTCTTCCTATTCTCCCTCTCTTTGCCTCACCCTCCCTTCTCTTCTCACTCTTTTGTACCTATAACCCTTCCTTCTCGCTGCTTCGCAATTTCCTCTGTCTATTGGTTTCAACCTTGACTCTCTCCACCTCACCCTCTTCTGTCAGTCTCGCCTTATAGAATAACGATTTTGTGTATGTAAAGGAAGCTTGCAGCTTTCGTAAAATTGGCTGTGCTTGTGTGGATGTGTGAACTTGCATCCTGCAATCCTGCTGCCCTTTACCTGTTCTTCCTTGGTGCTCTTTAACATTTTGAATAGCAGCAGCACCAAGTCCTGAAATATATACTTAATGTGCTCATGAGAATGCTGAACATCTACAAACACTTGGGAGCCATACATGTTTTAACAAGCATTGGCATAGCCAATAAGTCTCGCCTTTGGGACCATGCAAGTGTTTAGTGGGGATGATTCGCAAAAGAGTAATTTTGAAAGGTTCAAAGTTTTCAGGGTTTTAATGATGCTTAGTTCATGTTGGTATTTACAACATATTAGTTGCGATGTTGGTTCATTAGATTAATGCAAAAGTTAGTCCCAATGCATTTCGGGCGGGAGAGCCCTTGATCACGGAGTCTGAAGAGAAAGAAAGATGAGGCCGGGTGAGTGGCTGTTGAAAGATAAAAAAACGGGGGGATTGGGTTTTTAACGTGAGCTAGGTGAAGAGTTGTGCGCTGTTACAATACTTGGTTAACGTGCGCGGTGTGACAACTTTAGTAAGTGAAGGGAGGGTGGTGTGGGACTCTAACGCGCGTGAAACACAGCGTGCAAGATGCGAGGTAATTACAAAGGTGACGCTTAAAACCAGAGCGGTCTGTGAACTTACTTGGTGCTACGGATAGCGTGCCTGATAATCCATTCACGGGTCGGTGACAGAGTTGTGAGTGATTAGCTGGTATACATGCAGTGGCTGACGGGCGCGTTTACGTGATGGTAGAGATAGATGAAGGACTAAGTGTCGGAAGTGTGAAGGAGGTAAAAGAAGGTAAAAGACGCGGCCATGTTGAAGGGAGAAGAGATATGAATGAGAATGGAGGAAACATAGCGGAGCAATGTAAACAAAGTAAACAGAGTCATGAATGATACACATAATTACAAATAACAACTAAATTCACTGCGGTCATTTAAGCCAAAAGGCTTGAAGGTCTGCAAACGGTAAATCCACTCGAGTTCACGTTTCAATAGTAACTTGTGGATGTCAATTCCTTCTTTCTTGGTGACTGTTTCCAGGATGACAAATTTCAACTGGGCGATGGTATGCCGAGATTCAAGAAAATGCATGGCTACACTTGATTTTTCAAGTTTGAGTCTGATATTCGACTTGTGCTCATTTAAGCGGGTCTTGATCTTACGTTCGGTTTTTCCAACGTATAGTTTCCCGCAGGGGCATTTTAGAGCGTAAATTAAGTTCATCGAGTCGCATGTGGCATCCACTTGTAGGTGTATTTTGTGGCCTTTCATAGGATGTTGTATGGAGTTGCCCTTAATGATGTTGTGACAATGGTTGCAATTTAGGCACGGTTGAGTACCACGGTGTTGAATTGTGGTGTCACTAGGTTTGCTTAGAATCTCCTGTAGGTTTTTGCTTCTTGTGTGAGCAAATATGGGAGGATTTTGAAAAATGCCCTGAAAATCTGGCTCCATCTGCAGTATTGGCCAATGCCTATATATGATCTTTTTGTAGATGTGGCTGACAGTAGAGTATTTAGAAACTAGAACCATTCGATCTTCTTGCTTCTTATGGCTTTTGAGTAGACTGTCTTTTCTGGGTATCTGTTGGACTCTGGTTCGTGCATCTTGCAGTATGTCTTCCGGGTACCCTCGGTTGCGAAATCTTTCATGCATTTCATTGATACGTGTATCAAGTATGGACTCGTCTGATACAATGCGTTTTACTCGCAGCATCTGCGAGTAAGGTAAATGTTTCTTTAGAGTACTCTGATGGAAACTTGAAAAATGTAATGTGTTGTTGCGATCTGTACTTTTTCTATGCAAATCTGTCACTAGGCCTTGAGGTGTGGTTTTGATATGAACATCCAAGAAGGAAATGCTGGTATCACTTATTTGCCAAGTCAGATTAATTCGTGAATCTTTGGTGTTGATTTCTGATAGAAAGTTTTCAAGAGTGTCTTTAGTGTCTGACCATAGGAAAAATAAGTCGTCAATGTAGCGCACGTACATTTTTGATTTATCTTGAAAACGCTGATCAGTGTATATGTGCTGTTTCTCGAAATTCTCCATGTAGACGTTAGCGTATGTGGGGGCGGCGCAGTTTCCCATCGCCATGCCTGAGAGTTGCAAAAACCATTGATCATCCAGTCTGAAGTAGCTATGGTACAAAATAAACATCATGAGTTCCATGATGAATGCCTGTTTGGTTACGTCAATTTCGCTGTGCAGTAGTATTTGTTCCACAGCTTCAATACCTCCTAAGTGGGGTATTGAGGTATACAGAGAGCTCACGTCTGCGGTGCAGAGGACAAGTGGTTCATTGGGTGCCAGTTGTAGTTCAGAGAGTTTCAACAAAAAGTTGGTTGTGTCCTTGACGTAACTAGCTGATTTGATAACTAGCGGTTGCAGGTACTTGTCAATGAACTTACCGGGTGTCTCATGTATCGATCCTCTTGTTGACACTATGGGTCGGAAAGGTGGGTCCAAAAGGTTTTTATGGATTTTGGGACACATGTAGATGGTGGGGCTCTTGGGATGTTCAATCAATAAATAGTTTTTAGTACGTTCCTGGATGATACCAGCATGGTAAGCTTTATTGACAATGGTTTTCAAGATGTTTTGAAATTCCCTGGTGGGATTGTTGTTAAGAGCCATATAGGTCGTTTTGTCTTCAATGTGTTCTTGCAGTTTTTTAACGTACATGGTTGTGTTGAGGATTACCAAAGCTCCTCCCTTGTCAGCCTTAACGCATTTAATGTGTGGGTTATTCGCAAGAGCTTTCAAGTTGTCCCGGTCTTTTTTGGTAAGATTTTGTGTTTTCCTAGAGGACTTGAAATTGATTTTCTGAATGTCATTACGTACAAGGGTTTCGAATAGATCGATACATTTATGGCTGCTTGGTGCTTGAAAAGAACTAGGAGGTCTTAATCCAAGGAGCTCATCATCTTTATCCGCGGTGGAGGGCGGGAGGGTGTTGTCAAAGAAATTGCGTAGCCTCAATTTTCTTGTGAATTTGAAGGTGCTAACTTCAAGTTCTAAAAGATTGGTAAGAGTGGTTGGGATGAAGGACGTACCTTTCTCTAATAGGTCCATCTGGTAATCAGATACTTTTATGTCAGATATGTTAATGACTAGACGGTCTTTTTCGGTTTTTGATCTTTCTTCGCCACCGCGCTCCGGGTGGCTGGAGGACTTTTTTCTCTGTCCTTTGGTCTGGCTCCGCCTGAGTCGTCGAGTTGGTCCGGGCCTACCTCTAAAAAATGGCTCGATGAAGTTTGGTCTTGGCTGGCTGCTGATGTGCTGGCTGGTTCTGTACTAGGGGGTGATCTGGATGCTGGTGTGCGTCTCAAGGTTCTACTGGATGACGCATTTAAAATGCAATTAGCACCTTCAAATTCACAAGAAAATTGAGGCTACGCAATTTCTTTGACAACACCCTCCCGCCCTCCACCGCGGATAAAGATGATGAGCTCCTTGGATTAAGACCTCCTAGTTCTTTTCAAGCACCAAGCAGCCATAAATGTATCGATCTATTCGAAACCCTTGTACGTAATGACATTCAGAAAATCAATTTCAAGTCCTCTAGGAAAACACAAAATCTTACCAAAAAAGACCGGGACAACTTGAAAGCTCTTGCGAATAACCCACACATTAAATGCGTTAAGGCTGACAAGGGAGGAGCTTTGGTAATCCTCAACACAACCATGTACGTTAAAAAACTGCAAGAACACATTGAAGACAAAACGACCTATATGGCTCTTAACAACAATCCCACCAGGGAATTTCAAAACATCTTGAAAACCATTGTCAATAAAGCTTACCATGCTGGTATCATCCAGGAACGTACTAAAAACTATTTATTGATTGAACATCCCAAGAGCCCCACCATCTACATGTGTCCCAAAATCCATAAAAACCTTTTGGACCCACCTTTCCGACCCATAGTGTCAACAAGAGGATCGATACATGAGACACCCGGTAAGTTCATTGACAAGTACCTGCAACCGCTAGTTATCAAATCAGCTAGTTACGTCAAGGACACAACCAACTTTTTGTTGAAACTCTCTGAACTACAACTGGCACCCAATGAACCACTTGTCCTCTGCACCGCAGACGTGAGCTCTCTGTATACCTCAATACCCCACTTAGGAGGTATTGAAGCTGTGGAACAAATACTACTGCACAGCGAAATTGACGTAACCAAACAGGCATTCATCATGGAACTCATTATGTTTATTTTGTACCATAGCTACTTCAGACTGGATGATCAATGGTTTTTGCAACTCTCAGGCATGGCGATGGGAAACTGCGCCGCCCCCACATACGCTAACGTCTACATGGAGAATTTCGAGAAACAGCACATATACACTGATCAGCGTTTTCAAGATAAATCAAAAATGTACGTGCGCTACATTGACGACTTATTTTTCCTATGGTCAGACACTAAAGACACTCTTGAAAACTTTCTATCAGAAATCAACACCAAAGATTCACGAATTAATCTGACTTGGCAAATAAGTGATACCAGCATTTCCTTCTTGGATGTTCATATCAAAACCACACCTCAAGGCCTAGTGACAGATTTGCATAGAAAAAGTACAGATCGCAACAACACATTACATTTTTCAAGTTTCCATCAGAGTACTCTAAAGAAACATTTACCTTACTCGCAGATGCTGCGAGTAAAACGCATTGTATCAGACGAGTCCATACTTGATACACGTATCAATGAAATGCATGAAAGATTTCGCAACCGAGGGTACCCGGAAGACATACTGCAAGATGCACGAACCAGAGTCCAACAGATACCCAGAAAAGACAGTCTACTCAAAAGCCATAAGAAGCAAGAAGATCGAATGGTTCTAGTTTCTAAATACTCTACTGTCAGCCACATCTACAAAAAGATCATATATAGGCATTGGCCAATACTGCAGATGGAGCCAGATTTTCAGGGCATTTTTCAAAATCCTCCCATATTTGCTCACACAAGAAGCAAAAACCTACAGGAGATTCTAAGCAAACCTAGTGACACCACAATTCAACACCGTGGTACTCAACCGTGCCTAAATTGCAACCATTGTCACAACATCATTAAGGGCAACTCCATACAACATCCTATGAAAGGCCACAAAATACACCTACAAGTGGATGCCACATGCGACTCGATGAACTTAATTTACGCTCTAAAATGCCCCTGCGGGAAACTATACGTTGGAAAAACCGAACGTAAGATCAAGACCCGCTTAAATGAGCACAAGTCGAATATCAGACTCAAACTTGAAAAATCAAGTGTAGCCATGCATTTTCTTGAATCTCGGCATACCATCGCCCAGTTGAAATTTGTCATCCTGGAAACAGTCACCAAGAAAGAAGGAATTGACATCCACAAGTTACTATTGAAACGTGAACTCGAGTGGATTTACCGTTTGCAGACCTTCAAGCCTTTTGGCTTAAATGACCGCAGTGAATTTAGTTGTTATTTGTAATTATGTGTATCATTCATGACTCTGTTTACTTTGTTTACATTGCTCCGCTATGTTTCCTCCATTCTCATTCATATCTCTTCTCCCTTCAACATGGCCGCGTCTTTTACCTTCTTTTACCTCCTTCACACTTCCGACACTTAGTCCTTCATCTATCTCTACCATCACGTAAACGCGCCCGTCAGCCACTGCATGTATACCAGCTAATCACTCACAACTCTGTCACCGACCCGTGAATGGATTATCAGGCACGCTATCCGTAGCACCAAGTAAGTTCACAGACCGCTCTGGTTTTAAGCGTCACCTTTGTAATTACCTCGCATCTTGCACGCTGTGTTTCACGCGCGTTAGAGTCCCACACCACCCTCCCTTCACTTACTAAAGTTGTCACACCGCGCACGTTAACCAAGTATTGTAACAGCGCACAACTCTTCACCTAGCTCACGTTAAAAACCCAATCCCCCCGTTTTTTTATCTTTCAACAGCCACTCACCCGGCCTCATCTTTCTTTCTCTTCAGACTCCGTGATCAAGGGCTCTCCCGCCCGAAATGCATTGGGACTAACTTTTGCATTAATCTAATGAACCAACATCGCAACTAATATGTTGTAAATACCAACATGAACTAAGCATCATTAAAACCCTGAAAACTTTGAACCTTTCAAAATTACTCTTTTGCGAATCATTTCTATGAACGCCAGTGGTGTGCCACATGAGGGGATGTATCAGAAGGCCTTCTGTATACACAACACAGTTACTCAAATCTAGGTGCATTGACGGTTTGCACCACCCTTGAGAGCACCCTAATACTACTTAACGTCGCACTACAATTGATTAATCTCCAAGCTGTGCACCTCCCATTATTTACAATTCAGTGTTTAGTGGGGAACATCCTTTTCAACGCAACTTTGACGACGCATGCCTTTACATCGCAAGTTTTACAACGCATGTCATTACAACACATTGCGCTGGGGGGCGCTCTATGATAGGGATAGATTTAATTTACTATCCAACACCTTCCCTACTATCCACCGGGACTGGAGTTGGAATAGTAAATTAAACTATTCACTATCCAGTACCCCTCAACACTATGCATTGTAACAGCATGCATTGTAAAACTTGCGATGTAAAGGCATGCGTAGTAAAAGCATGTGTTGTAATGTCATACAACCGTGTTTAGTTATCTAACACAATATCCTTGGTGCAATACCATCAACTGTTGCATAAACACTTATAAGGTCCCAAAGGTGAGACCGATTGGCAATACCAATGCTTATTTAAATGGCTGTCGCGGGTAAGTGAGGATGCTGATCTGTTAGAGTGAATGGAGGAGACCCTGTTGCGTTTAGTGCTTGGGCTAAGGAGTGACTGCTGGTGTTGTCAAGCGCTGCCGTTGAGAACTCGCAGAGTTAACCAGGAGTTCTGTCCCACTTCGGCAGCCTTCCCTGAGGCCTAGACTGGTCATGCTGCTCGGTGCCTTCATCATCGGATTGTTGAACTTGTGAGTATATTGTTGTATTTTGGTTTTAAGGCTTGCAGATTTTTCGGTTTTCTAACTCTGTTAGCCAGTAGTAAACTTGGTTCAGGGTTTTGCTTTGCTCTCTGGGGCTTGTAATAATAAACAGGTCACTCACATAATACAAAAGCTGGGCTGGGAAAAAAGTTCAGACGAATAATCTCAGAAACCCGAGGTCTGCATTTATTTAGTGCACAGCTCTTGTAGTTCGTATAGCTTCTTAGTGATGCCCATAAACCATGTCCTGTGCATGTTGACGTGTGTGAAAACAATTGAGGTGTAACCCGAGGCTTTTCATTCATCCATTGTCGATATCGGAATGCAAAGTAAGCTTTGGCAACTAGTTTGCCATCAAAAGTGCTCCTCGTTAGTAAACATAGCCGTGCATGTGACCGATCAATCCACGCCTGGCTTTGCAGGCTGGGACTTGAAGGCCCTTTATCATCCTAACATTAAATGTAAAACATAGTCCTCTGGAAAACTAAAGCTCGGAACTGGTTCATTGTCTTATGAAGCGTTGCACCATTGGGAAGCAGTGGTAGTGCACTATCGATATTGCTTCTTCAAACAAAGCAGACTGTGGTTCTCCTACCTGTGCAGTGGTATCCTTCCTTATCTCCGTCTGCAATCAGAGTTAGAGTTTTAAACACAGAGACCGTGAGTCGTGCCTGCTCCACTACAACAGTCAAATGGTGCATTATAAATGTGCACAACTGTATCAGGTCACGTAAATGAAATACTTCTCGGTAGTACAGGTGTCAACAAAGACATTACAATGTTACTAAAGTTATATGTATTGCAGTCGACCATTTTCATCCATTGGTCTATTATTGTCATTCACATTTTTGTTTCACCCACCACATCATGGGATGATGGATGAGCCACCTTCACTGTGAGTGACAATATTTTTCCCTTTCACAAGGAGCACACTTACAAAATAGCTCCCTGTGACGGGGACTGTTATTTGTTTGATTGAGGTGCCAAGGAGTTTACCCTACAATACAGTTTGCAAAAACCATCTCAAAATGAGCATTGACAGCACCAACTTTCTAGAGGCCAACATAGACCTATTGGCTTTGCCAACTTGTTTGTGGTGGGTTAAGCAAAAAGTGTAAACTTAGGCTTTTTTTCTACAAGGATTTTTCTTTTAATTTGCCCATCAAATCGGGATAAAGTTCCTTGAAACAGCTTATGTGTTTTGTGGAATAAGGTCTTTGTTTACTTCAAGTTGTAATAAAGTGCCAGGTTATAGTATTAATAAAGCTTTTATGAATAATCCTGAACATTGAAAGGGACACCAGTGAGCTGACAAGGTGATGGTTTTATGCTTCAGGGGGTTGAATGATCAACGTCATTCCTGTTGGAGCTCTTGATGGCAGTACTACTGTATACTTACTAGGAGTGGGAAGGAGTCTCATACACATTAGGATCAAAGGACAGGAGCAACTGACAGCCTAGATGGCCATTTGCACAACGGATTATTGTGATACTTCTACTAGAATAATGCAAAAGTGTGTAGGCTGCGGGTGCAGTTGTCTATAGTTGACATGTAGAGGGCACAGCCATTAAACGTTCTCATTTTCCATTGACAGCATACTAATGCTTAAGAATGGTTTATAGCAGTGATCCGGAAATATTTCACCCCTCAACCTGCACCAGGTGCCCTTGATTCTATGTTGGCAGTCACTGCTTTAAGGATTGCATCTCCCCACAAAAACAAGCATTTGCAATGCAATAGGTCTCGCATTTATAGAGTTTGAGCTATTGGCATTGTAAATAACAATACCTTTTATTTATGTATTTTGAAAACCTGAAAGCAGTGTGTTGTACTTTGTATAGGAAGACACTGGTGGCCAGGTTGTAAGTTCTTAAAGTCTTCTTTATTAATCCATGTCTTGTAGTATCAAACAAGGATCAACTATATAACAGCTCTTAACCCAGCTCCCATTTATCCTATGCCAGCACCACCAGGAGCAGACTGCCTAGTGGCTCAGCCCATCTCCAACTGTCACCACTCATCCACACAGGCACCCGGGCATTCCATTCATCACAGTCACACCAACATTCTCACCATCTCTCACTCTGGCTGAGCAGCTAGGAGGACCTAGGCTGATTCACATTTGAATGTAAACCTTAGGATATAGCATTATCCCTTTTCCTTTTAAAATGAAAACAAGCTTACAATTTTAAAGAAAAGAACTATACACAAAAGGCGATAATGTTCATAACTAAGGGATGAAAATGAATTCAAAACATCACCAAAGAGAGAACAAAGCAAACAAGAAAAGATGGGCAGAAACATATGAATGTAAACCTTAGGCTATAACAGTGCGTAAATAAGCACTTTGTACTTGTAGTCCTTGATTTCGACAAGCAAGTCTGGCAGTAAACGAGGCGCAGTTACAGCCAGCCTTGGTGCTCGTAAGCAACGACTATAATTAGAAAAGCGTGTGTTTACGACCGCTTGCAAGTTTTTAAAACACATACATAAAAGTCATTGTAATTTTTAATGCCAAAAGCTCAAACTCTCTCAAATGCGAGACCTATTGCATTGCAAATGCATGTTGTGTTTACTGATACGTCTGCTTCATAAAGTAACGGGCCTGCAAGCAGAAACGGTGACACATTTGAGGTATTGAAATGTGTTTTCACAACACTTTTAGAGTCTAATTAAAAAGAAGGAAGGGCAGACAGATTCTTGGCACATAAGAGACTACAATGACACTGTCCTACTACACGTTTCTTGTTCAGAATTCACAGAAGCGTAAAAATTTAGGTTTTTGCAGTGTCTCTTGAGATCATTTAGTTAGCATATTTAGCTTGTTCCTCGAGGTCGGGAAAGGGAATGTTGGAGCATTAATGTTTGCATACTGAAATGGAACAGTGCCATTTATTTCATACATTTTCTGTCACCATGCTGCGCTTACACGTTGCCCTTTTTTGTGTTCAGGGACATGCCTGCTTCATAAAGTAACAGTTTTTGCTTATGCAGATGGTGGACTGAACCACTGAAACTCGGGGTGTGTCTTTTTCTTTCACTACAGAACTACTCCATATGTATGCAAGTGCTGTGATTTTCACTATACTATATCGTTCTTGATGTTTAGGCTTGCCTTTTGTGTTTCAGAGAACACGAGATGCCTGCTTTCACCAAGCAGCTTTACATTTTAAGTGTTTAACATTGCTATGCCTCTGTAGTTTGTACCACTTGTCATGAACATGGCTACCTGGAAGGGTTAATCCTCTATCCGTCACTGTGACCAGTCAAGAAACTCTCCAAGCTTATTCTTCTTATGTTCGCGGAAAAGTTTTCATTTGGAGTAAGCTCATAGAATTCCACCCCATGGAGAGCTGCGAATTATTCAAAGTATTTTTTCCTCAAAATGGTTGCAAATGTTGTTTTTATGTGTGTTGCTAGGCGTAATGATGCCTATTAAAGATTAATGAAAAAGATATCTGGCCTAATTTAGAAAGGTGGGAAGTCAAGGAGAATCCGCACAAACAAGCATAGTTCTCACATCCAGTGTTTTTTTCCTTTTAGAAACTCCATGACAAACAAAACGTTTTTTTAAACCTTGCTGCTTTTAACTGCTTATTGTAACATCGTGTGTACTCATTAATTTTTTTTTCTTTGTTACTTGTTTTAAATTGTTATGGTTTTAATTAACTAAACAATAAACCTTACTTACTTACTTACAGTGGTGCATTAGTTCTATTTACTGTTTACTTGGGGGTGGACGTAGTGCTGTAGGAGAATCCTCCAACTCCACCAACAGTTTAGTAATTTCAGAGGTAATTCCTTCAACATGGTAGCCCAGTTAATCCTGTGAAAACCTTACATAGGCAAATATTTGCAGACTTTCAGGGAAGGGTCAGTAGTGTCCCTAAATGCAATAACAAAGTCAGGATGTTAGGGAAGGCAATTATGTGATCACTACTACGTACACCACCCTGTGGGTGCTTTTTAGTTCCCCACATCAGATAACGGAAACTCATCAGTGATGGGCATTGGCAGAATTTCCACTAGAGGACTACCCCTTCTTCTCCAGAGTGGTTCGTTCACACATTAACAATGGCAGAGAACACTCTGCCACCCAATTTTCATAATTGTAATCTGTTTGGAACATTCTCCCCAGTGATTGATGTAATGTCCTCTACTCACACCATAAATCAGTCTGATACTTAGTTTAAAGACAAGGTGAAGTAATTTGTGGGAGATGAAAGCACTATATTCTTCAATGACTTTCTAATATTGCAGTCACAACATACTTTCCTGCAACATTCAGCACGCCATGCATGCTTTCCCTTTCCAAGGAGCCCGGGGCAATTGCGGCTGCTTCTTTGAAAAGGTGTTATATTGCCAATAGTTTGAGCTATTGGCTTTGACATCCTTTTTTTCTGGTGTTAATTAGCAAAACAGATAAATAAAAGGCATTGTCATTTACAATGCCAAATAATTTAAACTCTGGCAAAAGCAAGACCTATTGCATTGCAAATGCTTGTTTTTCATCCCACTTAAAACCCTGATGTCAAGCTCTTCCATTCCTGGTGCTTTGCAGCAGTTTTAAGATGATCTTAGAGTTTCTTGTTGCTTAAATGGCTGTAATTTCTGAAATTTCTGTTTCCCTCATCTTCATTGCTTGATTTTGCTCGCGAGAAAGTGTCACTCATAGTCATTGAAATGTCACTCATAATTGCACTGAAATTCAGAAATCGTCACACATAAGCAATCTGAAACTTTGGCAGTTATGTTGAACCCATTATTTGTGGGCTTTTAAGACGCTGCAGGACATTCAATGTGGGACTTCCAATTGAGGCAGGGTGTCTGAGATCCCCTCTCAACATTGGCGCTTCAGGCTCAAATGAATTACATGCTCTTAAAAAAAAGCATGTGTGGTAGCGATTGAATGTGGGAATTTGTATCGCTGTACCATCAATGGTATGGTCTGAAGGTCACATCTGCTGACTTTGAAGCTGGGTGCCCAGGTTCGAGTCCCTGGGTCAGATCTCCATCCTCTGATTCTAGGCTCATCACCTAATAGCTGGATATCCTGTTATGCTTCAGATACTTATGCAGGAAAGTTGCGATGATAGGATGAGCTGTTTGGTATTAGTTGCCTACTAAAACCTTGCTTTGCATGACTACCCCTCTTTTAATGCCTGCCCCGTATGCAATGGCACAGATTGGGTCACTGAAAAAGTGTGCTTGGATGGCCACTGTTGTCCAACATTTAAAGCCCAAATTTAACACATTTCATGTGGAGCACTCCTGCCAATATAAACCTATAAAGTAACTCCCGATCTTTGAAATCTTCTGAACTTTTGTGAAGTGCATGAAATTTTGGAAATTTGGAAAAAACTTCACAATATTTCAGAGGAAAACTATGTAATGCTGAACACTCCTAAAAATAATTGATTTGGTTATGACATGATGTTTGCTGGATTTTATTTTGATGTGATGCAGAGCAAAACATAACCCCCAGTCATAACCAATTTGTAAAACTTGCAGATTGAGAAAATCATGGGCTGCATTTTTTTTTATTTAAATGTTGATAATGCTCTGTTACTCTAAATCCTATAAGTCTGCATTTTGCTTAAGTCTATACCGTTGGTTTTAGGAAAAGGGTAGCTCTAAAAGGCACTACATGGCTTTAGAGGATAGTAGAAGGCTCCAAATATCATAAAATATTCGATTTGGAAGTCAGTGATACTTGCTAATTACAACGCTACATAAAAGTATATATTCATTGACAAGTTAGCTTAGAGAATGTAATCCTTTTTTTTAATTTCAACTTTTCATTTGCATCTTTTGGCGCGCACCATACTCGGAGGTGCCGCACCGGCGTCCATGCACTGAGCTAGTGTCATCGAAGGAGGGGCTGACAGGGTACAGGGCTGCGGCTGTCACTGTAACCAAACCACTCTTGTGTCTGGACTGTCTGCAGCCCGAAGTCCAGCTCGGAACAGGCAGGCCACACCCGGGAGAGATGCAGCCAGCACCGACACCACAGACACAGGTGAGGAGAAGCGCCGGACCCCACGTTACTCCATCCGTGCAAGCCCCACCCGTGCAACCTCCCTGCACAACCCCCCTGCACACCCCCTGCACAACCCCCCTGCACATCCTCCCCTGCGTGATCCCCCTGCGCAATCCCCCCTGCGCGACTGCCCTGCGTGAACCTCCCCCTGCATGACCCTCCCCCTGTGTGACCCTCCCCCTCCGTGACCCCCATGCACGACTCCCCCCTGCGTGACTCCTCCCTGCACGACTCCCCCTGTGCGACTCTCGTGCGTGCCCCCCCTGCAGGCCCCACTAGCATGCCCCATGCGTGCCCCCGTGCGACACCCCCCGTGAACCCCCAACACGTGACCCCCCTCATGACCCCCCTGTGTGATCCCCTGCACGACACCCCCAGCATAACCCCCCCTGCACGACCCCCCCTTGTGGCCCCCATGCTGTACAACCCCCCCCCCCCCACGCTGCACAACCCCTCCTGAGCAATACCCCCTGCACAACCCCCTACTGAAAAAAAAACCTTTACAATCATTGCCGTTAGTATTCAGATATTGCTCACAAAGAATACTACTAGTCTTCAAACAGTGGTCACAATCAATGAGACTAGCCTTCATTTTTCTCTTGAAATAGCACATGAGCTGCAAATAAACCCTAACAGAATACTACTAAGCTTCAAATACTGTTCTTCTAGAATACTGCTAGTCTTCTTTTAGCAATAAGCATGGGCGGAAAATCCGTTCCGCTCGTGGATTTTGCGGATTTTCGGTAAATTCGCAATCCGCGAACGCTCACAAATTTACCGAAAATCCGCAAATTCGCATGCAGCTGATTTTTTTTTCTTGGTGATACAATTTTGCGGCGCGCGGCGTTCACTTACCATCATTCAGCGTTTGCTGAGTTGTTTTTCTCGATATTTTGCGAGTGCTGCTCCATTTTGGATCTTGCTGCGGGACCCCGCTGGAGTTTGGCGACCGCGATTACGTCATCGCGGCTTGCCACCTTGCACAGCAAGAGTTTGTCAACGTGAGTACGCCGTGATCACGTATCACGGGAGTTCGCAATTGCAAACACGTAGATGCAGCGACAGCAACAATCTCGCACTGGCGAAAATACAAAATTTGCAATTCTGCACAAGAAATCCAACTGCAAGCAGCATAAACCTTCTGGAAATGATGATTTTTATCAGAATAACTTCTCAGGTTGACATTTGCCTGCACTTTATTTTACAAGGAGTCCATTTTGGGGGGGGGAGGAAGGAAGTGCCCCACAGTCTCCAACTTCCTGTTCCTGTCCAGCAGGCTCCTCCCAGTGTTTTCTTCATGTGCTGGTCACTTTCATTTGGATTCTTCACCTGGAATGATTACTTTTTGTGGATGCTGCTGGATATTTGGATTTGAGGCCTTTTTGACTTTCTTTGGATCACTTTTGGATTAGAAATTTCACAAGTAAGTTTGTTTCGGGCATTACAGTTGCTGCAACTACAATTTTGGAATTTTCGATTTTTGGGCTGCTGTTGGGGCCTTTTGCCCAGGGGTACTCAGTGGTGGGTGGACTGAGTCTTTCTGCGGGGTGTCTTGAATTTAAACATCATGGAGGGCCTGGATGGCTTGGGATTGTGCTGATTTTTCTGTGATTTTCGTTTTTTTGGGCTGTTGTTGTGGCCTTTTCACCAGGGGTAGTGACTGGTGCATGAGCCTAGTCTTTCTGTGGGGTGTCTTGAATTTAAACATCATGGAGGGCATGGATGGCATGGGATTGCGCTCATTTTTCTGTGTTTTTCGATTTTTTGGGGTGTTCATGGGGACAGGCCATGTGGGTGGGGGCCAATTTGAGTGCTGCTACAGGCAGGCCCTGGCCATGTGCTGGGAGGCAGGGGGCCATTTTGAATGCAGGCAGTGTTCTTAGGTCTGCAACCATTTTGCCTAGCTTTCAACCTTTATGCCCAGGGGTAGTGAGTGATGCATGGGCCTAGTCCTTCTGTGGCGTGTCTTGAATCTAAACATCATGGAGGGCATGATGGCTTGAGATTGTGCTGATTTTTCTGTGATTTTCGTTTTTTTGAGCTGTTGTTGTGGCCTTTTCACCAGGGGTAGTGAGTGGTGCATGAGCCTAGTCTTTCTGTGGGGTGTCTTGAATTTAAACATCATGGAGGGCATGGATGGCATGGGATTTTGCTGATTTTTCTGTGTTTTCGATTTTTTGGGGTGTTCATGGGGACAGGCCATGTGGGTGGGGGCCATTTTGAGTGCTGCTACAGGCAGGCCCTGGCCATGTGCTGGGAGGTAGGGGGCCATTTTGAATGCAGGCAGTGTTCTTAGGCCTGCAACCATTTTGCCTAGCTTTCAACTTTTATGCCCAGGGGTAGTGAGTGATGCATGGGCCTAGTCTTTCTGTGTGGTGCTTGAATTTAAACATCATGGAGGGCCTGGGTGGCTTGGAATTGTGCTGATTTTTCTGTGATTTTCGTTTTTTTGAGCTGTTGTTGTGGCCTTTTCACCAGGGGTAGTGAGTGGTGCATGAGCCTAGTCTTTCTGTGGGGTGTCTTGAATTTAAACATCATGGAGGGCATGGATGGCATGGGATTGTGCTGATTTGTCTGTGTTTTTCGATTTTTTGGGGTGTTCATGGGGACAGGCCATGTGGGTGGGGGCCATTTTGAGTGCTGCTACAGGCAGGCCCTGGCCATGTGCTGGGAGGCAGGGGGGCATTTTGAATGCAGGCAGTGTTCTTAGGTCTGCAACCATTTTGCCTAGCTTTCAACCTTTATGCCCAGGGGTAGTGAGTGATGCATGGGCCTAGTCTTTCTGTGGGGTGTCTTGAATTTAAACATCATGGAGGGCCTGGATGGCTTGGGATTGTGCTGATTTTTCTGTGATTTTCGTTTTTTTGGGCTGTTGTTGTGGCCTTTTCACCAGGGGTAGTGAGTGGTGCATGAGCCTAGTCTTTCTGTGGGGTGTCTTGAATTTAAACATCATGGAGGGCATGGATGGCATGGGATTGTGCTGATTTTTCTGTGTCTTTCGATTTTTGGGGGTTTTCATGGGGACAGACCATGTGGGTGGGGGCCATTTTGAGTGCTGCTACAGGCAGGCCCTTACCATGTGCTGGGAGGCAGGGGGCCATTTTGAATGCAGGCAGTGTTCTTAGGTCTGCAACCATTTTGCCTAGCTTTCAACCTTTATGCCCAGGGGTAGTGAGTGGTGCATGGGCCTAGTCTTTCTGTGGGGTGTCTTGAATTTAAACATCATGGAGGGCCTGGATAGCTTGGGATTGTGCTGATTTTTCTGTGATTTTAGTTTTTTTGGGGTGTATAACTGAACTGATGTTCCTCTGTCTTCCATTGCTTTTAGGTGCACAAGACTCGAGAGAACCACCAGTGCCAGGAAGAAGTCCTGCAGCGGTGTGTGTGTGCAGCATAACGTCACGCGACGTCACGTCTGGCCACAGACAACTCTGCAACTCGTGCAACTGCGGCCTGCTGTTCTGACCTGCTCTGAAGAAGATGGCCCCAAAAAAAGTTCCCCGTAGCTCCTCTAGCAAGAAAGTTGCCAGTAAGGAGCAGAAGAAGCAAGTTACAAAGGAGACTGGTGTGCCGCCCGCCACATTTTTTGGGAGTAAAAAGAAAAGTACGCCTGCAGCAGCAGCGGGATCTGCTGGGGACCAAGCTGGGAGCAGCACCCCCGCTCCATTGGGCTCAGTGCCACCACCACCACGCCAACTTAAGTCCAAGCCCTTGAGTGCTGCAGAGGCACTTAGTCTAGTTGTTCAATCACCATCGACCAGCGATGTTGGCTCATCGCAAGAAAGTAGCAGCAATGTCCCTCAATCAACACAGGTTGTTGTAACTCATCTGACGAGTGTTGAACAACCACAGCCACAACAACAACCACATGTGTAAGTACAAACCCAAGTACAAGTGGAAGGAGAGGCAGCTCAAGGAGATGTGCAAGCAGAGGTGCATGGAGGGTCACAAGTGCCCACAATAGTTGTTCCTCCTGAAGTAGGGGTACATCAGGAAATCAACAATCAAGGCGAGGTATCATTTGAGGAAGCCACTCCTCCTGATGATCATTCATTGTCTTCCACACCCCTAGCAAGGAAGAGATCAAGGGTGGTGTCTACATCTTCTTCAAGCACACCTCCTTCTGATGATATGGATCAAAATTGGGAACAAGCACCACTGCCGTCTGAGAGTGAGGCACACCATGATCTGACAAAGGTAGTTAAGCGTATAAGGAAGCTCGTCCAAAGTCTCATACTTATGGAGTGTGATGAGGCTCAACAAGAAGTGGCGGATGCTGCTGCTGATGAAGACTCTCACGACGACGACGCAGTCATCATAGGCTTCACTCCAGCCTCAGAGGGCATGCAGCAAACTGACATTTTGACCCTAGCACGAGAAGCTGTTGAGCGTGATGATGATGTTGTCGACGAGGAGGCAATGGAAACACCACAATCATTGGAGTTAACTAGTACACCAACACCTACCGCTTCCATATTTCTTCCTCGCCAGAAGGGACCTCCATCCACATCGACCTCAATTAGTGGTGGTGAAAGTGCACAACGTAGTAAAGTTCGGCAATCCACATCTTCCACTTCATCTGGCATTAGCAGCATGACCACCAGTATCGCCGCCTCCTCTGGCCCCCACAGACAATTCAAGTCCCCAGCTTGGGACTTCTTTAGTGTTTGCCCAAAAAGGGAAAACTTCGCCATTTGTAGCATTTGTAAGCTTGCAGTTAGTTGTGGTAAGTTTGGTACCAACTATGGTACCGGAGGCCAGAGAGGTCATCTTAAGAGACAGCACGCTGTCCAATGGTTTGCGCACCTAAAGGCGATCAAGGAAGCCCGAATTGCACGTCAAGAAAACGTTGATGTTTCATCTGATGATGACGAGGAGGAAGAAAACGTGTCAAACACTTCACTTACACCCAGTACCCCTGTCAGCAGCACACCCCATGTGAGCCACACTAAGAGTGTAGGAGAGAGTGAGACACCAATGCGAAAAAGTTCATCAGCGAGCGTAACTGGGTCGAAGAAATCATCATCATCATCATCCCGTAAATGCTTGGTCCAGGGTAACATTAGAACCATGTTGTTTACAGAAGCGCCATATGAACACAAGCACCCACTGACGCATCTGTATAACACTAAGCTGGACCTTCTCCCTTTTTCTTTTGTAGAAGGGGTTGGTTTTCTAGAATTAGTGGCAGCGCTCCGCCCTAAATGGAAGGTTCCTAGCCGGTTCTATTTTGCCAGAGTTGCGGTTCCAGCACTACATGAAGATGTGCTGGAGGTGATTGGGGCAGCTTTGCAGAAGAGTGCTGTTCACACTATACATCTGACAACAGACATGTGGACCAGTGGCACAGGCGCTGATTACATGTGCATCACTGCACACTGGGTCTCTGTTTCAGGGGTTAAAGCAAAGCTAAACGCAGGTATTGACCCGGACCAAGTTTTTAAAGCTGCTCGGAAACATGCAACACTAGCCATGTTTGGCTTGGAGAAACGCCACACAGCAGAAAACATTTTGAATGAGTTTAACACAAAGGTCTTCCACTGGCTGTCCCCCAAAAAATGCCAGATAGGTTATGTTTCCACGGATAATGGCGCCAATGTAGTTAAGGCCATGGAGCTGGGTGACTATTTCAGAGTGCCGTGTTTGGCGCACTGTATAAACCTGGTTGTTAAAAAATTCTTGAGTGATGAAGACAGTCCAGCGTGCAAGTTAGTGGCCATCTGCCGAAGAATGTGCAACCATTTCAGCCATTCTTTTAAGGCCCGGAAGCATCTGAGGAGCCTGCTACATGAACGTTGAATGCCAGTGAAAGGACTCAAACAGGTGGTGGCAACACGTTGGAACTCAACCTTCCACATGCTTGAGCGTCTGTATGAGCAGTATACGGTACTCGATCACTATTTCTTAACAGAAGGACCTGAGCCTAGATGCGGCGCAATGGGACCTAGTTAAAAGCCTGACAGACATGCTTCGTCCTTTTGAGGTCTTCACGCGTTCAGTCAGCAAGGAGGACTGTAATTTGGGAAAAGCTATCCCATTGTTGCTCATGCTGGAGCACCAACTGAAGGCGGTGTCTTCTATGTTTGAAAAAGATGAAGAAATGAAATACGCTTTTCTTTTGACGGAGAAATTATTAGAGCGCCTACTTGGTGATGAACGTCTTTAAATGATCCACTCAGAACAGCATTACATTTGTGCTACTATTCTGGATCAACGCTGCAAAAAGGCGCTGGCAGGCCAAGCATTCTTTCCTTTTGGTGATCAAGATGTTACAAAGTACAAACGTTGGCTAGCCTTGTCAGCCAAGAAGTTTGAAAGAGAACGGCAGAAAATTGAAGGAAAAGGCAGTACATCAGCATCAGCAGGCCATCCCAAGTCAAAAGAATCCACTTCTGCACCTGTGGCTGTGGCACAAGTGACCTCTCAGCTGTTAAAGACACCGGCAACCGGATCATCTGCACCAGACACAACAGTAACATTGGATGCAGAAGAGGATTGGCTAACTCGGCTTGGGTTTGGTACTCAAAAGGTCACAGCAAAAAGTAAGAAAAGTGGAGGAACCTTGGAGGACCTTGAGTCAATGGTGCAGGACTATCTGATTGACTCAACAGAGGTCTATGTTAATGCTGACCCATTGGCGTATTGGCATGGGAAAAAAGAATTGTGGGCACAGCTCTCCAACCTGGCTATAAACTATTTGTCTTGCCCACTCGCAAGCGTGTCTTCTGAACGTGTTTTCAGTGCTGCTGGTGGCATTATAACTTCCAAACGGAGCCGCCTCTCGCCCAAAAATGTGGAGAGGTTAACAATGATCAAGATGAATTAGCACCTCATACCACCAGATTACAAAGTACGAGAAAGCATGCCGGATGAAGACAAGGTGGACAGCAACGTAGATGAGGGAATTTCTTCTCTGTTAGGTGACACTGACCTCACCCAGCCAGAATTCGCAGAGTATGATGACGAAGCCTTATTCTTATTCCCTGACACCGAGCCCTGAAAATGAGACAATGAATCAATAACTTTCTTTTTCGGCCTTATTCACTTTTATTCCTGTGTGTCTGTCTTTCTTTGTTGTGCACAGTTAATATAATTCAAACTTTAATCACAAAAACAAGCCCATCAGCACAACTGTCTTCACTTGTTTGCTTATTGATTTGAAGGTGCCGCAGTCTGCATTCCTCAGGTTCACAAGTTCACAAGAACATGCTCCTCTATCCTCCTCCACAAGACTCCTATTTCCCTCAAAGCAGAGGGCTGGATTACGCCCAATGAAGAAAGACTCTGCACTTGTGGGGGTGTTCTACTTCTTTGCGGGTGAGTTGACGCCTCTGGGGCCATTGCTGGGAAGCTCTAATACCGGATAAAAGTGGTTTGGACCAAATCGGAGGCGAAACTTTTTTTGCGTTTTTGCTGACTTGCTTGCCTTTGAGGTGCTCTTTGGGGGGGTTCCGGGTGTTTGTGGTGAGTTTTGGGGTCTGGGAGCACTGCTGGGACAGTCTAATTTTGATTGCATTTGCTTTTCAGGAAATCCGTGGTGGAAAACGGGAGTTATGACCTAGCTGCACAGCGCGTTTGGACCGAAGCCGATAAATATTGTAAGTATGAGATTTTCCTTTTTTGGCTGTTTAGGAGTGTTGTGCTTTTTTGCGGTTGGGTTGGCGGGTCTTGGGGCATTGCTGGGAAGGTCTAATACCGGATAGAAGTGGTTTGGACAAAATCCATGCAGATTTTTTTTTGCTATTTCTGACATTTTGCTCAATGTAGCGTTTTTGGGTGCCTGTTTGGGGGGCTTCCTGGTGTTTGTGGGTGGGTTTCGGGGTCTGGGAGCACTGCTGGCTATGGATACTTTAGATTGCAAGAGGTTTGAAGCAAATCCATGGTGGCAGAGGGGAGTTAGGGCCTAGCTGCAGAGCGCGCGCGGAGTGATTTTGGAAATTGCCAAGAAAATGACTAAGTCCCCATTTTTGTACTTTTGCTTTTTGGCTGTTTGGGGGTCTTCTACTAGTTTTTGCCTGGGTTGACGGCTCTGGGGCCATTGCTGGGAAGCTCTAATACCGGATAAAAGTGGTTTGGACCAAATCGGAGGTGAAATTTTTTGTTGCGTTTTTGCTGACTTGCTTGCCTTTCAGGTGCTCTTTGGGGGGGTTACGGGTGTTTGTGGGTGAGTTTTGGGGTCTCGGAACACTGCTGCTAAGTATGAGATTTTCCTTTTTGGCTGTTTGAGGGTGTTGTGCTTTTTTGCGGGTGGGTTGGCGGGTCTTTGGGCATTGCTGGGAAGGTCTAATACCGGATAGAAGTGGTTTGGACAAAATCCATAAGAAAAAGCCTTTTGGCACTTTTTGTAACTTAGGGTTCATTAGGGTTAGCCCTAGCAGCAGGATTGTATGTGTTTCGGGGTGTTCTAGATTTTTGCAACTGTGTTCTGGGGTCTTAGAGCACTCGTGGGAATGTGTAATTTTGGTTGCAAGTCATTTGAAGAAAATCCATGGTGGGAAAGGGGGGATTTGGCATAGTTAAAGAAAGCCTTTGCCACTATTCTTAACTTAGGGCTCGTTAGGGTTAGGAGTATTTCTATTGCATGTGTTTGGGTGGGGGTTTTTTCGAGTTTTGGAGTGATGCTGGCTATGGATACTTTTGCTTGCTTGCAAGTGGTTTGAATACAATCCACGGTGGGTAAGGGGGTATTTGGGCCTACTTTTACTTTCAAAGTATGTTTTGTCAACAGTTTTCTGCTAGGCCTCGTTTTTTGAGATCTGATTGGGGGTCTTCTACATTTTTGCGACTGGCTTTAGTAAGGGTCTGGGTGGGAGCACTGCTGGGAAGGTCTAATTTTGTTCTAAAACACAGTTTACAGTACACCTAGCTTGAGGGGAAAGATCCGCTAAATTCATTTGCCCATACTTATTTATCCTTCAAAAGGAGACTCAGACAGAGTACGCACTTTCAAACATATTGTACTGTCTATTAGGAAACTCAAAGTATGACTTTTTGCACTACACAGCGTACATACCTTATATTTATTTATCAGTGGTGTTGTAATATCACTTCCTGTTTTTCGTTCAATAATTAAAGGCCGGGTTTCAGTCTGTGCAATGGGGAAAAAAGGATGGAGTCAGGCTTCACATTAGCGAGCCGCAATTCAGCATCCGCCAGGCAGGCAGTGGACAGGGTGTCTTCTGGTCACCAACATTGATGGACGAAGCGTCAGCTGGAATGGAGGAGTGCCGCTAATAAGAGGAATGGTTTGCTGCATGCAACTTACTTACCAAATTCAACAGGACAACTACAATAACATACAGATACAGTATCCATTGTTTTCTTCTATGAGTGTGACAGCATTTCTTGGATCGCTCTCTGCTTCTAAATTGATCCCTACAGCCATTCCATAGGTTTTACTTCGGCTATTTTTTAAACCTAATTTAATGTAGCCCTGTACTGTCGCATTCTGTCCTTCACGGTTGTCGAAAGTACTACTTACTTTTCAGTAACAATGCATTCAGTAGTGCATGCACTTCCTTTATGTCACGTAAAAGATTTATGGTTAGCTTTGTACCCAAAGATTTCTTTATGTTCAATTTTTGTTTGTCCATGCTGTGCTTTTTTTTCTCTCAACAAAACCAACCCAAAAAGAAACCCCCATTCCCATCCATTTTCCAAACTCTAACCCTCTTCCCCCGGGCTGTGTGGTTTTGATTGATGTGTGACTAAATGACATCAATATTTCCACACACTTGCTGGGGAGGATAAGGTCATAGCAACAGGCTGGTGAAGGAATCCGAGGATATATTCTAGACTTACTCAGCTTCAGAACTATTTCTTGTAGTAGTAGCCAATGTCAAAGAAATTCAACACAAGTACTAGTTATACTTTCAATACTGTACCATTTGTTAGGCTACATTGTGGCACTGTTCTAGTGTACTGTCACCTGCTTTATTCTCTATCGTACAGTTGTAATGCTACAGTAAGGACAAACCAGGTTTCATTTTCTTTTTTTTCATAGGCAAACTTAATCGCCATTTCCCGTGGAGCAAGCCCTGGGCGTAGCCCTACTTTCCAACACAAATTACAGGTAAGATAAGCGTTTGGTGGGAGGTAGTATAATGGAGTATTAGGAGAGACGAGAGATTGACGGTAGTAGTACTAAAGTCCTAGCACTCTTGAATTCACTTACTCTGTGAGAGGCACTTAGTTTTGAAAACATTTGGGCAATTATTTACACAACTTGAATCAAGATGCCACTTAAGTGTCACCAAAACAAAGTTACTGGTAAACCTCCACCCACCAGCCTCAAAAGCAGTAAAAAAACATGTATGCTAAGATAGAGTTTAAAGTATATTTATATCCCTGACAAAAATAATCTCCCACAAGACCCAACCCACCCCCACTCCTTAACCCCAACGAATGTCCATGAAAAGTCCAAAAAAATGAAAAAACCCAACTCCCAATTCCCACCCCCCAGAAGTCTTTAAAAAAGGGGCAAGGGACAGTCTCCTCCTACTGCTGCCTGCTGCTGTTGAATTTCCGGGCCAGTTCGGAATGCTCCTTGCGGAGGGTCTCGAGCAGGGTTTTGATGTTGAGCAGCTCCTGCTCGAGGTAGGAAACCCTCAGGGAAAGGCGGTGCATACGTTTCTTCCAACTGCTGTGGGGGGCAGATGATTTCTTCGCTCGGCGGTGGTGGGTGGCTGCGGAACCCCGGCTCCGTACCGCTGGAGACCTGCACCGTCTGGGTGGCCCAGGGATCGTGGAGGAGGATGCAGCAGTCCCTGTAGATGTAGTGGTAGACTGCGTGTCCCCCTCCTCCTGGGCCACCAGCCGCCGATATTCAGCGACAGGGGCCTCCAGCCTCCTTTGCCGGGCCCGTGTAGCCAGCTCCTTCCGGCTTGGTTTGGAAGGAGCATCTATTTGAAGAAAGAAAGACATAGTCTGTAACCAATGCTCTTTAAGATTAACAAAAAATGATTCAGCAGAAAGTTGTGTCACAGTAGAACTAGCAACTTGCAAGTGCAGTACATAACTATTGTGGCCAGTATCTATCTAACCTCCCACTTCTTCACCCTTGCTCTAACATTAGTGGGAGTTTAAGGAATCAATTCTACGAGCACTATGGACTCACTCCATTAGAGTCGACTATGACAGTACACCAGTCTTCTTCTTCTTCTTCTCGCTTGTTTAGCAAAATTGGTACGTTAACTTCTGCAAGCCGGCATCATGCCAGCGCAGTCAACTTGCACCCGAGGAAAACAGACGCCCGCCATGATGAGTGAGACAGACTTGCGTTACTGTACCAGTCCAGTACATACAGGTGGTGATGCTGTTACTTTCTATTACGGGTGGCACAGAGAATACACTGTTACAAGGGCTACTGCTTAATTAGTTTTAGTTTCCCCCTACAGTGCCAATGAATACTAGAAAAGGAAAATGAAGAAGATAAATAATCTGATTATCTATCACTGCACATGGTATGTATTTACTTACATATGGGATGACTTTAGGTGCTTTGCTTTTTATTGAGTGAACAGTGATACATCCACACATGAATGACCGAGTTCTACTAAACTTATTAACAGAGGTAGTGAGTGGCCATCGTAATAGCCAGATATATGCTGTGCTTGCAATACAAACTACTGCTACTATGCATGGTAGTATTCGGACAAAATTACAACTTCTTTTCCTTGCCTTTCCTACACTAGGACGGACGTACGGGTGCGGTGTTACATTCTCTTCAAAGTAACACTTAGTTCATCCAGTGACCGTCTACTCTCTCTAGATACACATATGCTATCTAAGACTCAGATAGTACCATGATCCAGGCATCCATCCATTCAAACTATGGGGCAGATTAGGATTGCGGATTTCCCGCATCCTCCGGGCCAGCGGAATCCACCGCCGGCCCGGAGGATGCGGGAAATCCGCAGCGGACTGAAAAAGACCCCCCCCCCCGCCAGATTAGGATGGCTGGGGGATCGTTTTTCAGTCCGCAGCTTTTCCGCCGCGGTCGCCGCCCGTCTGCGGTGGAAAAGCACTAACATGGCTGGCGGTGTCTCTCAGACACCGCCAGCCATATTAGGATGTCTGGAGGAACACATGCCTTTACACGGCAGCATTTCCCATGTGCAAAGACATATGGATTTTTGTTTGGGAGGCCCGTTGCAGGCCCCCAGAGGTGAAGGGGGGAGGGCGGTGCACATGGGGGGTACCTATGGTACCCCCCTGCATTTGCCTGCACAAAGCGGCAGGCACCAGGCGGTGCCTGCCGCTTTGTGCATGCAAATGCACAACTTACATTTTTATCATTGCGGCGGGTGCTGCTTCAAACAGCACCCGCCGCAATGATAAAAATACAGGATGTGACCGCCAGGGTGGCGGTCACATCCTAATTACCACGGAGGGACCGCCACTGCACCTGCGGACGGTCTATCGTCATTTCTGAGGGACCGCACCCAGGCAGTCCGGCTGGGGGATTTCTCGGCCACCCAACTTAAGGTCACATGTGGTGTTCCCCAGGGTTCTTCTCTTTCCCCTCTTTTGTTTAACCTTTACATCTATCCTTTGATCTTTGCACTTCAGCAACTGGAGGTCACCGTTTATAATTATGCGGATGACCTCCAGCTTATCTTTAATCTTTCTTCTTCTTCTCATTCTATTTCTAATTTTCAGACTACTATGATTTTCATCAGGGGCTGGATGAACCACAATCATCTGAAGCTGAACCCCGATAAAACGGAATTGGTTCTCATGGGTGGTTCTTCCAGTCCTTGGAACTCTTCATTCTGGCCTTCTTCTTTAGGACCCCTCCCACGTCTTCTCCCTCAGTCAAGAACCTGGGCATTAAAATCAACAATCATCTCACTCTTCACTCACAAATAACTTCTGTTGTCTCTTCCTGCTTTCTTGTTCTTCGAACTATTCGCTCTGTTTCTCGCTTTTTCTCCCCCCTCGCACTTAAACTTATCTTGTCCGCTCTGGTGATTTCCCAGCTGGACTACGCCAACGCCCTATACAATGGCATTCCAGCGTATTTTTTGCGGAAGCTCCAGCTGGTTCAAAACCAGGCGGCCAGACTGGTCTATGGTCTCCCCCGCTCTCATCATTCTACCCCCTTACTGAAGGCACTGCACTGGTTACCTGTTAGGGAGCGATCCCTTTTCAAAACAGGTTGCATGGTCTTTCAGGCGCGCCAGGGCACAGCCCCCGCCTTCATTTCCTCCCTGCTAAAAGAGTACACCCCTGCCCGTGAGCTTCGCTCATCTACTCAATCGCTTCTTCATGTACCCCGTTACAGACGTAAGAAATGGGGTGGAGCCAATTTTTCATTCTTGGCACCATCCTTCTGGAACTCCCTTCCCGATCATCTACGTCTGGCCAGACATTACTCCCTCTTCCGTAAAGATCTTAAGACTTTTTTGTTTACCCAGGCCTTTTCCAGTGTAAACTGATCTCATTTCTTGGTTCCTTATCAGTATTTGCGTTCCTACTGCTAATTTAGTCTCCACAGCGCCAAGAAACCGCACGGTGTATGTAGCGCTATATAAATATTTAAATTCAAATTCAAATTCATTCCTACTCTATGGTGGAAGACGGACTCAGGTCCGTCCGCCATCATAATAGGCCCCTAAATGTCAATCATTCTTCTTCATGTCTCTCATCTGGACAAACCTTACGTTTTCTCACGGGGAGCAGCACACTATGCAGTCTGCAATCTCAATAAGTAAGGAATATAAGAGCTTACCACTGCCCGCCACTACCGTGGCAACCCGCACAGCAGTTTGGTCCGGCTCCGGCACTTGCACCGCCTCCTCCCCAGAGCTTCCCTCCTCCACCTCCGCGCTGGGCCCAGCACCAGATGTTCCACCTACAAAGTACATTTAAGAATGTTAGATGTCATAGACATACACCACTCACTAGCATTTTGTCTAGGAATGAAGAAATGTGAATACAGAAACCAATCTAATAATTTGTGACTGTCCACTCTAAAGTAAAATTTTCCAGTGAAGGGTCTTGTCTTGCTGCACTTTTTGGCACAACTGATGAATGCTTGCTTTTTAACACGCACCGTTTTTCTAATACCAGACAGAAGCTTCACTTCTAAGAAAAAATCATCATCATCACCACTAGGACAGAGGGACCAACGATTCATCACCAAAAAGAAAAATTAAAGTTCAAACCAGGTGAGGGCTCGGCTCGCCCACAATAAATGTGTGAAATAAATCGCTATTAGCACTTTTTCCATTTTTAATCAACCGTTTCTGTTTTATGACAAGCTTGATTTTAATAAATATTTTTACTTTTAATAAAGCTTTAAAACTTAAATAGACTCTGTGGTTTTTGGTCATGAGTGAATGAGCAAAAGGTTTTGCAATTTGCAAGCATGAGCCCGTGCCTCTGACACTTCTGGACTCTGACTCCATACTCTTGTCCTGCGTTGGATATTCATTCATCATTGGGGATCAATCATCGATGAATTTGGGAGCTAAATGACTCTGCCACACTATCTAGTCAGTAAGGAGATTGGGGGTTCTTCAAAGTATGATATCACTGAGGTATGTGGAAAGTCTACCTGTGCCTATTATAATTGATAAACAGTGCACTATTTAGTGTCCATAGTTCTGTTTGTGCAGATTTGTCCCTGCAACAGTAGTAGAATGGATTGTCCTCCTATCCAAACCAAAAGTAAAGTAGTATCTTATTCATTCTTGGTGGTCATTCACCTTTTTATTGTTGGCAATTGTCAAAGCATAAACATTTAGAAGACTTGAAAAGACATTATGGACAATCCCAGAGAACTGCACTCAGTGCATAGAGCTATTGCTGACTAGAATGGGAGTCCAATGGAATTGCCAAATGTGCAATCTTACTTAGCTACACAGACAGACTAATAAGAATAATCTAGTAATACCACAGGGAGTCATAGTTGAGGCAGGATAAGAATTTAGATACAGTCTACAAGAAGATCAAAGACGATTTAGAAAAAATCGAATGAGGAACGCTAGGAAAAAATAGGTACTCTATATTAAAATTAAAACTTACCGGGGCCAGCAAAGGAGCCCTCGCCTGACCGATCCTGTTCAGCAGCAGCAGCAGCCTCCTCCAATGCCCTCTTGCCCCTGGGGGGAGCTGATGTACAACATGAAAGAAAGAAAGACCAGAAAACATGGATGAGATTTGTCAACCAAATCAAACATTTCAAAAGAACAATAACAAAATATTTTGTCGAAATAGCAAATAGACAACTATTCCGCAGGATATATTGACCGATCTCATGTGGTCTACTACGTTATTAGCATTGCTTGATTTGCGGACCGTCGACTTGGAATGTTCTTATGTAACTCACTAAACAAAGTACTAAAAAGGTTTGCCTAGGACTGGCAGGCAGCAGTCTGCAGCACGCGAAGTGACAGACAAAGTCCATCGTGATTGCAGATCAGTGACAACACTAAAGTTTCCTACTACATTAACCAGTCATTAAAATACTCAAACTATCAATCCACCACCGCTATTTCTTCTTATTGCCATGTGTACAAAAGAAGGACTGGACTTGAGTCTGTAGGGGCTGATTTAGAAGCCCCTTGCGGCTCTTTTGCTCCATTGTTGCGTGACTTTTGTGACGCAGCGGCAGAACAAAAGAGGTGCCATGGTGCGGCGTATATTAACAACGTGACGCATATGGGAGATGCATCACGTTGTAAAGCCCTGCGCCATCAGGGGGCGTTCCGGCGCAAGGGAGGGCATTCCTGCGCAGGAACGCATTGTAAAAAGTGGCTGAGGGAAATCTACAAGATTTCAATCAGTCACTTTGAGGACAATGATGCGTGACTTAAACCATGTGCCTGCTTGAAACAGACGTACGGCTTGACACAGCATTGGGGAGATAGGGCACCCCAGAGCATTGCTGGAGCTGTGCCATCGTTGCGACGCAACTCCAGCAATGTGCTGCCTTTACGGCACAGATGCGTAATGCTTTGGTGACGTTTTGAGCCCATGGTGGGCCGCATTGTAACTACGGCGCACCATGGGTGGTGGTGGTGTGGCGCACAATTACTGGCGCATCCCTGCTACTTTGCAGGGATGCGCCGGTAATTAAAAATCTGACCCTTAGTGTTTAGCATTAGGCAGTTCTTTAAACTACACTCATGCATAATTTCACAGGACAATGAAATGAGCACAAAATCGAAAACAAATAAGCATAGTAGCAGCGCTACTGAGAAGGAGAGCAGTGCACCTGAAATGCACAGAAGATTTTGAAATATAATTTACCTACAATGTAATCAGCAGCAATATTGCTCTTGGTAAAAAACAAACATTTGCAAGATAATAACACACAGAGCAGGAGAAAACATAGTAAAGAAATAGCTACTACTACTCACCAAGCCCAGGGATCTCAAGGCCGAGCAGGTCGAGCAGATCGCGTTCCCGGTCCAGGACATCCGTCCAGCGGTGGGTTGCCTGGTTGTAGGTGCGCCGGACCCGAGAGTGGTGGTACATAGCCCGGCACACCTTATCCTACCGCTTCCGGCGATCCCGCATCCCGTACCCGCCTCCGATCTTGCCGCCTGCCATGATGGTCCTGGGGAGGCGGCATAAACATAAAAAATTTGTGGGGCCACCTCCTCCGGGCTGAAGATCTCCCGGGGTGCGACCTGCTCCCCCCTCAAATGCCCGCACGGGAGCCGGGCACGGGGTGCGGGACCCTTCCCCTTCTCGGGATGCTTCCCGGCTCCCTTTACCATGGTCTGGGCAGAAAGGAAGCTAAATAATAAAGAAAATAGAATAGGGAAGAGAGGAAAAGAAAAGAGTTTAAAAAAGTAGGTTAAAATTAACCAAAAATAGCAGAAAACACAAAAATATAGAGCTAGAAAAATAGAGGGATAGATAATAAGTAAAATAGATCAAAAAAAACTTCAAACAAGCAAAGGATGGCAGAGATTCAGAGAGGATAGAAGAAGCATGCCCAGAACCATAGCAATGAATGAGAAACAAGATGGCCGCGCCCATTCACGACTACGTGGGTAAGTTCGGGCAAGATTTTTCTCGCGAACACACGCGAAATTGTACTAGCGAGCCGCACACTTTGCGAGATTACACATCGCGCCCGGAAACGGAAATACGTCATGCAAACAAGATGGCCGCGCCCGTGAACGACCGCGAGGGTAACTTCGCGCCGTTGCGCTACAAGCGGCTCGCTAAAACGCACAAAACCTTGCGAACTAACACGCCGCAAAAAAACAAATCGCATATTCGCACAAATTCGCGGCTTCCGAATTCGTTCTCGTGCAGGTTCACGCCCCGCGAAATTGCAGCAAAACGAGTTTTGCAAAAGTGAAAGCACTCAGCAGGTGCAAAAGTTCAAACTCATCATTAGTAACCATTCCCTGTAGTGCTTCCTGACTGGGGCCCCTCCAGAGTTCAGTTGCTAGTTGCAACAATTGTATGACCCTGCTCTGACCCTCACAGGAAGCTCATAGAATAGCTACAAGTAGGCCACAAAGGTCCAGGAAAAAAAAATGCACTGCAACAGAAAGCAAATTACTGATAAGGAAGCAGGTGCCAGACTGGAATTTTAAAACAGTGACACATTAATAAACCAACCCTAAATTAATTCATGTCAGTTGAAGCAGGTCAGGTGTGCTTGCTTTCCCCCCCCCATAGTCTACAGTGATGATGAACCAGAGGGTGGCATTGATGTACCAGAGGGTGGCATGGGTGAAACAGAGGGTGGCAGTGGTGAAACAGAGGGTGCTGGGAACCTGTGATGATGAACTAGACGTAGAAACAACATAGTCGCGACCGTTGCGAGCCGACAAGTAAGTTCGCAATTGCGAACTGGTATCAAACCCTCGCGAACTGGCAGAAACCCTTGAGAACACAAAAAAAAATTAAAAATCCGCAAATTCGCGAGAATTCGCGTATTTTGCGGATTGCGAGTTCACAAATACGCAAATTCGCGAATGCCAGATTCGCAAAATTCGCCCATGCCTATTTAGCAATCAATTGAAGTGTTCATTTTGTATTTGAAGGGTAGTTGAGTAGAACTAGTATTCCCTCATTTGCATATTTCGGCTTGTGGGCATACTACTTAGTCTTCATGCATACTAAATAAATACTATATTTTATTAGTAAATGAATACCGCTTTAACCACTGGAATCACACTAAGTTAAGATCTTCCATTTTGGTGACAAACTTTTATTTTGGCTGCAATTTTACTGATGTTGGATAGATAGTTATATAGGTTTATAAGCTGCTTCCTTCTCCAGTAAGTTTTGAAACGTTTTTTGGATGGTGAGTGCGTTTGTGTTTCAGTTGCATCATTGATTTTCTGTCATAGTGAAATTTGTATGGATTTTAGCTGCTAAAGAGAAAGTGGGAGAGCAGTAGCACATTTCCCAACACTACAATAGGCTTCACTCACTTCTACACAGTGGTTAAATTGTAAAAATATATGTGCCGGGGCTCTCGTCAGGAGGCAGCTTGCACCAGCTTATTTCTCCTGTTGGCATCACCTAAAACAGAAGCAACTACTAGCCATGAATGTTGGGAAAGGATGTGGCGTAATTGCTGCAACCTTTCAAGCTGGAGAACCAGGTTCGAGTTTCAGCGTTGGATTAACATCCTGTGATTCTGGACAAATCTCTTAACTTCCCAATACATGAATGTGCTCATGAAAAGCACTGCTGTTGATTATTAAGGGCCGGTGCTGAGCACCGGAAACCACAGGCTCAAATTAAGCACTGCCTCCACAGCTGTGTGCATGGTGGTGCACAAGTGTTGTCGGATCCAGACTGACACCGACTTTTTTTTGGGAGGGTAATAACAATGCAGCCTCTCATGGTTGCCTTTTTACTCTCACTTGCAGCTTGTTTCTTCATTCAGTAATTCAATCCTCTTCTTGATATTTCCCATATCCCACATGAAGCACAGAGTCAGTGGAGTACTGCAGATTTATGCCCCACCTACTCCTTCCCCTGCAGAAAGAGATGAGCGGCCCATTCATACCTCACAAATATGCACTGGCTTTGGGCTGAATGGGAAACACCCTGAGGGTTGGGTCCCCTAGCACTGCAGGGGCCTGTGTTATGTTGTTAGGCCTGTGTTATGTCGCTGAACACACTAAACTGCTCTTATATTGTGTGTTTAGAGAAATCAACTTTATAATAAAACATAAACTGTGTCAATAGAAGGCAAGAAATGCTGAAGAGTTGGGTATCCCACTGGAGCCCCTTTCCCACAGCTATTTCCCCAGTGAAATATGCAGAATTTATCCGGGTGTCAGCAGCGCCCAAACATTGTATGATCTTCTGTTCGGAGCAGCAACCTGCCAACAGTGGTGGGGGAATTGGGGGTGGAAGCTTTCTTATTTTAACATCCAGCTAGGCCTAAAACAAAGACCTAATTTAAAGGGCCTTCAGTTCCAGCTTTAGTTCAAGTATCATCCTGGTTTGGAGCCATTTGGAGCCAACACCTAGATGTCAATGCAGTAGAAGGAAACTAAGGGGCACAGCTTGTTACCACTTTACAAGTATTTAAGAGACACTATTGGAGGCAGGTTTTTAAATGTGTTCAAATCCCTATTGAAGAGATGAGCTTGCACTGTAAGAATGCAAGATGTATATGTCTGTGTGGGTTATTACACATATATTGATTTAAATGGCACTTGTTTTTTTTATTTGATTGTTTTATAGTGCTAGTGTCCCAGAGTAGGGTGTCAGAGCATTTTGCCTCACAGTAAGAGGTACAATATATCATGCAAGTGTGAAAATCAATGTACAGGGAGTGTTACCTAAGAGAATGAAGGTTATACGGTTTACGAATCACGTATGGTGCATATTTCTAAATGTTATATGTTAAGAGTCAATGGTCAGGAGAAACACAAACTCAGGATATAAAACATAACAAGGTGATTGTAGTTGTCTGTAATAATAAGGCTTTATGACTTCCCAAAGGATGTATTTTTTGCAATTTTAGTCTCACAACAGATTCAGAAAAAAGAAGGATCTAAACACACGACTTACAGTTTGCATGCAGCTCATTGACGGTGATAAATAGATCACTGTGCTATATTAGAAGGTTTGGAACTTATGAATTGGAAGTACCAACATGATCTCAGTCCCAAAAGTAGGAGCCCACTTAACTCTCTAAATTAACTATAAATCTGTGATCTGTATGTTACACTATGTGCTTTTCAGAAGGCACATAAACCCTCTATCGTACTTTGCGTCAAAACTGCGACTGGTTAATACACAGAACTCCCCCAGAACTGTGTTATCTAGTAGAATGATCTTACCTCTATTAAAATTCTCTCAAATTGCTTGGCACACGATCTCTGCAGCAGGTGTCTTAACCCTATAAAATATTCTAAGTTCTAGTCTTTTTGTGACCAATTGAGTAAACCTGAACAAATTTCCGGTCCCATATGTTCTCATTGCAGACTTTTGTTAAATGTGGAAGTTGACTGTCAGACTGCTTTTCAAGCTCCACCCCTTGTGACTCAACTTCCTTTCCCCACCACACCCTGAGACGCCAATTTATGGGTTCCCAGAGTATTTTTCTTTTTAATTCCAGCACTGGAGTCAAGTGATATTGCCTCTAAATGTTCAATTTTCAAAGTTATGACGGATAACTTCACTTCTCCAAACTCATCAAGACATTCTTCCCCTTGAGGGCTGCACTTTTGACGAGATTCCTGATTCGGGAATATATTGTACGGTGCCAATCCTAGCTGTCCCTGCATACATGCAGCTTTCTGTTTTTACTGCGACTTGCACTGGTTTCGAGAGCGTTTTTATGGTGACATTAAATGAGGACTTGTAAATAACCTAACTGTTATTAACCTTTTAAGTTGCGGTCATACTGATGTAAAATATACATGTTTTATAACACTTGTAATGCAAACGTTACTGGAGGTTTCTTTAGCTACGGTCTCGTATATTTCAGAATAAACCATAGTGTTTCATGTTAGGGAGACAACCTTCTGAAATTGCATTTCTAGGCTGCACACATTTTCACCCCGCGTTCAAAATTCGATCCAAGCTCTGTGTGAACCAGAGTACATTCTGCATGATAAAATCAGATCTCGTGGAATGTTCTGTCTTTTGAAATGTACATAGAGTCATGGAGTTTTAGATCTTTTTTAGATTCTTTTTAGTAAGGCAATACCGCAATGCACAACTATCATCTGTCCAAAGCTATTTCTCCTCCTTCCTTTCCAGATGAGGATTTATGGTGGCAAGAGTTCTCTTCAGTCTTTTCCTTTATAAAAGTTGTCGTCAGTAGTCATGATTTGTTTCTAAACAGGAAATAATAAAGTTTAATTTTCATTATATTTTATTAACAACACTTGCGCATTTTTATTACAGCGATCGAAGCTCAAACATTATCATTAAATTACTTTGTGATGGCGAAGCCGAGAATAAACTGTTACTACTACATTAAGTTCCGATCCTCCCAGATTTTATTAGGTAATTTAATTTGTGCTGTGTCTAGAGTCATAAGTCTTAATATTGGGTTTTATGTCCTGTAAAAATAGCTGCTTTAACTTTGCATAGGCGTTATTGTATTCATGTATTTTCACTGGTCTGCCATATTGTTCTGTCTTATTACTATGACGATAAAGCATAAATTCCCAAATACAAAAGGATAGAAAGAGATGAGTCTATACAGTGGCACCATATGTATCACTCTGCGACATTAGTAATGTCAGTGCAGTCAGAATTATGCATCAGAAACAGCAGAACTGATTTATTCTTGATGGAATGGGCAACTTTAGAGTGCATCTCTCCATGATAGCAGAAAAAAACAACATGAATAAAGTTAAAGAACATAGTAATATGTGGCTGCAATGGAGATCAAATTGAACTATCACGGTTAGCAGCATGCAGGACAGGACGGCTTCTCAATCATCCCTTACCTGTCAGGAGAAAGTCCTATCCGGCGTGGATGCCAAGGCAATTTTTTAGTAAGACCCTCACCCACTTAGTAGTGGCATGCTTCATGATCTGGTCTCATCTTAGCCCCTCAAAGCCAGGATGGGTTCAACTATGTTCCAGGGTGAACTTTTGATATACTCATGATCGGGGTATCTAGAAAACATTAAAACACCTCAGACTATTCCTAAGTGTGTATTACTGGTCTGATTGTATTGATTTGTGTATTATATCGCCTCAAACCAGGCTAAAGGCCCAGAAGCCTGAGAAGAGAACGAACTTTAATCCACATGTTGTTTTGTATTTTGTCCTGCCCCATGCACTAAGCAGTGCCTCAAGACCGGAGAAGTGTGGCTCAATGATTAGAGCGGCAGACCCTGATGCAGAGGTCTAGCCCGGGACCAGGGTTCAATTCCCCGCCTCGGCGGGTCTTGGGCTCAAAATTCCACGGACCTGATAATCCTCGCCTTGTTGCCTATTCCAATCATGGAGTGCAACTCTGGACAATAGCTTGCTTAATCTCCACAACGGCCCCCACAACGCTAAGAATGCCTGGCCTCCACCTTGGGGGTGCCCAGGAGTGGACGCCTCACAGGGAAAGCCAGGATGGGTTCCACACCGGTATTCGTACAAGCGCCTTGAGACCCTTGTGGGTGAGTAGTATGCTATACAAGTATCAATTTACATCCCTACCCCCTGAGAGGGAGGTGATTCGATCCACATCCTAGCTCCTGCTGATCTGCTAGACCTGCTGCAGAGTCTCCACGACCCCCGGCTAACATGAAAACAGAATCTACAGTCCTCTGTACGGATGCGCTAGCAGCAGCAGTCTATTCACATCTGCAGAAAACAAGCAGCCCGAGCTCTATCCCAGTGGTAATTATGATGCTGTAAGCAAACAAGGCAAAAAAGGAAAGCACGGCAAAATGGCCGCGGCCTGTATTATACCTCTAATCCTCTATTCCTCCCTTCCATACCTATTCCAGCCCCTGCTCCAGCATCTCAGTTTCAGCTCAGTCCCAGCTCCAGCTATACTCGCCTGCTGTTTGTGTTGCCAGTTGTTGTCAGGTGTGCAAGTTCCTTATGTTATGGGACCTTATGTTCTTGTCAATAAAAATGTCAATGTAGGTTAAAATAACCGCTATAGTAGTTACCACTAACTATAGCTATATTGGAGGCCTTACCCAAGTGAATTGGTTCCAGCTTACTCCTGCTCCAGCTCCAGTTTCCAACCCTGCATTCCCCCCACTCCAACTCAGCCCGCATTCACAGTTTTTTTTTCTCAGTTTTTTCACAGGTGGGAGCAAGGCACTGTTCCACTGTCCAAGCCTCACACAGCAACCACAGCCTTCACCCGCAGGATTCCCGGTGCGCTAGCGCTAGGACGTCCCGGCGCGGGACTCAGTCTCACACTGGGGCCAATCGCGGAGGACAGGAAACAGCCCTTCGACCTTTTTCGCGGCGTTTTCCACAGTGCCTCCGCTATCAAGTTCTCGTCCGCAGCACTGCTACTGCCCTGCTGAGCCTCTGTAGTCCCGGGCAGCTCTGGCGGCCACAAAGAATTCCAAGGCTACACCAGGAGCTGCCCAGGCCCGGCAGCCCGCCGCGATGACGCCGCTGCACCTCCACTGAACCACCGCAGCCTCACGGAGCCTCGAGCAGCCCCACGAAGGAAACCAGAAGCCGCACTAGGGCACCGCTCCGGCTCCAGCAGCTCTCGCGCCTATCACCTTTCACACCTGGGAGCAGATTGGACCAGGTGAGTCCAGTCAGTGTGGGACTTCCAAGCAGGTAAACGGAGGTTCAGTCTTAGGTATCTCTCGCCTAGTTACTGAGGTCTTTGCATGAAACAGTGAACAGCTCATCATACACTAATATAACCTTTCTACACTTATTATAAAATATGGAGTACCGTATTTGAAACCATTGACACAACAATACAAGTTTCTAAAAACCCACTCAGTGATTCCTACATCTACACACACATCTAAACACTTACCTATAGATTCACTCATACATGCTAACAAAGATCAATAGAATATTATTAAATATACTTATACATCTACATCGACATTACACACCAGCACACATCCCATTCACTTATACAGTCATCCTACTCAATTATACAAACAATTGATCTTACTTACATTTAATAAGCTACACACTTATACAAACACCACTTTATTGATTCGTATAGACTCAGACTCATAGTTTGTGTGTTATAAAATCACTATTACAAGTATACAGTTTTAGATACAGTCACTCATATATTCTCTGAGTCTTGAGTATACTTATTTATAAACAACAAGTGTCACATACACTGCCGTTTATATTTCTACTTTGTTGGGCAAGTATCATTGAGAAATATATTTACTCATCACCACACCCATAAAGAGATTTGCTCACCCAAACAAGTGTTTCCATGTGCAGTCTTAACCTCATATAGATACTGAATCAACTATTTATACATCTTTGGACAGTCACATACCTCCCACCCAACGACACACACATTCACTATCCCCTACAAATATTCAATTAATTTTTTAATACTAATATAGATTTTCACATAGCTAGTAACCAACTTATGTAGTAGTTTATACAGCAAGAGATACAGTGAAACAGATATTCACACAGTTTAATCACTATCCCATATATTTAGTGAGTCCACGGCACACCTGTTGATCGTCTACCGCGTGTGCATTCCGCATAGTATTATGGGCTTTGTAGTGCCGGTTTGAAGTTTCAAGGGGAGTGACTGGAGTGTATTTCCACCATTAGCCCTGGAAGAAGAGGATTATCTCGAAACGCGTCGGCGTTTTGGTGGGATCCGTGAAAGGAGCAGGCTGGTGTTTTCCTTTCCGCTTAAATAAAGTGTTAGCTTGGAACACTACAGTGATGTTCGAGTGGTTTTCCCTTTAACGACCAAACCAAGCACAAGCTTCATACATATATATGTATATATATGTATATTCCGTTCCACAAGTGCCAAAGCATAGGATGCACTCTCCATCAATAAACCTCCGTCAATTAAGGTAACAGTGCAGTCAGCACATACACGGGTTCAATCAAACTTACCTTATGCGTTTCAGACTTATTGTATGTCCTTGATCACAGGCATGATTGGCAAGAGAATGAATGGCAAAAGACTTCTGATACACTTCACTAGTACCTTTTATTGCCCACAGGTGTGGCTACACTTGATGTAAAGATTACATTATGGGATCAGTAGTCTTTGAATAAACACCACAGTTTGTAATAAAGCTCAATGCTGCCAACTCATATTATTTATAACAACAAAATACAGCCATTAGTGGGCTACCCATGATCAGCATTCTGTGTTGTATAAATACTCTCTGCCATACAGATGGACTGGAACTGGCTCCCAAAATAAAGAGCCCATCAACCCGCTGTCTTCCGCATCCTAAGCTTTGGCACTTGTGGAACGGAATATACATATATATATAAATACATTTCTGTACAATTGTATATAATTTTAAAATAACAAAATGAATCAAAATTAATAGTTTATTAATAGGTTTTCAGGAAATATACGTGTGTTTACATTTTTTAATACAGTTTATTTATTATATATTTCTTAATTTACAATAAATATATATAATTTTGTATATTAATGTTAGTATTTAACATATTTAATATTTATTATTTTACATTAATATATATGTATTCACTGAAAAAACCATAGGTTTCAGGGGTGTTATAGTTAGCTGGACATTTTCACTCATACAAAACCATTGAAATTCCTCTGTTATAGTTAGTTGTACTAACTGTACCTCTCGCGCCCCCAATCCAGTGGTGATGATGTCACATATTACATCATTCATGACATGGTCAGTGACATCACTGATGACATCACAATGGTTTTGTATGAGTGAAATGTCCAGATAACTATAACACCCCTGAAACCTATGTTTTTTTCAGTGAATTTCTAAGGTTTTGCAAATGATAATCCCGAACTATAACAAGCCTCAAACCTATGTTTTTTTCAGTGAATTTCAAAGGTTTTTTAAATGCTAATTCCTAACTATACCATGTCTGAAACCTATGGCTTTTTCAGTGAATTTTAAAGGTTTTTTAAATTATAATTTTTAAATATATTTCTTGTTATTTTTTATATTCTTTGAGTACATTTGTTTAATCTACTTATTTTTAGATATATATTTTTTTAAATTACTCTACTCATATTTAAAAAAAATATTTTTAACAAAAATAAGTATATATATTTTTTATTATTTTATATTCCATTAAATATACTTATATTTTTTCTTTTTTTGTTTGTCAGTCGCGCACCCAAAGCGCACCCTTCTCGTTCACTGCGTGGAACATATCCACCATTTTAGGATTTATGTATATGGTCCGTGTACGGTGTGCGACGAGTACGACTTTCCGAACGCGGACGCTATGCGACTGGTACACGAAACGTGGCGCATACCCGAGATGTACGTATTACACGATGTGACAGTTGCACAGTTGCGCATATCATCATATGCCGGGGACGCTGTAGGAGCAGGACACGCCCGGGTTTTTTTAATGTTCAAAAACCTATATATTTGTATTTAATATAAATATTAAGACAAGACATCATCTTAGTTAACTATAATAATTATATTCTTTAGCTTTCAATAAAGTTACATTTCTTTTAAATGCATTTTCACGAAGTCGCGCTCGGTTCGAATTGGGTGCCAGCTCCGTGCGCCTACTGTGCGCGGACACCATTTGACCAGAAAAAAAGAGATTTGATTGGTTATTTACACTTCCTATTGAAAGAATTGAATGACCCCAACCATTTCAATCACTCTTGTTAGACCTTCCTATGAGAAGACCTCTCCTAGCAAGAACTGCTGTTTTTGGTTAATATACACCTGTTTCTGCTCAAACTTGGAGACATGGCAGCTAATGCACCATCATCATCATCAGAACATTCTGATACTGAAGAATTTGTGCCTGAACCTTCCCCTCCAGAGAAGTACACTTCCATTGTAAGGAAGATTTTACTTTTCTTCTGGGGCAGAAGAGGTTAATGCCACCAAAGTCACTTGCAAACTCTGCAAGGTGGTGCTGTCCAGGGGTGACCCTACAAAAAAATACTCTTGTGGAACAGCAAGTATGAAGACATCTTCAGACAAAACATCCGTTACACTTTGCAAGAGAGGAAATGAGGAGACTAAGAGACAATGCTCCTGCACCATTAGCTGATACCAGTACATCTGGAACAACAGCTTCAACGTCAACAGCTCCTCCTGATAATCGTCCCCAATTTGGAAGGCTCAGGATGCATTGTGTGCAATGCAACAGACTCATTTCATATGGAGAGCAGTCTGTTGACCTAGTTTGCCATGCTGTAAACAACCACTGTTGCTAGTTTCGTTTTTTTTCTCCTCTTAGTTTTTAGTTCTGTTTGTCCTGTTGTCATTTTTTCCTCTTTTAAAAAAAACTAAAAACCAAAAAATCCTTTAAAAAATCTAACAAAAAAAATAAAACTACAAAAAGAAAAAAATAAGTTATTTTCAGAACTAACTACTCCGGATTAAACAAAGAGCTAAACTTGTTTGCTAGTGTGTGAAAGTTTACTTGAATGTATGTCTCGTAGATAATTGAGTGAAAGAAAGCATTTGTGGTGCATGGTGAATGGATAAGTGCAGAACTATAAGGAAGTGCTGCAGCATGACACTGTAAAGTGTTTACCTACAGTGTGCTATGGTACTTCCAAAACACAGGGATATAACTAAGTACATAAATGTTGCAAGTATGTGATTCCCTCTGCACAGCTGGTTAAACAGCAGCCATGTGGTGACAGAGGCACCCTTGCACCATGGTGCAAGAATGCCTGTGTCATGTGGACATTGTCTTTGTGCAGGAAGGCACAACTTCCTACACAAAAACAATCAGTAAAGGCATTTTTCTCTTTCAATATATTCTGTGCAGTGTAGTATATATAGAAAGAGAAAAAATGAGGAGAAGTGAAAACAATTCTCCTTCTTATGCTTTGCTACACCAGTTGGAGGATGGTGCAGCATTCACACATATCTCCAGATTTATGATTTTTAAAACTGGAGATGTGTTTTGTTCTAGGAGTGTTCTGTGCAAACACGCACAGCAACACATATAGAACGCCTTTTGAATGCAAAGTGGTGCGTATGATGAGATTGTATTTTCATGGAGAACAAAAGGTATACAGAGTGCCTTTTCCTCTCCTTCTAAATATGAAAGAGAGTTAATGGCTAGGCCAATTCTTGTTATAGGAGTACATGTCTCTACTGCTAATAGAGAACAAGATATGGCTGCTGTACTTACGTTTTAAGAAACTTATAGGACATGTTTATATATTACTGAAGGGAACAGATGGGGCCTAATGTGACATGTGCAAAAATACTCAGTGATGTGCTTTAAGTTAAATACTATTAATTCTGAAATTACCAGGCCCTACAAGTCCACCATACCTCTCTATTGTATACCATACCATGTGTCCTGAAAACAGGTGCTCTGAAGCTGTGTCCTATTTGATACCTGTCCACAATGGAATTTTCTGGCAAAAATCTACTTCATCTATCTTCACTTTTTCAACTATGTGCAAAGTACTCCACACTAAAGGAGAAAAGTCGGCACAATTATGATAGAATACAAAATAGAATAATATTTTTAAATACCTTCACAGTCAACAAACTCGTAACCAAAGTAGACAGTTTAAGTTAAAAACTCTCTACCACACCTAGGGGCCCACTAGGATGTCGGGTGGTGGCACCACCGTGGTGGTGGCGGGGCGGAAAAACAGCCTTTTCCGCACGCGAGCAGCGGTACTCACATCTGCCACATTAGGATAGCAAAACATAGATCATTTCCTGTCAACAAAGTGCGCCCGCCACCAATCGAGACTCACCGCCGTACGGAATGACATTCGCCCACTCCACAAATTAGGATGGCCCAAACAAGCAGACACACCGCAGCAGAGACACCGCCCAACCTGAGCAGGCAGAAACTCGACAGCAGAGCAAGATAGCCGAGACCCGGTCATGAACGCCATGGACCTAGCCCTCCATATGCATCTGGTGATGTACCTCCTACAACACTACCGTCAGATGGGCCGCCGCAGGTACGCAACTACACAAATACAACACACAACACACAGGCCGACTCAGGGTCCAATCACCACACAGACACCCTGCTGGGGGTCACAACACATCCACAAGGGCACCCACACATGACCCACCTGACAACAAAGCGGTACAAAAGGGGGTGGTGATGGACGGAGCATCTGAACCAATCAAACACTCACACCCAGTCAACAGATCTGGGGTTAATCCATCACCGTTCTTTAGCCACCCCAGTTCCTTGTCAGCCAGGAGTGGCTGGCAAGGAACACGCAACACCAGTGCCACACACACTGAAGGCTCACAATCCTTGCCAGCACATACACACAAAAACAAACACACACCCTGGGTGTAGCTACAAACAAAACACACACACAGGGATGCCTCAACAGATGCCTGCACAAGAACAACACACAAGCACTACAGGAACACATACTGAACCCCTACAGACACAGACATACCCTGTCAGTCAAACTGGGGAAAGGCAAAGAGACACAACGGGAGTTCACAATATCATCACTCAGGAACAAAACATACACACCATAACACAAATTACACAAGAAGTGCATCAGGACAAACCCACACTGCCACATCAAACCAACCACAGATGCACATGAAACCCTAATCAACAAAAACCACAGGACATCAGGGGATGCAAATCAGGCAATGCCAAGGCCACATACACACAGCACTGCATGCACAACAGGCAGTGTGTGCATACCATGCACAACAGCCACACACAGACATTATTGACAAAACCTCATCACACACACCACAAATCAGCACAGCACAAATACAACAGCACACCCAGAAAGTGAACCAATACCACAGCCAACACACAGACCTCAAACACAACAACTACACAAGCACCACTCTGGGATACAAGAGCCAAGCCATCTCCACCAGAGCACTGGGTAGCACACACAGCTGAAGTGCACATGACCACTACAGAATGACTAATAGCACAAGGACAGCACACATAAACCATTGAGGCAATGTCCAGAGTGGAACACCACTCATCGACCAAGAACTGCACCACAAAGCACAAGCTCAAAAATGAAGTGATCGGGAGGCACACACACATGGAAACCAAGGGGACAGCTGACATCAAATAGAGGGAGGGTAGACCCACAATGGCCAGGCACACGTTGCACACATAGGGGATGGCTTTACACCACACATACCATGCCATACAGGAGGAGAAAAGCCACCATGTGCCTGCAATGCATGACAAACACAAACACAATGCCATTGTAGAGCAGCAGGGCCACGCAGTCTACACAAACACACACAAGAAACATTGAGGAGTAAACAAACACAACACTGATGTGCAACTCACACACTTTGCACACTTCCAACACAACAAGGAGGAATCACACACAACAGCATGGAGACACCAACACACAGCACAGTGCACAACAAACAGCTCACACAAGTGCATACAATCTGCTACACAGGGCAAGACAAAACAAACAACAGGCACACAGCTCCTGGGTGACACATGTGTGTCTCTCACAATCCAGGGGCACACACACATCCACTACAAACTTACACAATTCACACTGCACACCTATGCTACACCCAAGACCACGCATCTCATGTAGGCCATGGTACCAGGACTAAGGGCCAACACAAGATGACCATACACATACACGGCTAGGCACACATAAAGGAATCCACACACATACATCATGACATATCCCAGCCTGCTTCCAAACCTTTGCACAACATCACACCCTGTGCTGGCAATGTCCCCCAACCTGACATCTGAACAGTGTAGCCAACAATAGCAAATCACTAAGAAGATAACTGCATGGCAGGTAAAATTGCCATCACAGATTACACTATTACCAGGTTCAGAATGGACTGAAGACCCTATCACCCCTGTCTAAAAATCTGATGCGTGCAAAGAGCTTTGCAATGTTGAAGTGATACATAGAGCAAGGGGCACAGCAAATCAAATGCAAACACCAAAAGAACTTTAATCAGCAAAGACACTGACAAATCACACAACAGGAGTAACTGTATTTATTCACATATTGCGCAGATGTAGCAGTAGAACAATAGTAGACAACAGAAAGGCATAGAATGATGATCACATGCAATATACTATGCACAGGTTAAATACAAACAGGAAGGCCAAGGTCCATAGCACAGGGAAGAGCCCAACACAGCAGAACAACAGGGACAGTGTCAATGGCACAGGGGAGAGCCCAACACAGCAGAGCAACAGGGCCAGTGTCCATAGCACAGGCGAGACAGCAAGTACACGAGAAGCTGCACAGGGGAGAGTTCAGCACAGCAGAGCAACTGGGCCACTGTCCATAGCACAGGGGAGAGCCCAACACAGAAGAGCAACAGGGCCAGTGTCCATGGCACCGGGGAGAGCCCAACACAGCAGGGCAACAGGGCCAGTGTCCTTTGCACAGGTGAGACAGCAAGTACATAAGAGGCTGCACAGGGGAGAGTACAGCACAGCAGAGCAACCAGGCCAGTGTCCATAGCACAGGTGAGACAGCAAGTACATGAGAGGCTGCACAGGGGAGAGTACAGCACAGCAGAGCAACAGTGCCAGCAACACACCCAGGTTGTAAACAATGGTCAGGACTAGCACATCTGTATGAGGCACAGGCATATGAGGGGGGATGTCAACTCACTCCTGGCTGTCATGCGGACTTGGACCTGGCTGACAGCATCCCCACTTGACTGGGGAGACAGAGCCCCAGTTGATGTGGGGCTAACAGTGGCTTGGCAAGCTGGAGGGCTGTGAGGACCAGGTGGCATAGTGGCACGTGGAGGTGGAGTCATGCAGACCTCTGACACAGTGTGGGTGGGAGAAGTTTAAGGGGTGCCCTTCTACTTTTTGGGAATATGAAAAGGCTTCCCTGTCTTGGGGTTGATGGGAAGTGGTGATGACACAACAGGCACACACACCAACTGTCCCACATCAGGTGCAGACACTGGCACTACCTCTGGTGATGTGCTGGATCCTGCGGAACGCTTTGTCTGGCTATGCCTCTAGACCACCTTCCACTCTTTGCCAGGTGTACCCCCTACAGTGCCCACCTTTGCCTTTTTGCCAGGAGGGTCTCTACAGTGTCCTCCTTTGCCTTTTTGCCAGGGGTGGTCTCTACAGTGCCCTCCTTTGCCTTTTTGCCAGGGGGGGGGTATCTACAGTGCCCTCCTCCACCTGCTTCAATGGTCTTGGAATTGGGGTTGATGTGGTGGGCGGATGTTTCCCTGTGCTCTTCCTAGGTGTACCCCTGATATGCAACACCTCCTCAGTGGGCACAGACACTGCATGGGTAGGTTTGTGTGAATTTTTAGTGACAGGAGAATCTTTTGCTGGTGATGCCTCTGCGGCATGTGAGCCTGATGTCTGCCTCATTCCTCTTCTGGCCTTGGTCTTCCCTGACTGGCTATTGTCTGTGCATTCTGGGGTGGCCCTGCTCTGCAGAGGGGATATTGTCTGTGGGTGGGAGTGCTTGGGTTGTGTCTGTTGTGTGCTCCTTGTGCTGTATCGTTTCGGTGACGCAGGCAACCATGGTCACTGTCATCTGATGTGACCACTTACTGGGGGTGGACAAAGGCACCTGAGCTGGAATGGGAGCATGTGCCTGTTGAAGGGCAGACGTCACTGTGGATGACAATGCCTGGACTGTACGGTGTAGCCCACCCACGTCAAAGTGTATGCCCTCTATGTATGCAACCACCTGGCCTAATTTCTTGTCATGGTCACTGAAGGCATTGAGCAGGGCGGTCTGGCCCACACAGAGCTGGCGCAGGATCTCTGCACACTCTGCACTGAGGGCAGCAAGTGGGGACAGGTACAGGGGCAGCGGTGCCAGGTGTGAATGTGACTCATCCCCTCTTAGTGACAGGGATACGGGAAGCACCAGAGGAAGCGGATGGGAGGCTGGGCACTGGCCGCTGGGTGGAAGATGATGATGCATACTTCCCATCCCCTGTGCCTGCTAACATGGATGCATCCCCTCTGGCATCAGATGATGTGGTACTCTGTGTCTCAGCCACAGATTCCTCCTGCATACTTCGGTCCCCCTCAGATGCGCTGGTGGGCTCTGTGTCACTGGCCTCCACTGCAGCTGTTGTGCTACTGTCGCCACCACTGGTTTCTGGCTCATGTTCCTCCGTGGTCTCTTGTGAATCTGCATGAGAGAGAGATACAGGGTTGTGTAAGTGTCATCATCTGGTCACACAAATTCAAATCAATGCAGTACAGGACATGCCAAAATCTACATGGTAACCACCACACCCTACAATCACTGTGCAGCAACACACAACATAGACCACAACAGTGCCTGTAACACAGAATATCTGCCATGAGTGAGCCATGTTGATGCCACACATCACTATACCTGCCCGTAGATGGAGTGCACCACACACACAACTTGCCCGCCCTCACCTAGGGACATGATGTGGGTACAACCTTTATTACCACTGACAGACCTTCAGGGAACAGGAGGGGACAACACACACACACCTATTATGACATTACAGTCCACAATGACAAGTAGGCCATAGCAAGTACCATGTGGTAATCTGGGGCAAATTGTTGACAGATGTGTGGGCCTCAACGAACATGGTGCATGCAAAGTAGGCATACATGAAGTCACACTCAGAAGGTGGACACTGCTCTTCACCCCATAATAGATTCCCCACACTATCCCAATGATGAATTACCATGTGGAGCCTAACACATCTGGCAATGCGAAAGTACAGCAGGGAGGATCAGCTTAGTAAGGCCAGGGTGGCCCAATGCCTGATACAAGCACACATCACAGCAGCCACTCACATTACACAGCACAGTACAGCAACACACGCACATCACATGGGTCACCGCTGCCACAGGACCTGTACACATGCACCCACTCCCAGCAAAAGGCACCCTCCCCAGATACTCACCACCCCTGCCTTGCTAGCGATGCTCCTTCAGACGTGCATCAAGGTCTTGATGAGTCACTGCCAAGATGCAGCCCATCAGTGGAGTCATGCTGCGCCATGCCAAACGCCCTGTGCGTGGTAGCATCCCCAAGGTCATCTCTGCCACTTGCTTTGCCATCCGGCTGATGTTGTCCCACCTCTTGTGACAGTGGGTGCAGTGGCGTAACGAAACTTGAGGGGGCCCCCCTGCAAAGCACATGGAGGGCCCCCCCTCCCGGTGTCCCAGTCCACCACTTACCACTTTGCCCTACCACGGGTCAAAATTCAGGACAGGAGGTCAAAATTCAGGACGTAACTTCGGGACAAAAGGTACATTTTACAGACACATCAGAGGAGGTCGTGCAATAGTATATAAGTAAGCACATCCATATCCAAACATATTCACCCATTTGCAAACCTGTCCATCATGTATCCTTCCATCTATCATTTCACTCATCCATCTCTCCATCCACCCTTTCACTCATCCATTCATTATCCATCCATCTACCCTTTCACCCTATCAATATTTACAATCATCCATCTACTCTTCCACCCATCCATCCATCTACTCATCCATCCAGCCATTTACCCTTTCACCCATCCAGCCACCCTTTCACTTACTCATATATCCTCCCAGTCCCTCATCCTTCCACCAATTCACCCTTTCAGTCATCCATCCTCCCTTTCTTTCTCCATTGACCCTTTCACTTAGCCATCCTTCCTTCCACCCATCCACCCAACCATCCATCTACTCATCCACTCATGAATCCTTCCATTGACCCTATCACTCATCCATCCTTTCTCTCATCCCTCTATCCTTTCACTCTTTCAGTCATCTATACATCCTTTTGTCCATCTACCCTCCCTTTAACTCACTCATCCATCCTTGCATCCACCCTTTCACTCATCCATCCATCCATTCACCCTTTCACATACCAATTAATCAATCCATCATTTCACTCATCTATCCACCCACTCATCATCCACCCTTTCACTCATCCATCCATACTTTCACTCATCCATCCATACTTTCAGTCATCCATCCACCATTTTACCCATCCACCCATACATTCATCTATTTACCTTTTCTCTCATCATCCTTCCACTCACTCATCCATCCATCATCCTCTCTCATTTTCCATCTATTCAACCTTTCATTCAACCATTCACCCTTTCACAAATCCATCCAGCCATCCACCCATCCCTTCACCTACTCACTTGTCCACCTTTTCATATTAATTATGAGCTGAGCCTTTGTCTGCAGAGTTGCAGACAGAAGAGGCCCATCAAGGACTTTGCCATAGTTTTTAAAGCAAGGGTTTGGGTTTGGTGGGGGAGGGTTCACTATGCCTCTGCACATGGGCAATCTGGAAACTTGTCATGAGTCATGCTTGATGCACAGTGCCAGGCCATGAGGTGACAGTGACATGGTGTTGTTTCTGGGGCTTTAAGTGGGATGAAAGATATGGGGGGTCTCTCCAAAGTGAGTGTTCGATGTAATTACGGACCTGGCTAAAAACTCATAAGATAAAAATCTGTGCTTAGTATAGTGTACCGCCCACCTCCCCTGGGGCTCTGCAGCTAAATTGAGGGCAGGTCCGACATGTTCACTTCTTCCTCTGACAGCCTTCTAGAACATGAGATGTTTGAGGCTGGAATCTCTTCTCAAAATGTTGACCTCCTTCACCATGGCAGGAGTATGCTAAATTGGGACTTTTTAGGATAGTGCAAATTCTGCTCAAGATTGTCAATCGTGATTGCTCTCCCGCTTATTTCCTGACTCAGGAGGTTGTATCTGAACAGTACTTGGAAACATTCCTCCTATTACAGAGATGGGCAGATACTGCTTATGTCACCAATATTTTTTCTGACCCATGTGGCACCGTTTTACTAATTTGGAACCATCTCTGCCTTGTTTATGGTGCCGTAAGGATTACATGACTTTCTCTGTTTACCCCTGTTTTTGGTCTACACACACAAAGCACCTCACTGCTTCTCTCTATAGGTTTATGCTGTATAACTGCCTATATATTTTAGTTTCCCTACGCCCCCTAACTGGACTACACATGACTGTAATGGACCATGCAGGTAAAGCTCTACCTTTTCTCCCTGACACTTTCCAGTTTCCTTCTCCTTCTACCCACACTCTTCCCAGACTTACAAACCTTTATAGCAGCAGTGGCTGCTCCACAGGGGGCGCCGGTCATTGGCCCACCACCTCGCACTGGCATGGTTTGCGCAGAATGTACATCTTTTACATGAAAACAAATGATCTCATGGATCGTTTATTTGAATGTAAAAGCTATAATATCACATTGCCAGCAGCCGACGGATCCAATTGCTGTATTGCGCATGTGTCAGGTAGGGGCTGATACAGCCCAGCCTCACACAGTCACAATTCATATCTCTATCTGACAGGCTACACTGGCATAAGGCAATGAAGCATGCCAGAGAACAGAGTTTCAGGGCTTGCCTATCATGCCCCTTCCTACCCTATCAGAAGGCGGAATAGAGAAATAAAGTGCACCTCGTTGCCTGCTAAGAAGCTTGTGAGCCTGCCTCTGTAGTGCTGTTACTATAAGTATCTGCAGGAGAGGCTTAAAAAAGAAGCAGATGGAAAACAACTTGTAGCACAATGCATGCGATTAGCTCATTTGTCCTACGAATCTAAAACAGTGTTTTACATGTAGTGAGTGTTCTCACCTCCCGGTTCGCTTTAGTATACATAGATTGTGTGTCAGCTTAAAACGTAATCAATCATGATCTTTTGCATGGTTTATCGTTACTATCAGAATATGCATCACCCAGAACATATCCCTCCATTAGCGTAGCCAGAGATTATAACAAATCTAAAACACCCCGTTTTCATGTTCCATAAACATTTACAGGGAAACATTGAAAACTATACTAACTCCCAATTTATTAGAACGATCCAGCAAATCGTAAACCATGAAGATGACATGAATCTGATGTCACAGTTTCGCGTGTGGAAGTAAATGTCGTACAAAACATGTTCTTATATTAACATGAGCAGGACACACATACTCATCGCTCCTCACCTCCTTAGGCCTGGGCTGGCCTGCCACTTTGAAGGAGAGCGGGCGGACTGCGGGCAGCAGAAGACTGGTGGGCGACACTGGGGCCTGGCTGAGCGAGGTTAACCAGCAGGGCAGGGCCAGGCAGGGGCTAATACTCTTTGTTCTAGTACGGTACAACAACGGCAGCGCACCCTTCTTCGAAGTTCGAAGTCTGTACTAAAGTCACGCGCACTTTACAATGCGCATAACAAAAGTGCGGCATTTGCCACCAGCCCCGCCCCCACCCTGAAGACCACGGCACCGCGGCGCGCAGACTCATAGACAACAACTGCGCGCCGCCACGCCCACGGACCATTACGAAGACAACAAGAGAGCTGCTATACTGCGCAGTGCCCACCAAATATTTAATTAATGAAAAAAGGCTCAGGCAGGCTGGCAGGGTGTGCGCACAGCGCACGGCACCTTAATTAATTTTTAAAATAGAGGCCGAGGCAGAGGAGGCATGTCACACGTCCGTGGTGTGTGCTCACTGTTTATAGGCTGGCTTGCCTCTGCCTCTGCTGAGACTAGTGAGGGGGCCCCTGGAGCGTGGGGGCCCCCTGCGGGGGCCTGTGTTAATAACCTCTATAATTATAGATAAGCCCTCACGTCACCGTCTGTGATGTACGCCCGCACAGTTTAAAGGCCTGGCTCTGCCGAGAGTGAAGGGGTGGCTGGAGCGTGGGGGCCCCGTGAGGGGGCCCCTGGAGCACGGAGGCCCCCTGCGGGGGCCTGTGTTGTTACGTCGCTGTAATTTAAAGTTTAAATACAGGCTGTCACATTCCATGGCGTGTGCGCTCTGTTTAATTTAGACTTGCTGCCTTGCTTGCAGCAGTCTCTGCTGGGAGTGAATGGGGCCCCTGGAGCGCCGGGGCTCCCCCGCACCGCATGGGCTGCGGGGGCCTGTGTTACGCCCCTGAGTGGGTGCGTCGTCTGTTGGATACCCCCAGGGCTCGCACCTTTGCTGCAATGGCCCTCCACACGGCCTTACGCTGGCGTACCTTGAGCTGCAGATACAAGAGTAAAGAAGGGTAAATGACCAGTTACACAGTGTCAGGTACCAACATCTATCAGTACAGTAGCAAGACACAGACTAAGGACCAGTTGTACCCTCCCTCCCCCCAAAACTGGGGACAATTCACAAGGGCACGCTGCATGGTCCAAACAGATGTGATTGCATGCACACATTGGGGTGTAGAGGGTCCATGATAATCTCACAAATGCAGGATGCATCAACACAATATGCATCAACACAATATGCATCGACAGAAGTGTCTAAGTGTGCAATTATCCAGGCAGCAGGCTCTTGAGGCAGCAGCAGGAGAGGTTCCCAGGCAGCAGGCTCTGTGAGCAGTGGAAATGTGAGGCTCACTCCCACAGATGTATAGCCCCCTGGGGTCGTTTGTAAGCTGCAAAGCTGCAACAATTGGTTGTCCAGTTCTGCCTCTTTCAAAAGCATCCAATGACCGCCTTCCTCTATTGGTATGCCCTCACTTCCAGCATCAAAGAAAGGGCAGAACAGGGGGGAGAAGAAGGGACAGACGCTCCCGGACCTGTTTAACTTTTCTGTGCAAAAACAGAAGACCTCTTCTAAAGGAAAACAAACAATGAGGTCTTCTGTCGGTAAGGAGTCGAACATTGAGACTGATACTTTGTTTCAAGTACCACAGCCACATTCACCGAAGTTAATTTCGGAGTGCCATTGAAATTCTTGACTCTAATTCAGAGCCTGATTCCCAGCAGGTTAATTTACCGTTATCCCAGCATTTAACTAACAGTGTTTCAAAAAAGGGTGCGCAGGCACCGGCTCACACGCTGGTCGATATTAATTCAGCTGCTGCGCTCATACAAATATCAAGTGATATGTCTGGTACTGCACCCATACCTCTATCCCAATGCATGCTGGGAACTGTAGTTCAGCCTTGTATTCAATCTGATGTCCATTCAGTTTCTCTTATGGAGCAAGGTCCTAATCTGTCATCTACGAATGGTACAATCATTACTCCAGAGTCTGGTCTCGATTCAAGGGGGTCAGAGAGTACTGAGGCAATGGATAAATTGTATTCAGTCTCCGATCACTCATCAACGGAAGAGGAACTTGAATGGTCTGACTACGATAGTGAATCAGGGGATTGGCGCCTTAGTGAGGCTTCCAAGGATGTGAATGCTGTGAGCACTGTTAATACAGTTCGCAAAGCCCCCTATCCTAAGGGACTGATAAATACTCCCTGTCTACAGAATACAGTGCTAAACCAATCTGTAATTAACAGTGGAGCCACACCTGCTAACCCCTCTGGTTCGTCAACAGAAGCCTCTGAGGAAGTGACCCTCTCAACAATTTACCAGACTATTATCTCCCATAGAGAGGCTACAAGACAGGAGAACATCCGTATACAGGGGGCCTGCAGCAGAATGCAGAATTCCTTGCACCGAGTGGTGAAAACATGTACTGACATTGCCTCCAGGGTTGGGGAAGCTGAGGAACGGATTTCAGCGTTAGAGGATGAAGTGGTGGCCCAGAAAGAACTTACAACAGAGATTAAGGAACAGCGTACTGATATTCTATGGAAGCTCACAGACTTAGAAAATCGAGCGAGAAGAAATAATTTAAGAGTTTTAGGAATTGAAGAAAATATAGAAGGCAAAGATCCTAGGCAGTTCATAGTCGAGCTCTTTTCGGAGGCATTCCCAGAAGCTACACAATGGGACTGGAATCTAGAAATACAGCGGGCACACGAGTTTCCATTTCAGCAGCGGCAGATCTCAGCTTCTGGTACCAGTAAAACCTTCCCTCGCGCCATCCTGATATGTGTTAACAATTTTCTTGCACGTGAGAAAATATTTGATCTTGCTAGACCTGATAAAAAGCGGATTGCGAAGGGATGTCAATTTTTTGTGCGGCCTGATTTCTGCCCAGCTACAGTTGAGAGACGATGGCACCTTCTCCAGCTGATGCCCCTGTTTCAGGCTAAGGGTGCTCAAGCCTTTCTACTCTTTCCTTCTAAGTTAAAAGTGATATGAAAAGGGCAGACTAAATACTTTACATCAGAGATATTGGCCAAGGGTTTTTGGGGACTATCTAGCTTTAACTGCCTTATATAATTTAACTTGTTGCACTAAATTCGGACTGAATCGAGATGGGTTGCATGTTTACTTTAAAGATTACTGACTTTAGATGACCTGATAGATAGTTTGCTAGAGTTTCTTTTTGTGTGGCTTTTTTGTTCATCTAGCGGTCAGGCCTTCCGTAGTGCTTCAACGGGGGGGGTCTCGGGTTCCGGGAGGCAGTGGGTCTCGCCAACCTGACCATCAAAAGGACCATGGTCCTGTTGCTCTATATGGGGGGTGGGGGGCGAGGGGTGTTTGGAGGGTGGGGGGTGGCTTCGGGAGGGGGTTGGGGGGGTTAAGGGGGGGTGGTGTTTTCGTTGTGGGGGCTCAGGAGGCTGCTTTTGTTTCTAGTATTTTTTTTGTGTTTAGGAAACATGATTGATGCGCTAATGACTCAAATATTCTCTGCACTATCTATATTGCTGCTCAGAGGTCCAGTAATTTTTGTGTACAGTACTATTAGTAAATCGAGCTTTGCTGGCTATTGGTTTTACCATTTTTTGAATGGGAGGGGGGTAGGCTATGCTGTGTTACATGGAATATTTGTGGTTTGAACGATCCCAAGAAGCGTAGGATGTTTTACAAGATTCTCCAAATTCTACAAGCTGATTTAATTTGCTTACAGGAGACTAAACATAGCTGGTTAAGATTTCCTGGATACGAGTTGGTCGCCTGCTCTAGACAAACATCTACAATCAGGGGTGTAGCTATTCTCCTAAAGAATGGGGTTGGATCTAATAAAAGGGTGAAGGTGGATACTTTTGGAAGATGGGCAATTATTGAACTTTTGGTGAATAGATCTCCATTATCAGTCTGCTCAATATACGCTTCTAATCTAGATGATTCATAAGTTTTCAGGAGCCTAAATCTGGAATTAGTGGGATGGCCCCATCCAATATTACTTACTGGCGACCTTAATATTAATCTCTCTAGTCAAATCAGTTTCCTAACTTGTTGTAACTATGTGGGCCGAAAGCCTCAAGTATTCAAGGCTCTCCAAATTCTTGTTTTGGACCATGGTCTTATTGATCTATGGCACTTTCACCATCAGGATCTGGATGGATATACATTATATTCTGCCCCACACAATAAAATGGTACACCTTGACTATGCTTTTCTGTCAGATCAAAATGCCTCTTCGGCACACATTGAAGTCGCCTCCAGGACCATATCTGATCATAATCCCATAATTATTGATCTCTCATGGGACCGTCCTACTAATCAGATCAGGCCCTGGACTTTCGATAGAAAGCTCCTTATAGATCAGCAATAACAGGAGCGTATGGCTACTTGGATCCCAGAATTCTTTAATATCAATAGGGGTACCTCTTCCGATTCTATCGTCTGGGATACATTTAAAGCAGCCTCACGTGGGGAAACTAAAAACTTTGCCTCTCACTGCTAGAAACAAACACAACAACACACTAAAGATAGACTTAAAGAGCTGCAGCAAGCTGAACTTGAATTGTGTAACAATATCCGTTTGGGCCATGATGTATCAAATAGTTAGAAGGCGGTCACTATAGCTAAATCTAATCTGTTAGAACCTTTGTATCAAGACTTAGCAGCCAAATATGTTCAATTTCGTATGCTAATGTATGAGTTTGGGGAAAACTCAGGCAAGGTACTTGCAAAAAGACTACAGCAGAGGGCCATGGCGAACCGAATTCTTAGAATTACAGACCAACAGGGCTGCTTGCAAGCCACCCCGGCGGGGGTCCTTGATACCTTTGTGAGCTTTTACACTAAATTATATACAGAAGACCCTAGCATGGATCAAAACCAAGTTGACTTCTTTTACCCCTAAACACCTTGCAGGTAACAATGGAACAGAATGAAGTCTTTTCAGTACCCATCAGCTGGGATGAGGTAGAAACCGCTATTAAATCTCTCTACAACCGCAAGGCTGCTGGCCCTGACCATATCCATCTCGAGTTTTATAAGACCTTCTCACGATTGTTCAGAAAAGAAATGTTAGCGCTTTTTAGGGCTGCCCAACTTGGGGTTATTCCTGATTCTTGGCGCTGGGCCACCATTGTGTTGTTTAAAAAAAGGGCAAAGATGAGCTAAATCCTGCCTCATATCGGCCGATTGCACTTATTAATACAGACCGCAAGATCTATTCTAGAATTTTAGCTTTTAGATTAGTTCAAGTTATAGTCCCCTTGGTCTCAATCCAGCAGCACAGTTTTATTCCCAGAAGGGACATAACAGATCACATTCGGCGCGTGTTTGCCCTTCTTGATTGGGCTCAGGCCACGAGTTCTCCCCTCTGGGTGATCCTGTTGGACGCCGAGAAGGCGTTCGACAGGGTCTCCTGGGCGTATCTCTGGGCAGAACTGCGCTAGAAGGGATTTTCTCCCGAGTTCATCCAGGCCCTCCAGGTGCTCTATCTGGCACCAACCGCCACAATTCTTATCTCAGGGAGAGAATCTGCTTATTTATCTATCAGTAGGGGGACTAGACAGGGTTGTCCCTGTTCCCCCCTACTATTCGCCCTGTTCATTGATCCCTTCCTGAGTATGATTAAAAATTGCCAGGGGATTGCTCCAGCCAGGCTTCGTGGGGTGGACTACAAGACATTGGCGTATGCCGATGATATTGTTGTATTAACTGACAGTGTTGGCTCATCTTTTACAGCATTAAAGAGTCTTGCGGCTCAATTTGGTGCTTTGTCTGGGTACAAGCTTAACATCTCAAAGACCCAAATAATTCAATCCTCAGCTTTGCCCCTCTCGCATGTTTCTATAATCAAAGAGCCCACATACCTCAGGGTTAAAATCTCCGCCGATGTTGATCAGATCCCAGGCCTAAATTACCTCCCGGTAATCGATTCGCTACATAGGAAACTTGAGAGAATGGACCATCTGCATCTTTCTCTATATGGAAGCTGTAATATCCTGAAAATGCTTCTCTCCCAAAGTATTTATATCTCTTTAGGTCCATCCCACTCTTAATCCCTAATTCAACATCAGGGAGAGCTGATAGAATATGTCAACGGTTTCTCTGGGGGTATCGCAGGCCGAGAAGGGCCGCTAAATGGACATGTCTCCCCCAGGAGCGAGGTGGCTGGGCCGTTCCCAATTTGTTATACTACTATTGGGCCGCCCTGATTCAGCACTTTTGCCTCCTCCTTCTTGGGGATAACGTTGTGATTCCAATTTGTATGTCCCCATCCATTTATGAAATAGCTCTTGGTGATGCCGCTAAAGGGGTATTAACACGAAGGGAATTGGTGATTTAGTCCACTCCAATCAATTGGCCCCTTTCTCTTTTTTGAAGGAGAAATTTCATTTACAATCTAGCTATTTTTTTAAATATTTACAGATTAGAAGTTTTTTCAACAATAACCTCTCCAGGAACCCAAATCTGTCTGCTAAGATCAATGTAATTTAATTATTTTGGAAGGAGTCTAGAATTAGCTTTCTGTACCAAAGTCTTTTGTTGGAACTTCCGGATGACCTATCGGCTCAGAATGCAAAGTGGGCTGCTAAATTTGGTGTTCCAACACTAGACCTGGAATTGCCGCTCGAATTAGCTAGATCTGTTCTTGTCTCTGGCTCACTGCGCACTCAAAGCTACATGGCCATGTTCAACCTGTATCATATCCATGCAAAGATAGCAAGTTGGTGGACTTCCAGATCAATTAGCAGGGGCTCTTGTCCAAGATGTAAAATGGGCTGCGCTGATGCCATACATATGTTTTACTCATGTCCTTACTGTTGCACTCACTGGAGTGGGAATAGTAATTTTTACCCTTACGCTATCCAACGCTTTCCCTACTGTTGCACTCTCTGGAGTGGGAATAGTAATTTTTACCCTCCCGCTAGCCAACGCTTTCCCTACTGTTGCACTCTCTAGAGTGTGAATAGTAATTTTTACCCCTATGCTATCCAACGCTTTCCCTACTGTTGCATTCTTTGGAGTGGGAATAGTAATTTTTACCCCTATGCTATCCAACGCTTTCCCTACTGTTGCACTCTCTGGAGTGGGAATAGTAATTTTTACTCCTACGCTATCAAACGCTTTCCCTACTGTTGCACTCTCTGGAGTTGGAATAGTAATTTTTACCCTTGCGCTATCCAATGCTTTCCCTATTGTTGCACTCTCTGGAGTAGGAATAGTATTTTTTACCCCTACGCTATCCAACGTTTTATATAATTAATTTTAAAAATATTAAAAGTATATTTAATTTTTTTAATTTATTAAACATAATTCTTTACTTTTTATTTATGTTATTTACAACCTATTGTTAAGTACATATATATTATATATGTTCTGTATATGTTTAATTAATGTATTATTATTATATATGTTTTATTTATTTATTTGAAACATTATTAGATATTTTTAACTATGTTGATTTTATTTATTAGTGTTATTTACTTTATTTTACATTTATATTTTTACAAAAAAACGATATTTTTAACATCTATATATTTTTTTATATTTTTGTACTTACCATGTTGTAGATAGGATGTCGATATTCTTGCCTTTGATATTTCTGCATCGATATTCCTGTAGGTCGATATTTTGTAGGTCGACATTTTGTAATGTTATCCAATACCCGACGTGTAATCGAGCGGACTTTTGGCGTGCTGAAGTCAAGATTCTGCTGCCTTGACAGGAAAGGAGGTGCACTGGCATACTCGCCTGGGAAGGTCTGCAAGATCTTTGTGGCATGCTGTATACTGCACAACCTGGCCATCCACAAGGGGATCCCCCTGCTCATGGACGATGGTGAGGAACCAAGGCCACCGCCTGTACAAATGCCTGAGTCCAGTGATGAGGACAGTGGAGAGGAGGAAAGAGTTGACCTGCGCCAACAGCTCATCAACAGCTACTTCACTTGAAGGTGGGTGACGAGGTACGACTTGTACATTGTCTGGTGTGGTTGCTGTTGTTATGAAGGGCTATGCGCAGATGTAACAGACAGGCACATGTGGAGTCACCTGTATGTGAAAATGTGGCAGTGACATTTCACATTTGACCATATGCAGGACTCTGTTTGTTGACACTTGCTGCACATTGTGTTGTCTGCCTGTACAGTTATGTTGATGTTTGGTGTAGTGTTATGTCTGTGATAGCACACTGACGCCAGTGACTGTTGTTCTGTTGTGTCTCCCTAGGTGCTACAGAGTCATCCTGGCCTATATAATGTACATCTTTTGCATACATCATGGACATTTTGGACACAAAATAGCACTAAAGACAAGACTGCACAAATTGTAGTTTGTCAGGTGTTTTATTTACAAAGTTGACATGTGAGGGGTGCGGGCATTTTCACATGTAGTTGGTGATGAAGCAGTGAGTTGACAGTCATAGTAGATGAGATGCAAGAGTAGAGACCACATGGATGTGGTGACCCAGTCCAACAGACATGTGCCATTCACAAGGCAGTGAGGGGAAGGACAGTCCAAAGAGTCAATGCAGTGGGGAAGAGGATTGCCATCAGGGCTGGCTCTGTGACTGGCGTGTTGCTGATGCTTTGCCTCCAGAGATTCCGAGGCTCTTCTTTGGATGCCTCCTTGATCTCTCGGGTGGGGGGGCCGCTGCAAGGCCAGCGGCATCTGAGGACTCACCCCTCTCTGTGGCCGCAGGGGAGGATGGTGCACTGTCATCCTGTAGCACAACAGAGGGGGGCGGAGGTGTTGTTTGATACTCTGGCCTGTCCCTCAGTAATGCCACTTGCTGGCCTATGAGGTCCACCATCTGTCCAAGGCGGTTGTCGATGGACCTCATCAGCAGGATGAGCTCCCGTAATAGTTCATCAGACTGGCCACTTTTTCCCTGGACCTGTTGGTATGCCTCCACAACTCTGGTGAAGTGATCCAGGGATGGTGTCTCCTCCTCCCGAGGTCTGGTGGTGACCCTGCTGGCCCTCCCACCTGCCCTGCTGCCACAGCCCTTTTGCCTCGCCACTCTGAGTACACGCACACCCTCCCTGCCCTCCACAGTTATTGGTGTGGCCTGGTCATCCCCTGGGACAAGGAGGGTGCTGCAGGTGGTACTGGTGGTGGTGGTGGCGGTTGTGGGAGCGGTGGTGGCAGAGGCCATGACTGCAAGGGTCTGCTGTGCTGTTGTTGTTGCAGCAGACGTGGTGGTGGGGAGGATGGGGTCTTGGGACCTGTTGGTCTGTGGCACACCAGGTGGGCCAGCCTGGAGCTCATTGTCCAAACTTTCCTGGGAGTCAACATCCGAGACTGGCTCTGCTGTTCGTTGTTGTGGTCCTCAGCAGTGAGTTCTTCATCACCTGTGGATTAGATGGGTAATGGTCAGTGTTGGGCACTGTGCAAGTATTGTGTCATCTGTGTGTCATCGACTGTACACTACACAATTGTGAAGTCTCCACTAGTATTATTCATTGCAACACTGTGTAATTTCATGGTGCAGAGGAACATCATTTACTCATACATGTCAGGTATCAATGCATTGCATGCAATTGTTGCTGTGTGTAGGGATGCAGGTGTCTCACACACACACACACATCAGGCAGAGTAAAGATGTCTACCTACCTGTTAGTTGAGGGAGTACACTGCGATGGCTGACACTTGCTCATGGGTGGGAGGGAGTGCTCCATGGGGCTGGGGTGTGGGCCAGGGGGCATGGTGGGAGTAGTAGTACAGGCCTCCCTCCCACAGACAGAAATCACAAGCAAGATGGCTACCTACCTGTTAGGTGGGGGGAACAGTGCAATGGCTGACACTTGCTTCAGGGTGGTGTTGGGGGAGGGATCCATATTGGTAGGCTGTGGTACAGGGGGTATGGTGGGAGTTGTTGTGCAGGCCTCCCACCCCCAAACAGGCCTCCCAAGCAAAATGGACAAACATCACAAACAAGATGGCTACCTACCTGTTAGGTGAGGGAGTGCACTGCAATGGCTGACACTTGCTCATGGGTGGGAGGGAGTGCTCCATGGGGCTGGGGTGTGGGCCAGGGGGCATGGTAGGAGTAGTAGTACAGGCCTCCCTCCCACAAGCAGACATCACAAGCACGATGGCTACCTACCTGTTAGGGAGCAGTGCAATGCCTAACACTTGCTTCTGGGTAGGGAGGCCTCTATCCTGCTCAGTTGTGGGACAGGAGGCATGGTGGGAGTCGTAGTGCAGGCCTCCCTCCATCAAAGACCCTGCCAGTGAAGATGGCTACCTACCTGTTAGGTGAGGCGGAACAGTGCAATGGCTGACACTTGCTTCTGAGTGAGGGAGGCCTCCATCTTGGTAGGCTGTGGGACAGGGGGCAAGGTGGGAGTTGTGGAACAAACCTCCCTCCCCCAAACAGGCCTCCCAAGCCAGATGTCTAGCTACCTGTAAGGTGAGGGTGGACAGTGTAATGGTGTTTGGGTTGTGCAAGGAAGTACTTCTCAGTGTGTTGGTTGGCATTTGTTTGTACTTACTAGACTCCACTCCCTCCGATACTCCTTTGAGACTCTCAGGATGCAGTATGGCAAGCACCTTCTCCTCTCATGGTGTGAATGTTTTCTGTGGGATGGGAGGGCCACTACCAGTCACGTTCGGAGGCTCCCAGTTCTTGCTCCTCTTCTCCTTGACAACCCTCTTGAGATCATGCCACAGCTTCATGATCTCCTTCTTGGATCGCAGGGGGGGTCCCTACTGCATTAACCCTTTGTACTATCCTTTTCCACATTTGTGTCCTTGTGGCTAATGGTGTCTGTTGGACCAGGCTACCAAACAGTTGTGGCTCTACTGTGACTATCTCATTGACCATGACTGTCAACTCACCCTCTGTGAATTTGGGCATTTTCTGTGAGGTCATGGTGTGTGGTGGTTGAAGTGTTTATGGGTGCAGGTGTGTGGGTGGCGGGTGTGGTGTTGGTGTGCGAGGTGGGTTGTGTGCTGGGGGATTTTTGGTGCTGGTGTGATGGTGGTAGTGATGGTGGTGGTGGTTGTGTGTGTGTGCTGTGCTCTTTTGCCTCTCCTGTCAGATGTGGTGTATGGCCTTCTCTTCTGGAGTGTTGCAAAGGATTGTGGTCAGTGAAGGGGCTGGTTTTATACTCAGCTATGTGGATGTGTCCAAGTGGGATTTGGCTGTCAGGTGTGTTGTGGGAGTTGTCCTGTGCTTTTATTTTTGATTTTACATTTATTTATTTCATTTGTATGTGTTTTATGTATTTGGGGGGCATGGCTACTTTAATTTGTGCAATGTGCAATGTTTGGCATCACTGCGGTGTTTTTGCATCGTCCGCCATTTTTTCATGTACCATCGGCTGTGGTGGCTATGCTGCAGCTCTCCCGTTATCTCTCCCATTCACTCCTGTGTGCGACCGTGGCGGTCAGAAACAGCGGTGGATATCCTAATTTCCTATGCGGTGTCTCCGCTTTCCTTGTGGTGGGTCGATGCTTTTCCGACCGCCGCAGTCGTTTTTTTGCCGTCAACGCCCGCGTCGGGCGGTTTTGGTTGGCCCGCTACCGCTGCGGTTGGCCTTTTGTGGTGGTTGATCCTAATTTGGCCGCCGGTCCTGGCGGGCGGTTGTTTCCCACCTCCATGGCGGTTGGGGTGATTTTCTATCCGCTATCCTAATGGGGGCCCTAGTTTTTCAAACAAAATAAAGTGTGTCACAAAATGGGCTACGTACATGGTGAGAGTACCGTAACATCACATATAAAAAACAAACCAATCAACATTAGGATCAGGAAGGTAGAGTTAAGCAGCCATTCAAATGTTTTTGAAAATCTGCACAAGGGAAGGGATTGGTCGGTAATACGTCTTCTTATAATGCTTCACAACCAATGAAAAAGACGTATAGAGCGTTTCTGTTTTTAACATATGAGCAAATCAGATGGCCTTGCAAGTACACGCAGGGGAGGCAATTGTTGCTTACAATAAATAGTAATTAGGAAAAGGTGAGCAACCCAATATACCCTTGCGGGCTTGGGCAGATAAACAATTGAAGAATTGGGCCAGCAAGGGATTTTTTTAATGTTATCAGATCTCAGCTAGTGTGGGGCTTAAAATGATTGAGAACTCACACTGTTATGGACTAGTGGCTGAGGCAAATAAATTTATAATGCAAGCAAATAATGTTACCACACTAACATCATGAAAAATAATACAATAACCAGGTATTTAGAGTCAAAAAAGTTTGTTATTTACTAGAAGACAAAAAAATAATCATTGATAAAATAGGGAACAGAAGAATGCATTTGAGATATACAGGGAGTGTATTAAATGTTCCACCAATATATCAGTAAAGAAAGTCTAAACTGCTGACAGATAAAAACACAATGATTTCAAATCAAAGAGTAGATGAAAATCAATCGTGGTAGGTGAATCGCGTGCAGAATTAGACACAGTTGTCGACATTTCGGTCTTTGCGTTATTATTTCATAAGACCATCATCAGGACATAGATTTAGTGCATTTGAATGTTGACCCTTTAAAATAGTATAACATACACTTCCTAGCCAGGTGAGTGATGTTGGTTGAGAATAAATCAATTGATGAGGACACTTGGTCGAAGTTGAAGCTGTTCTTTCCGAATGCGCTGCCGCGGCTAACGAAGTTGCTCTAAGCTCTCGACTTGTCAAAACGTGACAACGCATTTACAGCCATTGAACGAGCCCTGATTGCTTTTCTGAACCAATATTCAAAGCGTCCTTTCAATTGAAGTCGCAGATTTCAACTTCAACCAAGTGGTACAATAAATAGTAACAATAAAAAAGGGTAGTTTAAAATAACGCTTTGCAATAAAACACACACGTGTTTGATTAAATAAACTTTCCGAGGTGAAGTATAATGAACAATCTTCAAAAAATTATCGAGGATATTATCAGGCACAGCATTAACATTATCGCTGTATTAGCGATCAATCACGTGACTCCCACTTCACCACTGTCTGCCGCTCCTTACATCACTTGCAAAGTTAAAAAGAACATGTGTGACATTTGCATAACAAGTGTAGTGCAATGCGAATGGTTGAGGATGACTTGCTTTCGTAAGACCCCGAAAGGCTTCTTCCAGAATAAGTATGCACTTATCTGCCAGACCCCATTTAATGATTATCTAGGCTCTCAAAGCTAAACACATTGCAAACCGTCTCTCATCAATTTCTGTTTGTCCAGGTTGACTCATACACTATCCAGCAAACACCCCACAGATGCAATCCCCTAGATTTGGAATAGTAATTTTAGTTATACAGTCCCCAGCACTTACACAAAAGATGCACCACCCCTGGAGTTGAAATAGTATTTTTTACTTATACACTATCCACAATATACCCTACAGATGCACCACCTTGGGATTGGAATCTTTTTTTTTACTGATACACTATCCAGCACATAACCTACAGATGCACCCCCCTGGAGTTAGAATAGTAATTGTCACCCCTACACTAACATGCACGTACCCTACAGATGCACCCCCCTCGAATTAGAATAGTTATTGTTACCCCTACACTAACATACACTTACCCTACAGATACACCCCCATGGAATTAGAATAGCCATTGTTACCCCTACACTAACCTGTACTTACCATACAGATGCATTCCCATTGAGTTAGAATAGTAATTGTTACCCCTACAGTATCCAGCACTTACCCTACAGATGCACCCCCTGGAGTACTTATGTGTCTGCAAACACATCAACCAACCAAATCATTCTCTCTCAATTTTTCCAAATGGACACTGACTCCCACAGTATCTCTTGCACTTCACTGAAGGGATTACTACATGGTACCGAAAGAGTCACTATGGGATTGTAAGAGTTGTCATAGAGTGTTTACTAGAGTGTATGGATACTAACTGAGGAATTGTAGGCCTGAAACACAAGTGTGAAGGTTGTTAGACAACTACATGCATAGTGCATAGGAGTTTCAAGCACTGCATGCCCTAAAGCCTGGCTCACTGCAAGAGTACATTCTTACTGATTGAATGATTACAGTACTATAAGGAGAGACTGGATGAATTCTTAATTGGTTGACATTTACTTTACGGAATGGATTACTACATGGTACTGAAAGAGTCATTATGGGATTGCAACAGCAGTCACACTGTGTTTGGTGGAGTATATGGATAGTGAGTGAGAAATTGTAGGCCTGAAGCACAAGTATGAAACTGGTTAGACCACTACATGCATAGTGCATAGCAGTGTAAAGCACTCCATGCCCTAAAGCCTGGCTCACTGCATGAATACATGCTTACTGACTGAATGATTACAGTACTATAAGGAGAGACACTGGGTGAATTCATAATTGGTTGAGTTTTACTTCAGTGAATGGATTACTGCATGGTACTGAAAGACTTACTATGGGATTGCAACAACAGTCAAATACCAAAATGCTTCTCTAGGAATCATTCCTAAATACACACAGACTCACATTGTGATTCTAGACAACAAACACTATACCTTGGAAAATACCAAAACACATTTACTAGTCTGGAAACGGTACTCCATATTAGTATAGGAGCCTGACTCATGTTGCAAACATATAAACAATGACTGGTTTCTAATCATACCAAGATATGAGAACAGAATAGGTTTTTTTAATCAGTTATATGTCTGCAAACACATGAACTACCAGAATAATTCTTTCAGAATGATTCCTAAATGCACACAGACCTACTGTGTGATTCTACACAAGCAACACTAACCCTTACATTTTATCAAAACACATTTACGTGACTGTACACATTCCACAACATTTTCTACTACACATTAGAATGGACTACTTCTTTCAGAATAATTCCTAAATGCACACATACTCACTGTGTGATTCTAGACAAACAACACTATTCCTTGCATTTTACCAAAACACATTTCAAAGTCTAGAACAAGTACTGCATTTCAGCGTAGAAAGTTGACTCATTTTGCAAGTACATAAACAATAACTGGTTTCTAATTCTACCAAAACATGAGAACAGCACAGATTTTTAAACAGTTATCCCTCTGCAAAAACATGAAATACACAAATGCTTATCTCAGAATGGTTTCTAAATTCACACACACACAATAAGATTCTAGAAAAAAAGTACTTCCTACACTTTAGCAGCAGAAACACATTAGTCTCATTAAAATCAAAATGCACCACATACATCCCCTCACAAATTAATAACTCACCTTTCAAATTGTTTTGTAGATGAAGAAGTATGTCAGTCACACACCGAATTCTCTTATACAGAAACTCGGTACAGTGCACCTGTCAGCAAAACCAAAAAATGGCAAAGTCTCCCTCTCATTTTGCACATATATACATGTAATCATCAAATCACGTTGCATCCCACATTATTTCAAAAGCAAACACACATTTCTATTGGTTACACATTTCAACCCTTTTCAATGTACATACATTTCAACCCTGCCCCCAATCTGCCTTCTGCCTGTTACCATAGAACCAGTTCATGGAACACTTAACTGAGCACACAGGTCAAAAGTTTACCACCTAATGTTGCTAATCAAAACAGAAAGTGTGCTTGACTTTTCAACATATCAGCTTATCCTATGTAATATTCCTTTCAATCAGATTTTGTTAACCAATAAGTAATATGCTTTTAAAAAACAGAAACATGCACCCTAGTTATCAGTGTGGGATGTTCTCAAACAACCAATCATTTATTTTCTTTTTTCAAAACGACATCTTACCTTTCAAACTGCCATTTCATTTACAAAGACTATATGAGTGCATCCAGACCTCCCTTCAAGATGCTTAGAGTGTGGATTCTGGAGCCAAAGGTAAGAAAAAAACAAACGCATTCACAAAGACCTACGTTTACAAAATGTAGACATTAAATGGATTGGACAAAGGGTTAAAATGGCACCAATTGATGCCATTGGTTAAATCATTTTTGCATCTCCAACACCCTGACCTCGTTATTGTGCACTGTGGTGGCAATGACCTAGGCACTTTGAGTAGGTCTGGAAATGCTTATGAAGGACACCTTTGGAGAATTTACACTTTTCCCCCAAACTGCCTTTGTTTATTCTAACATATGCCAAAGGCAGAAATGGAACTGGTCTAATCAATTTTGTCCACAGATTGAGAAAGCTAGGAAACATGTCAATAAATCTGTTCCTGCTTTTCTCCGAGACTATAGAATGGGGTCCATTTACCACAACAATCTGCGTTTCAATATGCTTGGCATCTATAGGAGAAATAATGTACATTTGACAGATGAGGGTAACAGAATCTTCCTCTTGAACTTTAGACTCTGCATAGGTACTTACTTTTAGGTACCAAAACCTCTCAATAAACACAAGGGCTCTTTTTAGAGACACCTAAGAACTAAACACAAAGCTTCATGCATATCTAAAAAAAAAAAAGTAATTTTTTGGCTTGGGGTCACGTACCCAACGCTTTAGACCAGTGCATCAAACGCTTAGAAGTTGTGCACCAAACCCGTTGGAATCACATGCCCTACAGATTATGAATCATGCATCCAACACGTACACACGAGGGGGCTGCACTGAGCGCAACGCTGGGTGCGCAACTCCTAATTTTACTGTATTACTGTAAAAAAAAAGATAGCACCTATCAGTAATTTCTAATATCCCCAGGGACCCCATCCTCTGGGGCTTATATAAAACGTTGGGGACAGTCAGGGGAGCCCCAATGCCCCCACGGTCCCAGCCAGCTCCTCCTTAAGTCCTTCGGGAGCCGGCATTGCTTTTCCACATGCAGCTCCCCATGTGGAAAAGCAATATGGTTTGGTTTCCCTGATCTATCTTTCAAAATCCAAACCAAGTTTGCTATAGGACGGCAGGACCTGCGAGACTCCCACCCTCTCATAGCAATCAGTGTCCCGGGTGTATGCACCCCGAAACACTGCAGGAGCCGGCCCTCCTCCTAAAATACACAAAGCCCTGGGGAGTGGTAGTCCCCAGGGCTTTGGGGGCCTTGGAGATGCCCCTCTGGAGCCCCATAAAAATTAATAATTTTGCCCCCAGGATTTAGCCCTCCGGGGGCTATTTATAAAAGTAAATCCATTTTCTTTTTTTACTTTTTACACAACAGAGTCCGCGCACCCTACGCGCACTTGCACCCCCTAAGCACCTCTAGAAACTCAACGTATTTTTAAACTGCCCCCTTTCTACATTTTGCGCACTTGTTCCACTGACTTCTTCAGCCTCGCTTCTACTGCAGCACAAAATGGCTGCCAACAGTTTCTGGTTTTGAATTTTGACAACCACTTGACAGCCAATTAGCATTCAGCGCATGGTCGGAAGGCTGCGCTTATGCTGCGCTCACGGTGCTCTCAGAGTCCGCAGATCTACAGTGCCCATAGATATATATATGATTTTAACTATAATTTTCTCAGGAACTACTGAACAGATTGACACCATTTAAGAAAAAGGCACAAGTCTAAACTGAGGACTACATCTCTGCCAAATTTGGCGTAATTCCGTTCAGCAGTTCAGGCTGTAGCTGTGGCTAAATGTCCTATGGGAAATTGCATGGGGAAAACATGTTTTGGGACCCCCTTTTACCCCGGCCCACGCTTGACAAATCACCCCCAAACGTTCAGGATAGGAGCGGACCGGAGTGCCCCACGAGTTTTGAAAATTTTGCGAACATTCGTCAAACGCCTCCAAAATTAATCCAAATAGAATGTGGCGAATTTCCTATGGAAAATAGGTCCTAACTATACTTACCTACTGGTGATAGTAGGTAATATACACAGTAGGTATATATAGTTAGGATTTTTTCTCCATGGGATTTTTGAAAATTCTATGTCTAATAACTTTGGCGTTTGTGGACGGAATTGGCTGAAATTTTCAGGAAAATGGAACATTTTGTTTCTGAGCAGCCCCTGACAATTTGGGGGGGTTTCATCAAGGGGGGGCCGAGAAAAAAGGGGGGTCCCAAAACGCATTTTTCCCATGTTAATTTCCATAGGGCGGTTGGCCTCACTTTTAGCTCGAACGGCTGAATGGATTTGCACGAAACTTGGCAAAATTGTAGGGACTGTTAGCCCGATGTGCCTTTGCTAGGTCTCAATATATGTGCTCCAGTGGATTTTGAGTAATTTAGGTTCAAAAAAAGATATATATCTGGTCGGAGCCTAACCACACATCTGATCTGATTGGCTGTCAGCACTTCATCCAAGAAGTGTTGGCAGCCATCTTGGGACCAATATACATGATAGCACCTCATTAAAAAGCATTGTAGTTAATAGAGGGTTTTAGGACTTTAGTTACATTATAAATCATTTGTTGATGGTACCATACTCGTTTTAGGAATTGTGGTGGGTTCTAAGGTGATTTTACCATGTAAAAAAACCTTCTGCTGTGATATCATGAATATTGTTTGAAAGAAAACTAATATCTCATGATTTTCCCACAGTGGTTTGGAAGGGGATCTATAAGCTAAACTGAAAGCATATTTTCTGTAAATTCACATTATCTTTCTCAGTCATGTGGAAATGAAGTCTGACATTCTCAGTAAAACATGTACATCCAACAAGGACAGAGACTGTCAGTTGATTCCTTTGTGTTCTACTGCAGCCTCCTAGAGTGTTCTAAAGAACAACTAGAGCGCTAACAGTCCTACTTATTACAAAGGTATGGCACACCTGAAGCCATCTTGATTGGAATAAAGTGGTAACTCTTAAAACATTTAATTTAAAAAGAAACAACATGAGGGGGTATATTTTGCCATAGAAAGTATGATTAGTGCTGCAGAATGAAAAATTAGGGCACATTTTGAGTGACTTCTCAAATCCTTTTCTATTTCATTAAAACATTCTGACATGCAGTCTCCCAAAATGGCCACCAGAGACAAAAGAGCCCAAATGTAGCCCAAATATCACCCAGATGTAGCCCAAGTATAGCCCAATGACAGAATGTCCCAGAGTGTTCTAAAGAACAACTAGAGCGCTAACAGTCCTACTTATTACAATGGTATGGCACACCTGAAGCCATCTTGATTGGAATAAAGTGGTAACTCTTAAAACATTTAATTTAAAAAGAAACAACATGAGGGGGTATATTTTGCCATAGAAAGTATGATTAGTGCTGCAGAATGAAAAATTAGGGCACATTTTGAGTGACTTCTCAAATCCTTTTCTATTTCATTAAAACATTCTGACATGCAGTCTCCCAAAATGGCCACCAGAGACAAAAGAGCCCAAATGTAGCCCAAATATCACCCAGATGTAGCCCAAGTATAGCCCAATGACAGAATGTCCCAGAGTGTTCTAAAGAACAACTAGAGCGCTAACAGTCCTACTTATTACAAAGGTATAGCACACCTGGAGCCATCGTAATGGGAATAAAGTGGTAACTCTTAAAACATTTAATTTAAAAAGGAACAAAATGAGGGGGTATATTATGCAATAGAAGGTATTATTAGTGCTGCAGAAAGAAAAATTAGGGCACATTTTGAGTGACTTTTCAAATCCTCTTCTATTTCATTAAAAAATTCTGACATGCAGTCTCCCAAAATGGCCACCAGAGACAAAAGAGCCCAAATATCACCCAGATGTAGCCCAAGTATAGCCCAATGACAGAATGTCCCAGAGTGTTCTAAAGAACAACTAGAGCGCTAACAGTCCTACTTATTACAAAGGTATGGCACACCTGAAGCCATCTTGATTGGAATAAAGTGGTAACTCTTAAAACATTTAATTTAAAAAGGAACAAAATTAGGGGGTATATTTTGCCATATGAATTATGATTAGTGCTGCAGAAAGAAAAATTAGGGCACATTTTGAGTGACTTCTCAAACCCTCTTCAATTTCATTAAAAAATTCTGACATACAGTCTCCCAAGATGGCCACCAGAGACAAAAGAGCCTAAATGTAGCCCAAATATCACCCAGATGTACCCCAAGTATAGCCCAATGACAGAATGTCCCAGAGTGTTCTAAAGAACAACTAGAGCGCTAACAGTCTTACTTATGACAAAAGTATGGCACACCAGAAGCCATCTTGATTGGAATGAAGTGGTAAGTCTGAAAACACTCAATTTAAAAAGGAACAACATGAGGGGGTTAATTTTGCCATAGAAAGTATGATTAGTGCTTCAGAAAGAAAAATTAGGGATGATTTTGAGTGACTTCTCAAATCCTCTTCTATTTCATTAAAAAAATTCTGACATGCAGACTGAAACATGCACTTTGAATACCAGCAGCAGACGTCCCTGGTGAGCAGTAGCTTTACTACAGTGATCTAATGTGCAACTAGAGTGCTAACATTCAGAATTTATGGCAAATGTGTGACACATCTGAATGCCTTCTTGATGGAACCAAAGTAAACAAGCATTGAAAATGCAATAGATCTCGCCCTCGTTTAAGTTAAAGCCATTCTGTTTGTAATGAGGTGGCTTTTTAGCTTTGCTTTTATTAGTGTTTTTTCAACTTTCATGTAAATAACATGCATCTGTATGCATATAAGTATATGTATGCATGCATTTATGTTTGTATTTATATAGATATACAGATGATATATGTTTATATATGTATGTATATATATATATATTCACTGAAAAAACCATAGGCTCTAGACCATATATAGTTAGGAATTAGCATTTACAAAACCTTGAAAATTCACTGAAAAAACCATAGGTTATAGACCATATATAGTTAGGAATTAGCATTTACAAAACCTTGAAAATTCACTGAAAAAACCATAGGTTATAGACCATATATAGTTAGGAATTCGCATTTACAAAACCTTATTTTACTCACACAAAACCATTGAAATTCCATATCTAGTTAGTTGCACTAACTATATATCGCGCACCCGCAATCCACTGCTGATGATGTCACATATTACATCATTCATGACATGGTCAGTGACATCACTGATGACATCTCAAATGACATCACTGATGACATCTCAAATGACATCTAGAGACATACCCTATGCACACACTTCAAAAGTACAAATCATTGGCACAATACGTTTAAATACAAAGTTCAGTTCAGTGCAGAGAAACCACAATAATATGCTAGTAGGAATAAATGAATAGACGGGTATTAGTGTAGAATTCTTGGTCTCCTTGTTTTAATCAATCATGGATTGTGAACAGTTGCAAGGTTGTTTTGAAAGCAAATTATTAGGCTCCTCCTAACTGATGTTCAGCGAGGTAGGACTACATTGGAATAGCCGTCCCTCAATGTTTTTTGCCGCCATCTTGGAGTGTTAGTCCCAATGTTACTCATCACCCTCATGTTGTTTATGGCAATGTTTGTTTTTGCGAGCGCTTGTTTCTGCTGTATTGGGAAAAGACGTCCCACTCCAGACGCGTTGTTGCACTGGGAGGTTGGTTTCTGGAGCCATGCTTTTTAACCCATTTCATCTGCCGCTTTGCGATAATCCAAATCCGAGAGTGCCGATGTAAGTAATCTTTACTCTGACATGTCGTCATGTTCCAACTATTTAGTAAGCGGATGCTTCATATCATGGGCGGCGGCGGTTCCGGCAGAATTAAATTCAAAGATAGCCACACAGCTAACATCAGTTAGGAGGAGCCTAATAATTTGCTTTCAAAAGAACCTTGCAACTTTGGTTTCCTTTTTCACCTAACAGCATCTGAGGAAGTCAGTTAAGACGAAATGCGTCATGCTGGGTGCACTAAAGGACTTCACAGACCCATAGCGTGCTCCTAACTGTTCCTTAAAGCAGGGACAGACTTGTGTGACTATAATTACGTGCATTCCACTTGCACGAAGGAGGCACCCATCAGAAAATGTGTTCGGCAGAATAAGTGGACTTTGTGTGGCTATATATATATATATATATATATATATATATATATATATATATATATATATATATATATATATATATATATATATATATATATATATATATATATATATATATCCAACAAACTTTGCCTGCAAGATAGAAGAAAGCCGCAAGACAGGTAGGTATCTGCCACACTTGGTTTAATACATGTCCATGAGGATAACAACCGCCATCACTCCAATGTCCATGCAGCGCCTGACGCGTTTCGTATAAACATACTTTTTCAAAGGCTCTGGATCTTAAAACCCAGCTGTTACAAATTCACGCTACTTGTTGTAAAACACAGTCCTGCCCCAGTGGGCGTGGCCAACCCCGTGGCCTGCTGGATATCGTAGTTTTGATTTTCGCTACAGTGAGCTGAACGCTGCTGGGTCTCATTAAAATATATTACACCCCTGTGGCGTGAATTTGTAACAGCTGTGTTTTAAGATCCAGAGCCTTTGATAAATTATGTTTATACGAAACGCGTATAAATTGTTTTGCGGCTTGCCTAAGCCGCGGAGAAAGCCACAGTGTTTTCAGGAACACTCTAGCAGCGACGTGAATCACCGGCGCTGTGTAGGGGACAGGGAGCCGGTTCATACAGATACGAAATACCAGAAAGGATTTCTTCCACGCATCACCCAACCCAAAGGGGTGTAATATATTTTAATGAGACACAGCAGCGTTCAGCTCATTATGCATAAACATTTGTTGCACTACCTCCCATTGAATAGGTGACTTTGTTGGAAATCACCTCGGGTCCGCTTTTGCAGTGTGGCTTCTTCTGTGGCTGAGCAAGCCGCTACAATTCCAACGTAAAGAGTTGCCCCTAAGAAGCGCCTCCTGGTAGATTAATATTGCATACATTTTAATGTGAATGTGAATGCAGCAGTCGCAATCATTAAAGAACTGGCTTCCTTCTCCAAACCCCATACGTGTTTCAGGTTTTCCCTTCATCAGTGGCGTGTTAGCAGTGGCAGTGTATTACCTAATGGCAGTGCATTACCTAATGATGGTCGCCAGTAGGTAGTTATAGTTAGGGCCAAGTTTCCATAGGAAGAACACTTTTTGTTTTGCTTATAACTTTGGCTCATTTGATGAATCTTTATGAAAATTTCCAAACTCATTCTTTGTTCATATCAGCTCCTATGTTGAAAGTGTGGGGGTGATTCGTCAAGGGGGGGCCGAGAAAAAAGGGGGTCCCAAAACGTATTTCCTCCATGCAATTTCCATAGGAAACTTTAGCCAAGGCTAGAGGTCGAACGGGTGAGCGCCATTACCCCAAATTTGGCAGGGAGAAGGGCCTTGGTCTAGAAATCACGCCTTTGTTTATTTGGTGTAAACCCGTTCAGTAGTTTTGGCGAAAGATCAAAATTTACAGATATCTATATTTGGGAATTCGGCCATATGATTGGCTGAGGTGTTACGAGCATGAGCTAGCTGGTTATTGACAGCACGCAGTTGCAACTAAGAAGTGTTGGCAGCCGTTTTGTGATTCTTTTGAAGCGAGTAAGGGGAAAAAAGGGCGAAAACATTAGGAAAAAGGAGGGTTGGAGCACTTTGAACTCTGTGGAGTGGTTAGGGTGTGCTATACAAGGAGTGTGAAGCGAAGTATTCACCCCTGTCGGTGTGAAAGTGCTGTTTTGCCCAGAGTGAGATGGTGCTGAGGTGAGGTGCCCGTACACTCGGGGATGAAAGCTTGCGCCTAAACCGTGAATTGATTGCTGTAAACTGGTGTGCTCTGGGCGTTGTAGCATACTGGCCACTGCAGCATAGCTGTGTAAGTGGTGTTAGTATGCGTTTAGACTATAGCAGGAGGGGGAAGCAAACTACTCACTCCTACCGGTCTGAAGACTCGGGGATCAAACGGTGTGCCTAATCCATGAGCTGATTGCTGTAAAGTGCTGTGGTGAGGGTGCTGTAGGATACTTGCCACTGTAGCATACCTGTGTAAGTAGTATTAGTATGCATTTATACTATACAGGGAGTGGTAAGCGAACTACTCACCTCTACCGGTCTGAAGACTCGAATGCAGTGTTTAACAAGCAGGAATAAAGAAATAATCGTGAATATAATAATGCAGAATGTTGCAATGCCACAGAAGATAAATTGTGAAATCAGGTGTACCTAAGAAAGTGGCTGTGGGTGCTATAGGGGGAGCGGGAAGCAAACTATGCACTCCTACAAGTCTGAAGACTCAGGGATCAAACCGTGAGCCTAAACTGTGAGCTGATTGCTATAAAGTGATGTGCTGTGGGCACTGTAGTATACTGGCCACTGTAGCATACCTGTGCAAGTAGTGTTAGTATGCATTTATACTACACAGGGAGTGAGAAGCAAACTATTCACCCCTACCAGTCTGAAGACTCGAATGCAGTGTTTTAGCAAGCAGGAATAAAGAAATAATCGTGAAGAATATAATGCAGAATGTTGCAATGCCTCAGAAGACAAATGGTGGAATCAGGTGTGTCTAAGAAAGAGGCTAGATGTAATAAAGCAATGGAGTCTGCAAGTTCTATAAAACGTGTCTTTATTTAAGTGCCATAAATGGACCCACTGGTGCAAGAGCCAAGGCATCCAGCTGAGGCAAACTCCAACCACTTCTGCTGTATTCAAATCAAAGCTTCTGCATCAGTTACAGTTCCATGTGACAGAAACAATACCTATTAGACATGAATGACTCTAAATTCTATAATGAAAATAAAGGTAGCATAAGATTACCAGATGTATAATTTAAGAAAACAAAACAAAAAAAATATTCCAAAATGTAATCATCAAACTTCTTAGGTACCCTGGTACTCCTTTTTTGAAACACAAAATGATCAAAAGCAGAACAGTCAGCAATCTCTTTTACAGTAGATTCAATCTGGTGCGTGTCAGAATTAGTAATAATTGTACTCACATCAGAACTTTGAGGAGGAGCACAAAGATTGCACATTCGGTACCCTTCTCGTCAAACCATACATGATTGTCTTCAGCCCTTTCAAAAAAAGATTCTTGTGCAAGAGGTAAGGCATTGAGCTGAGGCAAACTCCAAACGCTTCTGCTGTATTCAAACCTACGGTCCTGCATCAGTGAATTCCACATTACATGTTACAGTTCCATGTGACAAAAACAATAGCTATTAGACAAGAATTACTAAATTCTCTAATGAAAATAAAGGTCTGATACGATTACCACACTGTGCCAACCAGTTCCTGAACAATGTTGTCTTTTTTGATCTTGATCGCCAGCTCGTGAGCAGAGGCTGAGGATGATCTAATTTGTGTGAAAGGGCTTTCTGGATAACAGGCAGGCAGAGAGAAGTGTGCACAAAGAATAGACATGGTTCCAAAATGGTTGTCGGGTTTAGGCTAATTTAGCAAGTAAATAGCATATTTGCATAGGCCATACATCACTCATCCCTGGTTAGGCTGGAGATATAAGGGGCAATAATGAATACAAAAGAAGTTCAAATGCCTGAGCATGGTTAGAAAGTTATTATATGTAAATAGTTCAATTGAACTGTATTAAAAAATATTTATAGGAAAAAGTCAAAAAAGCTGGACAAAATCAAACCAAGGATAACATGAATTTCTTACAAGTCTTGGAGATTGCAGTCCGGAAGTTTTCAGCATCTTGAGATGTGTAATGTTCCAAGAGGCAATTGTCGCCATCGTGTGAGAAAAGCAAAGTGATCCAATTCATATCCTCGAAGGGACAGTAATGTTCCTCGAATGTTGGAGCGGCAATTTGAATTGGCAGGCAATCTGCGATGTTGTCAAAGGTTGCACGTTGTAGGAGATCTTTTTGCAGCTGCGCAGAAATCCCATTCTGCCTAGATAACTGTTTGCGTTGCATCCGCCAAATTCTCCACTGCCTGAACAATCAAGTTCATGGTTTTCAAGATACTCCATTACCTGCTGGATATCGGTAGTGATTGTTGGGAAGTTGGCAAGGCATAGATTTATTTGCCAGTCAATTGGGCAGGTTTTGCAATAAAAAGATGGTTGTACGTGGATTATATGTGTGTAAATAAATGTCACGTTGTAGCTGACTCCGATAATAGATAGAGGCAGGCAGCCTAAAAGTAGTTCCATTTTTTCACAGTAGAGGCGTATTCTGTCGGACATGCTTGTTACCACAGGGAGCGCAGCCATTTTTTACACGCAAAAATAGTAGTAGGATAGCCGCAAACAGAGCGAGAATTATGAGCACTGTTCCTGTTATTCCAGAAATGATCGAATGAATGAAGTGTGGTATTATACCAAAAACAGTTTGAAAGCCTGTGACAAGGCCGGAGGAGACAGTGTTAAAAAAGTGTGCCAGACCTTGAGTGTCAGATGTGTTGAAAATTGTGTAACAATTCACAAAGTGTAATGGGAGGTTTGTATTTACAGGGACTGTATTTTACTTGAAGTTCGTGCTATCTGCAGTCGATAAATTTCTTTTGCAGAAGTGAGGAACACTCCTGTTTGAAACAAAAGCGCTTTCAGTTTGCTCAGTTTAATAAAATCTGTTTTCAAAGTAGGTATTGAAGGCCAAGTTGAACTTTCGGAGTTACTTTGTGTGGGTGGGAATAGACATTGCCACAGGAAGTTACTCGGTTTGAAACAGTAAGGACATACGGTATGCCAGCTTACATTCCACAGCAGTCCATGTTAATAAGAAGCAGATAACTTCCATTCGAAAGCTGTGTCAATGTTAGTCTGATTGTGGGAGTTGACGTGCTTTTCACAAAGCACGCAAGAATGAGGGCTGTCAACTTAGAAGAGTTGTGCAGTTGGACATTCTTGCATAGTAATGAATGACTGCCATTGTGGTAGCACTTTTCACCTGTGAGAAAAACTTCTGTATCCTCTTTAAGACAGCGATATGTAAATGGGAGAAACCACTGCTCATGAATGAACATGCTACCTTGTATAATCACATAAAACATGACAAACAACATGTACACCTAGCAGACACAACGACACTACGTACAGTTGGAACCGTGGCTAGCCATATACACAAACCAAACATGGCATGGCACCTCTGCCACACAATGCAGAAGGCGGGGAGAGATGGGAGCAAAGTATGTGCGAAGGTGGCAAGTGATTCTCAATTCGTTCGTTCGTTTCAACTTTATTTCGGCTAACATTAGCCATGAAAGCACAAGATTAAAAAAAAACATTGCATATTATTATTAACTCCATAATCCATTTACAAAAATTTTGGGGAAAGAGGATATGCAATTTATCAGCTGTATAAATTCTGCCCTAAAAAAATTCAATTTACTTCATAAATATAATAACATTTGTTTAAAAGCCAGTTTAAAATATATTAGCAGCACTTAATATTTACAAGCAGAAGTTAAATAGACAATTCAATTGCACTATAATTTGAGCCCAGCCTTCTTCCTGATTAAGAAAACGTTATATAAAAACCTAGATATGCAAAACACAATCACCTGTGTGGTATTGGTCTTCAATATGCGTTCAGCATCTTTACAAGACCTAACACCCATATTCCTGCATAAAGGTCTAATCCAGCGAACCCTAGGCAACTTATATAACGGGCAGAAGAAGAGTAGATGAACATTATCTTCCTTCGCCTGCTGTGTACAGGAGATACATAGGGGAGTACCCGCATTTCCCCCTACCGGGATGTATTTGCATTTATCTGTAGGACCCCGTATCTAAACTGTAAGTATAAACTTTTTGCTATTGGTGGTCCAATCTCATCCATGAGGGGTTCAAAGGAAACAGTATCTCTAAAAGTTAAAAACATTTGGGTGAATGAACCAAAAGATGTGCCCTGTACTTGTGGGTTACTGATATAAGACCAGAATGCACACTTTAAAGACTTTTTACAAGAGGGTGTCAATGACGGGGGCTCATCCCAGTAATGGGATAAGCCTAGTCTATTTGTCCAGAAAGAAATATGTTTGAACCAAGGAATATTTTTGTGCCCATCGAATTGCATAATTTCTATCAGGGCACATCTAAAGTTGACCAACTCAGGAGAGGTCCATATCTTAATCCAGTACAGTAAAGGCCTTAAAATAGCATGATGGTCTGTACGTTTGATAGCAACATCCAAAAACACAGGAACTAGGGGGTTCTAGATGGAATTTTTAACAACCTCCGTATAAAGATGTTTTCATCCCGTTCAAAATTGTTTTTGCAGGATGGGCCCCAAATCTCAGCCCCATAGAGTCCTGCTGATTGGGCCTTTGCTTTGAATACTTCCAATTTTGCATTTTATTTGCACATTTCTTCTTTTTTGTATTTTTTCAAAACATTTTTTTGTTTCAACAAGACTTTTTTTGTGAAGCACATTACAAATGAACAATACAAAAATTAAACATGTCACAACTTACTTGTATACACCATTCATACCAAAAGACATTGCAATCATACTATAAGCACATTCACACTACTAGCAAAATAAAAGGGAATACATTTTTCGTGCAATTATATACAATTCATGAGTAAGAAACCATAGATATACGTTTTTAGATATGAATCACTTTGTTCAAAAGATTTGTTCAATTCTCTTATGGTTTCCACGTGAAAAACGTGATATAGAGGGGTCTACGCGTTTCAAACTCCTTAGTTTTGGAGTTCTCGTCAGGACCAATAGCTGTGAATGACAAGAAAAGGGGGTGTGAGCCGCCTTGGGTTCAACACCCACTTCTCTGCTTCTTACTAAAGTCATACCAACAAACGTGTATATTTGTTACATAGGTGGTCCCGCTCCGCGATAGATGATGAACATATGAGGCACATCTTGTTTCACTTAGAGAGGTAAGAAGCAGAGAAGTGGGTGTTGAACCCAAAAGTGAGAAAAAGTATTCATGGTTGTGTGTGCTGACTACTGCCTTCAATTTACACTGCAGGCAATGTTCACAATGCAGATCGAGTCAGTATTGTAGATGAAGCAGTCCTGTAGGCAAAAGACATTGCTCCAGTGCGCTTTGTCTGCACCATGCATATGCATCATCGCAGTCCCACACACGCTTTTTGTTGCTTTGTGTATTAAAAACTGGGCAGCTGAAGTCAACGCCACATGGCTGTGGGCTCTTGCTGACCTCTCTCTCTGGCCTACACTACAGACAGCAGTGTTCACACTTCAGATCGAGTCGCTATTGCAGATGATGCAGTCCTGTAGGCAACCAACATTGGGGCATATTATCAAGGGGGTTTATCTCCGCTTTTTTTGGCTTTAAAAGCCAAGAAAGCGGAGATAAAATTATCTCCCTATTACCTAGCTGCCGCTAACACCAGTTAGCAACAGCTAGTAGGAGATAACGACCATCTTGGGCCCCACTTTGCATGTCAGTGATATTTATCACTAATGAGATGCAAAGTGGGCGTGCCAAGATGTTAGCGACTGAAATCAGTCGCTAACATCGCTATCTCCTATTACCAACTTTTGGAGATATTCGCGCTAAGCGGGAATATCTCCAAAAGCTAACACCTGCCCTGAGCAGTTCTTAGCCATGTTATCCAATGGGAAGTGGATAACATGGCTAAGAGCATTAGCTCGCTAATGCATGAATATCACTGACTTTTCAGCGATATTCATGCTTTGTGGCGATTTTTACCGCATTTGCGTTAAACCTTGGTAATACTAAGGTTTATTTGCGGTAAAAATCGCCACAGCGCTGCGATAAATTTTTGTCTCTAACCAAGCAATAGCGATAATTATCGCTATTGCTTGGTAATATGCCCCATTGCTCCTAGTACGGCCCGCCTGCAGCACGCATCATTGCTGGCTGTGCACATGCTGAATGCTTTTGATATGGCTATCTGATGCACTAATACTGATGGACCCTTTATGATACAATCTTTTTGTGTATTTTCTCAGATCTACTGCCTGTATCTCAGTCTACCACAAGTTATGGTTCTTTTACCATAGAATCTTTTGTGTATTATTTCACATCTACTGCCCCTACCTTACTGCAGCACAAACTATTGACCCTTGTATTATTGAATCTCTGTGTGTGACCCAATGATTACTGTAGTAGTTGATGCTAGCAGCAACTATTTCCCACATGCATCCAGCACCGACTTCACTGGATATGTGACCCTGGTAAAAAAGGAGTCAAGCGCACGTGCCCGTACCTATTTCCACTATATATCTGTGTCCGTGTGTTCATTATCTAAGCATGATACTGCCCCTGGGCTGTACCACATTAAATTGTGCTGTGAATATTACATTACATTGTGCTGTGAATACGTGCATGGCTATCACAGGTGGAAGGCTACTTTACAGACCATGAATATTGATGAAGATGATGGTTGCATGATGTGTGTAGTGTAAGATATGTGTACATAGCAAAAAGTTTTCAAAAAAGCTATGTAAGCAGAAGAGGTGTGTCTCATCAAATGCTGTGGAGAGAATGACTAAAATGGTTTGCGTTCTCCAACTGCTACAATGGGAAATGTTATGAACTAATCAAATGCTTTCTTTTAAGGTCACATGGCAATCACGCACCCAAGGAGACTGCACCCAACGCTATTTTGAGAAAATATATTTACATAATATAAGTTTATTACAGTTAAAAATATATAAATGTTTAGAATATTTTAGAATATAGCTTGCTCTCATATATACTTTAAAGTTATTTAGATATAGTTTTGAGACATAAAGAAACTAGCACACTGTCAGCGTTGAGAACGTATTTCTTAAAAGAAAGGCAAAACTGATTTCAACTGCATTGGGAGCGTGTTTACAGCAATCAATAAATGGTTGACCGGCCGTGTTTAACAGAGCGTCGTACTGCGCTATGAAGCCCCGCTGGGTGGAGTTGATGCTACATAAGATATTACATAAATAAATGTAAGGGGGCTGTTAACTTTGTTATTCTGTTCAGAGGTGGGGTCTGTCCTTTAACTGACGACCCAATAAGAGATGGCAGCCAACACTTGTTTGAAGAGGCGACCCCTTTCACTGGACCTATTAATATCTCTTATCACAAGAGCTGTTCCCAAACTAACCCCTCCAGCCACCTTTTCAGATCTCTTATCCATCCCCAGCGGCCTCAGCCCATGAGAGAGACATTAAACCTCTGTTTGCACAGTCGGGCCGAGAGTCTGGTGTCAAAGGACGGCTGGTTATACAGGGGCTCGTTCACAGGGCCTCGGCACCCAGTTTGAAGAGAAGTGAGGCAAACATGGCTGTATCCTGCAGCCAGCCAGCCAAGCGTGTTTCGGATCACAGCGTGCCGAGCAGGAGGCAGCTGCTGCAAAACAGAGTAACACTGTTGGCACGCATGCGCACGATGTAAAGCATCACGCGTATGCTAGAGTCTGGACATGTCAGGCAAAAGAAAGTGGGAATGCAGTCAGCCAATCATATGAAAAAAAGTATTTACAAATGGAATAGGACTCATATTTCTGCGAGTCCTATTGCATTGTAAATGAAAATGCAGGCGCTGAAGAAGGCAGGAACGGGAGTGGGTGGGGGGGTGGGGGTGGTCAGAGAAGTCTCAAACTTTGGGAGAGAACAGGGGGAGGCAGGGGAAAAAAGCGTTGCTGAAGTAAAGGGGCTGATAGCCATGGAAGGATACAAATAACGTCATGGCAGTAACGAGGCTGAACTAAGACGCCGGCAACCATTGAGAATGCAGCATTTCAGATTTGAGCCAATCAAAAGCATGGGCAGAAAGTGGGAGGAGCTTTCCGCACAATACTGTATACAGCATCTCTCACAGAGACTGCGCATGCGCTGCTTAGGCAAAACCTAAAAATGAGGGAATGGCATACACGGCACAAAACCATATTTCTATGATGTAACACAGGTCCTGGCAGCGAGAACTCATCACATATGGAACACGCAGCCAGCGCGACCCCATACGTATATGACGTAACGCGCGGCTTAGTACAGCGTACCCGTCGCATACCAAACTAGCAGCTGGCACGACCTCATGCGTATATGATGTCAGGCGGGACGCAGTGCCACGAACCCGTCGGATACGAAATGCACATCCTTTACGAGTTTAGCAATATGGCGGATATGATTCGCGTGCTGATGGAGCTTGGTAGAATAAATATATACATCATTTTTTTGAAGATATAAAACATTACATAATTTTTAAAATTATAAAAAGGATAATAGAGGTCCAAAATATTTTTTAAAAATACACAAAATAAAGGTTTTATAAATATCAAATTATGAAATTAACATTTAAAAAACCTTTGAAATTCACTGAAAAAACTAGATTTAACAGATGTTATACTTAGGAATTAGAATTTAAAAAACCTTTGAAATTAACTAAAAAACCTTAGGTTTCAGGGACGTTATAGTTAGCTGGACATTTGACTCATATAAAACAATAGAAATTCGCCTGTTATAGTTCGTTGAGCGAACTTTAACTTGCGCGCCTGCAATGCACTGGTGATGTCGTTACATATTACATCACTAATGACATGGTCAGTGACATCACTGATGACATCTCAAATAACATCACTGATGACATCATCCACGTGATAAACTGATGCCCTAATATAAAGTTTGATACACGCACTCTAAAATACAGACTACTATTTTTGAAACCATACACACAACAATGCCAGATACTACATACCACCCACTATTTACTAGGTCTACACACACATCCAGTCACTTATACATGCAGTTACTCATCAATTGAGTACTATAATATGCACTCATACACCTATACATACAGTCACACTCCGCCACTCTTCCATAGAGTTACTCACACACCTAGTCAGGCATGCAAAGTATCAATCACATACCCATTTACTCATGTATACAGTTATACATACCAACTGAGTTATTTATACACACACCATATCACTTATTTATGCAGATACTAACACAGACTTACTGCCTTATACAATCTCTGATACAAGCAGACACTCATTTATACACCTACTCTTCAAATAACTTACTCTCACGTAAGTATGGGCGAATTTTGCAAATTCGTGGTACGCAAATTCGTGCGAAAGCGTACTTGCGGTCCGCAAAATCCACAAACTTTTGCGAACTTGCAGATTTTTATTTTTTGCGTGTTCGCTGGATTTTTTTCAGCGCCGCTACCGCGAAGTTACCCATGCGGTCGTACATGGGTGCGGCCATCTTGTTTTCAGTGTTTGCGTTGCGTATTTCCGTTTCCTGGCGCTAGTTGCATGCTTGCATTGTGCCTTTTCTACTTGCGGGGCGCAATTGCGAGTTCACGTCCGTTTTTGCGTGCTCGCGGGGAAAATATCGCGTAAACTTACCCACGTGGTCGCAATTGGCGCGTCCATCTTGTTTTTCATTCCTTGCTATGGTTCTGGGCATGCTTTTTTAATCCTCCTTCAATCTTTGTAATCCTTTGTTTGTTTGAAATGTTTTAATATCTTCTTTACTCATTATCTATCACTCTATTTTTGTACATCTATATTTTGTGTTTTTTTCTACTTTTCGTTACTTTAAAACTACTTTTTTTAACTCTCTTTTCTTTTATATACATTTTCCCTATTCTTTCCTATTTTGTTTTCCTTTAACTGTCCAGGACCATGCCAAAGGGAGCCGGCAAAAACCTGAAGGAGAAGGGTCCCGCACCCTGTAGCCAGCTCCCTTGCGGGTGCTTAAGAGGGGAGGCTGTAAGTCCCAGTGAGATCTTCTGCGCAGTGGAGGGGGGAGCACTGCTCTGCTTCGTGCAGCGCCACGTCCCCAAGACCGTCGCGGCAGGTGGCAGGCCTGGTACCAGGTACGGCCTCTGGGAGCATCGTCAGCTATGGGGTAAGGTGTGCCGGGCCATGTATCGGGAGTCAGGGGTCCTGTGCACCTACAACCAGGTGACGCACCGGTGGTCCGACATACTGGACCGGGAACAAGACCTGCTCGACCTGCTTGGCGTCGAGATCCCTGGGCTTGGTGAGTCCTAGTAGCTATTTAATACCTACTTTGTTTTCTTCTGCTCTGTGTTATATTGCAAATATATGTTTTTTCCGAAGAGCAAGAATGCTGCCGACTACATTGCAGGTAAATTATATTTCAAAATCTTCTGTGATTGCAGGTGCTCGCCTGCTCACTGGCGGTGCTACTATGCTTACTTGTTTTCAATTTTGTGCTCATGTGGCCTGAGTGATTATGTAAGATTGTACTTTACAGAACTGCGTAATGCTAGACACTAGGGATTACATTGCAGGTAAATTATGTTTCAAAATCTTCTGTGATTGCAGGTGCTCGCCTGCTCACTGGCGGTGCTACTATGCTTACTTGTTTTCAATTGTGTGCTCATTTGGCCTGAGTGATTATGTATGAGTGTACTTTAAAGAACTGCGTAATGCTGGACACTAGAGACTCAAGTCCAGTCCTTCCTTGTACTCCTGCCACTAAAAAGAGATAGTGGTGGTGGATTGATAGTTTGAGTATAATATGACTGGTTATTTAGTAGGAAACTTTTTAGTGGTCTGCAATCATGGCAGACTGTGTCTGTCACTTCGCGTGCTGCGGAGTGCTGACTGCCAGTCCTAGCAGAACCTTTTTGTAGTTGGTTTAGTGAGTTACATAACTTTCGAAGTAGACGGTCCGTGAATCCAGCAATACTAATATCCTAGTAGACCACATCAGATAGGTCAATACATTTAGTGCAATGTTGTCTATTTCCCCGAAATAATTTGTTATTGTTGTCCTCCCAGGTGCAAGAGGACAGAGGAGGTGGCTGCGCCGGTGGAGCAGGAAGGCCGGGATAGGTCCGCCGAGGGCTCCTCTGCTGGCCCCAGTAAGTTTTCCTGTTATTATTAATAATTACTTCCCTAACTTTTACAGCACCTATTTATTCGAAACGTTCATCATAATTATATTTTTTCGTAAATTGTCTTTGATCTTCTTGTAGACTGTTTCTAAATTCTTATCCTGCGTCTACTATGACTCTTTTATTGGTATGTCTGTGTAGCGAGCTGAGCTTGCACAGTTGGCAAAAGGTGTTAAAACAAAACTCCTATTCAGCAATAGCTCTAAGCACTGAGTGCAGTCCTCTGGGTTGTCCATAAAGTCTATTGAAGTCTTCTTAATGTTTATGCTTTGACAATTCCCAACAAAATGTAAATGGCCACCAAAAATAAGATACTAGTTTACTTTTTGATTGGATAGGAGGACATAAAACTACTGTTTCAGGGACTATTCTGCACAAACAGAACTATGGACAAGAAATAGGGCATTGGTGATAATAGGCGCAGTGATATTTCCACATACCTCAGTCATAACAGAAGTTTAACCCCCAATTTCCTTACTGACTAGCTAGTGTGTCAGAGTCAATATTTAGCTCCTGAATGCAGCGATGATCCCCAATGATTATACAACCCAGAACATAAGACTATGGTGTCAGAGTCCCGCCCTCTCAGAGTCATGGACTTATGCTTGTAAATGGCAAACCCTTTTGCTCACTCACTCATGATTAAAAACCACAGAGTCTATGTAAGTTTTAAAGCTTTATTAAAAGTAAAAGAACTAGCTCTGTGTGTACTCTGTATATTTAATTTCAATTGTGCATTATATAAAAACATTTATTAAAATCAACTTCATATAAGATAAACGGTGAACTCATGAAAACTCAACAGTGGCTGATTTTACACATTAATTGTGGGAGAGCCCTCACCTGGTTAGAACTTAAAGTCTTGATGGTGATGATGACGACTCCGAGTAACATATTGCTCTTGTTCGTAGAAGGGAAGCTTCTGTCTGTTATGAGAAAAATGGTGCGTGTTAAAAAGCAAGCATTCATCAGTTGTGCCAAAAAGTGTAGCATGTTATGGCTAAGCATAAATAAAAAACACCCTCCCCTTACGAAAGGGGAATTTTCAGTGTAGACTAGAGAGTCACAAATGTTTACATTTGTTTATTTAGTAACATATTTTTCCATTCCTAGACAAAATAGGGAGTGGTATATATGGCATCTAAAAATATTAAATGTATTTTCTAGACGTAGCACCAATGGCACAGCCCACCATCAGTACCGGGTCCAGCTCGGAGTTGGTCACTCCAGGGGTGGATGCGGTGCCAGCAGGAACTGCTGTTGGGGATACCATGGTAGTGGCGGGCAGTGGTAAGCTATTATATTTCTTACTTATTGAGATTGCAGAGTAGGCTGGCTGCAGGAGTGTATATGTTGTACAGTACAAGTACAATTTACTGTTAAGAAGACTTTCAAATTTAGAACTACGTTTTGTTTTTGTCAACCAGGTAGAAGACAGTCACCCTTGACTTCGCATTAGCAATAGCATTAGCGGCGGGAGTTGACGAGTAAACAATAGCCTCCTCTAAATTTGACTTCAACTCAGCTGTGAAAGTTTTATCGAGAAGCCAAGTCAGATAATAGATGAACTTGATGGATGGGATGAATGAAAAGGGAAAGAAGGGTGTAAGGAAGGACGAGCGAGTTAAGTTAATGACTGGCAAAGAATGACACGTGTTTTTGATTGCAGTGGCGGGGAATCTGATGCATGGCCGGTTGAAGGCTGAAGCAAGGATGGGTGGAAGGAGAAAGAAAAGAGGACTGCCTGGGTGTGTGAAACAGAAACTGTATGTGTGCGTAATATATCCTTTGGTTCAAATTCAAATGCAAGTCAAGAACGGATGCATTGCTGGCGGTTTACAAAATAAAATAAAAAGCGTGTTTTTTGGTGAGAAAAAGTAAGGGTTGTCCAGTTGAGACATTAAGAAGAATGATTGACATTTACTTTGAATGGATGGATGCCTGGATGGTATCTTCCTCATAGATAGCATAGGTGTATGTAGACAGAGAAGACGGTCACTGGATGAAGAGTGTTACTTTGAAGAGCATTTAACACCCCACGTCCGTGGCAGAGTAGCAAAGCCGAGGAAAGTAGAAGTTGTATTTTTTCTGAATACTCCCTTGTCTAACAGTAGTTTGCAAGCACAGCATATATTGTGTATCAATATTATATAGTTCACATTATCAAGTCAAGTTACAACTCACAAGTGCCTTCATCCGGCGATTACGGGGACCATTCACTACCTCTGTTAATCTTTTTTTTTCAACTGTCATTCATGTGTGGCCTATCGGTGTTCACTCAATCAATAAAAACAAAGCACCTAAATACATCCCTTATATAAGCAAATATCGTGTGATGGGATCGATGATCCTATTATTTCTCTTCTTCATTTTCCTTTTGTAGTAGTCAGGGGAGGGGAGGGTGAAAGTTAAATTTATTGAGCAGTAGCCCTTGTAACAGAGTATGACCAGTGCCACCCATAATAGAAAAGTAAGAGCTTCACCACCTGCATGTACTGGACTGGTAACAGTAACGCAAGTCTGCGTCATCATGGCTTGCGTCTGTTTTTCTTGGGTGCAAGCTAACTGCGCTGGCATTATGCCGGCTTCCACAAGTTTACGTACTAATTTTGCTAAACAAGAGAGAAGAAGAAGACTGGTGTACTGTCTGAGTCTAATGTAGTGACTCCGTATAGTGCTAGTAGAATTCCTGAAACTCTCACTAATGTTGGAGCAGAGGCCGACAAAGTGGGAGGTTAGATAGATAAATGCCACAAATTGTATGTACTGTGCTTGCAAGTTGCTAGTGCTACTGTGACACAACTTTCTATTGAATCATTTTGTGTTAATCTTAAAGAGTATTGGTTACAGTATGTTTTTCTTTCTTCATATAGATACTCCATCTAAACTAACAAGGAAGGAGTTGACTATCCGGGCCCAGCAAGGGAAGCTGGAGGCAACTGTCACTGATTATCGGTGGCTGGTGGCTCAGGAGGATGACTCGCAGTCGCAGTCAACATCAATGACAGCTGCATCCTCCTCCGCTGCCCCTGGGTCATACAGTCAGCGCAATACTCCAGTGGTACGGTGCTGTGGTCGGGCAGCCATCCGCCGCCACCGAGCAGCGAAAACAACAGCTGCCCCCCACAGTACCTGCAAGGCACGTATGCACCGATTGACCCTGCGAGTGGCCTACCTTGAACAGGAGGTGGAGAGGCAGAAAGCCCTGCTCAAGGACCTCCAGAGAGAGCTGCATGACCACCTGGCCACAGGAGGACACCGCAGGTGAAAGTAGAGAGACTGTCCCTTGCCCCTTTTTTAAAGGCTTTTGTGGGGGTGGGAATTGGCCGTTGGGGTTTCGGACTTTTGGGGACATTTGATTTCATGGACATTGGTTGGGGTTAAGGAGGGGTGTGGGTCCGGTCTTGCGGGATAGTTTATTTTTGTTAGGGATAAAAATAATTATTTATTTTCTACTTAAACATAGCATACATGTTTTTACTGCTTTGTGGGGGAGGCGGGGGGAGGTTAACTGTATGTTTGTTTTCCTGAAACTTAACTGGCTGCTTGATTCAAATTGTCTAAGTAATCGCCCAAATTTGTACAAAAGTGCCACTGAAAGAGTTAGTGAATTTGATTGTCCTACTACTTTACTAGTACTACCGTCAGTTTCTCCTCTCCTCCTACTCCATAATTCTTCCTCCCCAAAAATGCTTATCTTACCTGTGATTCGTGTTTGAGAATAGGGCTAGGCACCGGGCTGGCTCCATGGCAAATGGCGATTAAGGTTGGCTATGGATTCCTGGATGGATGAAATGTCATGGTTGTGGTGGTAGTAGTAGTGGTACACACTGGCAGTAGCAGCACATGAAAAAAAGGAAATTAAACATTGAGTGGCCTCAGAGGAGCATTAGAAAAGTACGATAGATAGTACAGTACACAAGAACAGTGCCATAAAGTGTAGCCTAAGCAATGCTAAAGTATTCCATCAAAAGTTAACTACTAGTTGAGTGGAGTATGGCAACTACAAGAAATAGTACTGAAGGACACAGCAGCGTTAGCATTCGTCACATGTAGGAGGAGGATGTTTCTGATGATAATTCCAAACGATGGCGCACATGAAATTCTGACTTGATTTGCAAACACTCATGGGTGTGTGTCAAGCAAAATAAGAATATATCCTCGGATTACTTGACCTGTCTTGAAATTGATTTTCTGTTGCTTTTGACCTTATCTTCCCCAGCAAGTGTGTGGAATTATTGTTGTCATTTAGTCACACCTCAATGAAAACCACACATCCCGGGGGAAGAGGGTTAGGGTTGGATGGGAATGGGGGTTTTGGGGAAAGTTTTGTGGAGAGAGAAAAAAAACACAGCATGTACAAACAACAAATGAAGAAAAAGAATTCTTTGGATATGAAGATATCCATAAATCTTTTAAGGGACATAAAGGAAGTGCATGCAAGAAGTTGTTTACTAAATGGATGGTTAGGTTACTGAAAAGTAGTACTTACTACAACTTACAAACTATTAATAAACAATTTGACAGTACATGGTTCCAGTAATAACTCAATTTCACTTGCCTATCTGCCCTCAGAGAGAATAAATACTTATTAGTACATTAAATTTGTTTTTTTTTAAATAGCAAAGAAACTTATCACATACCTGTAGGGAGGAATTTGAAGCAGAGAGCAAACACACAGAGTCGCACTCATAGTAGTTCACAACAATAACATTATTTAAAGGATAAGGAGAAGTGAAGAGGATACTGTAAGGTTATGTTGTAGTTGTCCTGTTCAATTTGGGAAGTTGCATGCATCCAGCCATTCCTCCTATTGGCGGTACTCCTCCATTCAATCTGACGCTCCGTCGATCAATCTTCGTGACCACACTCTCCACTGCCAGCCTGGCGGATGCGGAATTACAGATTGCTATGGTAAGCCTGAGTTAATGTTTTTTCCATTGCACAGGGTAAAATCCGGCCTGTAATTGTCAATGGAAAAACAGGAAGGGATATTAAAACATCCCGGAGGAAAAATATAAGGTACAGTGTGTAGTGCAAAAATAACACTTTCACTTTCAGAGGCGACGGCATTACATACAAGTGTCCTTTCTAAAGTGCGTACTCTGAGCATCCTTTTCAAGGATAATAATTAGCAGGCAGCAGGCCATGGCCTGCAGACGGTCAAGGCAGGCACCACTGAGTGAACCAACCTCCATGTAGCATACCTCTTTGACATAGATAGACAAAGCAGAGCTAATTTCATACAGCAAGCCACATAGCCGCAATTTTACATGAACTGCTGTCTGGACTCTCACATAACAACACTACACTGGCTCGACCACTCCATACCATGACTAGACAAACATGTAGTTCTGCTGTGGTGGTTGTTGAACTGTTTACCTTTTTGCCACTCACGAAATGGCAATAGTTCTTCCGTGAACAGACAATGAGGATACATCCATCCCAGTAAGTGACTGTAAAGATATATGTAACTTTGATCATCAAGACTCATCATCATTATCATAGTATTGGCAAACTCAATGTTGTTCATGCAGTCACAGTCCACACACAGTGAGTCCAAGGACATTTTCCATATTAAAAAATGCAACGTAGTGGCCCCTGCAGTAGAAGTACAATTTGTATTAAACAAGGTAAAAACAGAGTAGACTTGAGTTACATTTAGTGTGTAAAAGATTAAATAATAACAGAACATATAGGATTCATTTCATGCACAACAAACAAAGAGCAATTGCTTTCATCAGAGACAGACAGCCAGTGTTGCCTCTGCACGCCATCTCATCATTCATTACCTGTTCCACTTTTTGTCAGCATCTTATTCTTAAGTGAAGGGCCACAGGGCAGCCTCTCGTGTCAATTTTAGAAGTAACAGTCAGCATAGCGACAGTTTCTTGATTCTGCGTAATCCGGCCATCTGCCGTAAGGGAAACAAATGGATAGGGGGAGTCTGGAGGAGGAGGATAGAGGAGCATGACTTAGTTGTGAACTTGTGAACTTCAGGAATGCAGACAGCGTCGCCTTCAATATGGAAATAAGACGAAGACAGTGCTGTTGATGGATTTGTTGTGATTAGAGTTTTGTTGTGCTAAAATTTGCAAAACGAAGAAAGACACACAGAAATAAAAGTGAATAAGAATGAAAAAGAAAAAGTAAGTTTTTCAAGCCTAAGTGTCAGGGAAGTAGAGCTCGTCCTCAAACTATGTGAATTGAATATGGAGTAGGTCAGCTAACAGAGAAGAACTTCCGTCACCTAAGTCGGTATCCTCTTCTTCCAGCGTGGATTCACGTATTTTGTAATCTGGTGGTATGAAGTGCTGATTTATCTTGATCAGTGTTAACCTCTCCACATTTTTGGGCGAGAGGCGGGTCCATTTTAAAGTTACAATGGTGCCAGTAGCACTGAAAACACATTCAGAAGACACGCTTGTGAGTGGGCAAGCCAAATAATTTATAGCCAGCTTGGTGATCAGTGGCCATTGAGGCCTTTTCCCATACCAATACACCAATGGGTTCTGATCAAAGAAGACCTCTGTTGGGTCATCCAGATAGGCCAACACCATCCACTCAAGGTCCTCCAAGGGTGCTCCACTTTGCGTACCATCTGTTGCCTTTGCATCAACACTGGAACGAGCAAACCCATGATGAGTTATCAAATCCGCTTCTGACAATATTATGGCTGGGCCTGTTGCAGGTGATGACGATGATACGGTTGCTGCTGTTGGTAAAGGCTGTGAGGGAAAGTGACTGCCTTCCGCCACAGAAGTGGACCTTGACGCCGGATGGCCTGCTGTTTCAGTAGTACTTATGTTGGTTCCTTCAATTTCCTGCCGCTCTTTTTCGAACCGAGTGGCTGACAGAGCTAATCAATGTTTGTACTTGGAAACATCTGCTTCATAAAAAGGAATGAATGTGTTGCTGGCCAGTGCCTTTTTGTACCGTGGATCCAGAATAGTGGCACACATGTAATGTTGTTCTGAATGTATTGCTTTAAGCCTTTCATTGTCAACTAGGCGGCTTAATAAGCTTTCCATCAACTGATTTGCGTCTTGTTTTTCAGCATCAACTGGGAACGTTGCAGACACCGCCTTCAGTTGGTGCCCTTTCATGCGCAACAATTATTATTATTATTATTATGTTTCTTATATAGCGCCTGAATCGACCCCCGAAGGGGTATCTCCGCGCTTGCCTTGGGAACCCGTCCTGGCTTTTCCCTGTGAGATAGCCCCTACAGGGCATCCCCAAGGTGAAAGCCAGGCATCCCGCCGCGGGGGGGCCGTTGTGGAGATTAAGCAAGCTTAATGCCCAGAGTTGCAGAGTGTGAACCCATGATTAGGTCAGGCACCGAAGCGAGAATTATCGAGTCCATGGACATTTGAGCTCAAGACCCTGCCGCGTCGGGAATTGAACCCTGGTCCCGGGTCTGACCTCTGCTTCAGGGTCTGCCTGCTCTAACCAGTGAGCCACACTTCTCCACAATGGGATAGCGTTGCCCAAAGTAGAGTCCTCTCTGCTGACTTCACGCGTGAACACCTCAAAAGGACGAAGCATGTCTGTCAGGCTTTTAACTAGGTCCCATTCATCCACCTCTAGCCTCACGTCCTTCATAGAAGCACCCCGTGCATCAAAAACATACTCATTAATTACCAAGTACTGCTCAAACAGATGCTCAAGCATGAAGAAGGTTGAGTTCCAATGTGTTGCCACCTCCTGGATGAGTCCTCTGACTGGCACTCTACAGTTACGTTGAATGATCCTCAGCTGCTTCCGGGCCTTAAAAGAGTGGCTGAAATGTGTGCAGATTCTTTGGCAGGTGGTCAGTAACTTGCTGACTGTGTTTTCTTTTTTCAAGAAATCTTGAACAACAATGTTAATACTGTGCGCCAAACACGGCACTCTGAAATAGCCACCATAAGACATGGCCTTAACTATATTACTGCCTTTATCCGTGGAAACATAACCAATCATGCGCTTTCTTGGCTGCAGCCATTCAAAGACCTTACTGTTAAACTCCTCCAAAATGTTTACTGCAGTATGAGATTTCTCCATGACAAACATGTCTACTGTTGCATGTTTCCGAGTAGCTCGAAAAAGTTTTACACTCTCAACACCTGCAGTTATCTTGTCTCTAACCCCCACAAAAGAGACCCAGTGTGCAGTGATGCACAAGTAATCAACAGCTTGGCAACTGGTCCACATGTCTGTTATCAGGTGGATAGTGTGAACAGCACTCTTCTGCAAAGCTGCCCCAATCACCTCCAGCACATCGTGATGTAGTGCTGGAACCACAACTCTGGCTAAATAGGACCGGCTAGGAACCTTCCATTTAGGGCAGACTGTGGCCACAAATTCTAGAAAACCCACCCCTTCCATGAAAGAAAAAGGGAAAAGGTCCAGCGCTAACATTTTAGCCAGCATTCCATTATACAGAGGTGCTGTTGGATGGTTGCGTTCAAATGGCACCTCCGACCAAAACATGCTTTTAATAGTGGTTTTGACCATTTTCATATGTGATGAGGATCCAGACTTCTTCAACCTAGTTAGGCTCATTGATGTACTTTTTCGCATTGGTGTCTCTACCAGACTACTGTGCCTCCTAGATGTTGCTGGGGTAGAGGAGGGTTTGGGCGCTACCATTGCAGTGCTGCTGCCAGGGGTACTGTGTGTACCAGAAAAAATGTCTCTTAGTTCTTCAACTCCCCCCTGCATGATCATCTCCTCGTCATCAGATGCAATATCAATGGATACATTGGGATTTGTACTTTTTGCTTTCCGGATGTTACTTAGGTGTGCCTCCCACTGGATAATGTGGTGTTTTTGAAGATGACCTCTCTGGCCTCCGGTACCATAGTTGGTACCAAGCTTACCCCCACTAACTACTTGTTTACAAATCGAACAAATGACTAGGTTTTCTGCCTTTTTGCTAATACTAAAGAAGTCCCAAACTGGGGATTGGAGATTTCTGGTGGTGGTGGAGGCGCTACTTTCAATGCCAGATGAAGTGGAGGATGGGCGTGGCGGAATTTGATTCTGTTGTGCACTTACAGCACCATTACTTTAGGTAATGGAGGTCGAGCTGGATGTAGGTCCCTGCTGGCCCTTCTGACGAGAAAATATGGAAGCTGTAGGTCGTGGTGGTGTAGTAGTTACCTGTGTTGGTGGTTGTACCAGTGGTGCAGCACCGGACACATCCTGCACAGCAGCATTTTTGGATAGGGTAAAAATGTCTGTCTGCTGCATGCCCGCTGGGGCTGGAGTGATGACTGTGATGACTGGGTCGTCATCATCAGACTGTTCATCAGCAGCAGAATACACCACTTCTACTTCTTCTTCTTCATCACCCATAACTGAAAGCCTTGCTGGAACCTTCCTTTTACCTAGCTTTGTCGGCAGGCGGCCTCCCTCTCAGACTGCATTTCTGGGTGCCAATCAAGATCTAGATAATCAGAAGGAAGGGGGCTTGAAGAATAACTTGCACTAGCCCTCCTTGACCTTTTCCTTGCTGGGGATCTGGAAGATAATTGATCATCAGGTGGAGTAGGCTTGCTCGGCTGATACCTCCACATGAATCTCGATTTCCTGATGTGCCCCTAGTTCTGGAGGAACAAGCATTGTGGGCAGTTGTGCCTCTCCATGTGCCTCTCCATGCGCCTCTCCTTGCGCCTCTCCTTGCGCCTCTCCTTGCACCTCTCCTTGCGCCTCTCCTTGCGCCTCTCCTTGTACCTCTCCTTGCGCCTCTCCTTGCGCCTCTCCTTGCGCCTCTCCTTGCGCCTCTCCTTGTTGCACCTGTGGTTGGAGTTGCAGCTGTGGCTGAACACTCATCAGATGAATTACACCCTGCGTTGATTGGATGCTACCTTGCGATGAGTCAACACCAACATCACTGGTCGATGGGGAAAGAGCAATTAAAGTGGCTGCCTCTGCGGCACTCATGGGCTTTGGCCTAACTTGGCGTGGTGGCTCTGAGACCAATGAAGCGGAGGTGCTGCTCCCAGCTTGGTCCCCCGCTTGCGGCAGGCGTAGTTTATTTTTTCCCCAAAAAGTGTCTGTCGGCACACCAGTCTCCTTGGTAAGTGGTGCCACTTGCTTCTTCAGCTCCTTCTTATTGGCAGTGGCACTGGCAACTTCCTTGGTAGAGGAGCTACGACAACCTTTCTTTGGTCCCGCCTTCTTCAGATGTCAGAACAGCAGGACGCAGTTGCGCGAGTTGCAGAGTTGTCTGTGGGCACTCGTGATGTCACTTGATGTTGTGCACACACCGCAGCAGGACTTCTTCCTGGCACTACAACAAGTGATGGTGATGAGGATGATTCCTGGTTCTTCTCAGTCTTTGTGCACCAAAAAGCAAAGGAAGCCAGAGGAACATCAGTTAAATAAATGTTGTATATGTAGTTCTTCAATTAATACTATTGCAAGTAGGCATTTATTATTATTATTAGCACAACACACCCAAAAATAGAAAAAGACCCAACATGAAAATTCCAATTCCAATCAAAAATGATGTTTAAATTAATAAGAGAGACCACACAGAGAGAGTTGTTTCATGCACCCATTCATCATAACCCTAGGCCTAGTGTCCCCGCAAGCTTGCCGGCCTACGGCAAAAACTGCCAGGACTCAATATCCCCCCCCCCCCCAACCCACATGGCCAGGCCCTGGACCAGGCCCCAACACACATCACCCTATTCCAATGCCATCCATGCCCTAAATGATGTTTACATTCCAGAGACCCCACAGAAAGACTTGGTCCATGCACCAATGAGTACCCCTGGGCATAATGGATTAAAGCAAGGCAGACTGGGTGCAGGCCTATGGCACAAAGCACACTACCTGGCTTCAAAATGTCCCCTAGCCCCCCACCCACATGGCCAGGACATGGACCGGGCATCAAAATGGCCCCCACCCACATGGCCAGGCCCTGGACCAAGCCTCAACAACACCCCCAAAAATCGAAATACACACAAACATCACCCCAATCCAATGCTATCCATGCCCTACATGATGTTTACATTCGAGAGACCCCACAGAAATACTTGGTCCATTTACCACTGAGTACCCCTGGGCATAATAGATGAAAGCAAGGCAGACTGGGTGCAGGCCTATGGCACAAAGCACACTGCCTGGCTTCAAAATGCCCCTAGACCCCCACCCACATGGCCAGGCCCTGAACTAGACCTAAAAATGCCCCCCACCCACATGGCCAGGCCCTGGACCAGTCCCCAACAACACCCCCAAAAATCGAAATACACACGAAAATCACCCCAATCCAATGCCATCCATGCCCTAAATGATGTTTATAGTCAAGAGACCCCACAGAAAGACTTGCTCCATGCAGCACTGAGTACCCCTGGGCATAATGGATGAAAGCAAGGCAGACTGGGTGCAGGCCTATGGCACAAAGCACACTGTCTGGCTTCAAAATGGCCCCTAGACCCCCACCCACATGGCCAGGACCTGGACCAGTCCTCAAAATGGCCCCCGCCCACATGGCTAGTCCCTAGACCCACAACACCCCAAATATCAAAATACACACATAAATCACCCCAATCCAATGCCATCCATGCCCTAAATGATGTTTACATTCCAGAGACCCCACAGAAAGACTTGGTCCATGCACCGCTGAGTACTCCTGGGCATAATAGATGAACGCAAGGCAGAATGGGTGCAGGCCTATGGCACATAGCACACTGCCTGGCTTCAAAATGGCCCCTAGTCCCCCACCCACATGGCCAGACCCTGGACCAGGCCTCAAAATGGCCCCCACCCACATGGCCAGGCCCTGGACCAGGCCCCAACAACATCCCCAAAAATCGAAATACACACAAAAATCACCCCAATTCAATCCCATCCATGCCCTAAATGATGTTTACATTCCAGAGACTCCACAGAAAGACTTGGTCCATGCACCACTGAGTACCCCTGGGCATAATAGATGAAAGCAAGGCAGACTGGGTGCAGGCCTATGGCAAAAAGCACACTGCATGGCTTCAAAATGGCCTCAAAATGGCCCCACCTACATGACCAGGCCCTGGACCCACAACACCCCCAAAAATCAAAATACACGCAAAAATCACCCCAATCCAATGCCATCCATGCCCTAAATGATGTTTACATTCCAGAGACCCCGCAGAAAGACTTGGTCCATACACCGCTGAGTACTCATGGGCATAATAGATGAAAGCAAGGCAGACTTGGTGCAGGCCTATCGCACAAAGCACACTGCCTGGCTTCAAAATGGCCCCTAGACCCCCACCCACATGGCCAGACCCTGGACCAGGCCTCCAAATGGCCTCCTCCCACATGGCCAGGCCCTGGACCAGGCCCCAACAACACCCCCAAACATTGATATACACACAAAAATCACCCCAATTCAATCCCATCCATGCCCTAAATGATGTTTACATTCCAGAGACTCCACAGAAAGACTTGGCCCATGCACCACTGAGTACCCCTGGGCATAATAGATGAAAGCAAGTCAGACTGGGTGCAGGCCTATGGCACAAAGCACACTGCATGGCTTCAAAATGGCCCCTAGACCCCCACCCACATGGCCAGGCCTCAAAATGGCCCCCACCCACATGGCCAGGCTCTGGACCAGGCCCCAACAATACCCTCGAAAATCGAAATACACACACAAATCACCCCAATTCAATGCCATCCATGCCCTAAATGAAGAGACCCCACAGAGAGACTTGACCCATGCACCACTGAGTACCCCTGGGGCCTATTGGCTAGTGTGACTTTAGCACGCACCCCAAAATAAAAAAAACTTCCACATATAACAGTGAGCTACTCAATAACATGCCATAAATGATATTTAAGCCGCAGGCTGACGAGCCTGGGATCCCGCACCTACGCGCCGGAGTAGTACTATACCTGGCAGATATTGGCAGCCACCGGCACCCCAGAACACGGCCTATCCCTGCTGACGAGGGGTGATACCCCGAAACACGTGTCCAGGGATGGCAAAGACAGCGAGGATAGCAGAAGATCGAAATATGATGCATCGCAAACACGTTACTACATTGACCAGAGTCCTTAGGGGCAAACCCGCCGGTGTGTGAGTAGTGTGCGACCCCACCCCCTTTTGTAACTTTAAGCTTCCGTGAGCCGCGGGCTGACGAGCCTGGGATACCGCACCTACGTGCCAGAGCGGTACTATACCTGGCAGATATTGGCAGCCACCAGCAACCCCAGAACACGGCCTATCCCTGCTGATGAGGGGTGATACCCCGAAACACGTGTCCAGGGATGGCGAAGACAGCGAGGATTGTAGAAGATCGAAAGATGATGCATCGCGAACACGTTACTACATTGACCAGAGTCCTTAGGGGCGAACCCGCGGTGTGTGAGTAGTGTGCGACCCCACCCCCTTTTGTACCTTTAAGCTCCCGTGAGCCGCGGGCTGATGAGCCTAGGATCCCGCACCTACGCGCCGGAATGGTACTATACCTGGCAGATATTGGCATCCACCGGCAACCCCAGAACCCAGCCTATCCCTGCTGACGAGGGGTGATACCCAGAAACACGTGTCCAGGGATGGCGAAGACAGCGAGGATAGCAGAAGATCGGAAATATGATGCATCGCAAACACGTTACTACATTGACCAGAGTCCTTAGGGGCGAACCCGCCGGTGTGTGAGTAGTGTGCGACCCCACCCCCTTTTGTAACTTTAAGCTTCCGTGAGCCGCGGGCTGAAGAGCCTGGGATACCGCACCTACGCGCCGGAATGGTACTATACCTGGCAGATATTGGCATCCACCGGCAACCCCAGAACCCAGCCTATCCCTGCTGACGAGGGGTGATACCCAGAAACACGTGTCCAGGGATGGCGAAGACAGCGAGGATAGCAGAAGATCGGAAATATGATGCATCGCAAACACGTTACTACATTGACCAGAGTCCTTAGGGGCGAACCCGCCGGTGTGTGAGTAGTGTGCGACCCCACCCCCTTTTGTAACTTTAAGCTTCCGTGAGCCGCGGGCTCACGAGCCTGGGATACCGCACCTACGCGCCGGAGTGGTACTATACCTGGCAGATATTGGCAGCCACCGGCGACCCCAGAACACGGCCTATCCCTGCTGATGAGGGGTGATACCCCGAAACACGTGTCCAGGGATGGCGAAGACAGCAAGGATTGCAGAAGATCGAAAGATGATGCATCGCGAACACGTTACTACATTGACCAGAGTCCTTAGGGGCGAACCCGCCGGTGTGTGAGTAGTGTGCAACCTCACCCCTTTTGTAACTTTAAGCTCCCGTGAGCCGTGGGCTGACGAGCCTGGGATCCCGCACCTACGCGCCGGAATGGTACTATACCTGGCAGATATTGGCATCCACCGGCAACCCCAGAACACGGCCTATCCCTGCTGACGAGGGGTGATACCCCGAAACACGTGTCCAGGGATGGCGAAGACAGCGAGGATAGCAGAAGATCGAAAGACGATGCATCACAAACACGTTACTACATTGACCAGAGTCCTTAGGGGCGAACCAACAGGTGTGTGAGTAGTGTGCGACCCCACCCCCTTTTGTAACTTTAAGCTCCCCTGAGCCACGGGCTGACGAGCCTGGGATCCCGCACCTACGCGCCGGAGTGGTACTATACCTGGCAGATATTGGCAGCCCCCGGCAACCCCAGAACACGGCCTATCCCTGCTGACGAGGGGTGATACCCCGAAACACGTGTCCAGGGATGGCGAAGACAGCGAGGATAGCAGAAGATCGAAAGATGATGCATCGCGAACACGTTACTACATTGACCAGAATCCTTAGGGGCGAACCCGCCGGTGTGTGAGTAGTGTGCGACCCCACTCCCTTTTGTAACTTTAAGCTACCATAAGCCGCAGGCTGACGAGCCTGGGATCCCGCACCTACGCGCCGGAGTGGTACTATACCTGGCAGATATTGGCAGCCACTGGCAACCCCAGAACACGGCCTATCCCTGCTGACGAGGCGTGATACCCCGAAACACGTGTCCAGGGATGGCGAAGATAGCAAAAGATCGAAAGATGATGCATCACGAACACGTTACTACATTGACCAGAGTCCTTAGGGGCGAACCCGCCGGTGTGTGAGTAGTGTGCGACCCCACCCCCTTTTGTACCTTTTCTACCACCACGTATATGAGGAGGGGAAGGTATTCCATCTTTCATCTTTGGTAACCTCATCCCAGACTTTGAGAGTCTTAAGAGTCGGGGTACTGATGTAGGAATTTTTTCCTTTTCCAGAGCACATCCCATATCATTCTTCCCACCATGGGCCTATTCATATGGAGCCAGTGTTTTTGTACTCTCGCATAGACCATTTCACCATCACCCTAAGTTGCGCCAATTTGTAATACAGTGAAAAGTCTAGGAGTGCTACCCCCCTTCCTTCTTGGGCCTATGTAGAACATGGAATGGAAGTCGTGCCTTGTCCCTTTACCAGATGAATTTATTGATGAGAGAACAAAGCCACATTCCCGTTCTTTAGGCCTTCATTTGTTTAGTGTGGCGTTCACTTGGATACATTTTCCCCTGATGATCACCATGATGCATCCCAGTTATTCTGCGAAGACGTGGTCTGGGGCTGATTCAGTTAGAGGCCCCTCTGCAAAAGCACCTATCTGATCTAGGAGAGAAGTCAGGGAAATTACCTGTCCTGTGTTGGGCGCATAAATGAAATGAGTGTGCACAGCCTTCTTCTGAGCTTCCCCTACACCATAATTGCCCTGCCACCCTTGTCTGTCTTTATGTCTATCGGTTGAAATTGAGCCGTACTGTGAAATAGGAGTGTCACCCCTCTCTGCTTGGAGGTAGCCGAGGACCTGTAAATTAGGGGGTAACTTTTGTGACAGAGTCTATGTTCCTCAGACTTTTTAGGATGTGTTTCCTGCAACGGTATTACATCGAATTGGTGGTCGGCAAGATATTCCCCGAATTTTTGCTTTTTAAGGGACAAGTTCAGTCCTTTCACATTCAAGGAAGCTTAGGATACCTTGGTAGGAATGTTTGACTCCTGTGCTGCTCTAAACTAGTATCCATGTCACTGCCCCACCATCTCTCCCGCCTTGTCCCCACACTCTCACCCGATACAAATGACTCTGGGTGGAGACCTGTCTTCCTGATGCGTCAACAAGTATGGGAAATTCTCCCTGAACCACCACCATGAACCCTCCCCCCAAAGAATGAAAAAAATCAATTGTTCCTTAAGAACTTTACACTAGAGCCAACGGGCTCTTAACAAGTTCAATCATGAGGAAAAACCATATTGTAACGGGCACCATGGTCGTAGTCCGAAACCACAGTTGCCGGTTGCATCAAGTCGAAGATAGTCTCTGATGGTGGTATGGAAGCATGAACTAGCAAGGGAGATATGTTGGAATGGTCCCACCGCTTAGTTTAGAAGAGCTCTGGTGTTCTGGAGACTCCCGCTGCGGCAGTCAAAATTGGCTACAATCACCATGTTAAGGACAGGCACTACCCTAGTGAGGGCCCACCATGAATATTTCAGCCTATAAATATCCTCAAGCCTGTGCACTATGTCAAAAAGGATCCAATGCAGTGCCCTCACTGCTCAAAACGGGAGTGCCCCAGTGCCTCGCTCACCTCCCTGTCCCGTCGGCAGCGGGACCAGCAGCGCCGGAAGGAAGTCTCCCGCTGTGGCGGTAAACTCTGCAGGTGTTCTAGCCGCACAGCTCCCGAGCCTCGGCAGGAGCGTAGGTAGCTTCTGTGACATTTCTGGCTGCCGCAACCGGGAGCAGCAGAACACTTTCACTTTTGCCGCCACTGAAGCCGCCTCTGTGGACATAAGTGGTTCAGGAATTCTGCCCGGGGGGCGGCTAAAGCGCCGTCTTGCCTCAGCCGTCACCTCAGGCCTCACCCCAGGAAACTGGCAAAAAGGGCAGTGTGCCTTAGCGAAGCGCATGCCAAGCCCTCAAAAGTCCCAGGCCCTCATCTTGATGGATCTCCATCAGTTTCTACTCCTCTGCTCAGAGGTAAGATCCACCGGCTGTTCCATGGTTCCGAAGCTGAGGTGGATCACGTCCACTCAGCCATCTTGCATGGCCACAACCCTCCACACACACTTTTTAACAGGCCCAAACACCCACATGCTCAACTGCGGCCCCTCCTTCAGAAGATCTCCAACAAAGAGCCCTCTCGCTGGACCTGTTGGGGACAGCAGCACTACCCCCACGAGGCGCATAGACAGATGATGAAGCATGACACTCGCAAGGGTGTGTGAGGGCACTAATTCCAAAAGGAGGAATTTCCCCACCTTCCCCTAGACCCAACCTAACCTTTATTCTCTCAACCATAATAGGTTGATGACCAGATTTTCTTTTTTCTACAGGAATAGTTACCTATTAGTGAATATAAGGTACTAATTTATCTTATCTCATTACCAAGTTTTTGTTTGCACAATTCATATCTGATTTCCCAATAACTATAGACTTCATTTTGTAGTCCATTCGATTTAGCTTGCCATCCCTGGACAATCTTATCCTTTACAGCTTTTAGAGTTGCATCTTTCTCTGAACATTCAACCCACTACTCCTCTGTTATCCCTATTTGCAGATTAGGGTGTTCTTCGTTGACCACTTCTTCCTCCCATCCTATTATCTAGGTAACTGGGAAAGGCAGTCTGCAACTATGTTTTTGTTACCTGGAAAAAGCTCTATGTTGATTGTATACCCTTCCCAATCTATGATCCACTTGGCTGTGCGAGGAGTGGATCAGTCTCTCTCTCTCTTTAGCAGTAAAGATATATGTGAGAGGTTTATGGTCCATTCTCAATGTATAGGGTAGTCGCTACTGAAAAAAATTGAAATGGGTTATGACCCACTAGCAATCCAGGTTTTCTCTTTCTATGGTGGAATAGTTGACTTCTGCACATTTCAAAGTTCTCGAGGCAAAAGCAACAACTTTTTTTTCTATCCAAAATTCGTGCTAACGAGACTCCTATTACAATCCCACTAGCATCTGTGGTTAAAATAGTGTTACTTTTGGTGTCAAAATTTCCCAGTGTGGTTGCCTCTATGATGGCCCATTGGATGAGTTCAAAAGATTTTTTGCATGTACCATCGCATTCGAAATTAGCACCCTTCTTCAAAAGAACTCTCATTGGTGCTCTGTGATCGGCAAAGTCCTTCACAAATTTCACCATACATGCCACCAGACCAAGAAAGGATTTCATGTTTTCTTTAGTTTTGTGAGTGGAGGTGTCTCGCTGACAAGATCTAATTTTGGGTATATTCCTTCTTTGGAAATGGTATGACCTGATTAATTAACTGATTCTAGTCAAAATCTGCATTTTTCTAGCATTAATGGTTAGGCCAGCATCCTTAAGGGCAGTAAGGCCATTCTTCAATGTAACATGTTTATCCATAGAATTGCCAAACATTAGAAGGCATTCTGCAGAACCTAAAAGCAACATAAGGAGTAACAAATGAGGTTAGAGATTTAGAAGCTGGGTGTAACTCGATTTTTATGGTATACCAAAGAGAGTTCTATAACACTAAAATAGCCTGCATCCCAATCATACTAATCATTTCCTTTATTCTTGGCGTAGGGAATCTGTCAACCCAAATGTTATTGGTTAAATCTCTCAAGCTTACGCATAAGCGTAAAGCCTCTTCTACATGTTTTGGTGACTACAATAAGGGCCAACCAGAGTGAACTTTCAATGAGTTCTATGTCCCCTTGGTTTACTTATCTGTCTAATTCTTCTTGCAGGGGTTCACACTTAAAATGGGGAATGGGTTTCACTTCATGCACAACATGTACTGCCTCATCCTTGTAGCTTGATTTGTGCTAAAAATTCTTTAAATGACCTAGCCTTTCTGTAAACATTTCATGAAAATCTTCCTATATTGTATTACTATCACATATTTGTTGTATTGCCCTGACAGATTCCTTGCTGTCAGAGTCCAGCTTAGTACCCAATTCTCTGTGATGCCTCCAACCTAGTAAGCCTCACCCCTTTTCGGCCACATGCATCTTTCCTTGGGTAGTATAATCTTTAAAATAAATACACATACCTAACATTCCTACGAAAGGTGTAGGCTCTTGGTTGTACCCTGTGCTTTAATGTCCGCACACCTAAGAGTGTAGCCTTTAGTTTCCAACTTTTCTTCAAATGTTTTGCGGGCAATAAAAGGATAGGGTGAGCATGAATCAGCATATACCATTACCTTTACCTTGGATAGCAGAATCTCACATGTGGAATAGGCAGTCCCAGCTTCTACATTTTTTGGCATGATCTCTTATATAGCATTTTCTTCGGATACATAAGCATGCAGGACAGCTTTGACTGTTTGCTACGTTATTGTAATTGCCACAGTGATAACATTTCTTCGTTTTCTTCTCTTTACTGCTGTCAATATTCTTAAACTGTGTAAATTGGCTTCTCTCTGTATCCCCTTGATAACATCTTCACTGTTGGAGTACTTCTTCACCACATGTATAGTTTCAGATACATTACTTGGTTTCATTTCTTTTAATGCACTAAAACTCTTAGTCAAATCAATGGCTTCTTTCAAATCTGGATTGCGTGCTAATAGTTTTACTTGCACATTGAAATTATTGGTGCATCTCACCAATTGATCCCTAATGAGGGACTCACATAATGGGCTAAGTTCACATAAGCTGGCCAAACCTCTCAAACATAGCCAGTTACCTTCTCCTCTACTTTAAACCGTGCAAAAGAATGTATGTTTCTCTCGTATGATATTTACTTTTTTACCAAAAATGTCTTCCAGTTGTGAAATGTCATCATAGGTGTAGAGACAGAATATGGAATATGTACAGCAAGAACATTGTGGTCAACAATATCGACTTAATGTAAGAAATATCTCTTTTTTAAATATCGAAGTGTTAAAAATTGTTTGCAAATATATAGTAAATAATATCGTTTTTTATCATTGCTATGTATTTTAGTACATATTTTATATGTATCTGATGTTTGTTTTTTGCATAAGATGTGTTTGTATTCTTAATATGTTACATTTTTAGGGTGGCTTGGCGCCCGTGGGTGATGGCGGCGCCTGAGTGAGGCTCCGCTCCGGACCCGGGAGACTCGTCCTTCAACTTTACTAGTTTCACTCCCGAAGACCACGGCCTGCCGTCGGAACGTTCCGGCGATGCCCTGACATCTGTGCAGCATTTCTCCATTGAAGCGGAGACGGTAAAACTTGCCGTTTTTCCCCTGAGGGCGCTCTGATATGCGCAGACGCCATTTTGCGTGACCTGACACGGTGCGCTCTTCTTGTGAGGGCGAGCAAATTTATGCCTTCATTTCCACACAGATGGTTCCAGGGAACTTTGCTGCCCTTTGTCGCTCTTAGGATGATTAATACTGAATGCAGCTTCATTTTGGAGACGCCCTGCGAGTCAGTGCATTTATTTCAACTTACTGTATTCTAGTGCAGTCGCCATTTTGAGCAACTCGATGCATTGTGCTGCTTATGCTAATATGATTCCTGAAGCTATCAGCAGGTTTTCACAGCGCCACGTTTAATGCTCCAGTTTGCCAGAATTGTCAATTCAGTGCCATTGTTTTAAAATTACATGGAGGCGGCAGATTGCTTGTTGTCTCATTATTGCAGAGTACATTTTTTTTTTTTTTTCTAATAGTGGCCTCAGAGCTCCGAGGATTTTCCTCCTTACCTTCCTGGACTGCCACTCACCTGGATGGCTAGTGTGCTTGCTCATTCACCATTTACCTGCAGGCTACGTCTATCAATAACTTCCTTTTCACCTGCTGGTTTCCTTCGCGCCTTTAACGATTGCGCAACGCATTTCTCAGGGAAACCCTACTCCTCTGCTTTCTTCTTCGTTTGTTCAACAGTCTTCCTGGTATACCCTGTGATATATTCTCCAGCTCTCCTTACATACACCAACTGACAACTTCCTTACCTCATCAGTTTTACTCGACAACTTATATGTTTCTTCCCTCAATATCTATACCCTGTGATCAGCGTCCAGTACCGAACCTTTCTTCAAGTGACTATTTTCGCCACTAAATATGCTTCCTCGCACTTACTGGTGATTCTAACCATCTATTTATGTTGTGACGATCTGCATTCCATTCATTCCTCTCCAGCTGCTTTCTATGGGGCGGCTTAAATCTCTGTCCCGCCTGCCTTCTAAAACGCCTACAAAAGGTCGCTTTTGTGAAAAACTCTAAAGTTTTCTAAGCCTTCTCTCAGTTAGAAGATTCACTTGCTTCATCTGGCTCGGAGGCACCCATGGAATCTTCTCAACCAGCATCAGGGAAAAACACCATGAAAAGACTAAAAAATAATCCCCCTTCACCACCTAAGCAGTCAACGCCTGTTTCCATGGAACTTTTGCTGGAAGAGATACGATCATTTCGTCCTTTTCTTGAGGAAATCAGGACACTCCGACCTTTCATGGAGGAAACCAACGCTAAACTTCAAGTTCTAACGGACAATTGGTCATTAATTGACACAAGGGTTTCCTCGGTTGAGCAGTCTGTTGTATCTTTTCAAGAAACTCAAACCACAGTGACACATCTGTCCTCACAGGTGGGGGCACTCCAGAAGCAGGTGGAGGAGTTAGAAAACAGAGGCAGACGAAATAACCTCCGCATCTACGGCTTAGTGGAAAATCTCGAGGGTACAGACTCGCCTGCCTTCTTCAAAACTTTTCTTCCCAAGTTGCTCCATCTTCCAGAAGGAACATCTCTCAACATTCAGCGTGCCCATCGCCTTGGCCGCCTACCGACGTCCATGTCCTCCTCGCAGCGACCAAGAGGAATCATCATCTACTTCCTTGAGTACACTGATCTCTTGAAGGTTCTTACAGCTGCCAAAGCTATCCCCAAGCTAGCTTGGTCTGGATCTCCTTTGTTCTTCGCTCAGGACTATGCCAAAACAACTGCAAATCGTAGGAAGGCTTTCCTTGGCATGAGAGAAGTCCTCCGTTCCATGGGTGCTCGCTATGGACTCTACCATCCATATTTGTTTAAAGTCACCTACAACAACAAGACGACCACATACGAAGACCCAGTGAGACTGCAAAGTTTCATTAACGCACATCGTACTTCTGCCATGGATGCCTTCGGTCCTTCATCCTCTAGTCCTGGCTGATTTGTAGTTATGTCTACCTTTTTATTTTTCTCTTGTTTTGTGACTATGGTCGTTTCTTTTTCGCGTTTTTCGCTTGTTTGATTGTTTTCTCTCTTCTGATGTTTTATCGAGGTTTGTTTTGTGGTCTTTTCATTGATTAGTGTTTTGTAATTCATTCCTGTTTTTCTCCCTTCTTTGTTTCCACAGGAACCCTTCTTTGTCTGACGGTGTCTTCCCGGGTCCCCGCTCAGCTGACCTCAGTTGTGTTGCCTTACCTACATGGCCCCTTCCCCCCTCGATTTCTTCTCATCTTCCCCTTTTGTAAGTATGTTCCCCTCTTGTTCTCTGTTCTTTCTTTGTTTTTTGTTCTTATCTCCTTCCTCTTTTCCCATGTCTCGATTTCCATATATGTTTGCAGTTGATTATTTTTCACTTTCAGGTTCTTTATTCTCTCTTTGTTTTTTGCTCTTGCCCTTTTCCCTTTCCCCCATGAATCGACTCTCTCCTTTGCATAATGAGGATGACTCTCTTTTCTTAGGTTATATTCCCTCTTTTTTCCTTCTTGATCATTTCCTTTCTTCACTCTCTCATTTACTCTCTTATGGTGCTTTTCTTTCTTCCGCTTCTTAGTTCTTATTCTTGGGTCTTTTTCTCACTTGTGCATATATTTTCCTTGCATATTGCTTTCTTCTTATTCAACTGCTTCTTTCCTTTCTTCTTGTATTTCTGACCATTTCTTTTTTCTTTCCTGATTTACTTAATCTTATTGATTGCATTTTTGACTTTTTAATTTACCAATTGGTTCTCTTACTGTTTAAACTATGTCTTTGAATTTAGTCTCTTGGAATGTTAAGGGTATTAATTCACCAATTAAACGACAGCGCATTTTATCCCACCTAGCTAAATTAAATATTGACATTGCTTTTCTTCAAGAAACTCACCTCTCTGATATAGAATCTGAAAAGCTTAGGAGGGGGTGGGTGGGTGAAGTCTTTTATTCACAGGGGGATGGTAAACGCAATGGTGTTGCTATTTTAGTTCGTAGGTCGCTCCCTTTCAAAGTTATTTCCCAAGATTCAGATAGCAATGGTAGATGGACACATGTTAGACTATCGATTAGAGGTGTTCCAATCTCTCTTCTTAATGTTTATGGTCCCACAAACGGTGAACCCCTCTTTTGGGCTGAGTTCTCTCCCCACATTACCCAACTCATGGATGATAACTTCATCCTTGCGGGTGATTGCAATCACCCTCTTGACCCCTTTTTGGACAGGAAGTCTGATGCTACCTATATCCCCACAAAACCACATAAACTGTTTACTCAAGCTATTTCACAACATAAGCTTGTAGATTCTTGGCATTTATGTAACCCGACCTTACAAGAGTTTACTTTTTACTCACCTCATCATCATTCTCAATCACGGCTTGATTATATTTTTGTTTCCCACTCACTTGCCCAAACGCTTAATGCGGCGGAAATAGGTCCAATATTGCTCTCTGACCATGCTCCTGTAGTAGTTAGTCTTGACCTTCTCCCCAAAACTGAGGGCCCTAAAAGATGGCGTTTTAATAATGCCCTTCTTCTTGATCCCAAATTTTCCAATTCCTTCTCTACCTTTTTTGATGAATTTTTCCTTTTTAATGATGTCCCTCCAGTCTCAAAACATACTCTCTGGGATGCTTTTAAAGCAGCGGCGTACGACTTTATTATTAACTTTGTCGCTAAGAAGCATAAAACTTCTCGCCAATTTACTAAAACCCTTCTCCATGACATTAAGAGATTGGAACACGCCTATTTCACTTCCCATTCATCGGATAGTCTAGCATCTTTGGTTGCTGCTAAGATCAAATTTAATGAAAAGTCTACTGAAGATGCCTCTCTATATCTACTTAAGTCAAGTGCTAAATTTTATGGCGGCAGGAATAAAGCTGGGAAGATTCTTGCTAATTACTTAAAGGTCAAGCATAATAAAGTGAACATTGAATCTGTTTATGACGCTAATGCACACTTACAACACAAAGACGCTGACATTCTTGCTACTTTTTCCCACTTCTATGAGACCTTATATACATCCGACACCCACTCTTCTCCTCAGACTCTTGCTCACTTCTTTTCCACCATCCAAACCCCCACATCTTTCCCTCTTGACCTCTCTTCCCTTGAATCTGATGTCTCACAAACAGAATAACTCACTGCCCTACAAAGCCTTAAACTTAACAAGGCCCCCAGCCCGGATGGTTTTACTGTTGAGTTCTATCTTCACTTCTCCAAACTATTGATTCCAAAACTTCACTCCCTTCTCAACTCTTTTGCTGAATTCGGCTCTTCTTCTGGCACTTTTTCAGACGCTCACATTTGCTTAATTCCTAAACCCGGAAAGGATGTCCAACATTGCAAAAACTATAGACCCATTTCCCTAGTTAATATTCACTACAAAATCTTTGCCAAATCTTTAGCGATTAGACTGGATCATTTGCTTCCTGACCTTATAGGAGATGAACAATCAGGTTTCGCTAAAGGCCGTTACATTACTGATAATACCAGACTTCTATTTAACATCTTAACGAATCCTCCCATCTCCAACATCCTCTCGCGGCGATAGCCCTAGACGCTGAAAAGGCGTTTGATAGGGTTGAGTGGCCTTACCTTTTTCATACCCTTAGTTGGTTTGGGTTTGGCCCTAAATTTATTTCCTTAATTTCATTACTTTATTCTCGCCCCGAGCTGCAGTTTATGCCAATGGCCAAACTTCTCCTTATTTTGACCTTGGTAGAGGTGTTCGCCAAGGTTGTCCTCTTTCACCTTTTCTTTTTAACCTGGCTCTCGAACCCTTTCTGTCCAGATTACGCCAAAATCCCAACCTTCACGGTTTTCAAACTAAAGATCTCTCCATAAAACTTGCTGCATATGCAGACGATATTTTACTTTTCATCTCGAACCCTGCTGTTTCTGTCCCCGCTTTTTTGGAAGAAGTACAAATCTACTCCTCTATTTCCGGTTATAAACTTAATCACGACAAATGCGAAATCCTGCCCTTGACAAAGTTCACCTTTAAACCTTACTTTAGCGCCTCCAACTTCACCTGGAGCTCTTCCCATATTAAATATTTAGGATTGCATATTACCCCTTCAATCCATGATACCATTTCCCTCTGCCTTACTAAATGTATCCAGAAATTATCCGATCTTACAGCTAAGTGGCATCCTCTTTACTTATCTTGGTGGGGTCGCTTAGACACTATTAAAATGATGCTCTCCCCTATTGTTCTTTATACCCTTTCCAATATTCCTTTTTCTATTCCAGCTAAGTTTTAAAAAAAAATTAATTCAGTTTTATCTTCCTTTCTATGGCACAATAATAAACCTAGAATGTCCCTTGCCAGACTTACCCGTCCTACTTCTGAAGGCGGAGTAAATTTTCCGGATTTCCTGGCATATCATAAGGCCTTTTTGTTGCGTCAATCTTCCCTTTGGTTACAAGATCCTGATTCCCTTTGCCCTTTATGGACTAAGGTTGAGCGCCTTTTCCTTTCCCCTTTCTCCTTTGCTGAATGTATTTCCTTTTCACGCAAGCCCTCTTCGCTCCTTACTCCCATTCACAAATTCACTCTCAAACTCCTTTTATCCTCTAATCCTTCTCCTCCTGTATGTGTTGCTGACTTTCTCTCTTCCACTATTTGGCACAATAAATATCTTTTACTCCGGGGTAAACCTATTTTCTGGAAATCTTGGAGAACCAAGGGTTTGCTTTGGATTTCGCAATTATTCTCACAATCCACTTTTTTACCCTTTCACACTCTTCGTTCCACCTTTGATTTACCCCTCTCTTTTGCTCCCAAATACCTCCTCCTTAAAGCAGCAGTTATGGAAATTTATAACAAGCTTTCCAAGTCTAATCCCTCTTCCACTTTACCTGATCCTGTTACTCTACTTCACTCTACTTTACGTACTCTTCCCAATGCCTCTGCCATATATAAACATCTTCATGCACATACACCTCCCAGACCCAAATCCAAGGTGGAAGAGCTTTGGGAGAATGATTTTTCCATATCATGGCCAATTTCTCTCTGGGACAAGATTTTGACAAAGATCCGTAAATCTTCTAGAGCTGCATCTCTAACACAATCTATATTTTTCATTTACAACCGTTTATTACATACCCCTTCTACTCTCCACAAACGCTACCCTACCACCCCAGATACATGTTGGTCTTGCACTTCACCTAATGCTACTTTGTTTCACATGTTGTTCATTTGCAAGGATGTACGCGCCTTCTGGTTACAAGTTTGGGCTCAAATTAATGTTATTTTTTCTGCTAGTATCCCATTTTCCCCTATCCAGATCTTCCTGGGTAGTTTATCCCCTTGTTGGGACAAGATTGATCTCAATGTTCGTATTGTTGATTTATTATTAGCTGTTGCATTTCAACAAATTACTATTAATTGGAAATCTGCATCCACTATTACTTTTAAAGCATGGTGGTACAATGTTTGTCACAATCATAGACTTGATACTGCTTTTGTTTTCCCTGCCCAGTTGGCAGCTAAACGTGTTGAGTTATGGCTCCCTCTTTCGTTGTATTTAGACAATTGTACAACTCGCTCCTTTCGTCCAAACCCTGCTCAGCAGGAGGTTTCTAAACCCCCTTGATACCCTTTATCTTTCCTCACGTTCTACTAAACTGTTTAACTGCATAGTTATATCTGCATTTGTTTTCGATGTATATTTACCGCACACTTTCTCGTTCTTTCCTGATACCCATGATTAGTTTATTATGTTTCTAATTGCTTATTTCACTTTGCATTGTTTTCTATTTACATTTTTTCTGATTCCCCTTCCCCTTCCATCCCCTTATTATTTTCCCCCATAATACTTTACTTGCATTTGTATTATTACCTTGTATTACTTTTAATAAACTTATTTTTGAACTCAAAAAATGTTACATTTTTAGTAGTTCTCAATATTCTAAAATAGAATTTTGCGCTTTTAGTCCTGTAGCGGGTTGTGGGTTTATTGGAGAATAGGTTGGTGAGTAATTTGATGATAACATTTTGTTTTCCTTTTTTTTTTGCATTTTGAGTTCTGTAGAGGGTTATTGATTCAATTTTATTTTATTTATATTTGTTTAGTGAAGATGTTATAATGTTAAATGTTTACATTAATGTATTATTCATTGATGAATAATTGGGTATTACTTATTGTGATTAATAATTGGTAATTAATTATGTTAATTGTGTAATCAATGTTAGGTGTGTGTTATGGTGTTTATATGTATTAATGACGGGATGAATTTATTTTTAATGAATTAATAATTGGTTTTTCATTAATTTTAATAAATTAATTTGTGATTAATGTGGGTAATTTAGTAATTAATTATATTTGTGTGATAGTTTATATAGGTGTAAAGGGTGGAAATGGGTGGGAAGTACATTATTTTTCATTGCTGAATTATTAATTAGTTGTCAATTCATTTTAATTCATTGATTGCTAATTAATTATGGTAATTGTGTAATTAATTTTATTTGTGTCTTGTGGTGTTTATAGGAGTAAAGGATGGGAATTTATTTGTGTTTAGTTAATTAATATATAGTTGTTAGTTAATGTTAATTATTTGATATTGATTTTGGGTAAATGTTTATTTTTTGTGTGTTTTATTTTTACTTTTAAAGGAGTAAAGGGTGGGTATTATTAAAATGTTGTTATTCAATTAGTTGTAAATAGTAATAGTTTAAAAAATATATATATAATTGTGTTTTATTATTGGATGGTTATATTTTGGTGTGTGTTATTGATATTAGAGTGTTAAAGCTTGTGTGCTCATTCTGTTTTATATTTTTCATTAATAAGATGTTTTTACTTTATTATTAATTATGTTAATTATGTAAATAAATGTCATTAAAACAAATGTTGAAGTGTTTAGTTTAGTAAAATCAAACAAATCTGTTAATACTTGCTACTTTCAAATAATTATTGTATTTATTAATTTATTTTATATAGTATTTGTCGGTTTTTGTTATATTGTAATTAATATTATATGTTTTTTGTTATATGTTTTTGGTATGTTGTATGTAATTAATATTATAATATGTGTTCTCTTATACGGTTAATAGATTTAAATTTATATTTTTTAAATATTGTTTACATGTTTCAGATTATTTCAATTCTGTAATATTTGAGTATTTTTTCAACTGTTGAAGTGTCATTAGTAATTTCTGTTTCTCTGCTCTCCAACATTTTCCCTAGTTTTTCATCAATGGAGTGGGAATAGTAATGTTTAGCTCTTCGCTAACCAGCACCTTTCCAACTGCTGCATTCACTAGAGTGGAAATAGTAATTTTTACCCCTCCACTATCCAGCCCTTTCTCTATTGTTGTACTCACTGGACTGGGAATAGTAATTTTTACCCCTCCACTATCCAACACTTTTCTACTGTTGCATTCTTTTGGGTGAGAATAGTAATTTTTACCCCTCTGCTATCCAATACTTTCACTAGAGTTGCACGCACTGGAGTTGGAATAGTAAATTTAATTCCTTCACTATCCAAAACTTACCCTACTTTTACACTCTTTGGAGTGGGAATAGTAATTTTTACCCCTCCGCTATCCAATATTTTCCCTACTATTGCACTCACTGGAGTGGAAATAGTATTTTTTTCCCCTCTGCTATCCAACACTTTCTGTACTGTTGCACTCTTTGGAGTGGGAATAGTAATTTTTACTCCTTTGCTATCTAGCACTTTCCCTATTGTTGCATTTACTGGAGTGGGAATAGTACTTTTTACCCCTCCACTATCCAACATTTTCCCTACTGTTGCACGCACTGGAGTTAGAATAGTAAATTTAATTCCTCTGCTATCCAACATTTACCCTACTTTTGCACTTACTGGAGTGGGAATAATAATTTTTACCCCTCCGCTATCCAATACTTTCCCTACTAAAGCACTCTTTGGAGTGGCATTAGTACATTTTTTCCCTCCGCTATCCAACACTTTCCCTACTGTAGCTATCATCTTCAGGTGCAGGATTTACAAGATGTTCATATACCCTCCTTTCCTGAACTCCTAACACCTTAACCGAGGCGGCTATTCCGCCGTGGTGTGGGGCAATCCAGTGAGTGGGCGGGGCCGCGTAAGCTAACGGATGTGCGTAGCACTACGGAGGTTTTGCTCCCGACGGCCGTTGACCGATGGGCACAACAAAGGGGTTAAATTGAGTAGCAATATGTGCTGTTTTCTTTGCATGGTAAACTTCTCCCCCTATGGCAATGAGGTAAGATTGAAATCATTTTTCCCACTCCTTCCAAGAAAAGGAAGGCTCTTCCTCTTCATCAAGGAAAGGTGGTGGCTGTGCCATATTAGCATATTATCTACTGCCATAGTGCTGTATATGAGTGGAGCGTAGACGTGGAAAATACTAATGTCAGTTTATGTAAAATGAATGTGATAAGTTCACTGAAAAAACCATAGGTCCCGTTAGCCCTTTTGCCGCGAACGAAAACATCATCATGACGTATCGCGTAGCCGCGTCCGCATGATACGCACGGTGTAAACGCACCCGGAAGCACTCGAGCGCGTACGATCGCGCAACGTAAGCATCCGAGGCGCTTACGCGACGCGCCCCTGGGCGTGCCACGGGGCGCGCCCAGGGGTGCGTAGCGTAAGCGCGTCGGGTCATGTGACCTAAAAATAACACTTTTTATAGGTGCAGGACAGTTTTGGTTTCCAAATGATGAAAACCCTGGTCATGTGACATGAAATTAACACTTTTCATTGGTTCAGGACAGTCTTTTTTTCCTAATGATGAAAGCCCCCACCTTTTTTCCTCATTCTCACTTCGTACTTTGAGAGAAGAAGACCTGTTGAAAGACCTCTCTGTACTTTTTTGGACTGAAAAATGGCTTCAGTAGCAGCAGCAGCAGGAGCATCTCAGCCACCACCACCACCACCACCACCAAGAGGACCACCACAACACCACAGTGGTGGAGATGAAGAAGAGGAGGAGGAGGAGGAGGAGGAGGAGGAGGGGAGGAGGACATTCCTGCCAGAAGACAATACCCCATATAGGCCAAATCAGCACATTGTATGGGAGTTTTTTTCCATCCCAAGTGGCCTCAAAAAGGTGAATGCGCCAAAGGTGACTTGCCTAATCTGTGGCACTGAACTTTCAAGGGGAAACCCTAACAAGAAATACTCATTTGGCAATAACACCATGATTCGCCACATACAGCGCAGGCATCCCAACAACTATGCTGCGGCAGAGGTCCGTGAACTGGCCACAAACCCTCCCGAATCTTCACCCAGCACCTCCAAAAGAAAGCAACCCACTCCATCGGGACCAGAGACAAGGGAGATGGTCCCAAACATCCAACCCCAGTTTGGGCAATACAAGATCACTTGTATATTTTGTGGTAAGACCATCACCTATGGTGAGCAAAGCATAAAGCTCATCAACCGTGCTGGTGACAACCACAATTGCCCCAAAAAACAATCATTTCTCCCTGATTTTTTTTGCTCCAGTTGAGCCGTTTACAATTCCCTGTTTTTTGTTCCTCCCCATAACAATAACAAAAAAAATATGAAATTGTTCATAAAAGCCAAAAAAAGTACAAAATGTTTAAAAAAACATTTAAAAAAATATAAAACAACAAAAAGACGAAAAAAAACTGTTCTTTTTAGAACTACCTCCAATTTATAAAAAAAGGCAAAATTTTTTAAAAACTCTGTCATTCTTTTTCCCCCATGGTACGCTCCGCGGTACGCTCCACGGTGCGCGTACCGGGCGCTCCCCCGTGCAAATCGAAAAAAATATATATATTTTTTAGCCCCGCAGGGCCCTCTAATGGCCCCCACATCAAACCTAGGGCGTCAGGGGGGGTCTGATCTGCCCCCTTTTGGTCATTTCCCCCTTTGTTTTTGCCACCTATTGTGTCTCGATGCTACCGAGACACAAGATGGCGGGCGCTCCGGACTGTTTCGAATTTTGACAGACACCCGAGAGCCAATCAGGTTTCCGTGCGTGAACTCGCGTAGCGCGCTGGTTAGCGCCCCGGTGCGCGTACCGGGGCGCGCTTATAGATATATATATTTTTGGGAACCTAAATTACTCAAAATCCACTGGAGCACATATCTTGAGACATAGCAAAGGCACATCGGGCTACCAGTCCCTACAATTTTGCCAAGTTTGGTGGAAATCCATTCAGCCGTTCGGGCTAAAAGTGAGGTCGACCGCCCTATGGAAATTAACATGGGGAAAACACGTTTTAGCACCTCCCTTTTTTCTCGGCCCCCGCTTGACGAATCCCCCCCGAAATTTTCAGGCAGATTCCTCAACTGGTGCCAAAGTTATTCACAATAGAATGTTGCGATTTCCCTATTCAAAATAATCCTAACTATAACTACCTACTGGCGACCGCCAGTAGGTAATAAATATATATATATATATATATATATATATATATATATATATATATATATATATATATATATATATATATATATATATATATATATTTTGGACATTGAAAAAGCCGCGAGGTGAAACGCGTCTGTCGAGAAGGAGGGGAGAGGGAACAAAAGCACCTAATAAAGCATTTTTAGCTTTATATCTTCACCCTGCGTGTGCCTCTTAATTTGGGAAGCGAAGGAATTCTTACTGCTTTGTGAGGAAAATATATATATATATATATTATATATATATATATATATATATATATATATATATATATATATATATATATATATATATATAATATATATATATTTATATATATATATATATATATATATATATACATAGATATATATGCATATATACATATATATATATATATATTCAATGAAAAAACCATTGGTTTTAGGCCATATATAGTTAGGGATTTGCATTTACAAAACCTTATTTTACTCGCATAAAACCATTGAAATTCCATATATAGTTATAAGCGCTAACTATATAGCGCGCACCCGCAATCCACTGCTGATGATGTCACATATTACATCATTCATGACATGGTTAGTGACATCACTGATGACATCACTGATGACATCTCAAATGACATCACTGATGACATCACTGATGACAACATCCAGTGACTGTATGTTTCTGTAAAGTTAAAATATGTCTTACATATTGAAGAATGAGTGGATGTATAAGTGTCTGGATGAAGGATTTAGTAGGTGCATGACTGACTGTATGAGTGAGTGATTAAATGTGTCTCACTGAGTGCATGGGTTAGTGACTAAACTGTTTTAATTTGTGCATCATTATATCTGTTGTTCTACAAACTGCTGCATATGTTGATCAGTAGCTATATGAGTAACTGTATGAGTTATTCATTGGTTGTCCAAGTATTTGTATGGGAAACTGAGTGTGTGTGTATGGGTGGCTGGGAGGTGTGTGACTGTACATAGATGTGTGAGTAGTTGATTCACTATATGTATGGATTCAAAAGTGTATGTGGAAACAGCTGTATGGGCGGTTGACTGTGCATGAGTGTATTAGTGAGTGAATGGATATCTCAGTGCTACATGTCAAATTAAGTACATATGTAAAACACAGTACATGTGAGAGTTGACATCTATAAATAACTGTGCATAAGAGCCAGTGAATGTGTGAGTGGCTGTATGGATCATTGTGAACATGTATCAGAGATTGTATAAGAGAGTAAAGTAAATATGTGTTAGTATATGTTTGAATAAGTAAGGTGTGTATAACTGTATAGTTGAGAAAATGGAGGTGTGATTGATTTTTGGCATAACTGACTAGGTGTGTGAGTAACTCCATGGACGAGTGACAGTCTGTGACTGTCTGTTTACACTGATTGTAGTCTGAAGAGGTTCATGGTATTATCACATGAATGATATCATCAGTGATGTTATCAGTCATGTCAAATGAGATGTTTTCAGTGATGTCATTTGAGATGTCATCAGTGATGTCATCAGTGATGTCACTAACCATGTCATGAATGATGTAATATGTGACATCATCAGCAGTGGATTGCGGGTGCGCGATATATAGTTAGCGCTTATAACTATATATGGAATTTCAATGGTTTTATGCGAGTAAAATAAGGTTTTGTAAATGCAAATCCCTAACTATATATGGCCTAAAACCAATGGTTTTTTCATTGGATTTTCAAGGTTTTGTAAATGCAAATTCCTAACTATATATCCACTATAACCTATGGTTTTTTCTGTGAATTTCATTGGTTTTTTAACAGCAAATATGAAAAGCTTTAAAATGTCAAGTACGTGATATATAAAAACATTTTCGTATTTATGCACGCTGATGTGCTTTGAACGCTGCCCCCCCCTCCCCTCTTTTCTCTTAGTAGTACTCTCTCTTTGCAGATAGTGAACGGTAGTTAACGCAGGCCTTTGCCCCCGTTGTAATCCGTCGTGCCTGCTTGTCTCTCCATTTGATTGATTGTTATCCAAGCATTTACTGTTTTAGAATTGGTTCTCTTTGGATCATTCTCTATTTACAAACAAGCACAAAGTCGCAATACTCTGTTTAGTCTTTGCAGATAGTGAAAAATCGTGTAAAAAAATAAAAGTAATCGAGCAAAATCAGTAGGCCACTAATTGGATCTCTTTTTGACCTCGCTAAAATAGAAATATTAGGAACAACCCTTCATGAGAAATACGAAAATAGTGAGATGAACTGAGCTCCACACCATGAGGGCTGCAAGACAGCTCGACTCCGTCACCCACCCCGCCCAAAATAACGCCAAACCCTATGCAAATATTAAAAATATAGACAACACACCAGCAAAGAAACAGGGTAAAACATTTTATTAACTAACTATTTACATAACTATTTTATACTTTTTATTGCCCGATCCGGCTAGCTCAATCGATCGAGCATGAAACTCATGCACTCTGATAGCAAGCGTTGCTACTGATGCTATGCAGACCAAAACTGGTTTTCAGTTTGTACATTTTTCTAGATTTTTCAATCCAAGGTTGGTTGACTTTGTAGAACGATGGCTTCAGATTTTCAACATACGGTGTGGTGGCGCGGACTGGGAGGGGGCGCTTCGCTCCTGCCCCCTCCCCAAGTAAGTTTTTCATACGTGAAAGTACGTTAATGGTTTTGGTCCCTGAGTTGCTTCAATGTCACTGCCATTCTCAAATGGCAAAAGTTCTGGATGTTGGGTGCCATAGTTAGGAGTTCTGAGCAGTGCTTGTAACACTGTCTGAAGCTTATTTCCACCTACTGCAGCTTCACTATTCTCAAAGTAAGTGAGTGTCGTTTGTGGACCTGACTGCATTAGAAAACAATGTGATATGTTACCTTCCTAAACAGCTTGACGGAGGCCCCTGAGGGGCGGTGTGATGGCCATGGACTCGGAGAAGACGCTTGGCTCCGACACCCTCCCCAAGTCTTATAGCACGGGTGTAGCCTGAGATCGCCCCCGACATAAGCGGTCGGCTCCCGGGGTCCAGCGGAACTTTTTGCCTTTTGATGACTCTTCAATTCTGGACCTTGTCCCACAATCCGTTTGACCTGAAGACACGCTGTAGTGGGGCGCCCCTTTACCATTTCAGTTGCCATTCCGCCCGCTTTTGCTACACTGTGCCTCTTCCGCCATTCTGCTGTTTACCGCCCGCTCTTGCGACTACAGCGTCTCGCTCATCATGTAGTTGAGTTGCTCCCGCTCTTGCGGTGCAGCGATAGGCGGCTGCCACAGGACTCTCAAAATGGCGGCCGGCTCTTCGGTTTTGGGCCTGGTCCACTAAAATGGCCCTGGGACACCTTTGAACTCGGACGCTTCCCTGATAGGGCTTGGGTCCCATTCTCGAAAGCGTCCCCTCAGCCGTGAAGATTCTACAAAAGTCTTGGGGGCCTCCGACTCCCGCAGGCTTCTGGTGGGGAGCGGCTGCCATGATTGCTCGTGGAATGGCCACGACGGAGCTACGAGATGGTAGTGCTCTCATGCTGACGCCAGCTTTAGTCTGAAACATCCAGAAACACTGTAGACTACCAATTCGATCAGTTCCGGTAGCGCCCCAACATGACCCGGAAGAGAAGAACTTGCCCTCCCCTCTTTGACTGATGGTTCTTGTTGCCTGTCCCCTCTGTTGTCATTTAACAGAACTTTTTGGACTGCTGAAAGGGGTTGTGTTCCGAACGCTGGTTGGTGGAGACATTTTGACTATATTCTTGACCTACGTTGTCGCGTAATGCGTTATATGACACGCCGCGTTAGCGCACCCGGAAGTGATCCGAGGCGCGGCGCGCAGCGCGTAACGTAAGCATAACAGGTCATGTGACTTGTTAATAAAACTTTTCATTGGTTCATTTTGCTTTTGTTATTTTAATGATGAAAAGCTTGGTCATATGACCTAAAAATTACACTTTTTATTGTTTTCGAACATTATTTTTTTTAAAACATATATGTTATAATATTCCAGGCTAATGTACTTTCCCGGAAAATTTACAACTGTCCTGCAAGTAAAATATATTCCTTTTTCGAGAAAAAGGGCGTTTCTTCGTTCCATGACGGAGCCGTTGAGTAAAAGAGACTCGGCCTGCTGTCTTAGTCGCCGATACGCCTGATTATCAGATTCCTTTTTTTTTTTTTTTAATTCTTTTTTATTTGCATCAAAGGATCACATAGGCAATAAACAATTCATTTTTTCACGAAAGAAAACAGAAACAGAAATAAAAATATGACGATATTCCATAGTTGCATTTAGATAAATATATAAATAGCATTATTTAAACAGTGCAGAGCAAAAAATTAAGAATCGATAAACTAGTATTTTGAAACACAACTACTAAGACATGAATAGGCCCCATATTCTATCAATTTTCCGTCTGGCCTGCACTCCTCTTGAATCTGCAATAGCGGCTTCCATACTATGAATCTCCTTTACTAAACTCCACCATTCTAAAACTGTTGGTGGGTTCTTTTGAATCCAAGCTCTAGCAACAATTAACCTTCCACAAGTGATTAGAACATTCAACAGATCTTTAAACCTTTCCCCACCACTGATGCCTACGCAAACATCAATATTTGAGAATGAGAAAGGTTGCTCCAGCCTCTCAGTAATAACCTTAGTTATTCCTTCCCAGTATTCCTTGAGGTGAGGGCAAGTAAAAAACATGTGAACAATGTCCGCACCACTCAAATCACATTTAGGGCATTTCGTTTTATCTGAATAAATATTATTCGTTGCCCATTTAAGTATCCTTTCAGGCGTATAATATAAGTGACAGATTGTTTTAAACATCTGCAATTTTAAGCTGGAAGATTGAACTGTTGTATTTAGGCTTTTAAATGATGTAACAATTAAATCTGTAGGAATACTCATGGCCAGTTTCCTATTCCATTTCTCTGTTAAAATGGTAGCATCACCGGTCTTGAGATCAGAAAAGAGCTTATAGCCCAAACTTATGATAGATTTATCAGCATCCCTATAAATGCAATCCCATATCTCAGATTCTGAGACTGTAGTAAGTTCTGTTTTTTTCACCAAGTAATCTCTAATCTGATAGTATTTAAACCTAGCTATTTCTGGTAGGTTGTAGCAAAGTTTCATTTTATCAAAAGCCATAAAACCAAGATGGTCATATAGATCCCCCAGAAGTCTAATACCAGAGTTTAAAAACATTTGACAGGCTGCGTCATGAAAAATAGTAGGAAAGCCGGGATTGCACCATAAAGGTGTTTGACTATGAAAAAGAGAAGTATTGCATTTAGCCATAATAGATCGCCATATACTCACAGTATCCCTTATGGTCTTAAATTTAACCCTTTTAAAATAATTGGGGTCGTTCATCCTATACACAAACATATTGACATCTAGTCCTAGTAGAAACTTGTGAAAATATAGACATTTATCCAGAACAGCCAAACTGCAAATCCGAGTCATAAACGCTGACCAATAGTAGAATTTGAAGTCCGGAAATAGCAATCCTCCTTGACTGAAGGGAAGTTTAAGCAGTGATACAGCACGCCGGGCCTTTTTATACCCCCATACAAAGCTGCCAATGATACCTTCTAATCTGGTGAAAAAGGAATTATTGACCCGCAGAGGGATTGTTCGAAACAAATACAAGAATTTAGGCAGGATTTTCATTTTTATTAAATTTATTCGACCAATGATATTGATAGGAAGTTTATGCCTTTTCTTAAGTTGCATGGCAGTTTCTTTTAATAAAGGTTCATAATTTAATCCTAGGATGGAATCAATATCTGCGCAAATTTTAACACCTAAGTAGGTGGCTATATTGTTAATTCCAGGGACAGGGGCAGTAGATTGGTAATTCATGACAACTTGGGTTTTGGTGGTATTAAGTTTGTAGCCAGAAACTGAGCCATAAATGCCAGCTTCTATTAAAATACCTTTCATAGTCTTAGCGACATCTGGGGTAAAAACTGCGATATCGTCAGCATATACAGTGATATCTAACTTCTCTAATCCATTAAAAAGAGGGCAGATTAATGTTTGATGTTGCAAAGCAATTAAAAAGGGCTCTATTGCGAGAGCAAAAAGTAATGGTGATAAAGGGCACCCTTGCCTTGTCCCTCTTTTAATGGAAAACAAAGAAGAGCATTTTCCCATATATGAGATCTTACCCATAGGATTATCATATAAAGATTGAATCCATCGTAAATGTTTTCCTTTAATACCAAATGCCTGTAATGCGGCCCACAGAAAACCCCACCCCACCCGGTCAAATGCTTTTTCAGCGTCTAATAAAATCATACCGAGTGGGGTGTGTTTAATCCGTGCCGCATCAAAAGCTGATATAGCCATGTTAATATGTGCTGTGGTGTCGCGTTTAGGGATGAATCCATGTTGTTGGGGAGAAACAAGTTGGGACATATATGGAGCTAATCTAGTAGCCAATATTTTAGCAAAGATTTTGGCATCGCTGTTGATAAGAGAGATAGGTCTGTAAGATCCCCTCTCTTGTGGTGCTTTACCTTTTTTCAAAAAGAAGATAATTTGAGTTAGATTCCATGATCTAGGTGCTTGTTGCCCTTTACCAATAGCACTGATCACATCAACAAATAGTGGTAGTAATTCTTCAGTGCAATATTTATACAGTTCCAAGGGAATAAGATCTTCCCCAACCGCTTTACCCATTGCAAGAGATTTAATTGCACCCCTCACTTCTAAAGGCATGATCTCGGCCTCTAATTGAGCCGATTGGTCTGAATCTAAGTTATTGACTTTATTAATATCAATATAATTATTAATACAGTCATCTAAGATAACATCTTCCGGTGTATAAAGAGTTTGGTAGAAAGAAGCAAACTGTTGTAGAATCGATTTTGGATCACAAAATAATTGATTGTTGTCCCCTTTAATTTCTTTAACCATATTAATGGAGCGATCTTCCGCAACTTTGTAAGCCAATAATTTCCCACTTTTATCTCCATTTTCATACTGTTCCATATGATATTTTCTAAGTTTATTAATGCTTTTATCCCTCAAAAGGTTTTTAATTGCTGCTTTAAGCTCAATTAATTTGAAGTTTAGGTCTTCTAAGTTTAAAGCATTGTTACAAATAGCATCAGATATCTGGAGTTCAATATCCCTGATTTCATTTAACCTTTGCTGATTAATAGTTCGGAGTTCTTTATTTTGTCACCAAATGTATTGTTGGGTAAATCCCCGTACGCTAGCTTTACATGAATCCCAGACTATCCATGGTAAACTAGATTGTCTATTAATGTCAATGAATTCCTTTATATGCTCCCTAAGCTGATTTATAAACATGGTGTCAGAAAATAAGTAACGTGGAAAAGAGAAGGAGCGGGTAGTTTTTTCCTCAGTTGTAAGTGTAAATGTTATAGAGATCGGGTTATGATCAGACGTCACCCTTGGATATATATCCATTGAACATTTGCATTTATCAAGAATCAAGCCTGAGGTCCATATCATATCAATGCGTGAGCACACCTTATGAGCAGCAGAATAAAAAGTGTATCCAGCTATATCAGGATTTAACGATCTCCATACATCTTTTAAAAGATGAATTGCTGCCAGATCCATAATTGCAGCTCTAGTTTTCCTCATCCTTTGAAAAGCATTTTTTCTTGTGATATCCAGTTTATAATTCATTATACAATTAAAATCTCCTAGCACAATTATCTCTCCCCTCCATCCCAGTAATTCCATATTAATTTGGTCAAAGATTATAGGCTCATCTTGATTAGAAGCATAGACTCCACATATTGTAAGTTTGAAATTTCCTAACTTTATCTGCGCTATCGCCCATCTGCCAGCTTTGTCGGTTAAAGTCTTAATTATTTCACATTTCAGCCCTTTATGTTTTAAGATCGCTACTCCCCTAATAGAAGCATTGAATTCCGTGCAAACTATTGAATCAAATCCTAATTGTTGAATCAATTTTTTGTCTTTATAGGCAATATGTGTTTCAGTTAGGACTACTATTTGCGGACTATACATCCTAAGTTCCTCATAGACAAGACGGCGCTTAATTTTATTGTTTAATCCTGAAACATTCCAGGTTAAGCACTTTAATAAATGCATTCTAAATTATATATTTCCTTCCCTATGTAACCTATATAACCAAAAAAAATAATCACAATCAGTGTCTTGTAGTTCATCTTAATTTTTTCTTTGTCATTTTTGTGTCCTTTGATGCAATTTTTACCCCAGCCCATAACTTCCCTTAACCCACCCCACGCTCTGATATTACCTCCCCCCACCCCGTGTTTACCTGTGGATCCCCCCTTCCAGTTGACTGCCGTTCACTTGGCAGTAGGTGGGTGGAAAAAACGCTAATCGGGTCCAGGTATTTATAGTTAGTCAGTACAACACAGTCCTACACATATTCTCATTGCCTCTATTTTAGTTTCTTCAATGTCATATAAGCATTCAATTAAAGTTCTGCAAAACATTTTTGTAAGTGATGAGAAGCTAGGAAGAGAAAAAAAAATATCACCTCTATTACGCCAATATTTACTTCACAATAATCTTGAGTTCAATCAATCAATCATTTCCCAGTTTTCCAGGAGGTAATTGCTTTTTCAACCTCATCTACATCCCAAAAAAAATATGAATGACCATTTTTTATCACTTTTAGCTTTGCAGGCTCTTGCAGATAAGCTTGAAATCCGAGTTCTTTGATCGGATCTATAAACTGTTTTAGCTTCCATCTTTTCTCTAATGACAGTTTACTTAAATCCGATCTCACAAAGAAGGTGACTGACTCAATAGTGACTGGGGTGTTAGGACGTGCTTTCAAAGAGATGGCCTGTCGAAGCAGAAAGTTGCCAATATAAATCAGAATAGGTCTTGGAAATTTCCCGCTCTTATCTCTCTGAAATAAGGGTAAACGATGCGCACGCTGGATCTGTGAGTCCCAGTCCCAGTCTGAGAGATCAGGAAAAGCCTTTTGAAACAAATGGGTAATGTATGCCCTCGGATCTGCCCCCTCTGCTCCTTCCGCAATACCAAAGACACGAAGATTCTGCCTTCTATTCCTATTTTCCAAATCCTCCAGTTTGGCCTGCATCTGGGTTATTTGTGAGTCATGCCTATTCAATCCTGCCTCAGAGCTTTGCGATCTCTCTTCCGTAGCAGCCACTCTCTGCTGCAATTCTTCTATGTCCTGTGACACTGCTCCCAATTTACATGCCATCTCTTGTAAAGAAATTTGAGTTCTGTTGTTGTCCTCTCTCATTTGCTGGTAATGAGTTTTAGCCTCTTGTTTCTGTTCGTTTAAGAGGTGTAAAATTGTCTGAAAAGAAGCAGTCACTTCACCCTGCGGTATGCATTCAGTTGCCCCAGTTGATGAGGATGAAGTACAGTCACCCATGTGCATTACTTGAATAGATTCATTTAGTGGGGTCCTTAAAACCTCAGGAGTAGTAGCCTTAGGCATATCACACATGTCACCAATTATGCTGCCACTATTGCTAGTATTGCTGCAGTCAATTAACCCAGAAGCTGAAGCAGTATTATCTCCGGTAAATATCAGGGTGGATGCAGAAGAGTGAGGTTGTAACTGATCCATGATACTAGCTCCAGTGCTAGCTCCACTAACCTTTGATTTCTCAGTAAGATTAGATTGGGTAGGGCTGAGTGGAGCATCCACTTTTGTTTTGTCGGTGGATACGATGATTACATCATTGGGGCTATTACCAGATAGACGTAGAGCCATGGTTTTCACACCACCCTTAGCCTGCACCCATTGTCTGATAGGGCTGTTTTCAGCGATAGCCTTCAAGACATTTGTCTTCGATTTGCCCGCCATTTTAGCCATCTTATTCTTACTTTTCCCCTTGGACTTTTTAGGTACTGTTTTGTTTTTGTCTTTAATCAAACATAAGGGCGTGTTACTCCCCTGTTCATTGACATCCACATATTCTTCATCTGTTTCACTTATGTCTACGTTAACATCATTTTCAATTCCTTCCGTTTCAGTAGCCTCCACAGCACAGCCTTTATCGAGGGAGAGACTGATAACACTAGTAGTAATTGTGGGGGTTTTAACGTAGGTGTCATTGCAGGGTGGATTCAGTCTTGGAGACTGAGGTGCTTCAGGTTCGATGTGGTGGGCAGAAATGCTGCTAGAATTGTTAATAGTGGTAGTGGTAGTGCTAACGGTGGGATTTAAATCAGCAATGTTCTCCGTTGCCACCACCACTAAAGCTCCGTTTCCCACTAGATCAGTGTCTAAGGCCCGTACCCCAATATTAACCTAAGCTGCAGGAGTTGTGGTAACTGTAATAGCGGCATTTTGAGAATGCTTCACAGGGTCTTTTAAGTTATTCTGCTCTCTTTCCTCCACATTTGCAACATTGCCTCCCATTTGACCCTTATCAGCTGCATTACCTTGATTACTTTTTTGTGCCTTTTCAACAATGTTCTCTGCTGCTGCTGCCGCTGCTGTGCCTGTTCCTGTTCCTCCATTTACTCCATTCTGTATCTCCTGCTCAGTGCTCTGAGCCGAGCTCTGAGCCGTGTCCACGATGATTTTCTTACTTGCTAGTATCTCGTTGATAGCTATCACTGACAAGGAAACTGCCGAGGCTCCTGCTCTCCCGCTCGCTGTAGTATTGCGCGTTGTCCGTGTGGGAGGTTTCGGCGCCATCCTGCTGGCGCTCGCTCTCTCCGGCTGGGCTGCTGCCGGTGCTATGGAGGAACGCAGACCTGGCCAGCGGATCGCTGCTGAAGCTGATGTCGATCCCAGCTTAATCCACGCTAACAGGCTTACCCAGCCCCGCCAAGACCTTGTAGTTACTCGCTGCTGTTGCTGCGTCTCATTTCTTTTAGCATTTCTTTTGGCATCGGCGAAAAAAAATACGTTTTGAAAACGGCTCCAGACCTGCCGTAACTTCCACATCACCCACTGTCGCGGTATTACTCATATGATCGAGGTAAGGCTGCTCCGTGCTCCATGCTGTAGTTTTAACTTGTATAACAGCGGTTCACGGTCAGCGCTGTATGTGTCGGATCATAGCGCTCATAGCGCTGTTATTGCTTCATACTTCAAACCTGAACCTGGACCCGGCTCAGCGCTCCCACTCCTGGCGGTGTCAATCCGCCATCTTGGATCCTCTGATTATCAGATTCTTATCGATCACTTTATGTTGCAGAAATGAAAAACACAACTGCCCTTGACCATTTATCTTTACTGCGTTCCTACATATTATACCTTTTATCCGTCATGTAATTGGACTGCTTTATTTCACTTGCCTTTTACTGATTCGAAAACAGTGACTAAAAGTAAAAACTTTACCAATGTAAATACTACTACCGTGTTTTGTTTTAAAAACCTTTATTGTGAAAATGTCAGTATACAAATACGGGCCTATAACCACGTGGGCCGGCCACGGAGCTAACTGAAATCGTATATGATGAGGAGACATTTACACTGTAGAGGAACGTAACGGGCGGGCCATTAGGTTGCAAGAACTAAGGTGTCTAACAGTTGCGGAATCGGTGGACGTACATTTTGTAATTAAAATACGACAGGGCCACTTACAATAACATTTTCTAGATATACATTTGCGGGCAAGGAGTTACGAGTCCCATTTATACCGGCGCCATTTTGGGCGAGGCCGGGCAGGTCCAAGATATAGTCAAAATGTCTCCACCAACCATCGGCCAGACCAGAACCCCTTTCGGCCCTTTATGCTACAAGATGGTTTCTTCCATTCAGAAAATATTGTTGGCAGCATTTTGAAAGGAAACAGAAACAGCCGTTCTCCTAGTGAGTTTCACATTGTTACATTTAGGAAGAATGTTGAAGAGTAGTATGTGGAAAATCTGAAGCCATTTTTCTACAAACTCTCAATCAGACTTGGATAGAAAAAAAAATCCTGAAGAATGTACAAACTGAAAACCAATTTTTGTCTGTATAGCATCAACAGCAACGCTTGAGTCAGCTTTGTGTCAAGCCGCCATTTTGATTCAATCAATAGCGTCCCCCTGCACACATTCAGGGACCTGGTCGTGTCTTCAGATGAAACGGATTGTAGGAAAAGAAGCAGAAAGGAAAAGGAAAAAAGTTCCGCCGGACCTCGGGAGCCGGCCGCCTATGTAATGTGCGACCTTTGGCCACACCAGGGCAATAGTCAAGCTGTAGCAGGTGCAAATAAGCTTCAGACAGTCTTACAAGCACTGCTCAGAAATCTCAACTGAGGCACTCAACATCCAGGACTTGCCATTCGGATCTTGGCGCCTTGTGCTGGTTCCGACCTATTCACACATCGGTCCACTACTGACATCACCTCATAAGCCAACGGGGCACCCCACGCCGACTTTCGGTGCAGCATTGTAGGATGGCCACACCAGTGCGGCAACTTGCTGGACACAACCTCGGTGCCATCCGGATCTCGGCGCGTTCGACTCACTGTACCGCAAGAGTGACCGCAAATCAGCTGGACACGCCGTCTTTCGGCGCAGCATTGTAGGATGGCCACACCAGTGCGGCAATTTGCTGGACACCACCTCGGTGCCATCCGGATCTCGGCGCGTTCGAGTCACTGTACCGCAAGAGTGACCGCAACTCAGCTGGACACGCCGTCTTTCGGCGCAGCATTGTAGGATGGCCACACCAGTGCGGCAATTTGCTGGACACCACCTCGGTGCCATCCGGATCTCGGCGCGTTCGAGTCACTGTACCGCAAGAGTGACCGCAACTCAGCTGGACACGCCGTCTTTCGGCGCAGCTTTGTAGGATAGCCACACCAGTGCAGCAACTTGCTGGACACTAACTCGGTGCCATCCGGATCTCGGCGCGTTGTGCTGCCTTCGGCCTATTCGCACATCGGTCCGCTACTGACGCCGCCTCACGTGCCAACGGATTGTCTACGCTTTTTGTAGCCCTATGCCGCATAACAGGTCATGTGACTTGTTTATAAAACTTTTCATTGGATCATTTTACTTTTGGTTTCCTAAAGATGGAAGGCTTGGTCATATGACCTAAAAATAACACTTTTCATTGGTTTAGAACATTTTTTTTTCCCAAACGATGAAAGCCCCACCTTGTTTCTGGATCATTCAGACTGAAGCTGGCGTCAGCATGAGAGCACCACCATCTCGTGGCTCCGTCGTGTTCATTCCGCGAGCAATCATGGCAGCCGCTCCCCACCGGAAGCCTGCGGGAGTCGGGGGCCCCCAAGACTTTTGTAGAATCTTCACGGCTGAGGGGACGCTTTTCGAGAATGGATCCCAAGCCCTAGCAGGCAAGCGTCCGAGTTCCAAGGTGTCCCAGGGCCATTTCAGTGGACCAGGCCCAAAACCGAAGAGCCGTCCGCCATTTTAAGAGTCATGTGGCAGGCGCCTATCGCTGCAACACAAGAGCGGGAGCAACTCAACAACATGGTGAGCGAGACGCTGTAGCCGCAAGAGCGGGCGCAACTCAGCTGGATGGCCGCCGCACGCAAATTTTCGGAGCAGCATTGTAGGATACCAAAACCAGTGCGGCAGTTTACTGGACATCACCTGGGTGCCATCAACATCTCAGCGCGTTCTGCTGCCTTGGGACTATTCGCACAACAGACCGCTACTGACGAGGCCTCCCCCGCCCCACCCGGGACGCCCCACGCCAATTTTCGGAGCAGCATTGTAGGATCCCAAAACCAGTGCGGCACCCAGGCGACATCACCTGGGTGCCGTCCAGAACTCTGCACGTTGTGCTGCCTTGGGACTATTCGCACAAAAGACAGCTTCTGACCATTGTTGCTTTTTTGGGTAAAAATTTTTAAATGTTTTTACAGTTTTTGTTCCGTTCATTATAGTTAAATGTTAATAAAGTTTTAAAATCTAACTTTGTTGGAGTGCTATATATGTTTAAAAAATCGAGTGAATGGGGCCTTGAATCGGGTTATTGTCATGTGTGGGCTTTGCAAGTGTACTGCTACAAGATCGGACATTTCAAACTCAAATGCACGTTCTTTTTCTTACCTTTCCGAAGCATGGAGCGCAATAGCAGGCAGAGAAAGGGTGATGCACGTGTTGAACACTGCCTGGCCTGGCAAGTTGCTGGCAGTGCCCCCCCCCGCCCGCTCCTGAAAGAGGGCACACACACACCGCCGCCCCGAGTACTTCACAAATCTTTAAAAGACCATGCGCTTGTTCATGAGGCTTAAATGGTTTATCACCCCTTCTAGAACCCCTGCATCGACCCTCTGACGTTTCCTGGAAGAATTAGCACGTAACACAATACCAAGCCCTGTCAGCTGAAACCCCCGAGAAATCATGGGGCATATTATCAAGGGGGTTTATTTCCGCTTTTTGGGCTTTAAAAGCCAAAAAAAAAAGAGATAAAATTATCTCCCTATTACCAAGCTGTCGCTAACACCAGTTAGTGACAGCTAAAAGGTGATAGCGACCATCTTGGGCCCCGCTTTGCATATCAGTGATATTTATCACTAATGACATGCAAAGTGGGCGTGCCAAGATTTTAGCGACTGGAAACAGTCCCTAACCATCGCTATCTCCTATTACAAACTTTTGGAGATATTCGCGCTAAGCGCGAATATCTCCAAAACCTAACACCTGCCCTGAGCAGTTTTAGCCATGTTATCCAATGGGAAGTGGATAACATGGCTAAGAGCATTTGCTGGATAATGCATGAATATCGCTGACTTTTCAACGATATTCATGCATTGCGGCCGTTTTTTATCGCATTTGCGATAAACCTTGCTAATAGCAAGGTTTATGTGCGATAAAATTCGCCGATGTGCGGCGATAATTTTTGTCTCTAAACAAGTTAGAGACAAAAATTATCGCTAGTTGTTGGTAATATGCCCCCGGGTTTTTTCTTGCAGGAATCGGGAGGCGGGAGACTAGCACTGAAATCAGTAGTCTCACGCCTGAATCGGGAGGGTTGGCATGTCTGGATACTCTACAGCTGGGGCCATAAACTACATCCGCAGGGCTAGGTGATAGCCTAGGTCCGGCCTGGACAATCGGACACAGAGGAAGAGGAGTGTCAGAGGGTGCGGTAGTGAATAGGGTGAAAGGGAGGTGTCGGGCGGGCACAGGGTGTGATTCTCAGAGAAGAGCAGCGCAGATGGGTCGGAAGTATATGGCCCATGCATGAGAGAAACAGCGGGGGTGACCAGTGCGTGGGGGAGATGCTTGCGAGGGTGGGGAGCCATGCTGAGGATCGGCGGCGTGCAGAGAGTGGCCCTGGTCAAGGCATCTAAAATGGCTGCCGTGCACGACAAAATTGTGGCATTGGACAAAAACGCAAGATGGCGCAGACAATGTTTATCAATAAGGATTCATTTATAACAAAATATTTACTCGCAGTGACAAAATGGTGGTCAACACTTCCTGATTTCCATCGAATCGAACGTTAACAAACGTCACGCAGCAAAAAAAAAAAAAAAAAGCTCACGCACAGAGCAGTTTTTAGCCATGTTATCCAATGGAAGGTGGATAACATGGCTAAGAGCATTTGCTGGATAATGCATGACTATCGCTGACTTTTCAGCGATATTCATGCATTGTGGCCGATGTGCGGCGATAATTTTTGTCTCTAAACAATTAAAACAAAGCACAAAATGGCGAATTCCCGTTTCGCTACCAGTTTGCGGCCCAGTTCGCGGCCCGTGAAGCGCTTCTACCGTGAAAAATCATTTTTTTTTTATTTTCCCCACGGGACCCTTTAATAACCCCAACAACAATCCTAGGGGGTCAAGAGGGGTATACCTTGCCCCCATTCAATAAATTCCCCCTTCGTTTTTCACCTCTTCTTCTCTCTCGATCCTACCGAGAGATAAGATGGCGGCCGCTCCGGACTGTTTAGAATGTTGACAGACACCGGAGAGCCAATCAGCTTTCTGTTATCCAATGGAAGGTGGATAACATGGCTAAGAGCATTTGCTGGATAATGCATGAATATCGCTGACTTTTCAGCGATATTCATGCATTGTGGCCGATGTGCGGCGATAATTTTTGTCTCTAAACAATTAAAACGAAGCACAAAATGGCGAATTCCCGTTTCGCTACCAGTTTGCGGCCCAGTTTGCGGCCCGTGAAGCGCTTCTACCGTGAAAAATCATTTTTTTTTTATTTTCCCCACTGGACCCTTTAATAACCCCAACAACATTCCTAGGGGGTCAAGAGGGGTATACCTTGCCCCCTTTCAATAAATTCCACCTTCGATTTTCACCTCTTCTTCTCTCTCGATCCTACCGAGAGATAAGATGGCGGCCGCTCCGGACTGTTTAGAATGTTGACAGACACCGGAGAGCCAATCAGCTTTCTGCGCGCAAAGTTCCGTTTCGCGAAAAGTAAGCGGACCGGATCGCTGCCCGGAGCGCTGTTACAGATATATATCTTGTTTTGAACGTTAATTTCTCAAAAACTACTGGAGCACATATATTGAGACCTAGCAAGGCACATCGGGCTAACAGTCCCTACAATTTTGCCAAGTTTCGTGCAAATCCATTTAGCCTTTCGAGCTAAAAGTGAGTCCAACCGCCCTATGGAAAAATGAATGGGAAAAACGCGTTTTGGGACCCCCCTTTTTTCTCGGCCCCCCCTTGACGAAACCCCACCAAATCTTCAGGGGCTGCTCAGATACAAAATGTGCCATTTTCCTGAAAATTTCAGCCGATTCCGTCCACAAACGCCAAAGTTATTAGACATAGAATTTTCAGAAATCCCATAGGGAAAAAATCCTAACTATATATACCTACTGGCGACCGCCAGTAGGTAATATATATATATATATATATATATATATATATATATATATATATATATATATATATATATATATATATATATATTATATATATATATATATATGCGAAAACAAACCACTCCTGAACCTCCTTGCGGCGAACAGAGTAAACGGACTCCAGGTCATCTGCATTCAAGTATTCTTTATTTTCTTATTTTTCTTTTCATGTACCTTGCAACGCGTTTCAGGCAACGAATGCCCTTGATCACACAAGGATGCATGGATTGCTGTGCAAATATATACAAGTGATCTTGTACACCAATCACCCTCACATGACCATAGAGACAGAAAACAGACATGTGTCTGTTTCCACAAGGTAGATAAATGCATAAAAGACAGAATCAAGAAAATGTTTGAGCATCTCATATGTACATATAAAGTGCAATGCATATAGTAAATAAATAAATAATTAAATAGTTAATATTTATAAATATAACTAAAAAGCAATTATTCTAAAATATATACGCTCTCATTCATATATTAAACGTAATATTTATATATATGAATGTGTAACACCCCATATGAGCAAAATTGAATAAAAGCCAAAGTGCAAAGTAATACCCGCAAAATGCTAATAATACAAACTTATATCACTTCATGGCCTTCTATATGAGTCTTATGTTCTACAAATCTCTGTATAAATACATATAGTTAAAATCATATGCATTTGATATAATGGTATAAATATATATATTACCTACTGGCGGTCGCCAGTAGGTATTTATAGTTAGGACCTAGTTTCCATAGGAAATCCGCAAAATTCTATTTGGAATAACTTTGGCGCTGGTCAACGAATACATGCGAAATTCTTCAAGAAAATGGCCTTCTCCACTCCGCTCCTTCCCTGAAAGTTTGGGGGTGATTCGTGAAGCGGGGGCTGAGAAAAAAGGGGGGTCCCAAAACGTGTTTTCCCCATGCAATTTTCCATAGGGGCCTTTAGCCAGGGCTACAACCCGAACGGCTGAAAGGAATTACACCACATTTGGCAAAAAGGTAGAGTTCGGTTCACAGATTACCCTTTTTTCTAAATGGTGCAAATCCGTTCAGTAGTTCCTGAGAAAACCAAAAGTAAAATCATAGATATATTTATAGATGAAGTACCGTACTCTGTACTGTACTCTGTAACTTCCCGAGCACGAGCTTCATGCTAATTGGCTGTCAACACTCCAAACCAGGAAGTGTTAGCAGCCATCTTGTGCCTCGGTAGAACCGAGGCACAAGAAAGCAGTGAAACAAATGTGCAAAACACGCAAAGGGGGCAGGGTAGAAACACCCTGAACCCCTAGGCCTGCTCAGGGGGTCCCACAAGGAGCCCCAAGGCCCAATTAAAAAAAAAAAAATTAAATCGCGGGGTATGAAGTACAGTACTCTGTACGGAACTCTGTACTCTGTACTGTACTCTGTACCTTCCCGAGCACATACTGGAGGTCCCTGGTAGGCTAGTTGGCCCCCAGGGACCCCCAGTATGCAAGGGTAATTAGTTTCCCCTCTGCAAACGCGCCAGGGGGCTGCGTTGCAGAGAGGTGTAAAAAGGGGCATGGCCTCATTACACCTCCCTGCAATGCAGCCCCCTGGCGCATACTGGAGGTTCCTGGTGGGCTAGTTGGTCCCCAGGGACCCCCAGTATGCAAGGGTAATTAGTTTCCCCTCTGCAAACGCGCCAGGGGGCTGCGTTGCAGAGAGGTGTAAAAAGGGGCGTGGCCTCATTACACCTCTCTGCAACGCAGCCCCCTGGCGTATACTGAAGGTTCCTGCTGGGCTAGTTGGCACCCAGGGACCCCCAGTTTGCAAGGGGAGTTAGTTCCTCCTCTGCAAATGTGCCATGGGGCTGCGTTGCAGAGAGGTGTAAAAAAGGGCGTGGCCTCATTACACCTCTTCACAACGCAACCCCCAAGTGCATACTGGAGGTTCCTGGTGGGCTAGTTGGCCTCCAGGGACCCCCAGTATGCGCCAGGGGGCTGCGTTGCAGAGAGGTGTAATGAGGCCATGCCCCTTTTTACACCTCTCTGCAACGCAGCCCCCTGGCGCATACTGGAGGTTCCTGGTGGGCTAGTTGGCCCCCATGGACCCCCAATATGCAAGGGGACTTAATCCCCCACTTTAGAACGCGCTATGGGGCGTTTTTGCACAGTGGTGAAGGTTGGGGGCGGGGCTTGAGGTGATATGTGTGCAAACATGCCCTGTGGCGCATTTTAAGTTGGGGAATTAATTCCTCTGCAAACCAGAGGTCCCCTAGGGGCCAAGTAGTCGAACAGGCACCTCCAGTAAGCGCCACGGAGCTGTGTTTCAGAGTGTTGTAAAAAGGGGACATGCCCTTTGAACACCTCTCTACAGCGCAGATCCTTGGCGCATACTGGAGGTACCTGGTGGGCTAGTTGGCTCACAGGGGACCTCAGGATTGAAGAGGAATTAAACTCCCCAAACTAAAACACACCACAGGACTTGTTTGCACAAATGTCCTCTCAGGTCCCGCCCCCTTCCTTCACTATTGAGCGAAATATTCCTCTAAAATCAGCCGAACTACGAATTCCGATTTACTCACCTGTTATCAGCAGAGACCTCAGTGCTGCACCTTTCAGCCCACTACTGATCCTGAAAAGTAATTCTAACCATACTTACAGTAACTTGAACTTCCTTCCATAGGCTAACATTGACTGGTTTCACTTTAAACATTTTTTAAGTGTGGAGTTTTGGAACTTTAAAAAATTCCTCTAAAATCAGCCGAACTACGAATTCCAATTTACTCACCTGTCATCAGGAGAGACCTCAGTGCTGCATCTTTCAGCCCCCTACTGATCCTGAAAAGTAATTCTAACTATACTTACAGTAACTTGAATTTCCTTCTATAGGCTAACATTGACTAGTTTCACTTTGAAATTTTTTTAAGTGTGGAGTTTTGGAACTTAAATAAATTCCTCAAAAATTAGCCGAACTACAAATTCCGATTTACTCACCTGTTATCTGGAGAGACCTCAGTGCTGCATCTTTCAGCTCACTACTATTCCTGAAAAGTAAATTTTACCGAACTTACCAGTAACTTGAATTTCTTTCCATAGGATATCATTGCCTGCTATATAAAATATATATAAATTAAAAAAATATAAAATATATATATATATATATAAATATATATATATATATATATATTACAATTTCAATATTTTAAAAAACCTTTTTTTCAATTCATATTAAGAATATGTAATGCAATTTAAAAAATATAATATCTAAAAATAAATACTTTAAAACAATGTAGTAAATTAGTATTAAAAAATATAACAATTACTACATTTAAAAATTATCATTTACAAAAACTTTGAAATTCACTGAAAAAAACATAGGTTTCAGCCACGTTACTGTTAGGAATTAGCATTTAAAAAACCTTGGAAATTCACTGAAAACAACACTGCCCACCCAACCTACCAGCTGAGAGGCATCAGTGCGGATCACAGCTGCTACTATTAATCAATAAAGATTAAAAATCATCTGAAGTTTGATAAATCTGAACTTTGGTAAATGGATCCTAATGACACATCCAAAGTACTAAAACCAACACCCTATCAACCATGAACCCCATGCATGCCCACAGGCACCTATGTGCTCAACAATTCAAAAGTGTTTCAGGCCTATCACATGGCAGGTGGGTCGGCAGAAACATTAATTAAAAGAGATTGTCAGACTTTGCTTACTCGCTAGGCAGGCCCCCTCCCTGCCAGAATAAATCAGGAGAGCATCAGGATTCCAGGGCCTCTGTCTGTCCACGTGAGACCCGGCTCAACTGGAAGGATGTGTGAGGCCCCAACATGAAGAAGTTACAGACTAATGCAGGTATCTCAGCTGCAGAAGGGTCAGTTTCAGCTGACTCACACCATTTATTATCCTCACAAGCTGACTGAGGCTAGTGCAGAAATATCACATTTAACAATGTCGACTGCTATTTGTCACTTTAATATTAATTTAAACTACATGAGAACTCTTCTTCACATGTGTGAACTTATTGCCTCTCCTAAGTGTGCTTACATGCAACTACGTTATGAAATGTGAAATAAACAAATAATAAACATAAAACAATACAGAAAAATAGCAAAATACCTGGTTCAGATGCTCCACCCAGGACAGTCTAGAGCAATAGGTGAAGAGGAGCAGCCGTGAAATCTATGGCCTGCATGCAGTTTCATGAGCAAATGTGGGGATTTGTATGGACCCAAAAGGTCCGAATCTACAAGAGCCACAGACATGAATGCACACAGACTAGATTTCCAATTAAAACCAACTTTCCGTCAAAATGGAGCCTCAGGAGATGTGGCTGAGCTTGTAATGTTCTCTATAATTGTTGGAATTAGAATATCTTCGAACAAAAACCACAGTATTAGAAAACACATTGTTTAAATGGTCTCACTAATTATTGTCCCCTACTGCGAGTCATATGCCGGCTATTAAGGGGGTGATCTTTATAAGCTAATATATTTAATCAAGCATACTGTATGCACCTCCAGGCAGCTGGTCCTGGAGGTTTTTCACTATGTGAGCTTCATTAAATTTCAATAAATCAGATCCCACCGGGGGCGAAGGACGAATGCGATAAACTATTCCAAAGAGCGTGTCATATGGGCAGAAATTAGATGTCTAGATTTTGGAAACATGGAAAAGGCAGCCAAGAAACATTTGCCTCTTTTGTTAAATCAAAGAACTGTTTTAGAGGCCAGAGGTATTTCGAAAGATCAAAATGAGTGTTGGGGAAAGGAAACATTCTGCTAGATATTTTAACTCAGTTACTATAGTGAAAGTCAGCCTTGTTTTCAGACAGCAAATACAGTTGTTCACTTTTCATCTATGCAAAGAAAACAATGTATTGATGTTGCCTGTCCACAAAAGAATCGAGTGAATGAAAAAACGTAGGGAAACGGTGCTAAGATGCTATTTAAAACCTTACATCACAGTGAAAGCATATGCTATTTGACTCCTTTTCCCCTTGCTGCAGTAAGTGCTAATTTGAAGCAGCAATACTGTTTGTTTGCAACGTTTCTACATAGGAAAAACAGTTGCGAAAATATTTCCTGCCGCAGCATAACTCTGACTAATGAAAAAAATAACTTTCATGAAAAGAAAGGGGAAACCTGGTGATTCAAAAGGTACTAGTTATATCGTATGGGGACAAGGTTTCCTAGGAAATTGTTTTGCACAAATTATGACATTCATATTACGCTTTATCACCAGATGGATGAAGGAGGACTAAGTTACATGAGAAGGTCAATATACATTGTTGTAAAAATGGCTTCCTCTTTTCACAATGTTTACTTTGAAAATTTGGACAATAAGGGATAATTGAATAATAACAATGTGCAGGCGGTGCAGTGATCAGTGCAGGCATGGGTAAGGCCACAGAATTACAAGGGAATGGAGTCAAATTCGTCAAAACAGTTTTTAACCACAAATTCAGGGCATGAGATATTTTAATCAGGGTTCTGTCAATGTGTGGTTTCAACGCACATCTATATAGCTTTTGAAAATGGCACCTGAGCCAATCCTCTCCTTGAGCCAGAATATAATCTTTGTTTAGACGGGCCTCCTTTCGTTCATGATGTGCTATGTTTGGGATAGATGGGATATTTGTGAGGATAAAATTCTGTTTGCCTTATTTGAGAAGCCCAATCCTACTGTCATTCACTTTGCTCATAGTAGAGACTAGAGCTATCAAATTCAACCAGTTTCTGGTCTATTTTTCTATCGCACGTGGGCCCTTGAATTTCACCTTGAGTCTGATTGGATGGTGTGGGAGTTATTGGTGGGGAATTCATGGTGGCCTATGTGGAAGACTAGCCTTGTAGCAGATTCTTTGGCAACTTGGAAGTTGGACAAGATGTAGATCATAAAGGAGTCTTTGATTTCCTTGTCGAAGGCCATGTCAGTACTATCTAGGTTGAGCAGTCAGTTCAGTTGCATCTGGAGAAGGTGATTTACTGGGTTGCTTTTTATCCAAAGCACCTTTCGGCAACTGGCCTCTGAAGGGATATTAATTTACACTGATTGGCACTCTTGATGGACATTGGTTTAGCATATATCAATGTAGAGTGCTCGCACGTGTAGGTCTAGCTTCTCAGTAATGTTGTTTTAGACAATTCCGCTTGTTTGCTTTGCTGGAGGAAAGACAGTATTATCGACTTGAACTTGGTGAGGGGATAATAGTGAGCTTGAATTCTGGGTTCGTTAAAGACTTTGGAGGCCTCACAGACTGCACTTTGAGGCAGGTTTTAAAGTACTTCAGTAGTACCCAAAAGCTTGTTTCAAAGTGCTATTTGCAAATTTCACTTGTGTAGTAATTTACAAATTTCAGTAAGTTTACTATTTTCCGGTACTCAGAAACTAAACTTTTGTGTTAACTTACACTTGTGTAGTAACTTACATTTTTTTAGGAATACATTACCTCCATTTACTTGTATTGGTAGTGCTACAATACCAGTAGTTGGCCATGTGTAGTGCTGGACTTTCTACAAAAATGGAAGTTACTGCAAAAGTGCATACCAAAAAGTAGTACATATACTCAAAGGTGTAGATCAGCTTTTTTAATCATGCCCACAGTGTCCATTTGATTGGGACCAACTGTGTCTTTTCTTTGCTCTTTCCATTTTTCCACCACCCTTTGGGTTGGATCCAAAAATAATCTGGATTCTTACATTGCTGTTTTGAATTAGTTCATTAACGAAATGTGTCATTCCAAGGTCCCTTCTTCCCTTCAGAGTAGCACCCCTACTCCTGCACTCTGTAAGTGCAGATTCCCTTTCAACAGAATCATGGATGTGCTCATGGTTGTAGGGCCCAGTCCCTTCTCACTACCGCAGGCTTTGCTCACCTGTGGTTAGCTTTAATTCTAGTTCTGTTAGAGAATCCACATGACTCTCTTACAATAGTTTAACTACAATATAGAGATATGATTTTCTTTATATGGTTATCTATGACATAGTCATTTTAAACAAATGTGTTTTTCCAGGATTGATTCTGAAATTATTTGGGATTGGTTGCAACCATTTCAATATTTTTCCTTTGACCTTGAACAGTTTGGTTCATAGTCACAACTGTTATTGCAGAAGAATTAGAAAGAATTATCAATGAGGATTTAATCATTGCTGATGGGTGGGCATCTGCCTTCAGCTTAATTGAACATTATCATGATAGCAACCACTTTTCAATCCACTTGTCACTGTCATGTTACTTTTATGTAGCGTAGGGACAACTTTGGCAGAAGAAGAGGTCTGGCCAGAGATAAGAGGCCTACCCAGATAGAGGGTGTCAAAAGGCAGCAGATGTGGATGTGTGTATCAAAATACACCACGAAGAGGAGCTAAACGTGGGGTTAGTTGGTTGACCAATTTACTGAATGCATATATGGCTAAGTGCTAGGTGCTCAACGGCAGCATGAAACAAGGCATTTGTTGAGACTTCACCTCCCTGGCCACTTTGCTTCTCTCTTTTTTTCACCTCTCTCATCTGCCCAGTAGCGCTCTGTGACACTCCCTGGCCCAAGTGGCCTACATCGACCGCACCCACCATCCAAATATGGAATCAGACATTTTCACAAGATGGATAGTCGCACATGGCTACACAGAGAAAAATATGACATGTAGAAGTGCTAGTCCAAAGAGGTGAGGAGATTCATTCAGGTGTCACTAACGCCTGCACCCTACACTAGCACTGAACGTCTGCACATTGGCCTCCTTCCAGAGCTCTTCCAGTGCCCTGTGTGTGTTTGGAAAGTCTCAAAAGCATGGAGGTCAAGTATTGCATATTCCACCGAAGGTTGAGGTCAGGTAACAAAGCTGCCACAGAGCCTATGAGCCACTGCCAGGCTCACCAGCTCAGGGTTGCTGGGGGTCAGGGCACAGACTGCTGGGGATCAGGGCACAGACTGCAGAGTGTGGGACTTGCAGAGATCCACAAGCCACACCTTACTCGATACCCCAAAGCTCCTCATGGGCCCAATCTCATGCCGCCACAGCACTCCCATCCCTGTACACCAGCAGACTGCAGTTTATCAATATGGCTCTAATTAGATCGGAAAAAATTAAGGCGAAGAGAACAATTCCGCCATTGGCAAAGCTAATTGCATATGGTCTGGTACTTACGTATATCCCCTACTCCAACTACAGACTTTGGGGTTATGGTTGGCACCTCCCTCCCCCAGTCTAACAATATTGGAAACTACACCAAAGTGTTATATTTTTGGATTAGGGGAGTGCACCCCCCGGCCGTATTTATTAAAATTAACAAAACAATTTTAAAAAACATTTGAGACAAAAATGTAGGCAGAAAGTACAGCTACCTTGATAGACAGATGTTGTTCCAGGGCTATCCTTAACACAGTCTAATACAGAAGACACTCCTACTGTACATCTAACAATGCAGGTATTTACTTTCTGTGTGTCCCATCTAGAGCCTATGGCAAAGTCAATGACTTGTAGCTCCCCCGGTCCCAGTGTACTACCAATCCTGCTCCCGGAGTAAGGTTGTGCAGGGGGTACAGCTTATCGGACGGATACGTTCCCCCGGGCCCCCCACACGCCCTGTGCCTTGCACTCCATTACGAGGGCTGCAGAATTCTCCATATTAGCACCTTGATGTGCATGCGCGTGTGGGGGTGGCCCCAGGCCCACTGGGAAAGATGACTTCCCTGGCCCCTGCACCCCGACAGCCTACTTACCAGCTGTCACTACCCCTGGAGTTACATGATGCTGACCACTAAGGACCGAAGACTATGCTTACCAATCATGACCTTACCGCCTGACCAGAAACACCACTAAATATGATCATATTTAACTGAAAGCAAAATTCAAACCTCATACTTTTTTTATACGTTAATACATTTTTCACATTAAATAATTTTGTTACCTGAAAATAAGATGGTCAAAGGGAAACAAAAGACAATTAGCCATAGCACACAAAATAAAACCTTATAACAAACTCTGCCTAAGGGGATAGTGGATGGGAAAGAAAAAGATTACGGGCCCGCAGCCGGCCCGGTGATGTTCCTGTGGGGAGCAAGAACAAGAGACTGTTCTGCTCTCCACTTCCCCTTATAAGGAGGGCGCCCAGGCTGACCAAATCAGACCGGTATACCTGGGCGCAGGCTAGACGTTTTGGGCCGGAAACACCGAACTGCTTCCTGTTCAAAAGGGGGCCACCTCATACTACTGGTTGTGATGCAGGGGCAGTGCCGCGTCATTGCTGATGCAGCCTCCCCCCCTCTCCTAGCCGGGGACTAGTGTGACCTCCATAATGGCGGTGTGTTCTAGGCTAGCCCTCGCCTTTTCCATATGGTCCGGTAGTTAGCTAGGTCCCCTACTCCAACTACAGACTCTGGGGTTATGGATTGCACCTCCCACCCCCCAGTCTAACAATATTGGAAAACACACCAAAGTGTTATATTTTTTGATTAGGGGGTGTAACCCCCCGGCCATATTTATTAAAATTAACAAAACAATTTTAAAGAAACATTCGATAGAAACATTTACACAGAAAGTATCGATACATTGATAGACAGATGTTGTTCCAGGACTAACCTTAACACAGTCTAATACAGAAGTCACTCCTACTGTACATCTAACAATGCAGGTATTTAATTTCTGTGTGTCCCATCTAGAGCCTACGGCAGACTGGCAGCTCCCCCAGTCCCAGTGTTCTATCAATACTACTCCCAAAGTAAGGCTGCGCTGGGAGTACAGCTTATTGGGTGGATACTTTCCCCCGGCCCCCCCTACGCCCTGTGCCTTTAACTCCATTACGGGGACTGCAGACTTCTGCATATTGGCGCCTTGATGCGCATGCGGGGGTGGCCCCAGGTCCACTGGGAAGGATAACTCCCCCGGCCTGCATCCCGACAGCCAACTTATATGATACTGACCACTAAGGACCGAAGACTATGCTTACCAATCATGACCTTACCGCCACAGGCCAGAGTAGTTGCCCAAACACCTGGCTTACTCACTAGGAAGGTCAAGTACTGTGCTTCATACTCTCGACCCAAGCTAGGCTGTCCTCCATGAATGCCTTATTCCCTTTATGCGAGAGGTGCACCCCGTCCTGCAGAAAAAACTTTTCCCCCTGATATATCGGTGTCCTATGGACCTTAATCTAGGGGTCCTGAATAAATGATCAAATTTGTTGTTGATCCGCTTTACCGCATGAGTCAATGCTCTAACTGACTCGCCCCCCTCCACTGGAACTTGGGGATCATGTGAGACCATGCTATTATCGACTAGGGACACTGCTTCGCTAGCCACCCTACCTCTGTGAGCAGATATTCTACTAGTACCCTCCTGCCTAATAATGCCAAGTCATTACCCCCTAGGTGCAGGATCCAGATCACCGGTGGTCCCTTACTTGCTTTCAAATGGCAGTTCACCAGCTCCCTGAATTGACTTACGCACAAGCCACCCTGTCCAATAAATGATAACCTTACCGCCAGCTGATGGGCACTAATCCTGTCAGACCCTGAAAATAAATTCTTCTAACGGCGAACATATGAATGCCCTACCACCCAAATATCTTGATCTTCTTGGTGCGAAGAGTGAACTTGCGCCATCACTTCTGTTGTTTGCCCGGAGTTTGTCATCCACTGCTCTCCTGGTTGCTCCTGTGGCTTGTGAGTGTGAACAAGTGCAGGCTTCTCCCCTGAATCACAGGATGAAGAAACTGCAAATAACGAGGGAACAAGAGAGCCAAGGTAAATGCATTGCCACACCGGCATGCAGCACACGATTACAAAACTGCACATAGCACTACCTGATAGTGAACTAGACCCCCCACTCGGAGTCACAGGAAGAAGGAAAAACACAATTTGCACTTAACAAACAGACAGAAACACTGTGTTAGAGCATGTGCAGCTGCACATCTCTCTTGTAACAGTTAGAGGACCACCTACTGATACTCTTGAGATGCTCGTCCCCCAGCCCTCTTGCTGCTGCTTTGGTGGCTGCCCTATCCTGAAAGAATGGGTCCCGAAGACAGCAGTGTCTAGCCAGGCCTCCTCCAATGCCCGAAGCATGACTCTCTTGAACTGGAATACCGTGAGTAGTGACCCGTCCCCATGTATCAAGAGAGATCCTCTTGTGACTTGTGCACGTTGGGCTATAAAGGCCTCCAGCCCGTAGACAGGGCAGCATGAAGTGTTCCCTGCCCTGTGCAATACTATGCGCTCCCCCCTACCTTCCTGATCAGTTTTTGTCTTTAGGATGGAAATAAGCACTGAATCCTTCCCTATGTTCACGTGCCTGTCTGCAGGCCACCCAGCCAAACTTTCTTGTTCTTTGCAACTAGCTCGCCTACTCTAAATGCGCCGTAAAATGCAAGGCAGAATGCTGCTTGGAACAGGACCACTTCCCCTGGGGAAATGCAAACCTGCGGCAGTTCTCCCACTAGCTTCCCTAAAGTCTCTAAACCTATGGGTCTCCTGACATCTGGCTGCCCTCCCTGCAGACGTTGCCACCCTTTTAGTCCTATGAACGAATATTGAGGGTAGAACCCACTATCCTCAGGGCTGAGCACTCTTTTTACGAAGAAAGCAAGTTTCTACTCCAAGTTTTTCTTTTTCAAGTTCATCAATTTTATTTGCATAGTTCAAAATCTTAGTTGTTGAAACGTTGTTTGGTTATAAGCAGAAATTCATAGCGAACATAATTCCATTCTTATGTCGTCATAAACTGATTCTCTAGGAAATTTCCATT